>NC_064643.1:759003284-759649193 GCF_023864345.2 Schistocerca serialis cubense
CCTGAACCACGAGTCGATCTGATGCAAGTCTGGCTGCATTTTGCTGTCATTTACCAGCCTTACGATATAGCTGTAAACAACAGCATCAGTGCCGGCGCAGTGCCTAGCAGAGCGATCGGTGACTAAACAGGTATAGTGGAAGCAGACAGTGCGTTTTCCAGTACCACCATTAACTGCGGCCGGATGCATTACGCGCATACGTCGAGGCTCACTCATCCGCTAAGCCTGATGGTTTGTGACGGCTTCCACACACACAGCCCGCGTATCACTTTCACCGAGGTGCCCACGTCTCCTCTTTTAGCGCCCGCGCGGGATTAGCCGAGCGGTCTGAGGCGATGCAGTCATGGACTGTGCTGCTGGTCCCGGCGGAGGTTCGAGTCCTCCCTCGGGCACGGGTGTATATGTTTGTCCTTAGGATAATTTAGGATAAGTAGTGTGTAAGCTTAGGGACCGATGACCTTAGCAGTCAAGTCCCATAAGATTCCACACACATTTGAACATTTTCTTTTAGCGGCAGCGGTTGACCTGCTTGCTGTGGCAGAAAGCGACCGCCGGCAACGGCTTGTCTGTCTCAGCTGTGTTGTGGAAGTGGTGCCGGACACTTTTTTCCTTTAATAGAGTTCTACATGGTTCCAATACGAGCGAGGCCATTAGAGACGTAACTTCATTTGCAGTTATTCAAGCGTTGGTGAAGTAACCAGAAGTGGCTGTGACGAAAAAGTTTTCCTGTCCGAAGTAAATCTTTCAGAATGTGTGCTGCATTGTATTTGCCTAATGCATTAAAATCGTGAACTGACCTGTACGTTGATCTGAGCGTTTAATACAAGGCAGCCTACCATACACAGCTCAGCACCACTGTGAAGAACAGACTGTTGAGATTCACCCTGCAAGACGTCTCCTACTTCTCAAAACTCCACACAGATGCTGTCTCGTCTAGGTAGTTGTAACAGCGCAACTGTTCAAAAGGAAATGCAGTGGGCATCTTTGTACTCTGGACACAAGTACAAAGGGAAATGAACTTGCCTCACAGTTTAAAACCAAATGGACTGTCACGTTAAATACTCTATACTGTGAATCGTCCGAGCATATATTACATACGTATGTTAATGTAATAGACGATTTTTCTAAAATACGGGTTAGACAAAGTGAAGAAGCTAGCATGTAAAATATTTATAATATTGACATGGAAATGACCACTTTTAATAAACAGGACCATCGAAACCATGATTTCGTTGCACCAGTCAGTTCCTGTCACATGTATGCTCCTGCAGATCTACCACACGCTCCGTTCCAAGTACTTTCCTGTGTCATTACGTTGGAGCGTTGTCTACCCTTCCTGGCTAGCCACCTCACCCCCTTCTGCAGATAGAACTGAAGAAGACGATAATGACAGACAGGATGTAGCAATTCCACTTATACTGAGGTGATAAGAGCTATAGATATGGAGATATACAGAGGGCGGTAGTATGGCGTGCACAAGGTATAAAAGGACAGTGAAATCGCAGAGCTGTCGCCTGTACTCGGATGATTCATGTGGAAAGGTTTCCGACGTGGCTGTGGTCGCACGCCGGAAATTAACAGACTTTGAAAGCGGAATGGTAGTTGGAGCTACATGCATGCGACATTCCATTTCGGAAATCGTTAAGAAATTCAATAATCCAAGATCCACAGTGTCAAGAGTGTACCGAGAATACAAAAATTTCAGGCACCACCTTTCGCCACGAACAACGCAGTGGCCGAAGGCCTTCACTTAATGACGGAGAGCAGCGTCCTTTGCGTAGAGTTGTCAGCACTAACAGAAAAACAAAGCTGCCTGAAATAAGGCCACAGATTAACGTCGGACGTACGAGGAACGTGTCCGTTTGGACAGTGCGGTGAAATTTGGCGTTAAGGGAGCTGTGGCAGCAGACAACCGACGCAAGTGCCCGTGCTGGCAGCACGACATCGCCTGCAGCGGCTGTCCTGGGCTCGTGGTCATGTCGGTTAGAGCTGACGGTAGGGTACGAGTCTGGCGCAGACCCCACAAAGCCGTGGACCCACGTTGTCAGCAAGCCACTGTGCAAACTGATGGTGGCTCCATAATGGTGTGAACTGTTTACATGAAACTGACTGGGTCCTCTAGTGCAAATGAACCGGTCATTGACAGGAAATCGCTATGTTCGACTACTTGGAGACTATTTACAGCCATTCATGGACGTCATGTTCCCAAACAGCGATGAAATTTTTATGGATGATGAAGTGCCGTGTCATCAGCCACAATTCTTCGCGACTGGTTTGAAGAACATTCTGAAGAATTCGAGCGAATGATCTGGCTGCCCATATTGGTCGACATGAATCCCATCTTACATTTATGGGACTTAATCGAGAGGTCAATTCGTGTATAAAATCCTGTACTGGTCACACTTTCGAAATTACGGGCGCTTGAAGAGGTATATCACTACAGAGGACTTCCAACTACTCGTTGAGTCAATGTCACATCGACTTGCTGCAATACGCTTGAAAAACGGTGGTCCGACGCGATATTAAGAGGCATGCCGTGCCTTATGTCACTCCAGTGTAGAATCATTAGATTGGGTGCGGCAGATTACAGATGCAGTACTATCTGTGAGTGCTGTTTATATATTGGGATTATATAAGTTGGGGTGTAAAAGACGGACGCTCGGCCATTCGATGCTGACGGGAATGGTGCAGCGAAGAGTCGCCCCCCTTGGGCTGCACGCAGCAGTGTCTTTTCAGAGCTGCGCCGTGAACTCAAAGCAGGGGGAAAGTGGCAGGATGGGCTTTTGTGTGATCTGATGGCTAGACGCCGGACACCAGCCCTCTCAGTGTAGGGCAGTGCAGTTGGATAGTGTTACTGTGGTCAAAATGCGAACCACACTGATTCCGCCACCTCACCTTGCGGACAGCGTAGACCGTCCGCAGATGGACGAGGAAAACACACCGGTGGCATGAGGCAATTCAGAGAGACGTTATTTCCGGCATACAGGGGCATACGCTACGGATGTAGATAACGTATCTAGAAAGCCGACCTAAAAACACCACGATCAGCGCAGTTATAGCGGTGCAGGTGATTTTATGAGCCATGCTAAAAGAAGAGGACTTACTTTTACCTTTTAGTTTTCCCGTGGTATCGAGAACGCTCTGGCGGCAAGAACACACTTTGTCATTGGTGGATGGGCTGTGACGTCTGTTCTGTGCTCCACGTTTTGAGCAGAGACAGGCGCTAAAGAAGTGGATTGGGAGAGGAGTTTTTAAGGAGCCGATGTGCGGAGTACAATTGACCGATGTAACTAGTTACTGCCCGCCATCCATGTGGAGCACGTGTTTGTCTCACCACGGACTTCTAGTGCTGAGCCACACACAATTTATTTCATCATAGTGTACGGGCCTGAAGATGGCGTTGACGCAACGTCGAAACTAGTCGCCAAATAAATATAAAATCTTAAGTACAGCTGGAGGAGTTTCATTCAAATGGCTCTGAGCACTATGGGACTTAACAGCTGAGGTCATCAGTCCCCTAGAACTGAGAACTACTTAAACCTAACTAACCTAAGGACATCACACACATCCATGCCCGAGGCAGGATTCGAACCTGCGACCGTAGCGGTCGCGAAGTTCCAGACTGAAGCGCCTAGAACCGCTCGGCCACACCGGCCGGCTGGAGTTTCATTTTTAACAAAATATATACCAGCTGTGTCCCACCTTCATCCAATTTAAATATGGATGTACGACGGAGGCTTTCAGACAGTCGTTCTTCCCGCGAACCATACGCGACTGGAACAGAAAAGGGAGGTAATGACAGTGGCACGTAAAGTGCCCTCCGCCACACACCGTTGGGTAGCATGCGGAGCATAAATGTAGATGTAGACTAGCTGAACTTCTTGTCTGCAGCAAAATTAAATTTTTTTTCTCGTTCAAAGAACGTTGCGAAAGATGGGAGTTACATTTGTATCAGTAAGATATCTTCAATATTGCATTACATACCGTTCTCTGACACCGCTGTTTGCGTTGGTCAGGATCCTACGAATGTCGTGCGACTGAGGAGGGTGGTACTCAATATAATTCAGGATCTCAATGGCCCCCAGCAATTAGCGACCGAGAGGACAGAAGTATTGTTCGCTTGGCTGTGCTGTATCGTACGGATACGTCATTTACCTTCAGAATGGAAATATGCTTGGAAGCAGCAAGGCAAAAAGCTCCTAGGAGAGAGAACGTTACCCCATTGGATTCGACATGTCATACGTGCCATACCATCTGCCTTGATAGAATAGGGTGCCACTGGGCACACTAAACGATCACCTCTCGCTCGCTGAGCCGGTAATTTTGACAGCAGCTACACAACTCTGGTATCTGAGGGTCAGTGGCTGTGCCCTATTTCCAAGGTCTCCCATGCTTTATATTTATGGAGTGCGTGTCTTCCGTAGTGGTCCTTACCTTCTCCGACACAGAATGAGTTCAACTGTTGCTCTCGTCCCAGCACGTTATAACAGTTTTCTCACCCAATAAAAACGTCTCGTCACGGATTGTAGGGAGACTGGAACACCACCAATTGGCAGCCACTATAATTGTTTGGCTTAAAGGAGAGGTCCCCAGCAGTGGGTTCGACGTTTTGAAGCCACCTGTACGGTGATGTAGTTTACGGTCCCAGGTATAAGCCCTGCAACCATTCGCCCTGATTGGCCCATGTCTGCTTGTAATTGGCGAAAACATTTCGGAATGTTGTGTGATACGCTACAGCTTTAAAACCAGAAGTGCGACACAGGCGGGTTGCGTAGCGTAATGGTTAACGTACAGTCCTCACATGGAATAGGTTGTCGGTTAGAATCTTGTCAGGTGTTTTAAATCTTTATCGAATGACTTTGAACAGTATTTTTATTCAGTGAACTGGTTTGAATGTATTTTTTTATATTTATTCGTTTTTACCATTATTTTACTCACCATCATTCTAAACAAAGAAAGGAAAGCAGAAAGTTGGAAGGAGATTATAGAGGGTCTATGCAAGGGCGATGTACTTGAGGACAACATTATGGAAATGGAAGAGGATGTAGATAAAGATGAAATGGGAGATACGACAGTGCGTGAAGAGTTTGACAGAGCACTGAAAGAACTAAGTCGAAACAAGGCCCCAGGGAGTAAACAACATTGCATTAGAATTACTGACAGTGTCTTGAAAGGAGAATATAAGATGAACATCAACAAAAGCAAAACGAGGATAATGAAATGTAGTCGAATTAAGTCGGGTGATGCTGAGGGAATTAGATTAGGAAATGAGACACTTAAAGTAGTAAAGGAGTTTTGCTATTTGGGGAGCAAAATAACTCATGATGGTCGAAGTAGAGAGGATATAAAATGTAGACTAGCAATGGCAAGGAAAGTGTTTCTGAAGAAGAGAAATTTGTTAACATCGAGTATAGATTTAAATGTAAGGAAATCGTTTCCGAAAGTATTTGTATGGAGTGTAGCCATGTATGGAAGTGAAACATGGACGATAACTAGTTTGGACAAGAAGAGAATAGAAGCTTTCGAAATGTGGTGCTACAGAATAATGCTGAAGATTGGATGGGTAGATCACATAACTAATGAGGAGGTATTGAATAGAATTGGGGAGAAGAGGACTTTGTTGCACAACTTGACTAGAAGAAGGGATCGGTTGGTAGGACATGTTCTGGGGCATCAAGGGATCACCAATTTAGTACTGGAGGGCAGCGTGGAGGGTAAAAATCGTAGAGGGAGACGAAGAGATGAATACACTAAGCAGATTCAGAAGGATGTAGGTTGCAGTAGGTACTTGGATATGAAGAAGCTTGCACAGGACAGAGTAGCATGGAGAGCTGCATCAAACCAGTCACTTAACTGGCTGGCTCTGAGCACTATGGGACTTAACATCTATGGTCATCAGTCCCCTAGAACTTAGAACTAGTTAAACCTAACTAACCTAAGGACAGCACACAACACCCAGTCATCACGAGGCAGAGAAAATCCCTGATCCCGCCGGGAATCGAACCCGGGAGCCCGGGCGCGGGAAGCGAGAACGCTACCGCACGACCACGAGCTGCGGACGTCACTTTTTCATTTTTTATCTCTTTTCTTCGTAACAGCCTGTTTCCACATGTAATCTTTAATACGATGAGTAATATAATTAATATCATGTGACAAGTGAGTAACAGTAAAAAAATACCTTTAAAACGATTCACTGAATAAAAATAGTGATCAGAGGCTTTTAGATAAGAATTTAAAAAATGTCGGAGCATGTAGTGAGACTCGAACTTACAACCTTTTCCATGCGAGGACGGTACTTTCATCATTACGCTACTAATCCACCCTGCGTCAGAATTCTATTTGTAAGCTGTAGGACATCACGCAAAATACCGATTTGTTATTTCGTCAATTGTTGGCAAACGAGTGCACACCAGGCTGAATGGCGTCAAGGTGTTATTAAATGGAATCTTAAGCTATTTCGCCGAATAGATGGTTCCAAAAAGTCGATACCACCGCTCGGGACCTTTCCTTGTTAGAGCTGAAGCAGCGTGGAATGAGGTACCCGTATGCGTCATCCAGCGCAGTTCGAATCGATGCTCAGCTAGGTCAGACACATTGTTGCTGCCAGAGTTGGCAGCTCTGTGTACTAAATTCGCTCGCTCCCTAGTTACCGACAAATGTAATAATGTATTCTTCCTACCATACAGTAAGTGATTTTTTGTTGTTTGTATTCCCTCCTAGCAGGGTACACGTCTTCGCCTGCCAGCATTGTCCCTCAAGTAGAAGGGCTATGCAAATGACTCATCGCATACACGAGAAGCAACGTTATTAGCCCCGTCGCCGTTGTTTGACGTTCGGTACAATGAACTGACTTCCATGTCGCCGGACGTATTTGTCTCGTAGAGCGTAGTTCTTTGGCTCGTGCCGGGGTGAGGGCGCCGGTTGACATTCTTATTTATAGCAGTGACGGCCGCAGCGGAGGCGAATAGCTGTCCTCTAACCGACATGCGATTCATGCACTTCATTGCCGGTACTTGATCCCAGCGGCCCCCGCGTAATCAAATACGCCAGCACAAATTAGAGCGGCTAATGCGAGTCAGGCGCGTGGACCTGTGGCGGCGCGGACCGCCTCTGCAAAGTGGCCACGCTGCGGCAGTGTCACCAACGGCGCTCTCGCCGTCTGCGACAGCTGCTGAAGTGAAGTGGTTGGGAGTCGACGCCTCGGAGGAGGAGGGACACGTGTTTCAGAGGCTTAACGTACATATAGAATCACTTCCATAATTTCGTACCGAAAGCAAGAACTACACGACTGGCCATTAAAATTGCTACACCACGAAGATGACGTGCTACAGACGCAGAAATTTAACCGACAGGAAGAAGATGCTGTGATACGCAAATGATTAACATTTCGGAGCATTCACACAAGGCTAGCGCCGGTGGCGACACCTACAACGTGCTGACATGAGGAAAGTTTCTAACCGATTTCTCATACACAAACACCAGTTGACCGGCGTTGCCTGGTGAAATGTTTCCGACTTTGATTAAGGTCGGATTGTAGCCTATCGCGATTGCGGTTTATCGTATCGCGACATTCCTGCTCGCGTCGTTCGATATCCAATGATTGTTAGCAGAATATGGAGGCGATGGTTTCAGGAGGGTAATACGTAACGCCGTGGTGGATCCCAACGGCCTCGTACCACTAGCAGTCGAGATGACAGGCATCTTATCCGCATGGCTGTAACGGATCGTACAGCCACGTCTAGATCCCTGAGTCAACAGATTGGGACTTTTGCAAGACAACAACCATCTGCACGAACAGTTCGACGACGTTTGCAGCAGCACAGACTATCAGCTCGAAGACCATGGCTGCGGTTACCCATGACGCTGCATCACAGACAGGAGCGCCTGCGATGGTGTACTCGACGGCGAACCTGGGTGCACGAATGGCAAAACGTCATTTTTTCGGATGAATCCAGGTTCTGTTTACAGCATCTTGATGGTCTCATCCGTGTTTGGCGACATCGCGGTGAACGCACATTGGAAGCGTGTATTCGTCATCGCCATAGTGGCGTATCACCCGGCGTGATGGTATGGGGTGCCATTGGTTACACGTCTCGGTCACCTCTTGTTCGCATTGAGGGTACTTTGAACAGTGGACTTTACATATCAGATGTGTTACGACCCCTGGCTCTACCCTCCATTCGATCCCTGCGCAACTCTACATTTCAGCAGGATAATGCCCGACCGCATGTTGCAGGTCCTCTACGGGCCTTTCTGGATACAGAAAATGTTAGACTGCTGCCCTGGCCAGCACATTCTCCAGATATCTCACCAACTGAAAACGTCTAGTCAATGGTGGACGAGTAGCTGGCTCGTCAGAAAACGCCAGTCACTACTCTTGATGAACTGTGGTATCGTGTTGAAGCTGCATGGGCAGCTGTACCTGTACACGCCATCCAAGCTCTGTTTGATTCAATGCCCAGGCGTATGAAGGCCTTTATTACGTCCAGAGGTGGTTGTTCTGCGTACTGATTTCTCAGGATCTATGCATCCAAATTGCGTGAAAATGTAATCACATGTCAATTCTAGTATAATATATTTGTCCAATGAATACCCATTTATCACCTGCATTTCTTATTGGTGTAGCAACTTTAATGGCCAGTAGTGTACACTGCTTGACAGTTGAAGCGGAACAAGTTCTCTACTCTTTTCGGTACGCTGCAGCGATGTTCTTGCGTGCAGTTTGTGATGTACAGCGTCGAGAAGCGGCCTATCTCAACGGTACACACGACTGCATTGGCAAAACTCACTTGTCAGGGAAAACACGCGGCCGTATGTCTACAGACAGGGACTATTATCACATAATCCAGAAGCATCCTATGTCCTTTTGCAGCGCGTTTTATTCCCTGCTCTCGGGAACGGGAAGGGACTGTTTAAGAGCTTGGGTAATAGGTAGGGAACTTGTTTGCCAACGGCCTTGTAGCAGTGATAACGCAGTTCTCGTCATATCACCGAAGTTAAGCGCTGTCGGGCTTGGCTAGAGCTTGAATGGTGACCGCCCGGGTCTGCCGAGTGCTGTTGGCAAGCGGGGTGCTCTCACTCCTTGTGAGGCTAAGTGAGGAGCGACCAGGGGGGCGGTGTGCTGACCACGTGCCCCCCCCCCCCCCTCCACATCCGCACCCTGTGACGCCTTATCGGTGGTCGGTAGCGCCTGTTCTGGCGTAGAGAGACAGAGACTGAGAACTTATTTAGACATGAGTGTTCGAGATAGCTTTGGTACTCGCCTTCCGGCCAAGGGAAAACTCGTAACGCCCTGGCCACAGGTGGAAGCTATGTCGTGGTGTGTGTGGAGACCACATCGTGTATCCACTGGCGTTCGCATGGTTCCCGTGCCGCATAGAATCTGGAGTACAGGGCTTTTATTCATCTCATAATTCTCACACACTTCGAAAACTGCGCGGATAATCATCAGTTCTGTGGGATGTAAGTTTTTTTTGTGTCACCTATCAAATTTAGTTCTTGTCGCACGACACATCTCCCTCTGACTAACTCATATAAATTATATCAGACTTGGCATTTTTAGAATATTGCCTCCCCCATCTCCCGAAGGATAAAAATGTCTGCGGACGACCACGCGTGTACCGCTCGCCCCTCCCCCTCCCCCTCACTCCCCCTCCCCCGCTCCCCGTCTACCCCCACCACCTCCTACCACCCTATTTTACTAGCGAATGGAGTGCCGCTGTCTGTTCAAAAGTCTCTGTATCGGCTTAAATCTTGTGATACGGTTTTTAGTGGGTTTGCGCGGGAGAAAGTAATAATTATGACAAGTCTGTTACGAACACGGATTCTCTCGCAGCGTCCACCACTATAATTATATGAGCATTTCCACAACGATCTAACTCTTACTAGATGAACCCAAGATAAAACGTGAGCTCTTCTTTGAATCTCGTCTGTTAATTCTAACTGATAAGCGACTCAGACGGACAAGTAATATCCAACAGTCAATCGAACGAGATTTGTGTAAGGTACTTTTTCTTCAATTATGTATATTTTAATAGAATTCTTGCAGTAAATCTTAGTCTGGTATCTGCCTTTTCGCATTAGCCTTATGTATTATTTCCACCTTAAATTGTACCAGGCACATACTACTAAACGTTTGACACTTGTAGTTGTTGCCTTTTTTTTTTTTTTTTTTCTCAAGTGTCTGGTGGTGTACCGGGATCAGAATCTGAATGACAAGGTGACTGATATTCGAGCGCAGCTCAACATGGACGGTGCTTGTGAAACTTGTCACCTGTTAATCGAGCTCCTCTACGCATACGTCAGCATTAGCCGTGCGGCTCTGCTCTGAATACGTTCATTCGTGGCCCGTTAACGAGCAGTAATGAGTTCACTTTTCCGGATCAGAACAGCCTTGTCACTTTTCAGCGTCCTTTCACTGCTAGCCTTAGATACTGCGATGCGTAACATGAAGACTTCGGAGTGACAAAAAAATTGCACAATGAAGAGAGCTACGTTACCAGCGGAAGTTTCCTTTCGCCCGCCGTTCATCCTGGTAACCGGAGCAACGTGCCGACAGTCAGCAGAACGGAAGGCGCCAATAAGCTCGTTCACGGACAGGTTATCGATGTAGTAGGCGTACTGTAAACACCCAGCTGTCTGGGGCTTTGCTCCAGATCCAGTTGTAGCGATAACAGCCACAGACAGGGAGATTTGTGTGTGTGCTCTTCAAGGAGGTGAAGAAGATCAGTACATAGATCAACAAGCCCGCTGTCCTTCGCAGATTGTTTCTGGCTTTGGTAGAGCATCAGATGCCAGCGTTCTCGTCAAGGCATTACCACAGTTGTACATAGTCTGTCTGTCTGCTCAAAGTATGTGCTCTGCACTTACCGACCCCTACCCACTGTGGTGCCAGGCTGAAGCTTCATTATTCAACATCGACTTTGATAATGTGGCCAAAGAAAGCGAGTGATATTTTCTGACGAACTCTGGGCGATAGCCAATGAGAAGGGAACAAGGAACACATTACCATGACAAAAACATACTGTAACACGACAGTGGCTACTGTACTGGCTGGGATAACGGTGAATGCAGGAATGCCATTCACGTCTTTCCATTACAATCGTTTAGCGGTGAATGGTGTAGCGAGACAATGGACAGATATGTGATACTTTTGCGGGGTTAAATTGGAGATGCATTGATTTTCGTGTCCCTCTGTGCCTCTCCCCTGAGAACCCACCACACCGCTGCGGCCTTGACAGGGTGTGACTAAGTAGTGACCTGCATACTTGCCCATAGAGATGTCGTTGGCCTGCAGATTCGCCCATAGAGACATCGTAGAAAAAAATGGTTCAAATGGCTCTGACCACTATGGGACTCAACTGCTGAGGTCATTAGTCCCCTAGAACTTAGAACTAGTTAAACCTAACTAACCTAAGGACATCACAAACATCCATGCCCGAGGCAGGATTCGAACCTGCGACTGTAGCGGTCGCTCGGTTCCAGACTGTAGCGCCTAGAACCGCACGGCCACTCGGCCGGCAGACATCGTAGAACATTCTAGAAATATTTACCAGAGAAAGTCGTCGGTCCTGGTTGCACGTGAGCTTCAAATTTCTTTGAGTGTCGAGTGGAACAATATAACTCGACACGTTCTGAGCAGGTTCGTACACTGTGTCCCAAACAGACTTACACTATGTATTGCTGTTAGTGGTGCGTTTGCTTTTCACTGACCTGTTGGCACATGTACAATAATGAGAAGTCGTGTCATGCAGGATACTGATCTAAGTGCAGCATGTTGTCTATTGTTGTTCTGTTTCTGTCAATGATGGGAAATTTTTAACATATAGTGCTAATACGTATAAGTAACATATTCTTGAGGTGTTTAGTCGTCTTTTGATATTACGGTGGTCATACCGATACCTGCAAGGCATTATACAGTTAGCCAGAAGAAAGTTTGATTCAAGAACGCATTAAGCTAGGCAAAGTGAATATATATCGTGATATTGCCAAGTCGGTATCGGTTTTAATGAGTAAGTTTAGAAAGTATCAGTTGTGGCATTCTTGAGGTGACCTGTAATGGCAAATGATACAGAAACTATTGAAAAAAATTTCAAACATCAAAGGCCCCTAAAGACATGCGATTAGTATTCAGAGGACTGTGTACATATGTATAAAGACTTCCACACATCAAGGAAAAACACAAATAACGATTACTTATAAAGTTTTGTGTGGAAAGACACCTCGATAAAACATGACTAGAAAAAAATAAAACTTGAAAACATAGATAAAAACAAGGGAATTAGGTTCAAACGAAATACGTCTACCACAGGTATCACATGTACGTGTCACTGAGGCATACCACAAGTAATTTCAATCCTGGAGGCGATTTCCCCGACGCGAATACAGCACAGACTGCGAAGTGTGATACCGGTAATGGCAGTATCGGTGACTCCGTAAGGAGTGAACGACTTTCAAAACAGTTCGATTGTCACTTACGAAGCTGTACCGGTACCCGCAAATCAAAAGAACGGTTCTCTGTTGACACGCGGTTCAATGAACATGCCGGCATGCCTACTGTAAACGCTCCCTCCTGTGACTGCAGATGAGAGCTAAGGAACTCGACTGGTCGCTTCGCATACATACCACCTCCATTACGCCACTGAGCGACGTAAGGCCACAGGAACAATATCAGTATCTCGTATACCGTTCAACACTCTACCTTCAGCTAACGTTCGTCTTGGTTGCGCTAAATGGCATCAAGCGCTCGCCATGATGGTTCCTGTAAAGTGCAAACACAGAACATTCGTGTCATTCTGTATATCTGTACACCGAACTAGAGCCCCGTCACTAATTATATGGACATTGACAGACCGTCAGCCTCTGCTATCCCTTATTTCTCTTCAAGTTTTGTCGCAATGTAGTCGATGCTGTCATTTTTGTAATCTCAGCGAAGGCCAACAGCAAATGAATGGGTCGTGCCCTAATTTATTTGTGGGCCGTGTGAATATCGATCTTGTTCATCAGTCCCTGTGTTAGGGATGACTCATCTGTGGATCGTTGCATGCGAGATTCTGAAGGTTTTACTCTCTGAAAATGTTAGATTCTTCCTTATTGGACATTCTCAGACTTTACTGAAGTTTAATGTAGATTTATAAGAGTAATAATATAAGTAAGAAAACTAATTCCCGTCTAACATAACAAATTTATAGCTACATTTAAAACATAGAGCCGTTATAACTCTCAAATCTCATTTCATAGTGATTTCCAAAATACCACATCAATGTCGCAGACGGTTTGTTACCGTCAGTTTTGTGAACATTAACCAGCTCTCAAAATTTTATTGACAGACAACGGCTTTTTTCCTGTCATGTAGCAAAATGATGACTAATATAATTTATTTGTATATCTGTAGCTACATTGATATTCTTTTCTGTAAAATGTTGAAAGCATGCAGCATGCAACAGTTCTGCCAAAGCGAGGTGGAGCTGCGCTGAGACGCAGATATCGCATTCGCTACGATTACTCTTCAAAGCCCTGTCGGGTTTTCCAGGTTCAGGTTTTCCATGATTTCACGGAATCGTTTGAAATAAATGCGAAATGGCTGCTCTGTCTTTGATGATCTCGTTCGTTATTGGGACATTAAACTCTGATATCCCTTAATTTAAAAAAAATCATTATTACGGTAATTATTTTACCAAACACAAACAATAAGCTGCACACACACACACACACACACACACACACACACACACACACACACAGAGAGAGAGAGAGAGAGAGAGAGAGAGAGAGAGAGAGAGAGAGAACTGTCGCATCGCCCAAAATTCGCCGTGCCACACCGAAGTCGGCAACGTGCATCGATACAACAGACGGTAGCGATGTCACGCTGCAATCCTCAGAGACGAGTGGGATTCGCTGCTGAAGACACGCCCTCTTTCCCAGCATCGCAGCGCCATTGCACGAATGTTGATATAGAACCGAGCATCGGCTCGCTCTGCCCCATTTCGTGACCTCTGATGATGCAAATCAGCATCATCTAGCTAGCACACCGGTGCTATTCAAGTCTCAGATGGAGTTGTACTTTTGTAAAGTTGAATATGTCTTCAAGAGAAGAGTTTGTAATTGTGGGCGTCAAGTGACACTTCAGTGATGACTATTCGATACACTCATCTACATCTACATCTACATGCTTACTCTGCAATTAACACTTAAGTGCCTGGCAGAGGGTTCATCGAACCATTTTCATACCACTTCTCTAGCGTTCCAGTCTCGAATGGCGCGTGGGAAAAAGGAACACCTAAATTTTTCCGTACGAGCTCTGATTTCTCTTATTTTATTATGATGATCATGTCTCCCTACGTAGGTGGGTGTCAACAAAATATTTGCGCATTCGGAAGAGAAAGTTGGTGATTGAAATTTCGTAAATAGATCTCGCCGCAAAGAAAATCCTCGCGTTTGTTTCGGTGACAGCCACCCCAACTCGCGTATCATATCAGTGACACTCTCACCCCTATTGCGTGATAACACGAAACGAGCTGCCCTCCCCTGCACTCCTTCGATGTCCTCCGCCAATCCTACCTGGCAAGGATCCCATATTGCGCAGCAATATTCCAGCAGAGGACGGACAAGTGTAATGCAGGCTCTCTCTTTAGTGGGCTTGTCGCATCTTCCAAGTGTTCTGCCAACAAAGCGCAGTCTTTGTTTCGCCTTCCCCACAATGTTATCTACGTGGTCTTTCCAATTTAAGTTGCTCGTAATTGTAATTCCTTGGTATTTAGTCGAATTGACAGCCTTTAGATTTATGCTATTTATCTTATACCCAAAATTTATCGGATTTTTTTTGTACCCATGTGGATGACCTCACACTTTTCTTTGTTTAGTGCTAATTGCCACTTTTCGCACCATACAGAAATTCTCTCTAGATCATTTTGTAATTGGAATTGATCGTCTGATGATTTTAGTAGACGGTAAATTACAGCATCATCTGTAAACAACCTAAGATTATCACCTACATCATTTATATAAATCAGGAACAGCAGAGGACCTATGACACTACCTTGTGGAACGCCAGATATCACAACTGAGACGATACTCCATATGCACGCAATTTGATTAATAGTTGCTTGTGAGGAACGGTATCAAAAGCCTTCTGGAAATCTAGGAATATGGAATCGATCTGAGATCCCTTGTCGACAGCACTCATTACTTCATGGGAATAAAGAGCTAGTTGTGTTGCACAAGAACGATATTTTCTGAATCCGTGTTGGTTATGTATCAATAAGTCATTGTCTTCAAGGTGGTTCATAATGTTCGAGTACACATTCGAGAATTAATTATGAATGGATGGATGTTCTGCACAGTCATCTATCTACACTCACAATCTAGTACATGGTACACACAAAGTATTACAGACATGGTTTAGCGATGATACAGAAATTGGAAAGCATGCTGTTATGTCATTGGTCAGTGTTGAAATTACAGAAAAACTAGTAAAATTGCTAAAATTGATATCAGTATCAATTATGATGCTTATTACAGTACATTGTCCTATATCAACAGTGTCTGTTCTGCCCCATCTGTCCACTGGTTTGCGTTTAATGATTGACTGACACTACTTGTTTGAGATTCTTGTGGCAATGGATTGTACAATGTTAAGTAAATCTTTTTATCTTGTAATAAAGTGAACTAATGTTTCATATGTTCTAGATCCGATCAGCCACCTGCTCGAGCAATCTAAGAACCCACAGTTATGACCGAACGATTCTAGTTTCGTCAGGTCATTACAAGTACTTCGTAGAAAACGGATAGAGTGATCATCTGATACACTTACATGATGGAAGTCGACTATCTACATGAAATGAGGGACTTTGACGAAGTTGAAGCAATGAATAATAAACATACCGAACAAAAAAATTAGTCACACCCAGGAGACATCATGCTAATACCTCGTAACACTGCATCTAGCCTTAATAATAACGGCGTCCATTCGGAGAGGAAGAGTTCACAGGTTTCTTCAGGTGTGCTGCAGACAATCATATATGGCTGGTTGGCTAGCTGGCTGGATAGATGGATAGAACCGGTGGAGCTATCAAATTGCGGGGATATTGGCTGCTATGTTTCATTGGATTTGTCGAGCTGGAAACAGCCTCCGACAATGTGAAACAACGTAAAATGGTGCAAGATGTTCAAAATACTGACAAAAAAAAGAGATAAGGTACAGGGAAAGACAGGTAATCTGCAGTATACACAAGAACCAAAAGGGGACAATAGGACTGGAACACCAAGGACGAAGTGCTCGGAGTGAAAAGGATGTAAGACAGCGATGTAGTCTCCCGGCTCTACTGTTCAGTCTATACATCGAAAAAGCAATGAAATAGAAGAAAGATTGAAGAGTTGGATTAAAATTCAGGGTGAAGAGAGATGAATGGCAAGATTCAATGATGACATTGCCATCCTCATTCAAAATAAAGAACAATTACAGGAGCTTTTAAACGGAATGAACAATCTAATGAGTACAAAATATGGACTGAGAGTAAATCGAAGAAAGACGAAAGTAATGGGAAGTTTCAGAAATGAGAACAGCGATGAACTTAACATCAGAACTGGGATCACGAAATAGACGCAATTAAGGATTTCTGCTACCTGGGGAGCAAAATAACGCAAGATGGACGGAGCAGGGAGACATAAAGAGACTAGCACTGGCGAAATGGGCATTGCTGGCCCAGAAAACTCTACTATTATCAAACATAGGTCTTAATATGAGGAAGAAATTTCTAAAAATGTACGAGAATGGTAGTTAATCGCGGACCTTGGGAAAACCGGTACAGAAGAGAATCGAAACATTTGAGATGTGGTGTTACAGAAGAATGTTGAAAACTAAGTGGACTGTTAAGGTAAAGAACGAGGAGGTTCTCCGCAGAATTGAAGAGGAAAGCAATATATGGGAAACTCTGACGAGAAGAAGGCATAGGGTGATAGGACATCTGCTAAGACATCAGGGAATAAAGATCATGACACTAGAGGGTGCTGTAGAGGTTAAAAACTGCAGAGGAAGACAGCGATTGGAATACACGTAGCAAGTAACTGAGGACGTAGGTTGCAGGTACTATTCTGAGATGAAAAGGTTGGTACAAGTGAGGAATTTGCAGCGGACCGCATAAAACTAGTCAGAAGATTGAATAACCTCAGACATTTTCTGTGGGATTAAGACTGGGTGACTTACAAGGCCAGTTGACGTGCGTTGTGGTGCCTGAGTGCTCGTCGAAATGGGAACGTGTGCGTGCAGCCCTGTGAAAAGACTGTTGTTATCTTGGGAGACGGGAGTGTCCACGAACTGCTCAAAAATAGACGCCTTGATTCATATTAACGATAACCTGAATAAATGAGCCTAAGTCACTGTAGGAGACTCGCCGCAAAACATCTCTAAAGGGAAATTCCCCATTGCACTCCGTCCAGATTTACTGTTAAGACAGCCCAATGGACAGCCCGTAAAAAACTGAACATAGATCAAGCATGAGAACAGGAGGAAGGTGTACTGAACTGTAAAAAAAAAAAAGAAGCAAAATAGAAGCAATGAACGGTCCAAGCTCAACAAATGCAACATCGAGCAAAGTACAAGAGCAACGACCTCGTGGTTAAGTGCGCATGGTGTTGGAATACCAAGTGAGCGAGCTGAGTTGAAAACTCCCACGTGTCAATTACGTTTATTTACGAGAGCTATTCGGAAAGTAGGGAACGATAGGTCGCGAAATGGAAACCACAGTGAACGTCAGAAATGTTTTATTTGCAACAGTTAGCTACAACTTCCATCTACTTATCTCCATAGTCGCCGATCCGACTTAGACGTTTGTCGTAGCGTTGAACCAAATTTCCAATACCCTCGTTATTGAAAGTAGCCGCCAGTACTTTCCGCCAATTCTCTACGCTGGCCTACAGCTCGTTGTCTGTGCCAAAATGTTGTCTTCATAGCCAGCAGTTCATGTGAGCAGAGATGAAACTCAGAGGGAGACAATCACGGGCTGTATTGTGGATAACCAAACATTTCCAATTGAAAACGATGCAGGAGCATCTTCATTGCCCCTGCAGAATGAGACTGAGAATTGTCTTCAAGAAAAAAAATACACGACAGTTGTGTAATGTTGGCTTCATAGCTTCAGGCGAAATTTCTCACCAGGACCTCGTACTTGGCGGGAGACACTATTGTTCTAGGTATATTTATGTGCACCCTGTGTGCTCAGACTAAAAAGAACGACGTAACGCGATCGACGGGCATACTAGAGACACTGCCCAACATACCTGTGCAAAAATTCATCAGTTTTTCACTGTGTTTTCCATTTAGCGACCGATCGTTCCTTACTTTCCGAATAACTCTCGTATTTATTTTTTCACAACATTATGAACTGTCCATCCGGTCACTGAAATGTTTGTTCCCTTTCTGTAACCTTGGCAGTTGCCACACTATGCATTGGTTATAGAATATGAGTAATGTGATAAGAATACATTACCGTCGCAAGTAAATTTGATGAACAGTGAGAACAAGCGAGATATCACAAAGACGTCTCACAGAAATGCCCGCATCTCGTGGTCGTGCGGTAGCGTTCTCGCTTCCCACGCCCGGGTTCCCGGGTTCGATTCCCGGCGGGGTCAGGGATTTTCTCTGCCTCGTGATGGCTGGGTGTTGTGTGCTGTCCTTAGGTTAGTTAGGTTTAATTAGTTCTAAGTTCTAGGCGACTGATGACCTCAGCAGTTGAGTCGCATAGTGCTCAGAGCCATTTGAACAATTTTTTTCTCACAGAAATGAAAACAGGTAAACGGGTGTGAACTATGTTACAACAAAGAAATTCAAGAGTCAAAACTTCCAAAGCGGAACGCAACTTCAAAAACGTTACAAACGTACTTTTTGACAGACCACAGAGAAACTGTGATTGCGAAAGTGTTGCTATCATTTGTTGCAGCTTACGTGACAAACTATTATGTTTCCACCATTCGCTTGGGAGTGACCATATTCACATTCATACGAACACCTAAATCAGATAAGGAGGTGTATCTCACTCACCAGGCATACAAATAATGTGCATCAATAAAAGATTTCTGTCACATGACACACGTACTGTCACTAATGCCATGTATGGCATACCAGACGTGTTTTCTGGTGAGGATTCGGTTGACTTGTCGTCTTGTCATCAAAAGTTTACATTTCCCTTTCGAATCCCATTTCCTTTCGGCCACTAAAACACACAAAAAAGTTTTGCATCACCTTTGTTCCTAGATTCCGGAACCTATACAGAAAATTGGAATGGAGATCAACATAAACATTGAGTCTGCCCTGTTTATTGCTCATGAAAACCATACATTACATGTTGTAGCACCAGATTGCTGTACACACCGGTACCTCTAATACCCAGTAGCACGTCCTGTTGCATTGATGCATGACTGTATTCGTCGTGGCATACTATCCACAAGTTCATCAAGGCACTATTGGTCCAGATTGTCCCACTCCTCAAGGGGGATTCGGCGTAGATGCCTCAGAGTGGTTGTTGGGTGACGTCGTCCATAAACAGACCTTTTCAATCTATCCCAGGCATGTTCGATGGGGTTCATGTCTGGAGAACATGCTGGCCACTAGTCGAGCGATGTCATTATCCTGAAGGAAGTCATTCACAAGATGTGCACGATGGGGGCACGAATTGTCGTCTATGAAGACAAATGCCTGGCCAATATGCTGCCGATATGGTTGCACTATCAGTCGAAGGATGGGATTCGCGTACCGTACAGCCGTTACGGCGCCTTCCATGACCATCAGCGGCGTACGTCGGCCCCACATAACGCCACCCCAAAACAGCAGGGAACCTCAACGTTGCTGCACTCGGTGGACAGTGTGTCTTAGGCGTTTACCCTGATCGGATTGCCTCCAAACATGTCTCCGACGGTTGTCTGGTTGAAGGCATATGCGACAGTCATCGGTGAAGTGAACATGATGCCAATCCTGAGCGGTCCATTCGGTATGTTGGTGGGCCCATCTGTACCGCGCTGCATGGTGTCGTGGTTACAAAGTGGACCTCGGCATGGACGTCGCTTGTGAAGTTGCGCATCATGCAGCCTATTGCGCACAGTTTGAGTCGTAACACGAAGTCCTGTGGCTGCACGAAAAGCATTATTCAAAATAGTGGCGCTGCTGTCAGGGTTCCTCCGAGCCATAATTCGTAGGCAGCGGTCATCCACTGCAGTAGTAACCCTTCGGCGGCCAGAGCGAGGCATGTCATCGACAGTTCCTGTCCCTCTGTATCTCCTCCATGTCCGTACAACATCGCTTTGGTTCACTCCGAGACGCCTGGACACTTCGCTTATTGAGAGCCCTTCCTGGCACAAAGTAACTATGCGGACGCTATCGAACCGCTGTATTGAACTACAGACAACACGAGCTATGTATCTCCTTCCTGGTGGAATGACTGGAACTGATCAGCTGTCGGACCCTCTCCGTCTAATAGGCGCTGCTCATGCATCGTTGCTTACATCTTTGGGTGGGTTTAGTGACATCTCTGAACAGTCAAAGGGACTGTGTCTGTGATACAATATCCACAGTCAACGTCTATGTTCAGGAGTTCTGGGACCTGGGATTATGTAAATCTTTTTTTGATGTGTGTAGGTGTGCAGAATCAACTTTCGTTATATGTTCGTTCCTTGTACCTTGCTGTTGCAAACGAACTTTACACTACTTCAGAGACACAAATTTGAATGCAGCGAAAAAAAAATGCGCTTCTCCATATTTCGGGTAAAACATCTACTTGGGCCGTCTATGTTCTCAATGTTTTGCATAATTTAAAAAGAGGCGAATCGCTGGACCACACTACACGCCTGCAGTCACTTACTGTCCACTTTCTGTGTTGTTTCGTACGTTGAAGACAGATAGCTCTATGTGGTGCTGTAAGCGTGGTCAACACGGTGGCACCCAGCAACCGATCCGTCAAGTCTCCATGCCGACCCATCTTATTGCGCTGACAGCATAAGGTTGGTTCCCACGAGGCTCAAGAGAAAGACAGGCCGCGGCACATGCGTCAAAGAGTACGTAACACTGCAGGTCTTACGAGACCCTGCAGCACTCTCCGGCGGGAAGCGAATAACTATTTCAGAGGAGTTTAATAATTCTTGACTGTGGGTTTAAATGCATGCAAACTCTCCATAGCAAAGGACCTTTAGCGGGTAACCCTTCATTGACGTATTGATTTCCAGTGGGCCCTGCACGCAGCCGAGCGTTCGCGAAGTGTAACGGACACATTTACTAGTGTGACGTGGTACGTTCGTTCTGGGGTCAGTATTTTTCGTGGGCGCCGTCGTTGCCATGACTTACGTCAGCGGTGAAGGGTTACATGATCGACAGCTACCTCTCCCTATATCTGCTGCAGTGCTCCAAAGCGACCAGTGCACTGTTTTAAGGTGGTGACTAAGATTTTTACGTTCTCGAAAAATAAACCACAGACTGCCGTTGTATGTTCCTTTACCAATACTACCGGTGTGGCGAAGTACGAGTTCCTTCTTCGGGTACATCTAAATAAACAAGAATAACACATGGGAATTAAAAAATATATATATTTTTTTAGAACTGACAACAATCTTGGGAGAGGATAGTATAGCGTGACGTAGATACGTAACTGACAGAAGCGACTTTAAACATGGTACTTAAATTACTTATTTTCAGATCATTTACAGGAAAAGTAGAACGCATTGGATGCCCCGTCATTCCCAATCAGTTTATAAAAAATTTGTCGAAGTGGCGACGAAAGTAAAAATTTAAAACGAGCTAAATGTAGCAGACGGCGCTAAAAGAAAGTGAGCTCTAAAAAAAGAATAGTTAAGTTGTTAATTAAGGAAAAGAGAGTTAAAAATGAACGGCAATATTAAACAATAGTCGCGATCAAAAGACGGGACGTCGCAGAAAGCACATAAAAAGAGGCGGCAGAATAAATTAGAGTGAATAAAACTTGTTTTAATTGCTTTTCATTGTTTTTCATCTCTTTATCCTTATTTTATTCATTCTAATTTGCTCTACGAATCCCTCTTGTGACGCTTTTCGCCCTGTTTTTTGACCGCGACTGCTGTTTAACACTGCCGTTCATCTTTAAGTCCATTTTTCTGTTTTTTCAACTTTATTTTTCTTCTTTTAGGGCTCACCTTCTTTTAACGCTGACTTTTTCATTTCACCTGTTTTAAATTTTGAATTTAGTCACTACTTTAGTCAATTTGTTATAAAGTGATGAGAATGATGGGATGTCTAATGGGTTGAACTTCTGCTGTAAATGATCTGAAAATAAGTAAGTTGACTACTATGTTTCGAGTTGCTTTTGTCAGTTACGTATTTTTTACGTATCTGCGAGCTGTATGACCAGGGACCTGCAGTGTTGGGGCGCAGAATCAGCGTTGGGGAACAAACATTGTACCATTGGATGGACGTGATGAGCCAAAATGGTCACATAATACTTGGCAGTAACGCGACATTGCACAGTAACCATGGAGCTCATGGAATATAACGATATGGCTGCCCAAATCCCCATCGAACCCCATCCATGTTTCACGTAAACTCAGCCAGAAGCTGGAAACAGTGGGAAACAAGAGTCATCCAATCAAATGACGTGTTTCCATTGTCCATAGTCCTTCTATGGCTTCGGAATGACATTCTATTGCTACAGGCATTTGCGTCACTGAGGAGTGGTTTTGCAATTCCAGCTTGCCCTACAATTCCCAGCTTATGGAGCTCCCTTCACGGTGTTTTGGTGCTGACAGGGCTCGCGATAGCTGCATTTAATTGCGTATTGATTTTTGCGACTGTCGTCCTCTTATTCGCTGTCACAATTGTCTTTAATGATCATGTGTCAGGATCACGCAACACACACTTTCGTCCGCGTTATGACTTAGTGTCATGATTTTTTCGTCCGCGTTGTAGCTTAGTGGGTGATATTTTTCCGCTTTCCCTGTATGTGGTGTAAATCTTCGATACGGTGCCTCTTCCAACGACCAAACATATCGGCTCACTTGGCTACAGAGGCACTCGCCATATGGGCACCAACAATTTGCCGACGTTCGAATTCGATTAGCTCCGACATAGTACACTGAAAACTACACAGACCACTGTTCTACCACGACTGACACTTGCAACGTCTTGAGGACACTGCATAGCGCAACCTGCAGGCGTGGATAGCATTTGCAATTATGTTCAACCGTGTGTTACCCAATGTTTCCATATTCTTCACCAACCACTAATACGATGGTGGTAACTTAATAGCCGCACGGCCATTTTCGAACACAAATTCTCAAGTGTTTCGCAAAACAGACGTCGTCCTTCTTGCAAGGGTTCCCATTTAAGTGCCCCGAACGTTTCTGTTACACTTTCGTATGAGCTATACCAACTTACAATGATCCTAGCAGCGAATCTCTCCACGCTTCTGACGTCTGCTGTCATGTCAACTTGATATGACACCAAGCACTGGAACAACACTCTAGAATTGGTCGCACTAGCGCCTTGTAAGTGATTTCCTGAACAGCTACACTGCAATTTTTCCTCAACAAATCCATATCTTCCGTTCGTTTTACCCAGTACTGATTTTCCGCGTTCGTCCTGTTTCATATCGCTTCGTAGTGTTTTATTATCCCCAAATCGTTATACGATGTGGCTTTCTCAAGATGTCCTTCTTTTCTTTGGCCATATCCGGTATGTACATTGAATCGGCAGGGCAATCTTGCTGGACAATGTTTCTGATAAAGGGTGGCCGGATGCCCTTTATTTTGCTGCTCCCCCTCTCCCACCGCCCTCTGGACGAAATTCGTGTACGCCATCTGTTAGCGCCTAGTGTTATCCACTGTGAACGTGTGAGAACATTTTTGAAAAAGTCTGAAAATCGTGAAACTGAGGAGGAACGTGGGTACCAGCCCGGTATTCACCTAGTAGGATGTGGGAAACCGCCTAAAAACTACGTACAGGATAGACGGAACACTGCCCCTCATCGTTATTCCTCTGGGACCGGCGCTCTCCCGAATCACGGAAGCAGCGTGCTGACACCTGCGGCTATCCGGGAGGGTCACGTAACTTGCTCAAGATGATATTTAATCGGATGCTATGGAGATCTTTTTCTTTGCTGTGGGCACTGTCTTATATTTATCCACATTTAAGCAGAGCTGCTATTGAAAATTTCTGTCAGGTTAAAACGGCGGAGGTTCGAGTCCTCCCTCGGGCATGGGTGTGTGTGTGTTTGTCCTTAGGATAATTTAGGTTAAGTAGTGTGTAAGCTTAGGGACTGATGACCTTAGCTGTTAAGTCCCATAAGATTTCACTCACTGATTAAAACTGTGTGTCGGACCGAGATTGGAACTTGGGACATGTGTCTTCACGGTATCACCGACCGAGCTATTCCAATACTCACGACCCGTCCTCACAGCATCACTTCCGCCAGTACCTGGTCTCCTATCTCCCGAAGGTCTTGTGTTCGAGTCTCAATCAGGCAAACAGTTTTAATCTGCCAGGGAGTTTCATATCACCGAACACTCTGCCGCAGAGGGTAAAACTGATTCTAGAGCTGCCATTCCAAGTGGAAATTTTCTCCAAGTCCTTATCCATTTTCTGACGGTCGTCCAGTGACGATAGTTCCCTTTACACAACAGATCATTGGCTCTCAGCACTATGCGACTGAACTTCTGAGGTCATCAGTCGCCTAGAACTTAGAACTACTTAAACCTAACTAACCTAAGGACATCACACACATCCATGCCCGAGGCAGGATTCGAACCTGCGACCGTAGCGGTCGCTCGGTTCCAGACTGTAGCGCCTAGAACCGCACGGCCGCTCCGACCGGCACAACAGATCATTAGCAAACAGCTTTATTACACTGCTGATCCTATGTGATAATCATTTATGTAATCCGAAAATATTAAATATCCTTTTACGCTTCCTCTGAGCAAACCCAGTGTTACTTTCTTGTCTTATTACCAGAATTGCTGCTGCTTTTGTGAGATTTCTTGGTTGGTGGACACCACTCCCGGAAATTAGTCGTTCACTTGTTTAGGAAGCGGCCGGCCAGTGGACGGCGTCCGGCCAGGCCACGCACGTGTCGCCGGTGGACGCCTACTGCCGGCCGGGAAGACGCGAGCGGCCCGCGGCTCATTAGCATAGATAGGTTTCGTGTACACGTCACGGGGACAGCGACGGCGATACGTGGGATCGAGCGCGACTTGGACGCGCGGCCCGCTGGCGCACCGTGCCATCCCATTGCGCAACCCGTCTGCCCATAAAAGTACACCTGGCACCTGGCCCCTAAAAATTAGCCGGCCTGCCCGCCTGGCCCCGGCGTGCTGAACTTATCCCGGATGCGTGGAATGTAGGCAAGCGAGCTGCTAGTACACACCGCCGCGGCCCCTGCCTCGTAGCGACTAACATTGCGCGCCTCGTAGCCTTTTTCGACCAAAACAACTCTGCCAGTCACGTGTTTATTCTAGTCTACACTTCTTCCTTGACATTTCATTTGGCGCAGCGACGTCGGCGGTCTGTTGCCACATAGAAAATACGACATGTTGAAAAATCCTAACTGGCGTATACCGCAGCGAGAACACCTAACGTCTAGCAAGGACCTGCTTAGAAAATATCAAGACCCGTCTTGCAGAGCAGAAATCACGCATAATCCTCAGCCTCTTTTGTATCTATCCCGTAGAGATCTTACAGGTAAAATTAGTGAAATAACAGAACGTACAGAGACGTTCAAACGTCCTCATTCTCACACTCTATCCGTAAGTTATATAACAATGAGTATCCTCTGCCACCCGCTACACGGCTTTTCTCTGAGTACAGATGTAGAGACGGATCATATTGCAATCCAACAAATGCCCTGGGCGGAAAAATATTTCGGTATTTATCATATATTTACACCAACATTTACATGATTACCTTTCAGTTCACAATTAAGTGCCTAGCAGAGGGTTTATCGAACCACCTTCAAGCTACTTCTCTGCCTTTCCACTATCTAACAGCGAGCGCGAAGAACGAACACTTAAATCTTCCCGTGCGAGCTCTGATTTCTCTTATTTTATTATGATGATCATTTCTCTCTATGTAGGTGAACGGAAAAATAATATTTTCACTCTCTGAGGAGAAAGTTGGTGACTGAAATTTCATAAGAAGCTCCTGCCGCAGCGAAAAACGTCTTTGTTTTAATGGCTACCACGCCATTTCGTGTAATTCGTGTAACCGTTAATTCTGTCTATTAAATTCTGAGTTTAACGTCTTTTCGTCAGCATTTACATCTAGAGATGGAAACTTTTCTCAACTGGATAAGGATAGCGAAACTAGTAGCCCGTGCTGTCATTACTGAACCATCCCAGCATTCGGTTTCTAATAGTTTTAACAGCTGTGCATCTCCACCTCTATAACAAATATTTTATTTACTGCTGGCGGTGGCGATATCATGGGCATCACACTAATTTGTTTGACAGATCAAGGTACGAGTGTTGCCAAACTTCCTTACGGATTAAAACAGTTCGGGATTCGAACTGGGACTTTAACCTACGCAGACTTTTCACAACAGCATTCTCTTCGACGCAGCGTTTAAGATTAATTCAGTTATAATTAGGCAGAATGAAGAGACCTGTGTTCCCACGAGAGCCGTTCGTTGCCAGATAGTCTATCTAGGTCACCAGTGAGTGAACTGCCTGCCCATGCGGACCTGCATGACTGATCTGCAGCGACCCTTACTCGGCTATGCCTCCCTCCGTATTCTGCGGTCGTTTCGCTCATTTCTCAATGTGGACACCGGCCTTTATTCATCACAGGTTTTCGAGTGGTGTCGCCACCGTAACAGTTTGCAGAACACACCTGAGATCAGCTGGCTCACACATGGCATTTGCTTATTCTTACAGAAGATCATCTGGACCACTGAGTCACATTCGCCGATTTGCCTCGCACTGCATCGTAATCTTTCAGTTGTGTGCAAGCTGAGCGGTCTGAGGCGCTGCAGTCATGGACTGTGTGGCTGGTCCCGGCGGAGGTTCGAGTCCTCCCTCGGGCATGGGTGTGTGTGTTTGTCCTTAGGATAATTTAGGTTAAGTAGTGTGTTACCTTAGGGACTGCTGACCTTAGCAGATAAGTCCCATAAGATTTCACACACATTTGAACATTTTTTTAAGTGTGCAGAAAAATAGAAGCAGGAAGATTAGGGTTTAACGTCGCGTCGACATCAAGATCATCAGAAATGGAACACAAGCTCAGAGTCTCGTAAGACGGAGAATTTCCTCGGGAACTGTTAACAACAGGCAGATGTTCATACGCCGTTTGTTGTTCAGAATAGCTAATATTATCACCCCTCGAAGCAAGTACCTTTCCCCCTGACTCATCCTATATGTGGAGCGAATTATAGTGGAGCGACAGCAAAGAATCAATCATGGCAAAAACAGATGCCAGACAGAGATTCTTGCCAGAATTGTCAGGAAGTATAACCATGTACGAAGGAAATATCTTATTAAACCCTCGTCCAACAGATACTTTATTATTTCTCAGCCTGATAACTTTACCACATAGATGAAACAGAGAAGCTCCAAAATTGTTAGCACGTTTCGTCACAGTTTCATAAAGCATACACGAGATCACCACGGGAGTGGCCACCCAGCGAGGCGTTCTGCAGCACGGTGTCATTCCAAGGGCGTAGGTTCCTACTAGAATCAACCAAATATTGCTTCTCCTACAAGCGTCTTTCGAAAAGAACATGAAGGTAAAATAAGACTTCCGAGCTCAAACGGAGGCTCCTTCCCGCGCTCCGTTCGTGACTGGAACGGGAAATGGGGTATGTGACACTGCTACGCTTGGTTCTCTGCGCTTCGAAGGTAGCTTGTAAAATACAGATGTAGACTTAGATGTAGATATCTAGATATAAACTCTGGGCACAAACACAGAATCTATGGATGGTGAGCCATGTCACTGTCGACCAAATCCTGGCTATGAAAATATCTTCAGTTTCCCGACTTTGAACTGTTTGCTTGCGATCCAGGCTCCACTGCATTATCACGACTTAATCATCACAGTATCAAGATGACTTCAGAAGCGAATCACAGTTATATCGTCTCTCACGTTTTGTCGGCGTGACTGATTAATGGTGTGGTTCGGGGCGTGCTTCGAGTATTGTTTCCGTTATATGCAAGGTGCGCTGAAAAGTAATGCCTCCGAATTTTTTGTTTGAGAAGCCTTAAAGTTTTTTTTTAATAATACAATATTAAGATTCTACATTTACATTCTTCATGTCTACCTATTTATTTCTCAACATTGTCACCCTGTCAACGAATACCTTTCGCGCAATTGGAGGCCTGTTTGTTGATCCTGTCACTGTAGAATGTTTGACTTTGTTGACGGATCCACAACCACACATCTGCTTGCACCACTTCACCACTATCAAAGTGAAATCTTCGAAGCAGTTTTTTTTTTTTAAGTTTTGTATTGGAAACAAATGAAAATCGGATGGGGCCTAGTCGGGACCGTATGGAGGGTGATCGACGACATGACACGAGGCATCGGATTGTCGTGGGATGTCGCAGCGCTCGTTTGTAGTCTGGAACTGTCAAGCTGAAGGAGAATATGCTCCACGTGTGGACAAATTGTTCGAATTCGGAACTCCATTACGGCAGGCTGTTTTTCTTGCACCCACGTAGGTACGTTCACACACCGACCTGTTACACGCTCTCTAGCGTCAGAGGGTTGCAAATTGCGTCAGCGAGCGGGAAAGTCAACCGAGCAATATGCATAATGTGTGATACCTGAACTGAGATTGAGAACAGAATTAAAAGTTCGGAGACATTGCATTTCAGAACGTCCCGGTGTTCCGACGACCGTCGCAATCGCCTCCTTCAGTTGCTGCGAGGTCTGCTGCTATGTACTCGCTGCCTGGAATCCAACCAGAGTGTCAACTACTGTCGGTGTCCCGCTGCTGTTAGTAGCTGACTTCGACTTCCGACATCCACTACACCGTTTGGTACTCACTTGTATTTAAGAGTCTGCTCCTATACGCCGCGATACGCACATTCTCTTGCCGTTTAACAGTTCAATGCAGTGAGTGCCGGAACACGAGACTTGAAACCTGAAATCTCCGTTTGTGTTTATTAGTTTTTCTGACGTCTTTATTTCGATGGCCTCCTTATCAGACTGTCCCAGAAACTTGGTGTTTGCACCACGAAACATGGCATCGACTTTCTGTAGCTCCCGTCGACAAAGTTAATATGTCTTGTCTATTATCTTAAATGAGATTTAGGACTCCTGAAGCCGGGTGTGTGCCGCATTCCATAGGCATGTGGCGTAGGGCAGACATTTGGAACAGTCAATTAGAGATGCAATGGACATTAGCGACCCACCAGACTAAAACAACAGATGAAACCAACTATCACCGACCACTGCTTTGTACGCAATCATGAAATGAAATAAGTTAACACCCAGCCCTGACAAAATTCTACCATCTGGTGAGCAAGATATATGAGACAGGCGAAATACCCCCAGACCTCAAGAAGAATATAATAATTACAGTCCCAAAGAAAGTAGGTGTTGACAGATGTGAAAATTACCGAACTATCAGTTTAATAAGTCACGGCTGCAAAATACTAACGCGAATTCTTTACAGACGAATGGAAAAGCTGGTAGAAGCCAACCTCGGGGAAGATCAGTTTGGATTCCGTAGAAACACTGGAACAGGTGAGGCAATACTGACCTTACGACTTAACTTAGAAGAAAGATTAAGAAAAGGCAAACCTACGTTTCTAGCATTTGTAGACTTAGAGAAAGCTTTTGACAATGTTAACTGGAATACTCTCTTTCAAATTCCGAAGGTGGCAGGGGTAAAATACAGGGAGCGGAAGGCTATTTACAATTTGTACAGAAACCAGATGGCAGTTATAAGAGTCGAGGGACATGAAAGGGAAGCAGTGGTTGGGAAGGGAGTAAGACAGGGTTGTAGCCTCTCTCCAATGTTATTCAGTCTGTATATTGAGCAAGCAGTGAAGGTAACAAAAGAAAAATTCGGAGTAGGTATTAAAATCCATGGAGAAGAAATAAAAACTCTGAGGTTCGCCGATGACATTGTAATTCTGTCAGAGACAGCAAAGGACTTGGAAGAGCAGTTGAATGGAATGGACAGTGTCTTGAAAGGAGGATATAAGATGAACATCAACAAAAGCAAAACAAGGATAATGGAATGTAGTCTAATTAAGTCGGGTGATGCGGAGGGAATTAGATTAGGAAATGAGGCACTTAAAGTAGTAAAGGAGTTTTGCTATTTGGGGAGGAAAATAACTGATGATGGTCGAAGTAGAGAGGATATAAAATGGAGACTGGCAATAGCAAGGAAAGCGTTTCTGAAGAAGAGAAATTTGTTAACATCGAGTGTAGATTTAAGTGTCAGGAAGTGTAGCCACGTATGGAAGTGAAACATGGACGATAAATAGTATGGACAAGAAGGGAATAGATGCTTTCGAAATGTGGTGCTACAGAAGAATGCTGAAGATTAGATGGGTAGATCACATAACTAATGAGGAGGTATTGAATAGAATTGGGGAGAAGAGGAGTTTGTGGCACAACTTGACCAGAAGAAGGGATCGGTTGGTAGGACATGTTCTGAGGCATCAAGGGATCACCAATTTAGTATTGGAGGGCAGCGTGGAGAGTAAAAATCGTAGAGGGAGACTAAGAGATGAATACACTAAGCAGATTCAGAAGGATGTAGGCTGCAGTAGGTACTGGGAGATGAAGAGGCTTGCAGAGGATAGAGTAGCATGGAGAACTGCATCAAACCAGTCTCAGGACTGAAGACCACCACAACAACAACTCCAAGATCGTGCAGCAAACGGCAAGTTTCTGTGGCAGCGTAATTAAGGAGTCTATCTAAACAAATATGTCAGAAAGCCTAATAAACAGGGACGGAATTGTCAGTTTATCGTGATCGAGCACTCACGTTATTCAGATCTCGCCGGCTGTCACATTCACCGGAGTGAGGGAACGCTGAATATCACTACGGACAAAACTACATCAAAAGGCGTAGTGGGCGTCGGGAATCGAATACATAATCATCTCGAAATAGCGGTGCGGGACCAGCGGTAGTTGACAGTCTGGTTGGAGTCCAGTCAGCGAATACCCATAACAGCAAACCTCTCAGCACTTGAAAAAGGTTACTCGGTCGACCGTCGAAGCATTGTGCATAAAACAAAAACAACTTGGCAGAACGCCCGGAAGCACACCATTAACAAATCGCATTTAGAATGTGAAGTGTTGTTATTCCAGCAAGGGAAAAAAATGGTTCAAATGGCTCTGAGCACTATGGGACTTCACATCTGGGGTCATCAGTCCCCTAGAACTTAGAACTAGTTAAACCTAACTAACCTAAGGACATCACACACATCCATGCCCGAGGCAGGATTCGAACCTGCGAACGTAGCTGTCGCCCGGTTCCATACTGTAGCGCCTAGAACCGCTCGGCCACTTCGGCCGGCTCCAACAAGAAAGAATCGTGTATTTCCGATTACACGACAGTGGGGTCGAAGCGTCTGTTTGTTTTAATATGTTCGGTTCACATAATGTGATACAGGAAGCTAGACGTGGCAATTCCTGCTAGGCGCTCGATAGAACCGGCTCGTGCGTAACCAGAGAGAGAGAGGCGCGGCGGAGTGGCGCGGTAAGTAGACGGGCGGCTTGCGCTGACGTGGGGCCGGCGGGGGGGAGCGGCCGTCGTCAACAGTTATGCAGCGGCGCGCAATTAATTCCGGTGTAATTGCGAAACGCGGCGCGGCGGTTCCTGCCGCTGCCGGCTGCCGGAATGTCGTCGGGGCCGGTCCGGCGTGACGCAAGTACCCTCGCCGCCGCGCCGGTACTGTTAGGCCCCTCATTTGCACCGCGGCGCTCATACGAGCTTCTTAAGCGGCCCGCTGTGCCTGAAATCTCTCTCAACGGTACTCGTACAGCTGCAAGGAGTGGTTTCCAACCGGTGGCCGCGCATTGTCCTAACATCAGCCTCTTTACCGATTGGTCGAACGTATGGAGGCTGCACTGCTGAGAAATGTTAGGAAACTGTAGCTCATCTATAAAGGAGACCGCTTGTAGAGCATGACCCATTCTGAAGTACTACTAGAGTGTTCGGGATCCCCACCAGCTTTAAAAGGAGACAACGGAGCAAGTCGGAGCCGAGCCGGTAGGTTCGATCAGCACTCGAGAATTCGGAGATGATTCGTGAACTCAAATGGGAATCTCTGGAAGGAAGACGTCGCTCTTTTCGCAAGACGATTCGTGAACTCAAATCGGAATCTCTGGAAGGAAGACGTCGCTCTTTTCGCAAGACGATTCGTGAACTCAAATGGGAATCTCTGGAAGGAAGACGTCGCTCTTTTCGCAAGACACTATTGAGAAAATTTAGAGAACTGACATTTGAAGGTGACAGCGCAACGATTCTACCGTTGTGAACTTACATTTCATGTAAGAATCAGGAATATATGGTAAAAGAAATTGCGGATAGCACAGTGATATACAGGGTGGTCCATTGATTGTGACCGAGCCAAATATCTCACGAAATAAGCGTCAAACGAGAAAACTACAAAGAACGAAACTTGTGTAGCTTAAAGTGGGAAACCAGATGGCGCTATATTTGGCCGGCTAGATGGCGCTACCATAGGTCTAACGGATTTCAACTGCGTTTTTTTAAATAGGAACTCCCATTTTTATTACATATTAGTGTAGTACGTAAAGAAATATGCATGTTTTAGTTGGACCACGTTTTTCGCTTTGTGGTAGATGGCGCTGTAATATTCACAAACGTATAAGTACGTGGTATCACGTAACATTCCGCCAGTGCGGACGGTATTTGCTTCGTGATACATTACCCGTGTTAGAATGGACCGTTTACCAATTGCGGAAAAGGTTGATATCGTGTTGATGTATGGCTATTGTGATCAAAATGCCCAACGGGCGTGTGCTATGTATGCTGCTCGGCTTCCTGGACGACATCATCCAAGTGTCCGGACCGTTCGCCGGACAGTTACGTTATTTAAGGAAACAGGACGTGTTCAGCTACATGTGAAACGTCAATCACGACCTGCAACAAATGATGATGCTCAAGTAGGTGTTTTTGCTGCTGTTGCGGCTAATCCGCACATCAGTAGCAGCCAAATTGCGGGAGAATCGGGAATCTCAAAAACGTCGGTGTTGAGAATGCTACATCAACATCGATTGCACCCGTACCATATTTCTATGCACCAGGAATTGCATGGCGACGACTTTGCGCGTCGTGTACACTTCTGCCACTGGGCACAAGAGAAATTACGGGACGATGACAGATTTTTTGCACTCGTTCTATTTAGCGACGAAGCGTCATTCACCAACAGCGGTAACGTAAACCAGCATAATATGCACTATTGGGCAACGGAAAACCACGATGGCTGCGACAGGTGGAACATCAGCGACCTTGGCGGGTTACTGTATGGTGCGGCATTATAGGAGAAAGGATAATTGGCCCCCATTTTATCGATGGCAATCTGAATGGTGCAATGTATGCTGATTTCCTACTTAATGTTCTACCGATGTTACTACAAGATGTTTCACTGCATGACAGAATGGCGATGTACTACCAACATGATGGATGTCCGGCACATAGCTCTCGTGGTTTTGAAGCGGTATTGAATAGCATATTTCATAACAGGTGGATTGGTCGTCGAAGCAGCATACCATGGCCCGCACGTTCACCGGATCTGACGTCCCCGGATTTCTTTCTGTCGAGAAAGTTGAAGGATATTTGCTATCGGGATCCACCGACAACGCCTGACAACATGCGTCAGCGCATTGTCAATGCATGTGCGAACATTACGGGAAGCGAACCACTCGCTGTTGAGACGAATGTCGTTACACACATTACCAAATGCATTGAGGTTTACGGACATCATTTTGAGCATTTATTGCATTAATGTGGTATTTTCAGGTAATCACGCTGTAACAGCATGCGTCCCCAGAAATGATAAGTTTACAAAGGTACATGTATCACATTGGAACAACCGAAATAAAATGTTCGAACGTATCTACGTTCTGTATTTTAATTTTAAAAAACTACCTCTTACCAATTGTTCGTCTAAAACTGTGAGCCATATGTTTGTGACTATAACAGCGCCATCTATCACAAAGCGAAAAAAGTGGTCCAACTAAAACATTCATATTTCTTTACTTACTACACGAATATGTAATAAAAAATGGGGGTTCCTATTTAGAAAAAAACGCAGCTGATATCCGTTTGACCTAAGGGCAGCACCATCTAGCGGGCCAACCATAGCGGCATCTGGTTTCCCCCTTCAAGCTAGACAAGTTTCGTTCTTTGTAGTATTTTCGTTTGACGCTTATTTCTTGATATATTTGGCCCGGTCACGATCAAAGGACCAACCTGTATAGGCGGTAGTTTTCCCTTCGCTCCAAACGCGAGTGGAACAGTAAAGGATGTGAATATTACTAGTAAAACATATCCTCCGTCATGCAGCATACGATGGCTTGCGGAGTATCTATGTAGTGTAGATGCAGGTAATGTTGCTAGATGCACTATGCAGAAAGTGGGACTTGGAGACTCTGGTGATTTAAAGAAATCGGTGCTGCAAGAACCTAAAAGCACAGACAGAGAAAGGATGTAAATTTGGAATCCTAGATATTATTTTCTTATAATACATTATCAACAGAATTGGAACACTGATGCAACTGTGCTCCAAAACACTCCTCTGTTCAACGAAAGTACCAACTTTATGCTGATAAAAGAAGAAATTTGGAAAAAAGAAAGATTGAATTTTTCATTAGTGTTAGGGATATCTGTAAATCTTTGCTGACCTACAAAAAATCCTTAATGAAAATGGTGTATTGAAGAGTTAAATATGAAGAAACTTGTGCATAATTATGAACTGTATATTTTGCATTTCTTAAGAAAAGTAATGAAAATTTAAAACGTCTGATGATTAAATGTTTAGTTTGGCTAGTGTAGTTATTTAATATACTTAACTGGCATGTAACTTCATTCAAATTGTTCGTGTTTCTCTCTTGTGAGATTCCTACAGCTGTCGCCGTATCCCACACATCTGCCGTCATCGGTTTCTACCATCCTATCCTTCCTCGTCTTCTTCCACTTCTCTTTTTTTCGTGACCTCCTTTACCCCAACTATCACGGCAAGCTACAGTCCTCCTCGTCTTCTTCTTCCCAGAAGATGTTACATCAAGATGACCGTCTGTCATACGTCCATTCGCTTTGTATGTCCATACGAGACGAGCTGCCGTTCTTGTATTCTATCTCTGATGCTTTCTTGAGTCTGTGTCGTTTCCGTAACCGTTCCATTTCTTACATGGTCTCGCCGAGATACTCTATCATCTGAAATAGTCCATTTCTACATCTCTCAGTTTGTTTTTATTTTTTCCAGTACCCTCCAAGTCCTCGCATCCAAAAGTTGTTACAGACTCTACAATACTTCTATAAAGCATCTTCTTTCCTTTCCAACTTATCTTAGAAGACCATAACAGAGGATTTAGCTGCTGGATTGACGTTTCTCCATGGGCTATTCGTTGTTGTATTTCCCAGTTTCTTGTTCCGTCTTCTCTTAGAATACTACCCAAAAACTTTAAATTTTTTACGTGCTTTCTTGTGCTCGCCATCTACTATTATGTTTCCCAAATTTTCTTTACTGTATAGCTGAAAATTTACTTACAGTCGTCACTTATCATATTCTTCCAGTTATTTGTATTTACTGCCTTTCGAAATATGTAAGTAATCTATAAATCACTTACCAGTTGCCGACCGAAGTGGCCGTGCGGTTAAAGGCGCTGCAGTCTGGAACCGTAAGACCGCTACGGTCGCAGTTTCCAATCCTGCTTCGGGCATGGATGTTTGTGATGTCCTTAGGTTAGTTATGTTTAACTAATTATAAGTTCTAGGGGACTAATAACCTCAGCAGTTGAGTCCCATAGTGCTCAGTGCCATTTGAACCATTTTGAACTTACCAGTTGATTTACCACTGACCGAATGAACTAAGAACTTTGACAGGATGTCATGTGTACACTAGCTGCTGTATTTTTACCGACCCACCACCAACATCCATCATCACATGCTTCCTCGCTTTCTCCTATTTCTCTCTTTCTCGTGGTCTCGTTTACCCCATCTAACCAGACAAACTTCGGTTGTCCTTTTCTCCTTTTTCCAAGAAGACGGTACATCGGGATCTTCTTTGGTCGCACCTAACAGTCAACTGCCTTCCGCGTTTTCTTCGTCACTACAAACGAAAGTATCAATCGAGAAAGTGGGCAAGCGCGAGAGATCAGCCACCACCATGGGATGGTAACACACCAGTACTTGCCTCGCCTGAGAAGTGGCGACTGATCAGTGGGCAGAAGTCGAAACGTCGTTCAGAAAGCAGGGGCGTGGAGGTAGTAATGCAACAGTGGAAGCCACGCGAGTGGGTGTTTTTGAAAAGTAAAGTTCTGGCATGGTGCTGCGCGTCCCTTTGGTTAATCGGCCGTATTCAAACTTTCTTGGTAGCCGCCATAGGCGGATTCGGAAACGCATTTCCGAACTTTAATGTACTGAAGCATTTTTAAAGTGAATGCGCATTTATATCGAATTAATATCAGTGGTAAAAGTCGGGACATTTGACGTCCCGTATAAGGCTACAGTGGATGGGGTCCAGAAATTCCTAAAATTTGGGACATCCGACGAAGATCACGGCATCCTGCAACACTACCGCTAAGTGACATTACTGGCCGGCCGGTGTGGACGAGCGGTTCTAGGCGCTACAGCCTGGACCACCTCCTAGTATCAAGAGTAGCGGCCATTCCCAGCACACTCAGCAACAGTATTATTCGGACACTTTAACGTCGTACGATTAGACGGAGCGTGTTGTTAACAATGGTTGCGTTAAGATACTGGTAGAGGTCGGTCCTGAACTACCACGGCCACGACACTGTCAACCTTGGCAAACGATTACGCAGTAGCCGTTACTGAATGCGTCGTGTAGTTCGCTATGCTTTGGATATTACGTTGCTCATTTTCTTTTCTTATTTGTAAGTGGAGGAAACTGATCCTGGTCCATCACGGGGTGCGAGTAGCACCCTCACAGCAGAAGGGAACGGCGATCCTTACGACCACGTGTCAGTAATGCTTCTGCAGAACACAGAACGTGAGTGCGGGGAGGAGGCAAGGGTCGCTGGCCTGCAACGCCCTTCACCCCTCTGGCTGCCTTGTTCTCGTTCGTATACGCTCGCGGCCGACGTCCAGTCTACAGCGAGCGCGCTCTACAAACTAAAAGTGACACTGTCTACCACTACACCTGCAACTACACTGATGTCAAAAAAGTCGTCGAATAGCGGTATACAACTCAAAGTCCTTCACCGGTGACACTTTCGAAATTATGGACGGCTGTAGAGGCAGCATGGCTGGGTATTTTCGCAGGGGACTTCCGGCGATTTGTTTGAGTCCGTGCCACGTCGACTTGCTGCACTTCGCAGGGCAAGAGCAGCCCCGACACGATGTTACGAAGTATCCTATGAATTTTTTCACCTTTACTATATACTCCGAATAACACCTTACAGTGTTTGACGGCGGTGCATTTGGTACCACTATCTTTTTCACCTTCCGTATTCGATTCGCGAATGGCGGGTGCGAATAACGATTGTCTGTAAAACTCTGTGTGAGCTCTAACTTCTCAACTTTTTGTCGTCGCACTCATTTCGTGAGACACACGTAGAAGCAAGCAACGTGTTGTCCTGCAGTCCTTGGAACGTACGCTCCCGGAATTTCGTCAGTAAACGCCTTCGCGGTGCAGTCGCCTTCTCGTAGAGTCTGCCCTTTGAGTTCGTTACTCCACAACACTGTTGCGCCGACTAGACGATTCCGTGACGAAACGCGCTGCTCTTCTCTGTCTCTGGTGGGTGGTGGTGGTTAGTGTTTAACGTCCCGTCGACAACGAGGTCATTAGAGACGGAGCGCAAGCTCGGTTTAGGGAAGGATTGGGAAGGAAATCGGCCGTGCCCTTTCAAAGGAACCATCCAGGCATTTGCCTGAAACGATTTAGGGAAATCACGGAAAACCTAAATCAGGATGGCCGGAGACGGGATTGAACCGTCGTCCTCCCGAATGCGAGTCCAGTGTCTTCTCTGTCTCTGCTATTAACTTAACACGGTAAGGGTTCCATACTGATGAATAATACCCGAGTACCGGCCGACCAAGCGATTTGTGAGCCACTTCTTTCGTTGACGACTTATAGTTCTTTCAGATTCTCCTAACGAATCTCGGTGTAACATCTGATTTTCCTAAAATTCGTTTTATGTGGTCACTTCACGCCGCTCCGATCGTTACTCCTAGCAATCCTGCCGTAACTACCGCTTCCAGGGACATGTTGCTAACGGCGCAATCGGGCAGTAGTGGATTTCTTCGCTTGTTTATATGTAGTAGTTTACAGTTACTTTCGTTCAAGCGGAGCCGTACAGAGGTGATGCTGCATCGCTGGTAGAACTGCCAATTCTGCGCCGTTACATGCGCCCCTTAAATCACCTTTCTCTAATTGTTTCTGTGCAGGTTTAGCAAACTTTATAACTGTGTGTGCAGGTGTAATAAAAATGAACCACTATGCGAAATTTTACTTAAATGAACTACATTTATGAAAAATATTGTACACATAAATTAAACATATCATTGTAGTAAAAATATAACAAATTATATAAACTTTCTAAAAAATTGAAAATGATTTAAAATGTGTATCTTATTGGTTATGGCAGGTGCACTATACATTGGTTTTAGTATGACGTATAATGAAGAACTGATATTATTTTCTCCTCGTAAGGTATTAACATTCCATACGTTATTAAGTAGGAATTAAGGAAATACGGCTATAATTAAGCTTTGAAAGATTCCCTTTCCAGGCATTCTATTTTTTTAAATAAATTTACTTTGCGTTTACTTGCTTTGAGCAAAGGCGTGTCGTATTCTGTCAAAAAGAGAGTCGAATATGATATGTGCCTTCACCCGTACCCGACTTCAATTAGTTTTTTATCATCTGTAGTTGTTGCTATGTCAACCTACAGAGTTCACTGGTACTGTCATAAATATCCTCAAAGTTATTTCGGTACGATCCGGCGATAATGTAACAAGTTCACTAACTACCGGCGCCTTTAATCTGCAATAGCGCTTCCCACATCGCCGCAGTTCGCTCGGTTACGCGTGTACGAATGACGCGTCCATGTGGTCCGACTGGCAGAAAGCGAAACCGTATGTCCGGTGAGATTTGATACAAGCTCCACATGATTTAAAAGATCAGTTCAGTGATCGCCAAGGAAAGTTTAGACTTTCGAATCTTTAGCATGTCTCTGCGATTCATTTGCGCTAGAATAACAACAAAATAGCTAATAATACATAAGTAAGAGCTACTTCAAAAAAATGGCTCTGAGCACTATGGGACTTAACATCTGAGGTCATCAGTCCCCTAGAACTTAGAACTACTTAAACCTAACCAACCTAAGGACAGCACACACGTCCATGCCCCAGGCAGGATTCGAACTTGCGACCGTAGCGGTCACGCGGTTCCAGACTGAAGCGCCTAGAACCGCACGGCCACAAGGACTGGCAAGAGCTTCTTCCAATGGTACTAAGGCAACATATATTTGAACAGATCAGTAAATGGTCCGTGACATAGCATAATGTTATTTACACGAGGGTTCTATTTAACGAGCTGGCTCAACGACTAACAACAGGCTTCAGCGAATCTACCGGCTGGAAGGTCAAGTAAATAACATTACATACCTTCACCACCCTTTCATCCTCCTTTCTCCCCCGTCACGTCTCATTCCGGCCTTTAATCGGTAGAAATCGAAAGACTTCAGTCAAGTATCATATTTGCTTCAGCAATCACTCGCCGACCTTTGAGATCGAACAATACTGTACCCAAATAGCAGCAAAAACTGCACTGTTGAACGTGACCGGCCTGCGTAGGCTTCAGCTGTATGTCCTAAGTCCACTGTTGCCACTTAAACCATGTTAGGGACAGACGTCTGTTCTAATAGACTTTTGCTTATGATGCTTCTTTGCCGAAACGACACTGTGACAACGAAGTACGTTTACGGTCGAGGGGCAAGGTAAGTGATTCTTCTCTTAGGTACAACACGAGATTAGGAGAACTCTCTAAGTTCTGCCGGTTAATTACTAAACCATTTTTTTTGGACTGTTTTTGTGCGCCATATGAGCCTGCGTGCTTGGCTGGTGCTCATCCAGCCATCCTCTCGGTACGGCCCTGCGTTCAACTTGTCGTCTCTATGTCAATCGTCGATCCTTTGCGGGTATTTCTGCATTTCGCGCAATTTTCTGGCGCTGTAACCACTGCATAGAGAACAGCATAGCCCGAAATATTTATCACATAATCAACGATAGAATGATATACTTTTCGTTCCTAATTGTTGATAAAACAGCGTTACCTTACTTACCATACATATCAGCTTGTCTCCATATGGTTCAATGGACTATATAGCGGTGCTGGACAAAAATGCGAAAATACGGCGAAAAGTGCTTGCTTGAATATGCATGCTCGCCAAGCCAGCTCTGTGAGGGCCAAGCCAGCAGGTAGCGCTGATGTATTTGATCACGAACGGCAACTGCGCAAAGCCCTCAATACGTTGCAAGTGTCATAACAGTGTTGTGTGTACTTGTAAGTTGGAGCCAAGTTAAGTCGAAGGGGGAATGTTTTTGGGGCTTGTGTGATGGGTGCTTCCGTAACAAAGGTAGCCGAAGTGTTTTGTATTTCAAGAGGTGCCGTATCGAAGATTTGTATCGCCTGCAGAGCAAGCGGAATAACATCATCCGCTAAGATACAACGCGGAAGAAAGTGTGTATTGAGTGATCGTGGAAGACGGTCACTGAAGAGCACTGTCACGAAAATGAGAGGACGACAGCTGTAAATGCCACTGCGGAAGGGGACTCCACAAGCAAGAAAATGCAGGGCGAGCTGCAATCCCAAAACCGCTCATCAGTGACGCAAATTCCCGTAACAGGGAAACGTGGCGCCGAAGCCACACAACCCGGGCTGTGGAGCAGTGGAAGAATGTCATTTGGTAGGATGAGTCTTGGTTCGAAATGTTTCCATCTTCTGGCCGAGTCTACGTCCCAAGAGTGATGATTTGGGCAACCAAATCGTTGTATTCCGTGGGCCCCAGGTTAACGCTGCGAGATCGCATTACTGCCAAGGCCTACGGAACCATTTTGGCTGATCAGGTCCATCCCCCGTGGTACAGTGGCGATGGTGCTACGGGTCCCTGTTTACACAGCTCGCAATATCCAGGAGTGGTTTTAAGTGCACGAGGATGAATTGTTTCATGTCCCCTGATCACCAAAGTCACCAAATCTCAATATTATTGAGCCTCTGCGGTCTACTTTGAAGAAAAGGGTTCGCGATCGCTATCTACCTTCATTACAGTTACGTGAACTTGCCACTATTTTGTTGGAATAATGGTATGAGATTCACTTGAAAGCCGCACAGGGCCCATTTTTATCCATTACGAGGCGACTGGAGGCTGTTTCGAATGCCAACGTGCTTGAAACACCGTTTTAGGCATGGTAATGTGTCACGTTTTTGGTGTTTCCATATTTTTATCCACCCCTGTATGTGGGCCAAACGTCTTACATCAGTTGTTTGGAGATCAGCCACGCGCCATAGGACTGGAAACCGTCCATTATAAATTGTTACCCTTAGTATCTGTGGTTTTTACGTGTACTTGCTTCACGATTCTCTTACGCTGCATCAAAATTTCTTCACTGAACCGGAAAAAAATTCCAATACATTCAAGAAAACGCTTTTAATTATTTACAGTAAATCAATCCCTAAATGTGTGCGCTCGTCTAAAAGTACGATTAGATGTACAACTACTCAAGTCTCACCATACAGTTAAAAAAAATTGCAAACGGTTCAACTGTCACTATTTATAGTTTGAGATGAGCTGAATGTACATGTTAAGCATGAAACATCATTCTGAAGTTTTCGGGTATACTGTTTTGCGTGCCGAACACTACAGTGCTAAGATTACTGCGTTCTTGACACGGTCATTGACCACTAATCGCGTACGCCGATTTGATCATCGTTTGGACGATTTCCACTGTCTCCGAAAAAATCGTTCAGCGCATTAGGCTATCCGGCAAGGTCATTCGATATGCACTGATTACCATGCTGTTGAGCGCCTAAACTGAAATCAACACAAGCGTGAATTCCTCGGGTGAGGAAACGTTATTATTGGTCACGGATGGTGAAGGACGTCACCAGTGTCCTCTTCAAAGAGACCACCTTGACAATAGACTTAATATGTTCAGGAAAACCACGACAAACCTGACTCGATGGCCGAGCGAGTATTTCGACCCGCTCCTTTCATTCAGAATTTAGTACTCTAACCATTGCAACGTATCTGTTGGTGAAGTTGGTGGACGAGAGGGTTTCAGTTGTTACTTTCAGCTGCAGGTGTTTGTATGTATGTGTATGTGTATATGTGTGTGTGTGTGTGTGTGTGTGTGTGTGTGTGTGTGTGTGTGTGTTTTGCTAATAGTCCTCTATGTATTTGAACTTCTACACCATCTTACAAGACCAGGTTTCAATCTTGTCTTTCAACAGATTTTCGTTTGCTGCTGTCACGTCGAGAAGCGATAGGAAACAGAGGATGTACTACAGATTCTTTTGCTCTGCTTTCAACATTTTCATCCAAAATGACTTCTTGAGACGCGGGAAGCTACAGAACGGAGCTACTGCTACGGCCAGTGTATCTCACTTATTTCTAATTTCAGCACCTCATAGGCGGGTTCCTTTCTGGTATAATATTCTTCTGAAGTTTCTCCATGTCAGCAGTTATAGGCAAGTAAGCGTTCAGTGATGAACCATGTAAAGTCTGCAGGAAATATGTGGCTATGAAAGCTATGGAAATCAAATTTTCCGGCAAAATTGCTGAGGTAGCATTTATTTCGTTAAACATTAAAATTATGTCCATTTAAGTCTTGGAATTAGCAGAATCACCATGCTTTGCCATTTTATTCGCGGTTAAGACGAGAAATGAAATTTAGATCGACGGAGTTTCGTTACCGTTTGCTCATGTGTCTGTAATGCACAGTAACTGAACACTTCGTAAGAAGCAAAGTGTCTAAAAATCGAAGTAAAGTCGGTTGACTATTTCATTTATATACGTAAGATCGTCGGAGCTACCATAGCTAGGCCAATTTCTCGTTGTACGGACTTTTAAAATCGTGACTTCGCTTACGAAAAGTGTTGCCCTGAACACACAGACGCTTCCACATATGAGAATGAACTCGTCGAGGTTATGATGATGGGCTGAACAGGCGGTATTGAATGTGTTATAACAATAAAAAAATGAACTACGTATCTGAAACGTTCAAACTAATAATAATATTTGTTTCTCCTCGTACATAATCATTCTGATGACAGTGCAAAGCAATTCTCTCACATTTGTAACACTACCATTTTTACGACTTGTGTGCAGCAGACACAAAATCGCGGTGTACAATTTGAAAATAGTCTTATTCGCTATCAGTGAAATGTAAGAGATTATAAAAACAATAAATAATTATACTATACTGCTCTAACACTTTATACATTAGAGATCAGATGAACACCACGGTTTCTAAGCACAGAAGTAGTGGAAGAATAAATGACCTGCAAAATGACAGGTTACAGCTTTAGTTGAATTAATAATGTATTCTTTTTATAGCCAGGGAATCTAAAAAAAAAAAAAAGTTTCCTCTGTAAACAAAAGTATCTGTGTCTGTATTTAGTGGGAAAATTTAGGATCGGCGCTTGAGTTTCTTCCACTATGGGTCTAGGGCTTCGAACGTTAGAATGACATTTGAACCTCCTGCTGTGGGTGTCGGTTCTCTGAACTGGCAAACACTCATTACTTTTCCGCACGCGCACTTAGTCATGCTTCGAGCGTAATGCTTCAAAGCCGAAACGTCAGCGCATGAGTCAGTGCTTGCGCCCTGTTAAGTGGGAGGCCTACTTGCAGAAGAACATACACTTATTCGTTTTCTTATTACGTTGTGGGAATAACGACGTGCGTCATTTCGCTCTAATTGGCTGAGAGAAACGTACTGACTCCAGCATGGTCGTTGCGCCAGCTAGCTACTAAAATGCCGGACCAAGATGTTTTCCAGGATCTTGGGCTGGTGCTGGTGTTGCACAGGCGGCCGGTTTATTACGTAGCTCGATTCTGGCGTTTGGAGTTCTGGGTACGATTCCCTGTTATTTCCTTTCACACAAATCCGCAAGAAATTTTTATTACCAAACGAAATGACAACATGTATACTGGAAATCTATCCACGAACGGGCGGTATGGGACCGGAGCTATGGTCGCAATCGGTGTTTTCTATCTAACTAGGCTTGTAGGTCTCTCAATAAAGTTTATAATTCTTTTTGTGATACCTCGTTTGCTAGCATGTTTAGTCTTTGAAAGGTCTCCTCTTGTCTCAAAAGGTCATAGGTATTGGTATTTGGTAGCTGTCGTCTCAGTGTCCCGGCTACATCATCGAAGAGGGGGCACTCGTAAACCACATGGTCAGGAGTACCCTCCGGTGCGCCACAGTCGCACGGAGGCGTCGCCCTTTTCCCAAACCGACTTAGGTAAGTCGGATAAGTGGAACAAACCCCTTGTTGGCTCAAAATACTTCATTTTTAGTCTTTCCTTGACGTCTGGTAATAACTGAAAGGTTCTTCTACCAGTTTCGTCCGACTCCCATATCTCCTGCCATAGATCTATCCCTCTTTCCCTTATCTCCCCTTTTTCCCTGACTATTACCCCCATAATTTCCTCTACCTTGGTGTTAATACCCTTTCTGGCCCAGTACCAAGCGGCCTGTTCCCTAATCTTAATATCTAAGGGGCAGAGCCCAATTATGATTAGCAGTGCTCCACCCGGAGAAGTTCTATATGCTCCCACGGACCTTAATATCACGTTCCTTTGTACTCTCCTCACCGTCATGGCAGGCACCACCCTCGTGAGCCTGTGAGCCCAGACTCCTGAGCCGTAACCCACTATTGATGTAAGTATACTGTTGTGGTAAAGCTTGATTAAATGAGGCGGGAGGTGGAACCTCTTGTGTCCTATAGAAATCAGGTTATTTAATAATTGTAGGGCTTTCTGGGTTACGGTTTCTATGTGCCTTGCAAAGTTCCACCTTTCATCGATGATGATTCCTAGGTAGCGCGTATCCCGTCTCCGTAGAACGGGCGTACCGTCAATTCTCACAGTCGGGTTTCTCGTTAGTTGTCCTTTGAGTAGTAGGTAAGTCGACTTGGTTGGTGAGATCGTCATTTTGGTGTTACGGCACCGTAATTGTAGTTTATTTAGTGCTCGCTCTATTTTAGGTTCTATATCCTCGCGACTACGGCCGCCGACCAGCAGGAGGAGGTCGTCAGCGTAGGCTATCACCTCTAGCACTTCTTCGCTCCGTTGCAGGCTTTCCAGGAGAGGCTCCATGTGGATGTCCCAAAAAAGGGGACCCAACACGGAGCCCTGGGGGCAACCCTTGGTGATGGTTTTCCGGACTTTCCCGCTAGGGGATGATAGCCACACCTCCCGGTCTTCACAATACCTCCTCAAACACCCATATAGCAGCCCTGGACACTCCTTCTCCCGAAGGCAGGAGAAGAGCGAAGGCCACCACAGGTTGTCGAAGGCGCCACTGATATCCACCATGATGCCAACAACGTACTTACACGGGGCTGAGCCGCAGACCTCGGCCGCCAGGGCGATTGCATCAGATGCTGATCGCCCCGGCCTAAAACCGAATTGCCTGCCGCTCATCCCCTGCAGCATGCGGTGAGCAGTCAGTCTGTTCGCTAACAACTTTTCAAGGAGTTTGCCGAAGCCGTCCAGCAGGCAGATGGGCCTGTAGGACTTGGCCTCAGCAGGGTCCTTCTCGGGGCCTTTCTTGATGATTACCACGTCTGCGGTTTTCCATGTTTTTGGAAATTTGCCTTGTCTAAGGCATGCATTATAAAGATGTGTAAGTGGGGCAACTAGTTGTGGGGCCAAGAACTGCACCACCTCCGCCACAATGCCGTCTGGTCCGGGGGCTTTCCCTTTCTTTAAGGACTTGATAAGAGCAGCAACTTCCTCTTCCGTGAAGGGGAGGACTGCTTAGTCATTTACGTACCTATGAAGGTTTTCATTTCGTAATTGACGCTGCTCTTCGGTGTCATTATTCCTGTCATCGTCAGGCAGCAGCGACCGAAGGAGGACCTCAGCAGTTTCCTGCCAGGATTCCGTCACTCCCCCGCCGTGCCTGAGCGTTGATATCATTGTTGGGGAGCGGATTTTCTCCCTCACCAGTCTGTATGGTACACCCCAAGGATCGAGGGCCAGCTGATTAGTTGCAAAACTTTCCCAGCTGTTTATTCTAGTCCTCTGTAGCTCTTTTTGAAAGTTGTCCTTTGCCTCCCGGTATAACTGTAGCCATCTTTGCTTTTCCCACCAGACGACACTGCGCTGGTAGTGCTTCCTCAGTCTTCTAACAGACTGACGTAGTTCTTGCAGCTCGGCTGACCATGGTGCCGGTGTGGCCGCCACGGCCCTCCTCCTGGTTGGTACGGCCGCCTTAATCGCCCTCGTTACCGCTCGTACCAGTCCCTCGGCTCTGTCGTCCACGTTGAAGTCCTGTCGTGCGTCTCCTTCTGGTAACGGAGGAATGTCGCACTCTCTGGCTAGGCGTTCCCAGTCTGTTTTTCTGAAATTTCTTTGCACCTCCCACCCCATGGCCCAGCGGCACTCTCTGCCTCCTACAGTGAATGTGATTAAATTGTGATCACTGGTGGTGGCATTGTCTTCCACTCTCCACTCTTGTAACATATTCAATGCGTTTGGCGTGACCAGCGTCACGTCTATGTTGGTGCCCTGTCCTCCTCCAGCCACGTAGGTGGGGGGATTACCTGGTCTGTTTGCCACCACCAGTTGAAGAGCCATTATCGTCTCCTCTGCTTTAGTACCATTTTCATCCCTTGTGCCACTGTACCATAGGGGGGATTTGGCGTTTATATCAGCAATTACAATGATTTTGCGTCCCCGCAACGCCGTGGCCACACTCGCTAGGTGATCTAAGTGTTGTTCAATTCTATCACCGTACTGAAAGTACATATTGATGATGATTCCGGAAGGAGATTGTATCTCCACGACGTTGCAGTGACTATTGGAATATTGCGACAGAGGTGTTGCACGCAGTGCGGTGTTTGTTATCACAGTAGCCGCTCTGGGGTTGTCCCCGCTGCTGACAATTTGCCATGTTGCGGCAGTGAACGGAACTTTTCCAGCCAGAGAGTACGGCTCCTGTAAACAGTGTATATCTAGTCTCTTCTCCTCCACTTCCTTTCGGAGCTCCTGCATTACTAGTCGACTGTTGTGAGTATTTAGTTGTCCAATTTTTATTCTAGTCGTCATGGAAAATAAGTATGTATGTGGTCATGCGGCCAGAGTTTGTTCCAGTCATATGCCAGTCGTCCGTTTGCCATCACTGATTGTTTGTAAATTTCGTCTAAATCAAATTTTTCTCCCCGTCTGTCAAACACTTTTTTGAGTAGGTCTCGCAGTGCTCCGAAGTCAGTGGGGAGGTTCACCGACTTTAATTGTATTCTGTCCACAGCCTCCATCACCGAGAAGGTTACCCTTCGTCCGTACTCATGTCCTACTCGGACCACGTGACGCAATGCAGTGGTCAGGGTTGTCGGCTGCTCCAGTCTAGCTAGCTGCATGGTGTACTCAAGGTTTGGGTACACCCTCACCGGGTCCACAGGAGGCAACCTAACCACCGGGCTGTCTCTGGTGTTGGGGTTGGCGGTGGAACTCGTTATTGTGCTTTCTTGGACGGGTTTTACGACATTGTCTGTCACTACCACAGGATGCTCTTGCCGTTGTGGATTTTTAATCGGCAGCTTGTCCCGGCATTGGGAGGAGGGTGCTCTAACCCCTGAGGGGAGCTCAGTTTGTATTCCAATGTCCCTGGTGGGGGACTCAGTTTATATAGATTTGTCGACCGTTGGTACGTCGGCACTGATAAGCGACTTCAAGAAATTCCTGAATCTACTTGCTCTCATAGCATCCCTCCTCCTTTTGCTCGGGGATTTATGCTTTGGCATTCTGCATGGTATGCCGTTTTCAGCTAATGCTAAATGTGAGTTGGCGACAGCAGAAACGCTCTGCAGCCAGCGACAAATGCCGGTTCTCTAAATTTTCTCAATGGTGATTCGCGAAAAGAACATAGGAATTTAGGAATTTCAGTCTGGATTCTCCGAGCATTTCCGGAACATTCGCGTGTTTATGGAACCTACCGGTGACAAGTCGAGCAGCACACCTCTGAGTTACTCCGATGTCTTCGTTTAATCCGACACGGTGGGGATGCTGAGCGGTACTCAAGATTGGCTCGCACTGGTGTTCTATACGGTGTGTCTTTTATAGATGGGCTACACTTTCCTATACTTGTATCGTTCGCAAGTTTTAATGGACTTAGGTGACAAAAGAAATGGGATGGCGATATGTACATACACAGATGGCGGTAGTATCGCGAGCACAGGGTATAAAAGGCGGTACACCAGCAGCGCTGTCGTTTTTCTTCAGATGGTTCATGTGAAAAGGTTTACGTTGTGATTATGGCAGCAAGACTGGAATTAACAGATTTTGAACGCGGAGTGGTAGCTGGGTCATTCTGTTTCGGAAATCGTTAGGGAATTCAATATTCCGGGATCCACTGTGTCAAGAGTTTTCCGAGAATAACAAATTTAAGGTATTACCTTCGCCGACGGGCTGAATTTAACGATCGAGAGCAGGGGCGTTTGCGTCGAGTTGTCAGTGTTAACAGGCAAGCAACACAGCGTGAAAGAATCGCAGAAATCAATGTGGGACGTAGGACGAACGTATCCGTCCGGACAGTGGCGTGGAATTTGGCGTTAATGGGCTGTGGCGCCAGAGGACCGAAGCGAGTGCATTTGGTAAGAGCCCGACATCGCCTGCACCGCCTCTATTGGGCTCTTGACCTTATCGGTTGGACCCTGGACGACTGGCACACCATCACTTGGTCGGATAAGTCCCGATTTCAGTTGCTAAGAGCTGATGATAGGTTTAGAGTGTGCCGTAAACCCCCCCCCCCCCCCCCCCCCGAAGCCATGGACCCAAGTAATCAACAAGCCACTTTGCAAGCTGGTGGTGGCTCAGTAATGGTGTGGATTGTTTACGTGGAATGGACTGAGTCCTCTGCTTATGCGCTGTCTACTTGGAGACCATTTGCAGCCATTCACGGACTTAATGTTCCCAAACAATGATCGAACAAGCGCCATGACAATACGCCATGTTACCAGGCCGAAATTCTTCGCGATTGGTTTGAAGGACATTCTGGACCGTTCGAGAGAATGGTTTGGCCATCCAGATCACCCGATGTGAATGCCATAGAACATATACGGGACACAATCGAGAGATCAGTCAGTGCACAAAATCCTGCACCGGGAACACTTTCGCAATTATGAACAGCTGTAGAGGCAGCATGGCTCAATATTTCTGCAGGGGACTGCAAGCTACTTGTTGAGTCCATGCCACGTCGAAGTGCTGGCTACTCCAGGCAAAAGAAGGTCCCACATAACACAAGGAGGTGTCCCATGACAAGTACAACGTCAGTCGCCCTCCCCCCTTTCTCTTCGTACATTTTCACCCGTACCCTTTTTCGCTACTAATTGTGATACGCACTTGTTGTTGTTGTTGTTGTGGTCTTCAGTCCTGAGAATGGTTTGATGCAGCTCTCCATGCTACTCTATCCTGTGCAAGCCTCTTCATCTCCCAGTACCTACCGCAACATACATCCTTCTGAATCTGCTTAGTGTATTCATCTCTTGGTCTCCCTCTACGATTTTTACCCTCCACGCTGCCCTCCAATACTAAATTGGTGATCCCTTGATGCCTCAGAACATGTCCTACCAACCGATCCCTTCTTCTAGTCAAGTTGTGCCACAAGCTCCTCTTCTCCCCTATTCTATTCAATACCACCTCATTAGTTATGTGATCTACCCATCTAATCTTCAGCATTCTTCTGTAGCACCACATTTCAAAAGCTTCTATTCTCTTCTCGTCCAAACTATTTATCGTCCATGTTTCACTTCCATACATGTCCACACTCCATACAAATACTTTCAGAAATAACTTCCTGACACTCAAATCTATACTCGATGTTAACAAATTTCTCTTCTTCAGAAACGCTTTCCTTGCCATTGCCAGTCTACATTTTATATCCTCTCTACTTCGACCATCATCAGTTATTTTGCTCCCCAAATAGCAAAACTCCTTTACTACTTTAAGTGTCTCATTTCCTAATCTAATTCCTTCAGCATCACCCGACTTAATTCGACTACATTCCATTATCGTCGTTTTGCTTTTGTTGATGTTCATCTTATACTCTCCTTTCAAGACACTGTCCATACCGTTCAACTGCTCTTCCAAGTCCTTTGCTGTCTCTGACAGAATTACAATGTCATCGGCGAACCTCAAAGTTTTTATTTCTTCTCCATGGATTTTAATACCTACTCCGAATTTTTCTTTTGTTTCCTTCACTGCTTGCTCAATATACAGATTGAATAACATCGGGGATAGGCTAAAACCCTGTCTCACTCCCTTCCCAACCACTGCTTCCCTTTCATGCCCTTCGACTCTTATAACTGCCATCTGCTTTCTGTACAAATTGTAAATAGCCTTTCGCTCCCTGTATTTTACCCCTGCCACCTTCAGAATTTGAAAGAGAAGATTCCAGTCAACATTGTGAAAAGCTTTCTCTAAGTCTACAAATGCTAGAAACGTAGGTTTCACCTTCCTTAATCTAGCTTCTAAGATGAGCCGTAAGGCCAGTATTGCCTCACGTGTTCCAACATGTCTACGAAATCCAAACTGATCTTCCCCGAGGTCGGCTTCTACTAGTTTTTCCATTCTTCTGTAAAGAATTCGCGTTAGTATTTTGCAACTGTGACTTATTAAACTGATAGTTCGGTAATTTTCACATCTGTCAACACCTGCTTTTTTGGGATTGGAATTATTATATTCTTCTTGAGATCTGAGGGTATTTCGCCTGTTTCATACATCTTGCTCACCAGATGGTAAAGTTTTGTCAGGACTGGCTCTCCCAAGGCCGTCAGTAGTTCCAATGGAATATTGTCTACTCCGGGGGTCTTTCAGTGCTCTGTCAAACTCTTCACGCAGTATCGAATCTCCCATTTCATCTTCATCTACATCCTCTTCCATTTCCATAATATGGTCCTCAAGTACATCGCCCTTGTATAGACCTTCTATACACTCCTTCCACCTTTCTGCTTTCCCTTCTTTGCTTAGAACTGGGTTCCCATCTGAGCTCTTACAGTAATGTAAGGGCTGTGGTGTCTCTGGCGCTCGTCTCAGCGCCTCGTCTCAAATGGCGGCTTTCGTTGCTTGTGTCTGAAACCGACCCAGTCTACAGGTAGCGATATAGCGCCTCCGGCGACTGCTAACCGGCCTCATAGACTTTTTTCTGTACCTTCGTGTAATTTTTGGTATCATTATGTACATGCAGATCTAGAGTGATCATTAAGACACAGATCAGTTTTTTGCGAAAAGACTCTTGCTTGATATGAAGCTCAAAATTATGGAGTATATTGACTTCCAAAGTCGTCTATGCCAGGACATATTGGTTCAAAAAGTGTGCTGGCCATTTGTGGTATGGGTGTCAATGACTGTAATACCTTAAAAAAGGTAATTCTGTCCTCGCTCAGAAGGTTGTTTTGAGATACTACAGTGCTTTACTAGGTATGGTTCTATTGGATGTCGTATGCAATTGCTTCCCTTCGACCTCTCTGCTGACTTTATCTACATACTTATTGGGGGAGACCTAAAAATTGACGGGGACTGCAAGCCACATCGCCTCTCGGAATTTTCCGTGTTAACAAATACTGTTAAACGTGAAAGAAGTGATAAGTAATAGATAAAATACCTATGAGTGACGGAGAACGAAACCCAGTGCTTTCGCTCCATATGTAAGACCTTAAGAAATTATAAATCTGCTGCGAAACTGTTCTGATTCGACGTCGCTAAATGAAGGTTTAAGTACATAACGTTAAATAGATCGCTGTGCGAATGAAGCAACGTGTTTATCATGTGGTAGTGAAATTCTGTACAAGTTCAGGAGACAGTTGTCTCTTCGTGTAGTCCTCATTACTCTGTACTCGAAAATTGACTTTCTTTCTAGTAGTCTCTTGTTCTTAGTTCAGCAATGATATAAAGACTACGTATCAGTGGCCAGTTAAATAGTATTTGAAAAAGAAGTTTTTTTCGTGTACTTGAATGTCTTACATTTTTGTGACTTCTTGGACACAGAATTCATTGCAAATGATCAAATTATCGCTTTATTCTGAACTTTACATTACTTTAAATCACCAGAGTGTCTTGGCTGTGTCTGGAAAGACAGTCTCTTGACCAGAGCCCTGCCTTTCTTACACAAACGTACACATGCGGCCTCATCCACGCATGACAACCTCAACCAATACAAAAAAGTAAAGTAGATACCGAGAAGTAATATGATCTTAGAGTTGTCTGTTATACAAATTAAAAATATCTCAGTACAATAAAGCACGGAGATAAATGATAATGTAAAGCAGTATGATCGTACGTTCTGATGTTCATACTGAAAATAAATTGGAAATTACGGGTTATATGTGTAATTAGACGGATGAGTTCAACTTTCTTTCTGTGTCTGACTGCAGATTTTGGTTATGAAAGTTAATTTACTTTGAACGCTTTTGTTCGGTATGTCACACGGAAAAAAATGTTTGCAATCCTCCACTCACAAAGTGTTCCTTGAGTAAAATATGCAACATGGAGAATGCATACTGTATATCATGGAATGTCGCGTGAACTACACGCTATGTAACTGGGTGCTTAACAACTGGCTTTCTGAGACTACAAACTGTATTTACTCTATTGAGGTGATATACAACTTTATATAAGTTTCTGTTTTTTAATATCTATTAGCATTTAGTCTTCGTTCGAATAGACCTGGTATCGCAGGCAACACCGTATAAAACTTAGGGCGTAATGTGGAATTCTACCATTTGCTTGGTTACTATTACTTTTTTACAGACATTCTGACTTTAGTTGTGTCTGAGATGAAACTAGAGATAGCGGTGACAAATCACTTATGAAATGTTTCTTTATTTTCATTAACCAGTTTTGGAGCTATTCATCGTCATCTTCATAAGAGGCATGCAGAAGTTTACATTTTCACACTAGTAGCCCTTGTTGGGCACTGAGGACTCCTTCACTCTGACGAGAAGATTGGAAACTCTTCAATGTATCATCCTCTGCGATAGTTATTTGGCAAGTTGTCTGACAAATGAATTTGTTTGCGTACTGCGGCAGTGTGAGCCATATTGATGTTAACATCGAACTCGCAACTTCCATTGTTGTTGCCTTTGGTATTAACATCCAACTTGCAACCTACATTGTTACTGCGCGTCAGCCCAGAATTAAGCCTATTAGCATTCAGACAATATTGTTTGCAATTATTTTGTAACTGAGCGATAGTTAAAAATGCTTAACTCTGTGTCTGAAAATGGAACATGCGATTTCGATGATGACGCAAATACCATCCGTAGTCCGCAGTACGTAAATAAATTGATTTTTCGACACAACTTGCTCAGTAGCTAACACACAAAGGGATTCATTAAAGTGTTTCCTATTTTCTTGCCACAGTGGAGGAACCTCCAGTAGGCATCATCAGGCTATAAGTGTGGGTTTGGGAACTTTTGTGTGTCATGTCTGAAGATAAACTTTGAAAAGACTCGAAAACTAGTTCATGATAGTAAGGAAAGACTGTAAAAGAGACTGGTCATAACTGTCTTTACTTACATATTATTCAACATACAGTCACAAGCATCTACAATATCCTACACTCATACTCAAAACACACACATAATGAAATTTTTGATTTTTGTCTTAGATATCGGCAATTACGAGGGTAATCCCAAAAGTAAAGTCGCCTATTTCTTATAAGTACATAGACCCCGTTATTTCTACAATGGTTTACATCAGTTTGCAGCTTACATATTTAGCTATTTCTCGACATAATCACCATTTCTGTCGATGAATTTTTGTAAACGCTGTGGCAGTTTTTGTATGCCCATGTCATGTCAACTCGCCGCTAGGTCCGCGGCTTTGGCGAAGAAGGATGCCGCCACTGGCGTGATTGTTGCCTGGTCTCAGGTATAAAGTGGTATGCCCAGGTTTCGTCACACGTGACAATTCAGTGGCTCTGAGCACTATGGGACTTAACTTCTGAGGTCATCAGTCCCCTAGAACTTAGAACTACTTAAACCTAACTAACCTAAGGACAGCACACACATCCATGCCCGAAGCAGGATTCGAACGTGCGACCGTAGCGGTCAAGCGGTTCCAGACTGTAGCGCCTAGAACCGCTCGGCCACAGCGGCCGGCGTGACAATTCAGTCCAGAAATTGTCCTATTCGGCTGCGAGGCGGTGAAGAAATGCGCGGCAAGCATCAACTCGTTGACGCATGTGGTTCTCAGTCAGCATGCGTGGAATCCATCTTGCGCACATCTTGCGGTAGTTTAATGTTTCCGTTAAAATTCTGTGGGCGGTGCATCGAGAAATCTCCGGAACTAACGTGCAGAGATCGCCCAGGGTGATCCGCCGATCTTCTCGTATGCTTTGCTCAACCTTCAACACTGTATCCTCAGAAATTGATGGTCTCACACTCATTTGTTCGTCGTGAATTTCTGTCCGACCAGCTGCAAACTCTCTACACCACTTACGAACATTTTTGACATCCATGCACGACTCACCATACACTTCCGTCATTTGACGATGGATTTCAATCGGCGCAATGCCCTTTGCGTTCAAAAAGCGAATAACTGCGCGCAATTTGCACTTGGCGGTAACATCCAACGGGAGCTCCAATCTCAACGGCTGACAAGCCAAGACTCAGCACCTCAGAGCGGCGTGCGCATGTTTACACACAGCGCGGGAAGCACTCTTCATACAGTGTGACCAACTACCACACAAAGAGAGTTCTGTACTTTTTTTTTTAAAAAAAAGGAGACCTTATTTTGGGATTACCTTCGTAGATATACAATTATAAGGGGCAATCAAATGAAAACGAAACGGATGGAAAAAAAAGTAAGTAAACTGTTTATTATTTCAAAAGCAGTCGTCATACCTGTTAATACATTTATCCCAATGTGAGAAAACTGTCAATGCCTTCGTGGAAAAATGTTTGCGGCTGCCTTTGGAACTATGATTATACCTAGATGTGCACCTGTTTGTCCGAAGCAAATCGACTGCCACAAATGTCTCTCTCTAGGGCTCCAAAACTATGGAAATCGCGTGCGAAGAGATCGAGAATGGATGGAGGATGTGTAAGGCATTTCCAGTGAAACCTCTGCAGCGTAATACAAACAACCTTGGCAGAATGTGGGCACGCCCATGCATTGGTACTGTCGTGGTTCCATAGGCAACCGCAGACATTTTTTCCATAAGGAACTGACCGTCTTGTGTCGCAGTGGGATACATGTATTAACAGACATGGCGATTACTTTTGAAATAATAAACAGCTTACTTAGTTTTTTCCATCTGTCTCGTTTTGATTCGACTAAAATCCCCTGGTTCCGATCGAGGTTTTCAGGAGGTTTTCCTTGGTCATCAGGTGAATACTCAACTGGAAACCGCTCCTGCTGCATTTCCAACATAGTTGGCTATTTGACTGAAAAGAGAAAAATTCTACAAGAACCTGCCCTGCCAGCATGAGTTGGAAATGAAAGATATGCAGGGTGAGTCAAAAAGGACTCTGCAAATTTGGAATGATATAGAAGTTTACTGAGATAGCTTACAGAATCGGTAGATGTGTCAATTTGTAGCAAACAGCCTCAAGTTTGACTGACTTAGTGCATCAGTATCCCATTCCACCACGAGGAGCGGCAGCGCAATGCGCAGTTACAATGGCTTTCACTGATATTATGTATCTAGATATACCAGAAAACTTTTTAAACCCACAGGTCGATGAAGATGACCGAGATGGGGTGGTTTATCACCAGCAAGACGGTGCACCACCTCATTTCCTCACGCAAGTTCAAGGTTTCCTCGATAACCGCTTCCCAGGTCGGTGGAATGGCCGTGAACGGCCAATCACATGGCCAGCTTGTTCCCCAGACCAATGGATTTCTTCCTCTGTAGTTTCATTAAAGACCGTGTGTATGTTCCTTCCTTACCAAACAATTTCGTCGACCTGAAAAACCGAATCTACACTGCCGTTGCGCAATTCACGTCCGATTTTCCACAACGAGTGTGGGAAGAAATTGATCACTGGTGGGATGTTTGGCGCATCACAAATGATAGTCTCATGGAATCAAAATGACTCTTGACTCTTTTACGTGAAACTTGGGGCTGTTTGCTACAAAATGACACATCTACAGATTCTGTAAGTTACCTACATAAATTTCTTATCACTCCAAAGTTGTAAAATCCTTTTTAACTCACCCCGATACAAGTTTAATTACAGTTACGCCACTATAACAATTCGTTGCCAAGAATTAATCTCTGTTGACGTTCAGGGCCAGTCACGGGTTTAACTTCAGTGGAGGTAAGCCACGCGGATGGCACAAATTCCGACGTCAGTTTCGTCTTCGCGAGAAGAGAGAAAGGAAACACACCCCGAAGGGACCAGAACAAAAAAAGGGCGAGGGCGTTACTCAGCACCCGCCACACATTCCAAGGCTGTACAAATGCCATCGGTCGTCTGTCGGGGTAAGCCAGCGAAGCGCGAAGGCAGGCGGGGTCCTTCCTGCCACCTCTGCCCCGCCGTTTTGACCTTGACGCAACCAAGGGTCGCGCGCAGTCCGGCGAAACTTGCATACGCGGGTGACGGACGTCCCCGAGGCGGAGCCAGCCTCTCGTCAGGCAGCCGTGGGAGGGAGGCGAGATACAGCGCGCCAACCTCTCCCGAAATCCTAGCGGCCACCAGATGGAAAAAGGCGCAGGAAGTAAGATTAAGTAGAGTGATGTTTGAAGAAGAGGGTGGCAGGCCTCGGAGGGCAGGCGGAGCCTCGGGGGTTAGCCGACCTCCCCACCCCCTGCCGTCCCCGCTTCCCCTCCCGCGGTTCCTTCGCTCGCTTCGCCCCCTCTCGCGTCCTCCCTCCCTCCCACCCTCCTTCTCACCCTGTCTCACTTCATCTCGCGCGCCCTTTCCACTGCGCTGTTGTCTGCAGGGACAGACTTGCTTCTATGTTTAAAGAGAGCTTTGAGACCGCGGCAGTACGGCAACTTCTAATGACGGCAACAAATTACGGGGATGCCACCGGAGACGTGGCAACGGCGGGGGTGTGGCCGCCCCCGCCCCCGCCGGCGGCAGCCGCGCGAGGGTGGCTGGCCTAGGCGCTCCGGCTGGCCATCTTCCTTTGTGCAGAAAACTTGTTTGAAACCGGAGAGCGCGGCCCGGGCTACCTCCCTTGCTCCCGCGCCCCCATTCGCACCGAGTCTGTAAAAATAATTTCCCGGCACAAAGGGCGAACGCGCCCAAAGGAAGCCGCGACCGACGGCTCCCTGACGCCGTCTTGGCCGCTCCTGCCCGCTCTCGCCCTGTACTGATTGAGAAATAAATTACCTCGTCCTCCCCGCCGAGTTCCACTGTATACTAACTCCTCTCCGATGCAATTACGTAGCGAGATTTCTGCTACAGGTTTCGTCGGTTTAATTTTCAGGATGTTACAAAAGTAGTAATTGTAACTAGATCTGCACGCCGAGAATCCGCACACTCGCTTCGCAAATTACGTTTTTCCTGTGGTATCTGTTTCGCAAATTGGATGTGCCATTGAAGTGAGAAACTCTTGAGATACGAATTTCAGGATGTCCTAATCTTCAACTTATTTGACCACGCGGGAAGTTATGAAGGTCGTTTTTGATGTGGCGGGCCGGGCAATTCTCCACCGACTACTGTGCCGTACCATAGACCTTCCCAATCATTAGCGCCGGCATGTCACCAACAGCGAGTAGGAACGGTAGTTTACTGTTTATTTGCACGCTTTTACAATCCGCGACAAAATTAACGAGTGTGAGGATCCCAGTGCAATACGGATTCCATGAAATCTGAAGACAGTTAATCGATTTTTATGGAAATGTCATGAATGAAGCTTCAGTTCGAAAGTGGTGCATCTTGTTTAATGGCGGACGAACTATCAGACCGATCTTCATTGTCACTGACAAGATCAAATCAAGGACTGCGAAAATACTTACAAGAAAAGTGGGAAAGAAGTTTAGTGTTTAACATCCCGTCTACATCGAGGTTTTTGGGGACGGCATCCCGTCTACATCGAGGTTTTTGGGGACGGTGCGCCAGCTGGAACTAGAGAAGGAAGGGGAAAGAAATCGGCCGTCCCCTTTTCAAAGAAATCACCCCGTCACTTGTGTTAAGCAATTTAGGGAAATCATGGAAACCCTAAATCAAGATGGCCGGACGGGAATTTGAACCGTCGCTCTCCGTAACGCGAGTCCAATAATGCTGATCACTGTACTACCCCACCAGGTAAAATTTTACTATCAATTCTTTATCAGATCCGCAGTTATAATTTGAGCTAAACAATAGAGCGTATCACGTGGAGTCGTGGATTTTGGCAGACATACCAAAAGAAAAGAGTTGGAGCTGCACTGACTTTTCTCACTCGTTGGCGAGGAGTTTTTGAACAACACAGTCACTGGCGACAAGGAATAGGTTTTCGCGTAAAAGTCCAAAAACAAAGCAATAGTGAATGGAATGGCATCATGCACCATCAACCGCAAAACTAGAAAAAGCCAAACAAATTCCGAAAAGACAAACAAATTCTGATTGTCAGAAAGGTCATGGCGACAGTGCTTGGAGATGGAAAGAGCCCATCCTCTCTTCATCGACTTCATACCTAGAAGCCCACTGTGAGACCCTTCCTTCACCGTGTACGCCGCGCCGTTCAGAACAAACGGCGTGCTTCTACAAGATAAAGCGCGGCCGCATTGTGCTGCGTTGACGAAGGATTTGTTTCGCCAGTTCAAATGGCAAATTTTTGAACACCCGCCTTGTAGCCTGCACTTAACCACAAACGGGTACCATCTTTTTTCCCAAACTGAAGAGTTTTTTGACTTGTGGAGCACTAAGAAAAATGTTTAAATTTGAACAGCAACTATGTAGAAAAATAGCTAAGGTATCAAAATACGAGGAGCGTTCAATAAGCAATGTAACACTTTTTTCCTCGGTTGAAAAAGTGCAGAATTTGTTGTGAGCCATGGTGGAATATTCCTGCTTCAACCCCCAGGATTTCATGAAGCTCCGATAGGAGGCGGCGCTATCTGTGGCTTTCAAAATGGAGTCTGTAGCGGAGGTGCGTTCCAAGCCGAGAGCTTTCACTGAGTCTTTCTGGCGACATACAGCAGCATCATAGATATTCGTAGGCACTTGCAGAATGTCGACGGAGACTTTGCAGTGAACAAAAGCACGGTGAGTCATTGGGAGACGCGTTTGTCACTGTAGGAACAAGGTCGCAGAAACTGTCCGATCTCCGTCGTGCGAGCCGTCCGTACACAGCTGTGACTCCTGAAATTTTGGAATGTGCGTACACACTCATTCGAGGTGATGGACGGATCACAATCAGACACCTCGCACTCAAGTGGACATCCCTGTTGGTAGTGCTAACATAGTCGTCTACCAGTTGGAGTTCTGAGAGGTGTGTGCCCGCTGGCTTCCACGCCGCCTAACAGTAGAACATAGCCGGCCGCCGTGGTCGAGCGGTTCTAGGCGCTTCACTCTGGAACTGCGCGACCGCTACGGTCGCAGGTTCGAATCCTGCCTCGGGCTTGGATGTGTGTGATGTCCTTAGGTTAGTTAGGTTTAAGTAGTTCTAAGAGTAGGGGTCTGATGACCTCAGATGTTAAGTCCCATAGCGCTCAGAACCATTTGAACCAGTAGAACATAAAGAGCAACGAAGAGCCATCTGTGAGGAATTGCTTCCGCGATACGAGGCTGATCGAGACAATTTTTTTCTCGAACATCGTTACAGGCCCCGACGTCGACCAGTTTAGTGGTACCGTGTAGGCGTAAGGTGGCGTAAGGCCAGCGCATTGAACGGAGATTATGTTGACAAGTAAGATTTTGTAGGCAAAAGAGTGGTGATAAAATGGTGTGTTGGAATCCTGAATACAACCAACATACTTTCAGAATAAATTGTTGCATTACTTATTGAAAACCCCTCGTATATTGAAACCAAGTTGTCTTTTATTATCTTGAATGAAAAAAGTCTGAGGAACAAACGGTGGTTACGTTTAGAATGAACATAATATCTTCTGTTAGTTATGTCGGGAAAGCCTCAGATTCACAGAAATGTTGTTACAAATGGGTGCAAATAGATCGTAGGCAATCCTGGCGTTGGACGAACACCAGACATGTGACCGTTACCGTTCGCAGTAATCATGAATGGCCTAGTATGGCAGGTTGTTTTTGTTGTTGTGGTCTTTAGTCCGAAGACTTGCGTGGTGCAGTCAAGGCCTGTTTGAGAACATTTTTCCACACGAGCGACTTATCATTTGGCATCCTCCCCACTTTTCCCTGCCAGCCGGGGTGGCCGTGGGGTTCTAGGCGCTACAGTCTGGAGCCGAGCGACCGCTGCGGTCGCAGGTTCGAATCCTGCCTCGGGCATGGATGTGTGTGATGTCCTTAGGTTAGTTAGGTTTAATTAGTTCTAAGTTCTAGGCGACTGATGACCTCAAAAGTTAAGTCGCATAGTGCTCAGAACCATTTGAACCATTTGAACCCCTTTTCCCTCGCACGCTTTTACCCGTGTCAGTTTTCGTTACTGTTTGTGATACGCACTGTCCCAAACCTTGTACTTGGGCGGCCCTGGCACGCTTCTCAGTTTGTCGTCCCAAGAGGCCGCTACTAATAGTGGTCTGTCCTGTATACTCCTAAAATTTTTACCCTCTCCCTCCCCTTTTGCTTCCGTTACCAAATTAACAAGTCATCGGTGCCTCACGATATACCTTATCAGCCGATCTCTTCTTTTACTTAATAGCTAAAAACTGAGAAAGGAAGGTTGGGGTTCAACGTCTCGAAGGCGATAAGGTCATTCAGAGATGGGCAGCTCGGATAGGACAAGGTTGTGTAAGTTAACCGGGAAGTATTAATGTCTTCAGCTGGGCGGAATTTGAACCCTGTTCCTGCCGAACTGGACTTCACTGTCTTAACGACGCCACACCTCGCTCTGTCAGTATGGGATATCGTCTTGATTGGAAGAAAAGTCCCGAAGATACAGCATCAGTCATGTAGCATTTTTTTTGAAACTTCGTAGCATATTAAAACTGTGCAACGGGCTGGGATTGAAACCTGGGACCTTTGCCTTTAGAGGGCAAGTGCTCTACCTGAAACTGTGAGGTCGAGAGTCGTGCTTGGATATCTACGTCGATGCCGTGGACGGCGGAGGTCTCATCTTCAAATATCGCTCTGAGCACTATCGGACTTAACTTCTGAGGTCATCAGTCCCCTAGAACTTAGAACTACTGAAACCTAACTAACCTAAGGGCATCACACACACCCATGCCCGAGGCAGGATTCGAACCTGCGACCAGCGGAAGCGCGTTTCCACACTGAAGCGCCTAGAACCGCTCGGTCACTCCGGCCGGCGTCTCATCTTCGATACCCGGACCGGCATACAGCTCTAATAAGTCCAGGGAGATTCAAATCAATGCACATTTCATTGCAAAGTGAAAATTGATTTGCTTGAAAATTCTATAGTTTACTGAGATAGCAACAATGTTGACTCTGAAACGAGTAGAACGCTGGAAATTTTGTGAAGCTTCTTTAACACGGTTACATGTTTCATGACAATCTGCACGACATTTCTGCCACTTTCCTTCAAATATCACCATCAATATGTCGAGCCTTACAAATTAACTAATGCATAAATGACTGGCTGCAATTTCTTCCCTAATAATTTTCATTATAAGTACAGCTTATTCTGACTTTGGGGAATACTGTGTATGGGCATTGCATCACATGAGAGCGTTCGTGGTTGCAATCATGGCCTAATGAGCCTCCACTGCAAATGAACTTTGAATTGCTGTTGTGTAAGTGTGCCAGCGCTTCATACTGCAGTTACTCAAGTCTACATTTGGAGAACTGCCTCCGCGGCCGCAGTCACCATAGCACGCTAACACAATGACGCTTGTCCACAAACTGCGGATAGAAACTCTCGTGGAGCAATGGCGCATCATCTCCGACAAAAGGAAAAAAAGACTAAGGCATACGTTTGCTGATTACCAGGTTAAGCTTCAGTAACCTCTGCTACCAAATGAAGCATTCTACAGAATCTCGTGGCCCGCATATAAGGCATTGCTTACGCTGGAGCGTCTATCGGAAAAGATGTTAGAGCTATGATGGGTTCGGAAAATGTCAAGCTGTGATTTACGGGGAGAATTATGAAAGCTAACTAGGGGAAACTTCCGGACTTATCACTTTTGTAACTATACTTCGCCACGAATGCATTACTGTTGTTATCTTTACTGTTTGCTCCTTTCCAAAGAAACACAGTTCGTTGTAGTGATGTAAGAGTCTGGTGGAGTGTTAGGGAAACTGAGTGACGAGACTTGAACGCAGTGTGGGCAGACTTCGTATCTGCCGCCTCAACTTCCGCTAGCGGCGCTGCTCAACGGGCTCGGCAAAAAACTTGGAGCTTCGATTCGTCGTATACGCGCGAGAAGCGAATCTTACCGGAACAGCATCTATGTACGCCATAAAAGTGTGCGAATGATGAGCAAAATCAGTGACTCCTCGCATTTTGACATTTAGAGTCAATCATACGCGTGCATGACTGTATCAAGTAATCAACATTTTGTCGAAAGAAGATGGTGTTACCAACACTTGCGACCTCTCCCACCAGTCTTGTTAGTGTGCGGTACACCTCAGCAGCAGAACGCACCGCCAGAATCGGCAAACGCGCAATTCCTCGGCAGGTCGTGGGCACTGCTCGCTGCTCGGGCCGCCCTTTTGTTTCGGGCGCGCCACGCACGTGCGGGGGTGGCCCCGCTGGCGACACTTGCCAGATGTGGGGATTTCCGGTCAGCCACCGACGCCCGCCCTGCAGCCCCCGACCGCGCCCAACCAAAACACCCATCAGCGGCCTCAGCTCCAAACACCATTCGTTTCCCTCGAGCGAAATAACGTGCGCAGCTCGTGCACTTAGAAAGTGCTTCTGTGAGAGCGTTCTCGCATCAAGGAGTAGCCATTATTTCATCCTCTTAACTGAGCAAAAGTTGCAGGGAAAGTAGACAAACCATTTGTTAATAAGGCATTGAACATTCGAATTAAGCCAATCCGTTACTAGGGACCTATCTACATTTTAACAAGAGTTCTGAACTACAAATGTGTCTTGTTGAAAAAAGCGAGACAAAAAAGAATGTAAGACCTAATAAGAAAGAGCGCGTACCATCCTTTCAATTGAGTTTTTAATTCGACACTGTACAATTTGAAGCTTCATCTGCACAGTCACAAATTCCTCCACAACCACCCCCTCACTACCACCTCTGTCAGTGGCGCACGTACTTCTCTCTCTCTCTCTCTCTCTCTCTCTCTCTCACACACACACACACACACACACACACACACACACTGAAAATACCACCTCCTATCCTACATCCCTAAATACACACTTAATAAAACCACCTACACCCTAAGATCTGATGCCTCATTGACAATCAATGCGTATTATGTAAGAATAACCTTGCAGAACCCCTGTATTAATGTATTTAGGTTATGATAAGTGTTTTACTAAATGTAAAGGTCTATTTGAAGTATGTGTTATCTCTACTCTTTGTACACTATCTGGTAGGTATGGTCGAAACCAGTCATTAGCTACCCCTCATATTCCTAATGCTTCTAATTTATTTAATCGAATCTTGTGGTCGACTCTATCAAATGCCTCAGAAAGATCCAAAAATATGCCTGCAGCACACTCAACTTTGTCAACAGCATCAAGTACAACTTTGATCAGTTCGTCTATGACTGACTCCGTTTTTTTGCCACTTCGGAAACCAAACTGTGACTCGCTTAAAAGATTGTATTTATTCAGGTAATTCATTCCTCTGTCTTCATAACTGCTTCTATTCTTTTTGAGAATGATGACAGCAGGGAAATGCGCCGAGAATTTTCTTTGTCTTCTGCATTACCTTTCTTAAGCAACAGTACAACTCTTGCCTGTTTTAACTGCTCTGTAAATGTCCCTAGTGTGAAGAATTCATTTATTATATTTGTTAAGGGGCCCTGTATAATCTCTACGCATTGTTCCAGTACACACATTGGTACTTCATCTAAGCCTACTGATTTTTCATTTTTTAGATTTTGAACAGTTTTACTGACTTCACTCTCTGTCGCTGGAAGTAACATCATTGTATTCAGTGCAACATTATTTGCAGGTGTTATATTTGTTTTGGGAAATTTCTGCTGTAACTTCTCTGCAATACTTGAAAAATGCTCGTTTACATAGCTTGCTAAGTACTGTGGATCAATTATTACCTTATCCCCCTTCCTTAGCAGTATACTATTTCGCGTTTGTTTACCTCTCCCCGTTTCCTTTTTTTTAAAAAAGGAAAAAATACATTCCAGACTGCTCTGCTTTTATCCTCTACATTATATATATTATTTTGTCATTAAATGACTTCTTTGCAGCAATCAGCAGCTTCATATAGGTCCTTTGTATCCGTGATAGAAATTTAAGAATTCTGGATCACTGCGACTCTTTTTTATGAAACTGACGTATTTAAGTGATTTAAGTGACTTCTTAATACCTGCTGTTTATAGCTTCTACGTATTGGGATTACAGCGCCATCTGTTAGCAGCTTTTCGAACTATTTCGTAACTGCAATCTCACATTCGTACAGCTATCACCATGAACAAACATACCGTTTATTCCACTCGCCTACCGATCTTAGTTTCAAGATATTAATTTTGAAATCAGGGATTCCTTTGTTGTACACACTGTATATTTACAGGCAGGAGCAGTCACTGCTGGCTTCTTCTATAAATTATACTGACGACATACCATGACTGACGCTAATGTGCTCAATTCGATGATTGTGCTAATCATATCTATATTACTTTATGTTTGTATGTCAGGACAAACCAGTCTTGACTGAAGAGCAGCGCTGATGCTGCTGCCAGCCTGCCCCTGATGGGGAATGGAAATGACAATAAAGGGGGGGAAAACCAGCTGGTTTAAGATAACCACTGCCCCCCTTTCTTTACTTCTCAGCTTCTGTTATTATCCAATACCTCAAACAATGCATTTTAACATTAAGCAGATCACCATCAGCTGTGTGCATAGTGGCAGAATTAGGGCCTCTCTGACACAAATATTAGAGCTAGGCAGAGTTTACGTTCCTGAGGTCATGTATTCATATGTGTGGCTAATGAGCTATTGTTTTACTCTGTGTTTAAATATTCGATGATTCGAAAGTTTCCTGCCTGATGTCCACTGGAAAGCTGTCACAAGCTTTAGCGTCGTAGAGAGGGATGCATTGTCTACAAGTAATTGTTCAGTTCATAGTAAATTCATTCTTGTTATTAACCACAAATGCCATTAGGGGTTATGTGTTTTGGCATACAACTGTAAGAATCCCTAATTCCCTGAAGAGGCGTCTGCAAAATGTTCCTGTCATCTCACTTTTCTGTAGAATAAACACTTTTTTCACCTTAGCTGCAATGCATCAGAAGATTATGCCGTAGGACGAACTGTGAGAAAGTGTGCAAAGTTTGCTAGCAATCCTGTTTGCAGGTCCAACCAGTGAGAGAGTTTTCTGAGCAAAAAGCAGCCAGAACTGAACTTTGTGGTTGACTTATTCACTTGCTGGCAGCACGTCGGGTCGTTATCCATCTAGATATCCGGGATCCTGCCACATGGTGCTTCACACTACAACGCCCCCAGGCACGCGATTCTGGGGTGTGGACATGGCAGTCAATGCCCTTATACGGGATGTTTCCGTAAGAGGTTGCCAAAATGTAACAGGACGTAAGAGAATGCTCCACTGAACAGTTTGAGGTAGGGAAGCCAGCTTAAGGAAAGTAACATTCAGAAACAGTAATAACAGAAAGAGCAAAGCGTGTAATGGACACAACAGAAACAAATCACAGATTTCATTCGTTTTGAAGTACAATAAGATAGATTGTTTGAGCGTAGATCTAGTGAGACTGTGGAACGTAAAAGCAATTATCCCGATAGAAGAAATGGCAAACGGAGAAATAAGTGAACGTGAAGAAGTGGAAGAGTATGAGTCACTTAAGAGAGTAGAAACGGAAAGATGAAGTGAACGCCTTTAAAAGAAAAAGAAGGCAAGGACATATGGAAAATTAGATTTTAGCTACCTTATTAAAACAAAGATCGTAACAGACGGGCTCAAGACCGAACTGGAGAAGGAAACAGACGTGTCCGCTAGAAAGACTGATAGTGAGATTGGCTTCAACGATTTAGTGGTACGACGAAAAGCCTAAATCTGGATTGCTGAATGGGGATATGAATCTCACACCTTCCACATTCGAGTTCCGTAATTGAGTCTGTACGCCAGCTCGTTCGTTGAAAGTAAAAATAAAATATGCAACTGGGACTAGAACTGGGCATTCGATTCGGTATTACTCAAAGAGAATTTGCCGTTATGTTAAGCTCTTCAGATATAAATTACAAGAATGACAAATTGAAATGCCACAGTTTTTTCTTAAACGCAACACGATACTGAATTTCCATAGAGTGCAAAGCAGATTTTTCCAGACACAGTGCAGGTCAAATTCTACATCTACATGAGTCAGCCCCAATTGAAAAGTGCTTGACAGAGCTCTTCCCAAATTACAAAAAAGTGTTCAAATGTGTGTGAATTCCTAAGGGACCAAACTGCTGAGGTCATCGGTCCCTAGACTTACACACTACCTAAAGTAACTTATGCTAAGAACACCCATGGAGGACTCGAACGTCGGCGGTAGGGGCCGCGCAGTCCGTGACAAGACGCCTGAGACCGCGGGGCAACGGCGCGCGGCCGCAAATTGCAACGTACACGTAACGTGGCTCATGATATGGCACGGAATGTTGGCCCCAGGTAAACTGTAGTAGTTAGTTCTAAAAATGTTGCCACGGTTTCTGGGATTATTCGGCAAAATACAAGACAATCCGTTCGAAGAATTGCAGCAGAGTCTGGTTTTAAGCGTCCCAGCAAGCAGAAAATACTGAGACAGAACCTAACTGTACGATCTAAGCGACTGAGGCCTACCGTTGCGTAATACGCTCTCGCAACGACTGATAACGAGGGATTTGATGTTGGTTGCGTCTGGTTCCGAAAATCATCAATTGTCTGAAGCGAAATCACTGTATTGTTCCAAAGTTGCTGTTTGGGATGCGGTATACAGCAGAATATGTACTGGCCTTTTGTCATGCAAGTAACGATCAGTAGTGAACGTGACGTTGCAATTCTGCAACAATTTTATGCCACACAGCGTTGTTGGATCGATCAGTTACAGAGTAATTCATGCAAGATGGCGTCGGACCACATTATACCAAAGAGGTGTTTCGCTTTCTTGACGACTTCTTGGGGAATAGAGTCGCTGCGTTCGAGTACTGCAGATTTACTAGGGTAGTAATGGAATAGCCTGCGCATTCGCCCGATCTGCGTCCTTGTTACTACTCTTAGCGGGGCACACTGAAAGACGCCTTCTACCGGAACGTCTCACCCCGCTATACGAGCTTCAATCGGCGGTCTGTGTGGCATCGAACGGATTTCCATTGAGACGCTGCTGGATGTGATGCCAGATTTCACTGTTCGTTTGCGCCGCATCGGTACTGCGTTTGGTGGACATTACGAACAGATTGTGACGTGCCTGCAAAGACTACTTGCAGAGGACGAGCTTTAATTACGCACGCAGCGTACAGAGCCATCTGTTAGCAGTTTTTAGAACTACTTCGAAATATTTGTATAAAATTCTTACAGCGAACACAATAAATATATGTTTAGTTGCACTCGTCTATCGATCTTAGTTTCCGAGACATTAATTGTGAAGTGAGGGACTCCTTGGTGGACACCCTATATAAGCTTACTCGTTCCAGATAGGTTGAAGCTCTCTTCATGACAAGATTGATGGAACACAAGGTCGGAATGAATGAATGAATGTTCTTAATCGAAATTTGCGAATTTGAAGTGGAGTACATTCAAAATTACAAAAGTACATGTGGAGAACCTTTATCCGTTAGGGATGTGGAACACTAACGTCTATGTTTCATTAAAGGTTTTCAGAAATGACCGAAATCAGTCGGCTTTTATGATGCTTCAGTTGTCTTTATACCGTGACAGGCTTCGAATAGCCTAGCGATTCATTTTATGATACTACACACACCTACTCGGTGTTTGTAGGTTGTGGCTATGACAAGATAGAAAACACAGAACAAGTTGGTTTGGGGGGTTGTTTTGGGGAAGGAGACCAGACAGCGTGGTCATCGGTCTCATCGGATTAGGGAAGGGTGGGGAAGGAAGTCGGCCGTGCCCTTTCAGAGGAACCATCCCGGCATTTGGCTGGAGTGATTTAGGGAAATCACGGAAAACCTAAATCAGGATGGCCGGACGCGGGATTGAACCGTCGTCCTCCCGAATGCGAGTCCAGTGTCTAACCACTGCGCCACCTCGCTCGGTCCACGGAACAACTAAGAACTGAACTGGTGAGGTATCACGAATTATTTACTCATAAGATCGACTTGATAGCTCTCCCTCTCCGACAGAGAAGAAGTGCTACATTGGTGAAGGAAATTATCAGAAAATGGAGATATGTGGACTCATACTCCGCTGCCGGGATGACAGACTCGCAATTTCTAGTTCGCGACCGCGTTGATTATTACAGACGCGCTAGTTTTGTTCGGACTTAGACAGCAGACTTCGTAGTGAAATAAGAGCTGCAGGTTCTGCAAAAGTTTGCTACCGTTAGTATCGATCTGCATGAGATGTAGAAAATGGCTGATAATTGTTCGTAGGCAAGTCGTTATATCGGAAAGCGTTACAAGTACTTACAGAAAGCTGATCCTCAGCTGTGAATATGGTGATTATTACTCAAACTAAAAACCCGTATAACGCTTCCAACTGATGCAGTTGTTGTTAACTAAGAATAAAAATGCTTACTTAATCAGTTGGCAAGGCAGGAGAACGCTGGCTCGCTGAAGGAGGGGGGGAGGGGGGGGGGGAGGAATGTATGAAAACAAGTGATGAACAACTTCCAGAAATTCACATTAATACGAATAAAAGCAGACATTTATTAAAATTTATTCCCTCTCCAAGCTACGATCCGTGCAACACTGATAAGGACTTTGTACCTTTACTAACAGAATTTGATAAATACAATCATCACAATACAATTACAGTGTACTATATTTTAAACGTTACGAACTACTTTTCTTCTAGATTAGGTCGCAGTTTGATGAATAGGTCAATCCCCAAATGTATTTGCCATTTTATTTGCCTTGGTAAAGAGGATCTTCTGTTCTTCTGACACTGCAAAATGTGTGTGACTATAAACTTGTACGATAACATAGTCTCAGATAAGGCAAACTATTTCTTCAAATTAAAGCACTTCCACGGAATACTTTGCTTATGGAAGTTGAAATATGAGAGCGTAGCATTTTGCGACTGGAACCATGTCAATGAAATTCTCTTGGGTATATGACCGCGACATGATGTGGTAGAAGAGGGCTGTCAGAAATAGTACTTGTGACGTCGTTAGTCTCATCACACACTCAGGAAAATTTTACTGAAAAGCCGGCCGAAGTGGCCGTGCGGTTAAAGCCGCTGCAGTCTGGAACCACAAGACCGCTACGGTCGCAGGTTCGAATCCTGCCTCGGGCATGGATGTTTGTGATGTCCTTAGGTTAGTTAGGTTTAACTAGTTCTAAGTTCTAGGGGATTAATGACCTCAGCAGTTGAGTCCCATAGTGCTCAGAGCCATTTGAACCATTTTTTACTGAAAAGTTACAATTATTTTGAACCATATTCACAACATCTGGGTCAGAACAATGTCTTTTACATCGTTCGGTATCATATAACAGCGTTAGAATCTATTTTACCTACACCGTTCTAAACACAAAATGGGAACAGCCATCTACAACTCGAAGCTTCCATTTGGATTCTTGACTCATTTTCCCAATCAAAAACGCTGGAACTGTCCGACAAGCGAAGTTTCCTTTGCAGAAGTGTTCGATAGTCACAGTTTCAGTCTCTGATCAAACGACCAACGATGCATACCGAATTATTCCGATTTTATAATGCAGGTATTTTCTTCAAGTTTGTTAAGCGGTTACTTTGTAGTGACGATCCCGTACCTTTGGGGACAAAACGCTGTAAGTCGCAGGTTCCCGAGGGCTAGAGCAAAACTCACTTACCTTCCTGACTTCGCGTCGTGGCCACTAGATGGACGCGTCAAGAGCACGGTGACTTACGGTGGCACTGAAAGCGAGAGACGAAGTCGAACTGACCTGTACTCTCTACTACTGCAGCGGAAGAGAGAGAATTCCAGATCTCTGGAAGCACTGCAGCAAGAAAGTGTCACACGGGAGTAAAACGGAGGGTAAGCCGCGGACTGTCTCCGGAAGATTAGTGCGTTAACGCTAGACACGTTGCTCCACTACATGAGGGAGGTGGTGAAACGGTGAGCTATTGTCTGCCAATCAGCCGCCTGGATCTGCTCGTTACTAACACATTAAGATACACTGTCCCACGACGGTTTCAAGTGAGGCACATTCCTTACAGAAGTGCGGGTCCGTGTTGAACCTTAAGGCTGTTTACGTGTCGCAGCTAAATGACATCTGCGATAGGGACGAATGTTTCCGGAGAAGTGGAACACGCAAGAAAACGTTTTGTATACTTTTTCGTAGCTGGAGTTTGGCAACAGCTGCTTAAAGCACACTTATATGGAACAGCGTGTGTCACTAACTTGTACTACTAATTGGACGTTTCCAGTTGTGAATTCTGTTTGCTGCAGTCTGTTCTTTCAGCTGTTCTGTAGAAATATTTCATATTTTAAACATCAACACTAAGAAGCACTTGGCATCACTAAACTTGAATGTTTTGGTGACACAGACTACCCGAACCATATTTTCTTTGCTCAATAGCTGTCGTAGGAAAGAGACAACGTGAATTCGAAGGGAGTGCAATTATTGTAGTTGTAATGAAGTGATGGAAGTACGCCTCTTCTCTGGCAGGTGTGGCTCTAGTTTTGCTGTAGCGGCATCTGCGGAAGACGCCTCGGCCGGACTGAAAGACTCGGTGCTCCTTCGATGCTTGATTCAACCTTTAGGGGTAATTAACGTCGGAAAACAAGCTGCTGTATCTCTTAATGGTCAGTCGTTACTTTCTTCCAGGGCTTGGAAGTGATTTTGTACTTATTTTTGTTTCATATTTAGCATTAATTTGCAGCAATAATTCATAAAACTTACTGTAAAGCTCTTAAACATTTACTGTATTAGGTACATTCAAGTGTGCTTGCAAAATTTCAGATTGTGTTGTTTCAGTACAACGATGTAGTGATGCGGGAACCTAGTACACAAGTCTTACAATTTATACAACAACCATTTTACTCTCACTGCTTGGTTTAGGTCTACTCTAGACTTCTCCATAAGTTATGGCCTTTAGCCGTACCCATCCTAGTTCCTCTGGGATATTTTCTGATGTCGTCTGTTCCTGTTCTACCAGAGCGTCGTCTAGGTTATTTCTTGCCTCTTGGAATCGAGTAAAGGACTTTCAAGATCCATGTAAAACTATTCGCCTGTCTAGATGTCCCACCTAATCCTATTTCATATTCTTTTCAGACACTTCTTCCACTCCAGTCTGTTCGGCGATCGACTGACCGACGTGTTTGTTTACTTGCCTCTTCTAGTAACTGCCAAACTGCAGTTCTCCATGGCCAACTGAGTAACCATCAGTTTTTGTATGGTTTTCGCCTTGAGAGTCCATATATCAGTACTGTAAATCAGAACTGTCGGTGATGTTTTGTTTGATTCACATTGGATTCCTAGTTTCGAAAAGTCGTTTCCTTTACCAAAATCACTACAGGTCATTAATCCTCTTCCTATTTATTTCTGTTTTATTTAATTTAATTTGTTGCTATTAAATCACTCGTTAACTTCGCCTGCTTTAATGAAAAAGTGATGAACAGGTTCTATAGCTTCATTGTTAATTTCTAGTGTTTTCTTTTTTACATCCTGCTTATTATACATTATTTTAATGTTGTTGTAATTGATTTTCAGTTTAATTTCAAAACGGCACTATTAAGTTTTTTTTAAACTTTGTATTTGATGTCAATATTCAGTAAAAATGAACACTACAGCAAAGCAATCGAAGGTCACCAATGGACGTAACATTAACGAGATTGTTTTCTGAGTTTGGGGATGTTAAAGCTTCCTGTAGGGTTGCTTACAATTGTTCATAGTACACGTAAGTAAATAAATAAACAAATTGGCTCGAATAACGTGTTGCTCGATAACAACTATAGAGAGGAGACCCCGATTTGCACATAATCTGCTATCTGAGCTTCCCTTCAAACATCGCTAAATAAGTTGTATAATGTGAAGGCTTTCACGACCGGATGACATATCTTCTGGTAAACCTTCCGGGATGTAAGGTCGTGGTCCATGCAACTCTTCAGCTCCTAACGTTTCGTCCAGAGCTGCGCTGGACATCTTCAGAGGGGTGTTTCTCCTCCGGTGAGTCTTGCCGACTGACAGGTCGGACGTCTGAGAGCGACTTATGTATCGTAGAAAGTGGGCGTGACCAGAGTTACACGTGATATGCAGAGATAACCTTTGTCAGAGATAAAACTTAACTATCGATCGTAATCTCGTCACGGATAAAACTGTCTAGCAATTCTGTAGTGCTACTGTCCAAATATCACTAAGTTTCATGGTCTCTTCTTTCCGATTAAAATTATCCCTATGTTTATATATTTCAATTGCTTCTCTCCAAAGCCGTGGGTAATAGTTCGGCATCGTAGATAAAATTTTTGTTTCGGAAAACCTCACTTGATGATTTCCTGACTGAAAAGCGTGTTCTGCTACAGCCGATTTATCTGTTTTTCCTAATCGGCAAAGACTTCTGTGTTCTTTTAACACCCCTCTGAAGATGTCCAGCGCAGCTATGGACGAAACGTTAGGAGCTGAAGAGTTTCATGGACCACGACCTTACATCCCGGAAGGTTTACCAGAAGATAAGTTGCATAAGTTAATTGCCGTCTTTAGCAACTGTAATAAAAGTCTTATCCAGATCAGACGTGTTTCGCTTTATTTTAAAGCTTCTTCAGTGGTCAATGTAACAATACGGTTTTTTCCCTTACAATTTCGTTTGTTTTGATGATTAACAGTTCGCATGCTTTACTTATTACGTTGAACAGTTTTTATCCTTTTCGTTACTCACGGTGTTTTGTTGTTTATTCCATTCTTTTTCTTCTTCCGTGTGTTTTTGTTCAGTATTTGCATTTTTACACGGCATTATCACTGCACTTAACACATTTACACTCTCGTCATTTTGCTGTTTTGTTATATTATTGTGATATGCGTCCGTGTTTGGTTTGGTTTGATAGTGGTCGGCGCGTCTGCTATCGATCTGTAAACACTAACGGATCGATAGCAGAGTTGTTGCTTCATCCGACATAAAGAACACAAAATTAGCGCCTCTGAGCGTCGTTTCTAATAACACTTCTGCAGCTCGTACAAGAGCGTCATATAGGGCCTATATCATTTGAAAGTCGAACGGCTTCATTCCCAGATAGAGCTGGAGAATTCTTAAGAGATTTGTGTGCGCGATTCCGGTTTCCAATATTAATCTCGTACTTGAGTTTCCTGCATTCCTAGTCGCTGGGCCTTGAACTTCTATGATGTTATCTTCTGTTCCAATATTTCTTGGATGTGCATTGTTTCCTTTACCTTCGTTGTTCGTAGACCCGGTGCGCACGAATTTGTCATGCAGTCGACTGATAGTTAAATGGTTTGGAGGATCCTTATGAAAGAACTGCTGAATTTTTTTGCTTTCTATTGAGGGTAACCCATACACTTCCATTGAAGCTGATACCTTCCCTCTCTCTTCCAAAGCAAGTCGGTTGGCCATCTCTACTCTGCAACAAAAGAAAATTTAAAATTATTTAATAACATATGAATGTTAACATCTCTTTGGGCAACCCCGTATTTTGAAGAAAGTGTCACCGTAATAAAGCTATTTTTTACACGAAATGACTGTGTTACAATTGATCCGCAGATGTGCTACAAATGACCCATACCTGGGGACCAATACAACACAGCACAGGGTTAAGTGTGAATTTAAGTAGTGCAAAAAATACCATAGAAGTACTAACAGCTAATACATACGCATAACTACAGAGATTTCATTCAATACATTATTTAATTTGTAATCCGTAATTGGAGTGTTGATTACAAAGGTACTGAATTCTGTTACAATTGACACCAGGCTCCCCTAAGCATGCACGCCAGTACCTCGTAACAGAGGTCAGATTCCCGTCATCCCATCACAACCCCACAGCAAGGTCACACTTATCCACTCTTCTGGCTGTGTCTTCTGTAAAACGAAAACACTCGCAAACTCCTTCGCTGTTGCTGACGTCGGCCTATGAAGAAACTAACCTAAACTCTGTGAATTTAAATGAAAGCTGAAGCACTCCCCTTCATCAAACTCCTAACATTTCCTCCCAAAAATTAACGTACGTCGTCACTTTCCCTCTGCCAAACAGTAAAACAAATGCTCACACCTTCTCCCAGCTAGCTTCTCTTTTCATTCCTCAATCAGTGACGCCACTTTTTCTTCGCTGCTTGTGTTTTATCACAGTTCTCTCTCTCTCTCTCTCTCTCTCTCTCTCCCTGTTTTCTACTACTTCTTTCATCTTCATCGCTGACTTCGTTCGTAGTTCAATCCCACTTGTCTACAATTTATTTTTGGTTGCTCTATTTTTTATGAACGAATACAAACTGCTCCTCTTAGCTGTTGTAGCTGCTACCGTGGTCTGTTCGCGGTTAATTTCATAGTTATGACTAAACTTTGGAGTCTCATTAGATGTAAAACCATTTATAACATGCTTGTCGTAATGAACATAATGTAAAATATGTAAGATACCTGGTTAGATGTAAGAGAGGGACCGAGATCCCTAATTTTACTGAGATAAATAAGTAAATTAAAAAAGAATTACAGCCCGCTTTACAACATTTTGCTAGACCTTCTTCCTACATCTACTGCAAGACATTAATCTGGTGATGTAGCCATTATTCTATTGCTTTGGATGTGAAGTCGTTCCTCACTTGAGCTCCCAGTAACTCATTACAGGCAATTTTGTGCAGTGCAATAGTCAAAGTGTTCGGCGCTAGTGCTGCGTCTCTGAGCGAAGGTCTGACACTGGAGATGTGGAAGACTGTCGGAAGATGACTGTGGGGTGGCTGCTTTAATTCCACCGGAGCGGCAGGATTGATGTCGTCGTGGTGCCTGCTGTCTTTACACTTGGCCGACTTCCTCCCCACAGCTTTTTCCGAAGATAAATAGTGTTCTTTATTCGAGGTTGCCTTCACTGCCGCCTCAGCAGAACTCACCTTCTTCCAGCCGTCTCAGTCGAATATTCCAGTGCCAGCGTACCTGTAAAGTCTGCTCTTGAAGGGGTAGAACACTCAGTTTTGCAGATGAAAATCGTCGAGCAATGAATTTGTTTGAAAAAACTGACTTAATGCTGCAGATCACTGTTGCACCATAGTAATTTTGCAACAGTACGGTGCCACTAGCACGATTTACTACACCTTGCGTCTCTCGATGATCAGACTTTACTACAGGGATACGTCAGTATAGACACTGTGATTTGTAACTGTTTTCTACAGTTCTGGAAACGTAATATTACCTTCGAATAATAATGGTTGCAAAAAAACATATTTTAGGTTTAGGGTAGATTAAATACCGACCAAATTTAAAAATTTCAAATGCTACCATAAGCTACTTATTGACAGGTATGACCTTATGTTAAAGGATTTACACAGTAAGACAGGTATAATAGTTAGAAATTGTGTGTATGTCTTCAGGCAGTTTAGCTGGCGACGGGAAAACTGCACGGACTGTATTCATCCAGTGTTTGATACTGCGAGCGACTCACAACAAACTTTACAGATAATTTCAAACGTTTTCTCGCTGACACCTCCCGTAAAAGAAGGTTTATCACTTACTAATTTTTGCTGTTGAAGCAGTATCAGACTTGACATATTAGTTTATTACTTTTACTGCTAACTCTATTCTCAACACACTTTACAGGCAGTATCCGCATATACCACTCAATATAGCTGCAAAAGTATGTCACTGTGTGACATATAGTTTAGGAGATGTAACGTTATTAACATTGAGATGGATGAAGAACTAGCTGTTGCTTAAAACCAAGCACAAATTACGTGAACTATATTCCCCATGTGTTTGATAGTGAGAGAACTTTAAAGGTAATTTCAAACGTTTTCTCAATTTTTCCTCGCTTTTATGCTTAAGGTCAAATACTTAACACATCAACTCATTTGTAAGTAATCAGAAGTTCAAAGCTGTTTTGTGTATGGAAGTTCGATACTTTATGAGTCGAGGGTTTACAGGTATACAATAACCCCGACTTTTTGTTTTTTTTGTTTTTTGTTTTTTCACGGAAGACTCACAGGAAAGGAAGAAATTGTGAGTAACTGTTTACGTACAGGAAATGAAGTGTTTGTAAGTAATTTTTGCCGCTTACGTTTGATATGAGTTTCTGCAATTAGTCTGTCACTTATTTACGAAGAAGAAGTAAAGTTAGTGAGATGTGACGTGGAAGAAAATCTGCATGTTGTAATGGTGTGTTTCGCAGGTGCATATGCTGGGTAGCTCCTGAAGAGGTGGACGGAGAATAGCTAGAGAAGCTAGATTCAAGAAATAGTGCTGTCAAGACTAGATAAGGAAAAAAGCCTTCTATAAGACGAAACTGCTACTAACGCCCAAAAATAAAAAAAAAATCATACTAAAGAAGACTTCATAATAACTTTTGGAGCACAGCATTGAATGACTGCATAATATGGACAATGTCGCAGACAGAAATGAACTTCTTTTGTTTCATCATTTTAATGCTGATTGAGCTCAGTAGGTGTCGACTGACTAACCTGAAGAAATACAGCAACCAGTCACTTCTATGTATAGTTTTATTTTATGCAAGGACGCGTTTCGTTCTTTCACTCATGTAAAACTTGCTAACACATTTCATTCTTCATCAGTATAACGTTTTTTAATGCTTTTCGAATAACACAGCTGCCTTTTAGTCGGTAATTTGTCTCTTCTTCTCGCCTTTATATCCTCAGCACAAATATTTTATATTCACAAATATACTGATTCATAGCAGCATTCGCCCTGTTGCATATTAGACGGAGTTCTAGCATAAAATGAAACAAAGAAGGTTACTGGTTGCTGCATTTCTTCGAATAATAAAAAAAAAAAATGAACTGATTCACAGCATTTGAAATGTGGTGCTACAGGAGACAGTTTACGATAAAGATTAATTGATCGAATAACTAATAAATATGTCCCACAACGAGAAAAAATTGCCTGATCAAGAATACAGGTGAATCTAAGGGATAAATTATTGAGAACATAGAACGACTTGAGTCACTGTTAAAAACTGAAGTTGCATGAATGAAGAAAGCCAATAATCGCAGCAACAGGTCTAGATATGAGTAAGCCATTGTTTTGGGATGCTGTAGTTATGCTGAAATGACACAGCACATGATCGGATTGGGAAGTGGATGGGATTTTGTTTGGGTATTCTTCCAAGCATTCGATCGAAGTGATCGTGAGAACCTGAACTACGTCGCTCTAATTGAGATTTAACCCCCAGTGCCCTCGAATTCCAGCCATACCAGCATCCTCATCAGTGAGCCAACTTAACTTGATCGCTTCGTTCCGAAAAAGAAGGGTACTCTCTCTTCCGTTTAGAACATAATAGGAGTTTGTAAATACAGAAGAAACTTCCAACATTTCTGATGTATTTATTGGTGAACCAGTGACCAGCAAATTACGAACATTATTATGCAACTGACAAGAGAATTGGTCCTATCGGTCGTGTCGAAATCTACCCTGAACTTCTTCATGTAGTTAGTATATTCCGAAAGAAATGCGCTGTCAAAGTTTTAGCTGCTAAGGCGCGCTGTAGGTATTTAAAAATGCTGAATTTACTGATTTTTGCCGCATGAAGAAACGCTCATTACAGTGGTTTGTACATTCCTTCCCGCCTAGGGCTCGAATCGGCGGATAAGCAGACGTAACCGCGAAAAGAGGACACAGCGCCGCGTAGCGCGAAGTATAAAGTACACACACGTGAATTTTAAGCACTTAAACCATACTAAAGATGTGGCACATCATTAATTTTTTGATAACTTGCAGTCCATGTCGACAGCTATAACGTTGCAGCAGATGTAACTGTTGTACAAGTGACTAGAAGAGGAAAGAAAATCAAGGCAGTATATTATGACTGAGACAGGGTTGTAGCCTATCCCCGATGTTATTCAATCTGCATATTGAGCAAGCAGTAAAGGAAACAAAAGAAAAATTCGGAATTGGAATTAAAATCCATGGAGAAGAAATAAAATCTTTGAGGTTCGCCGGTGACATTGAAATTCTGTCAGAGACAGCAAAGGGCCTGGAAGAGCAGTTGAACGGAATGGACAGTGTTTTGAAAGGAGGATATAAGATGAACATCAACAAAAGCAAAACAGGAATAATGGAATGTAGTCGAATTAAACCGGGTGATGCTGCGGGAATTAGATTAGGAAATGAGACGCTTAAAGTAGTCAATGAGTTTTGCTATTTGGGGAGCAAAATAACTGATGATGGTCGAAGTAGAGAGGGTATAAAATGTAGACTGGCAATGGCAAGGAAATCGTTTCTGAAGAAGAGAAATTTGTTAACATCGAGTATAGATTTAAGTGTCAGGAAGTCGTTTCTGAAAGTATTTGTATGGAGTGTAGCCATGTATGGAAGTGAAACATGGACGATAAATAGTTTGGACAAGAAGAGAATATAAGCTTTCGAAATGTGGTGCTACAGAAGAATGCAGAGGATTAGATGGGTAGATCACATAACTAATGAGGAGGTATTGAATAGAATTGGGTAGAAGAGAAGTTTGTGGCACAACTTGACTAGAAGAAGGGATCGGCTGGTAGAACACGTTTTGAGGCATCAAGGGATCACAAATTTAGTATTGGAGGGCAGTGTGGAGGGTAAAAATCGTAGAGGGAGACCAAGAGATGAATACACTAAACAGATTCAGAAGGATGTATGTTGCAGTAGGTACTGGGAGATGAAGAACTCTGCCCAGGATAGAGTAGTATCGAGAGCTGCATCAAAACAGTCTCTGGACTGAAGACCACAACAAACAACATATGATGTTACATTACAAACGACTTTCATCGATTGGAACTGTCCAGTCCCTTCGGTAATGTATTGTGGCGGGAAATGCATCATGTTCCCGCGTATATAAATGACATGTTCTCTAGGGCGACTGAGCACAATTGATTCCATAGTCCACTTTCAGTCTGCAAACTGAGATGGAGTTAAGCTGTGGCTAACAGCCTATTGTTTACGAAAAATAGTAGTGGTCTTATCAGTGAAGGTGTTAGAGGATTCTAACCTTCTTGATAAGTAATCCACCACCATGGAACACTTGCGCGGCGTCAGGAATGTGCTGCGGAGACTGTATCCTTCTGAGGGCGCGATACGTCACTTACTTCTGTACATCACGAAGATGAGCATCTCGTCGATGTTGAAGTAACTGGAGAGAGAAAATTAACTCGACTGGAGGAGGACATCAAACGAAATCAGCAATTGCTTATTTTCAACCATTCTATGGGTCCCAAGTGACATTAGAAACTCTCGGCAACTCTGGATTGCTGGTTTGGAATTTGAAACGTGTTCCCCCAGAATATAGATCCACTACCTTAACCACTTCGCCAACTTTCATAGTCGATATTTTCTTCCACGCGTCCTTTAAGTGTTATCTTCACTAGGTAGCAACGTTAAACTGATTGTAAATTACAGGAATTTTAAAGCACGAGTTCTTTTTACGTTTCCCAGGTTTTTCACTATTTGTTTGATGACGTATTTCAATTTGTAGTTCGCTTGGAAACGGTAATTAAATTAAGAAACAGTCTCGATTAACACTTAGATACTCAGATGACAAAAGCCACGAGATACCTCCTAACATTGTGCTGGATATCCATTTGCTAGACATAGTGCACAACTCGGCGTGACATGGACCCGACAAGTCGTCGGAAGTCCCCTGCAATAAAATTCAGCCACGCTGACTCTGTTGCCGCAATTAATGGCGAAAGTGTCTCCAGTACAGAATTTTGTGCACGAACTGACTTCTCGATTATGTTCGACTGATTCGCTCGAGTTGTCCAGAATGCTCTTCAGACCAATAGCGAACAACTGCGGGGCAGTGACGTGGCGCATTGTCATTCATAAAAATTTCATCGTTGAACGGCTGCAAGTTGACTACAAGTAGCCGCACATATTAATTCGAGCCAGTGATTGTTTCAGTTGAACCCGAGAACCCAGTCCATTCCACGCAAACATTGCCAACACCATTATGGAGCCACCTACAGCTTGCACGGCGCCTTGTTGACAACTGGGACCCATAGCTTCGTGGGATTTGCGGCTCACTCGAAACCTACCAGCACCTCTTACCAACTGAAATCGGGACTCGTCCGATTAGCCCACGGGTTTCCAGGCGTCTAGGGTCGAACCGATATGATCACGGGTCAGGAGAGGCGCTGGAGGCGATGTTTGCTGTTAGCAAAAGCTATCGCGTCGATTGTGTGCTGCCATAGCCCATTAACGCCAAATCTCGCCACACTATCCTAGAGGATACGTCCATCGTACGTCCCACATTCAGTTCTGCGTATATTTCACGCAGCTCAGCTTGTCTGTTATCATAGACAACTCTATACGATCGCCGCTGTTCTCTGTCGTTATGTGAAGCCCGTCTGGCACTACGTTGTCCGTGGTGAGAGGTAATGCCTAAAATTTGGTATTCTCGGCACAGTCTTCACAATGTGGATCGCCGAATACTGAATTCCCTGACAATTTCCAAAATGCAAGGTCCCATGGGTCTAGCTCCAATCACCATCCTGCGTTTAAGCTCTGCTAATTTCCGTCGTCCGGCCTTAATCACGTCGGACCCTTTCCAGACGAGTAAGCTGAGCAGAAATGACAGTCCCGCCAACGCACTTCCGTTTTATACCTCGTGTACGCAATACTACCGCCGTCTCTATGTGTGCATACCGCTATCCAATGACTTCGTCACGTCGGTGTGAATGCACTGATGAAAAGTTTCTTACGTTAGGTCCTGTCTGTTACGATCAGTGCTACAAATATTGTAACAAACCATTTCATGACCGCACCGGTGGAGTATATCCTTGCCTATTGTGCATGCCAATCAATTTCCCGTATCCACGTTAAGGAGGTTTTCTTCGTGGTGAAGATGATATGCCAGTCTTCCTGTGGTCCTTCTAAATAGTCTTAGGTATGAGCCTACGAAGCTGGCTTCAGGTTGGGCAATTTTTCCAAGAAGGCCGGTGTTTTCCAGCACCTTTGGAAATTAGATTTTAAAAGCTTTGGCCAGTTCTTTGCTGAAGAATGCTACTAGCGGAAGCGGGAAATGGTTAATGAAAATTACAAAATTCTGTTCCCGGGTGACTGGCTGGAAGGGTTAAATGCTAAAACAAATTTCATAGCGCGTCTTGGAGCTCGTAAAATCGACAGCGCCGGACGTATAAGAGGCAAGTATTATGCTGTCTATGGTGCGGACATGGCGTTTCTAAGTGTATTTATGAAGTCGGCAGTCACAGGTCCTTAATGATCTACATAGTTATTTTTCAAACACAGAAAGCTTCCACGAATCCGAAGCATGTTTCCGTGCGCCGGCTTGGAATGCTGATTCAGGAATTTGCGGTTTTCTGCGCTTGTGATGCGATTCAGTAGCGACCACGTGTTCGGTAGGCGGGTGCCTCACGCCAGATCACGAGAGCCGTAAGCTAGCTGCAGGTGGCGTTAGACTGAAGCGAATACACGCCATTTAAGTTTCGGAAAACAGCCACAAGTCGCAGTTAGTATTTTTTATTTACCGGTTTCGCACTCGAAATGAACAAGAGCATATCAGAATATACATTATAAGAGACACAGATCGAGGTAATACGGAAAACTTACGCTGATGTACGTAAGATACGCATTCTATTTCCATTATGGCGACTTACCTTTAAAATTGGCTGACAACACTAAAGATCGCGCTTCAAGTTGGATGACTACATTACAGTTCAAACAGGCTGTGCTACAGCATTTAAACTTACGTTTAAAGTACAGTAGTAAGTGGTGACATTGAGAGAGCCAAATATTAAACTGACTGTACAACAGTACTTGCGATATCCATAGCATTTGTATCCGAACGTAACTTACAACTAAACGAATTTAATTTACATGGGTTCTTCCAGTTATCTGATGTGGTACTATAGACAAGCAACCAGAATGTAATACCTGCCGTATTATCCTAACAAATACATTTTTAAAAACTGTTATTTTGAATTTGTACTTGTAGACATTTTTAAATACGTGTTTTTATAATGTATTTTGAAAGATATTTACGTTTTTACATATTTACATTTTGAGAGATAAGCAGTATATACAGATATGAGATGGCTATACATACGCACATACAAGAGGGGGTTGAAATGTAAATTTCGTTTTCTGTAGTTGTAATGTCCACGGTCTAGTGTGTCCACAGATAATTTACAAGTACTGTTCTACATCATTTACTATTGCATTCTAAACGTACTTTAAACGTAAGTTAAAATACTGTAGTACTGCCAGTTTAATTTTTAATGCTGTCAGCCAACTTTAAACGCAACCCTTAGTGCTGTCAGCCAACTTTAAAGGTAAGTCACCATACTGGAAATAGAATATGTACTTGTTGTAATGTCTGTGTAAGTTTTCCGTATTTTCTCAATTCGTGTCCATTACAGTGTATATTCTGATGGTGTTCTTGTTCATTTGAAGAACGAAACCGGCAAATAAAAAATACTAACTGTGACTTGTGGCTGTTTCCAAAAGCTTAGTTTGAACAGTCGCTCCCCCTGCAGACAATGCCTGCTCTTGCTCTGCATGCGATTTGTTTCTATGGGAAATTCATGTATTGTGTTTATGTGCGTCCTTTGAACAATTCCTGTTTTGTTGTTCTGCAGAGTATCGGTGAAAGTTGCAAGGAGCCAGATGGAGTTGGTGTATGAACTATTAGCGGTGTACATTTTTATAGGTGGCTCTCTGAATCTTTCTGATGCTATGATGCTTTTATTAGTGATGGAGGAGTGTGATGATTTCATCCCCCTCTGTTGCCTGGCGACACTTCTTTGGATTTATTTTTGTAATGTACCAGTGCAGAGAACTATACCGGTTCACCAATAAATATTTCTCACTAGGAGACCACAGGGCAGTCGGATTTTTGTATTTTTAAATACTTTTTGTACGTGAAGTTCAGAATTCGAATATCAGTCATTCAAAGCCGTTCGATGCGAATTTCAAAAATCGACTTTGAAGTTTCATTAGCCTCTTTAATTCGCTAATGCTAGGATGGTTTTTTAGACGGGCCGTGTGGCTCTGTGATAAAATGCTCGCCTCCTACATGGGCGACCCAGGTTCGATATCTGGTCAGTGCAAGTTTTTAAACAAAGGTGCATCTAGTACGAGTTTTTCTATTAAGCATAAAATATATTAAGACAAGAAAAAAGTCATTTGTTATGTTTTTCTATTTTAAACAGTATTTACTAAGATTTTCTCGAGATTTACTGAGAGTTGCATTGAACTATTTTTGAAGAGTGATATTTGAGTTCTGAACTCCACTTATCACAAATATAAAAAATATAAAAAATCTATTCGCCGTGTGGTCTGCTTGTAAATAGATCTGCGAAGCAGTACGTCGCGTAACGTGTCTTGCGCGCTACACATGTGGGTGTGTGAATTGCGGCCGCTAGTAAGACTTCGCGCTACACAACGGAACCTCAGACGAGATGCATACTTCAGCATATTAAGTAAAAAAATTTCCCTGAGAATATTATTTCAAGGGAACTACAGAAAGTATTCACTCGCATGCTGCCAAATAAGGTTTTAGACACTGATTAAAGTGTTTGTTGCTTCTGTTCTTGTCTGTGATTTGATACTCCAGTTACTCCTCTCTATCGTGCTGATGGTACACTAGAGGAAGAGGGCAGTGAAGACAGTTCTACTTCGGTCAGTGAGATTCCAGACCGAAGACGTATGTGGACATGTGGACAAGCCCCGGACAGCGGTGGTATACCAGCCGGACTGTCGCCCGCTATACCGCCCGTCAACTTGGAGTGATAAGTCTGGGGTGCCATCTCTTTTCAGAGGGGGACTCCTTTGGTTGTCGTCCGCAGCGCACGTACTGCACAGCGGTACGTCGACGATACCTGTTCTTTTGTACTTGATAGCAAGCCACCCTGAAAAAAGTAATTTGCAATGTTTCTCCATTTTGAACAATCTTTATTAACAACATTTTATAAAATCGGTAATTAATGATTTATATTTACAATGGAAACTAGATTTTCGTATGCGCTACAGTCTGGAGCCGCGCGACCGCTACGGTCGCAGGTTCGAATCCTGCCTCGGGCATGGATGTGTGTGTGATGTCCTTAGGTTAGTTACGTTTAAGTAGTTCTAAGTTCTAGGGGACTGATGACCTCAGATGTTATGTCCCATAATGCTCAGAGCCATTTGAACCATTTTTTTTTCGTATGCAGTACGTATTTTATAAATAAGAAGTAGTACATTTTTCATAAAAAATAACTATTAGATATGTGTTAATTAGCATATATTTGATGATTTGTATATTTAAATGAGTAGATATTCGAAATACCAGCCACGCACGGTGAGAGATTCCACTGCATGGCCTCGTGCTTGCCAAACCATACCTAGGCCAGCCAGGTCGCCCGATCTCTCCCCAACTCAGAACCTTTGTTGCGTTGTGGGCAGTGCCCTCCAACCAGCTCGGGATTTTGATGATCGATCTCTCCAATTGGGCAGTGTTTGACACGACATCCCATAGGAGTACATGCAACAACTCTGTCAATCAGTGTCGAGGCAAATAACTGCTTGCATAAGGGCCAGAGGTGGACCAACGTGTTATTGGTCTGCTCAGTTTGTGAATGTGTTTTCCTTATTAAATCGTCCAATTCTCTGAAACTGTAAGCGTTTGTTCGTCTGTACAGTTCTACCACATCTACAGAGTTCCATTCCGTTCCGATTATTCCTTCACGGTGCGTCGATTTTTTTGTCTTGTAGTTTATAAACGGTGATCCCGTGATGACGTTGAAACTTTCAGAGATGATGAAGAAAGGTAAATGTGTCAATCTGTGGTAAGAGATCCTGTTCCTGAAACTACAGAGTCGAAAGTTATAAGCGAAAGTCGTTCTGATACTTCTAACTATGGAATACATATCTCGGTGCTGTTGTTGCTAGGATTGTAAGGTAGGCAACATTCAGAGCTGGTAGTATGGACCCAAGCAACAACAAAATGTACATTAAACATCCACTCTAATAGCTCTAACATGTATACCGTAAGAACTAGGGACACTTGTTCAGTGAAGAGATAGCTTTCACGGTAGCGAAGATGAACAAGTGCCCATAGCTCTTAACATGTGCATTTTACATCACATCTTTATTAGACATTATTTTCTTGTTTTGGTCCATACTACCACCTCTGGAAGTTGCCTACCCTCCAATTTAGTAACAACAGTACCGGGTACATGCATTCCACTGTCAGAGGTTTCGGAACGATTCTCGCTTGAAACTTTCGATTCTGTCGTTTCCGGACCTGCGTCTCTTGCCTCAAGTCGATACATTTACCAATCATCTCTGGAAGTTCGTAACATCATGACGGATCACCGTGCATTTCAGCACGTGTGTTGGACCACAAGTATAGCGTGCGCAGAAGGAGAATCACGAGTGGAACACCGAACTCAGGTACAGCAATGCCGTTTTCCCCAACTCCACTGCTTTTTGCAAGCGTGATTAGTAACATGTCTAGACGAGTAGCAGTGCAATCTACCGCTTCGCGGGCGGCTGCTGAGGGATTATACTCTGAACTGTACCTGAAGCAGTATTTTTCCTATTGCATCTTGGTTCTTATCCTAAGCTGATCAAGATACTTACTTCTTCCATTAAACCGAAGCCTTTTGCTACTGAAGTAAATCTTGCTGAAGTCGCCCTCAAGTAGAAATAAAAATGAATTATATTAATAAGTCTGTCCATTGACTCATTTTCAATCTCTAGGATACATTGTGTATATGTGATTCTTGAGTTTCTCCCGGCGTATTTGATAGTGCCCGTTGGACACTATAGACCGGCAGCACACCCGTGGATATTTTGACATTGTGTATATGTTTGAGGAGTGAATAACTGGTCATACAATCTACTGTCCCCTTTCACCAAACCTGACACCAGATATTTCGAGTGTAAATCTTTCATGTCATTATCAGTAGAATTTTTGCATCAATCATTTCTCTGCGCCTTAAGAGGTACGTGTTATATTCTTGGCTCTTTAGCTGGGATACCACTCGCTTGCTGTTTGCCTGTAATACTGAAATCAGAATATCAGATCACCGACCCTTCTCGAGAGCGGCAAATGTGACAATAACTTCCACTCGATTTCCAGCGCTCTATGTTCCCAATGTAAACGACTGTATGGACGAAGTTTATGCCCTGGCTTCCTAATATATGCGGTGCCCCAACGACTATGTCAATCGTTCATATAAAGAAGACAAATATTTTCGAGAGCCATAGATAGTTGACCTCTGCCGTAAAGAATGTTTACCGATGTGAAATCAACAATATAAAACGCTTCTTTCTCCACATCGGATATACTGACCTATCCGCTAATCCTTGAATTTTGTCTGATTTTCCGTTATATCAACAACAAGGCTCAGTCAACAAACAACAGATAACTGAAATTGTAAAATAAGACATAGGATATCCAATTTCATGACTTTTGTAGATTCCTACAAAATGTTAAGTCGAGCTCTAACTTCCATGGGGTTTCCTAATCTTGTATGAGCAATTAGATACAACCTTGTACTTTTATCAATGTTTGGAATTCAATCCCACTTTTGATTTGCAAATCGCCCTTGCAGAATCCTAGACCGGAAAATGATTTCGTTCATAAAGAAAAAAAGGGAAAATTAAAGTTTCGTCAACACTAGTTCAACTATAGACGAACACACGAGGAGATCTCCTTCTACCTATACGAAGAAATCAAACTGTACTAGCCTCAAGCGATGTGGAAAACGCACAAGAACTGAAATAAAAAAGAAATGGTTTGAGATTAGGAACGAGGCACGAGGCGGGCAAGCACTTAACCATTCTGCCATTTATCTCTGCCTTGTACCTTTCGTGCCACATTTTGCTCTCATCTTCGATGAGTAAGAGTACCATAATGTATGTAGGTGCAGTTCACGACGTCTGTTCGCCGTCTTTGCGTCAACACTTTTGACTAAAGTTGAATTATGCCGCCGACCATCCTCGATCAGTTACAGGCACTTTGTCGAATTTACAACATTCCACTTCAGTGTTGTTCGATTTATTGATTTAAGTGTCAGGTGGCAGTTGTGAGTTCTTAGAGTCGTTTGAGGAAACCGTCGTGGAGATCAACTGTCGTGGTTATGCGGTTGACAGAGATCGTCGACGACAGCTAGAGTTTCAACAGTGCGCGGGCAGACCATTGCGGGAGAGAGACCTCACAGTATCAATGCACCTTCGTCAACCACGAGACGAGGGTCACTCGGATTAACAGAGACTCAGACGACGTTTGGGCATTTGGTCCACACAAAGTGCTCATTTCAAATAATAGTTTGACGTGTTGAAACAAGGACGACGAAACGCGTATTAGGTGTGATGGATCCTTTTCTTTAGCAGGTTGCTGTTTGGGTCGATGGTGGAACACGATTGAATAGCTTTAGCATGGGACCAATTGCCATCGACGCCGCATGTAACGTTGGCCATCAAGGAGATCGATACAAAGACAAATAGGTCGATTGTGAGCTCCTTCGTGTTCCAAAGAGAGATCTTTTGAGGATCAATCCTTCCGCACGACAATGGAATCCATCGTAGTCATCTCATATCGTACCTAATGAGTACAGGTGATTTCCCTTGCAAGGAATGAACGCCACGTATACAGCAGTTTGAGCAGTCTCCACGAACTGCGAACGTGTGTCGAACGATTTTGGTTCATCTCGCCACTCCAACATTTGTGATGCGTTATGGAGTTTATGTCCCAAGTCGCCGTCTTCAGGAGAAACACACTACAGTGAGATGTCCAGGGACCAACTGCTCATCAGGTACATAAGTTTCATATCACTGCTCTTAGTCTTTCGAGCAGGCATACGAATACGACTTAGGTTTTGGTACTTACTTAGTAACTGATGGTACTGATCTATTTTCTAGGAAATTATTTTCTGTGTGTGTGATATTTTCTGATTCTTTTTGAGTGTAAGTTCCTATTTTCTTTAAGTCTTCTGGTTTACAAACAACCAATTCCATCATATATCAGTACGTTTGTAAGTAGGCTGTTTAGGTTTTTATGTTGGTAACGCCACGTAGTGCTCTGTATGAAAATCACTGACTGTGCTGTGTGCAGTCTGTGGCTCGTTGGACTCATTGTTGGAATATTCGCTTGTGTAGTGTTGCGCAGTTGGATGTGAACAGCGCGTAGCGTTGGGCAGTTGGAGGTGAGCCGCCAGCAGTGGTGGATGTGGGAAGAGAGATGCCAGAGTTCTGAGCGGACGATCTGGACGTGTGTCCGTCAGAAAAAGGAAATTTGTTTAGTTGGATGTCACAAAATTTTATATATATATATATATATATATATATATATATATATATATATATATATATATATATATATAATGACTTTTGAACGCTATTAAGGTAAATACATTGTTTGTTCTCTATCAAAATCTTTCATTTTCTAGCTATGCCTATCAGTAGTTAGCACCTTCAGTAGTTACGATATTTTATTTAGCTGCCAGTATTGCCGCTCGCTGTACTGCAGTAGTTCAAGTAACGAAGATTTTTGTGAGGTAGGTGATTCATGAAAGGTATATGTTATCGTTAATCGGGGCCATTCTTTTGTAGGGATTATTGAAAGTCAGATTGCGTTGCGCTAAAAATATTGTGTGTCAGTTTAGTGATGATCAGAATAAGTAAAGAGTACGTTGTGCATTACTCAGCTGTTTCTGCATCAAATAAAGTAAGAGTTTTTCCAGCACTGTCATTCATAATTTTTCAAAGGGGAAGTTTCACGTTCAGATTGCTCTAAGCACTATGGGACTTAACATCTGAGGTCATCAGTCCCCTAGACTTACAACTACTTAAACCTAACTAACCTAAGGACATCACACACATCCATGCCCGAGGCAGGATTCGAACCTGCGACCATAGCAGCAGCGCGGTTCCGGACTGAAGCGCCTGGAACCGCTTGGTCACAGCGACCGGCTATCAGTACGTATATACCGACATGCCCCTCGCAGTCATTATTGTTATATTCCAATGCGAATATATTCATATTTTATGAAAACTGTTATAATATGCTTACCACAAATCGATTTTGCACAGTTTCATGCTTTTCTGTGAGAATCTAGTTGAGTAGTTATGGTCGGCTAACATTTTCGTTCCAAATGTTTCATACTTTTATCTGTAAAAAATGACTTTATCTTTGCAAGCAGTCTGTTTTTAGCCAAAAATTTTGACTTTACTGTATTAATTCCACGCCGGGTGACGTCACGAAGTTGGAGAGCTTAGGTCGTAGAACATTCTGGTATGTTGCTCTCATCTCTTCCATCTACCTGGTAAAGTTTCCTGCTGTTGTTTTTGTTAAAAATTACTGTAAACCATATTAAATTCTTCACCATACTTAAGAAAGTATTAGCAGCAAACGTGAAATTACCTACCAGGTGCTGACTGAAATACGCATCGCTAATCGTCGCACAACTCCCGCCTGCCGTCGAATGCGCTCTGTGCTGTTCCGGCGCATGCTTTGAAGCGTCGGCTAACGGAGTTCCTTACACCAGAAATTCACTAACTTATAAGAAAACTTCGCAATCATCTTCTTTTTATGTTCTCTGGATACTAACGTCTTATCATATCAACTTAGTTCGCTGGAAGTACTTTTCTGCTCGCCACTATTAAGGACCGTCTACTGCGGCCTATGAGAACGGGCTGCGACATTGTCTTTACGAACCTCAGTGCCGGTTTCGGATGGATGTCCACACTCTTCTCGGTGGTCGCCAGGTTTCACGTTTCACCGTTCCCCTACCGGTTCACAAGCAATGTGCACATTTTGAAACAATTACATATGACAGCGAACATTACTCTGAAATGTGAAATACACTCCTGGAAATGGAAAAAAGAACACATTGACACCGGTGTGTCAGACCCACCATACTTGCTCCGGACACTGCGAGAGGGCTGTACAAGCAATGATCACACGCACGGCACAGCGGACACACCAGGAACCGCGGTGTTGGCCGTCGAATGGCGCTAGCTGCGCAGCATTTGTGCACCGTCGCCGTCAGTGTCAGCCAGTTTGCCGTGGCATACGGAGCTGCATCGCAGTCTTTAACACTGGTAGCATGCCGCGACAGCGTGGACGTGAACCGTATGTGCAGTTGACGGACTTTGAGCGAGGGCGTATAGTGGGCATGCGGGAGGCCGGGTGGACGTACCGCCGAATTGCTCAACACGTGGGGCGTGAGGTCTCCACAGTACATCGATGTTGTCGCCAGTGGTCGGCGGAAGGTGCACGTGCCCGTCGACCTGGGACCGGACCGCAGCGACGCACGGATGCACGCCAAGACCGTAGGATCCTACGCAGTGCCGTAGGGGACCGCACCGCCACTTCCCAGCAAATTAGGGACACTGTTGCTCCTGGGGTATCGGCGAGGACCATTCGCAACCGTCTCCATGAAGCTGGGCTACGGTCCTGCACACCGTTAGGCCGTCTTCCGCTCACGCCCCAACATCGTGCAGCCCGCCTCCAGTGGTGTCGCGACAGGCGTGAATGGAGGGACGAATGGAGACGTGTCGTCTTCAGCGATGAGAGTCGCTTCTGCCTTGGTGCCAATGATGGTCGTATGCGTGTTTGGCGCCGTGCAGGTGAGCGCCACAATCAGGACTGCATACGACCGAGGCACACAGGGCCAACACCCGGCATCATGGTGTGGGGAGCGATCTCCTACACTGGCCGTACACCACTGGTGATCGTCGAGGGGACACTGAATAGTGCACGGTACTTCCAAACCGTCATCGAACCCATCGTTCTACCATTCCTAGACCGGCAAGGGAACTTGCTGTTCCAACAGGACAATGCACGTCCGCATGTATCCCGTGCCACCCAACGTGCTCTAGAAGGTGTAAGTCAACTACCCTGGCCAGCAAGATCTTCGGATCTGTCCCCCATTGAGCATGTTTGGGACTGGATGAAGCGTCGTCTCACGCCGTCTGCACGTCCAGCACGAACGCTGGTCCAACTGAGGCGCCAGGTGGAAATGGCATGGCAAGCCGTTCCACAGGACTACATCCAGCATCTCTACGATCGTCTCCATGGGAGAATAGCAGCCTGCATTGCTGCGAAAGGTGGATATACACTGTACTAGTGCAGACATTGTGCATGCTCTGTTGCCTGTGTCTATGTGCCTGTGGTTCTGTCAGTGTGATCATGTGATGTATCTGACCCCAGGAATGTGTCAATAAAGTTTCCCCTTCCTGGGACAATGAATTCACGGTGTTCTTATTTCAATTTCCAGGAGTGTAGAATAAAATAAACGTAGATTCATTGGGGTTGGCACAATAGAGTTCAGACGGACAACACTTCCAACATCAAGGAAGGAAACAGAACTACTCACACCTTCTGAAACTCTCTTCGCCAGAGTCTGTCGACGATCGTACCTTTTTTATCTTAAACTGCTCTTGTATTGAACTTCATACTACTACTTGACATTTCGTTATTTCTCTAACAATGGACGTAGCTGATACGTGCTAATTTTGTTGTATGGCCTTGTATACTACAAAGGTGGAAAAAATCTCAAAACCAAAAAATAATTAATGTAGTGTAGTGAAATTTCGGAAATACGTTTTTCTAGGTAACATATTTAATTGACTGACATTACAAGATCACAGATTAATGCAAGCTTGAGATAAGCGATTGCAGATGGAATGTTGGTACTTTTATAGCCAGTATAAACGACACAAAGTTGAATGCAAGCATGCAAAACTGCTTGCATTGTGTTGTACAGGTGCCGGATATTAATTTGTGGGATGGAGTTCCATGCTTGTTGCACTTGGTCGGTCAATACAGGGAGCGTTAATGATGATTGTGGATGACGCTGGAGTTGTCTTCCTATGATGTCCCATATGTGCTCCATTGGAGACAGATCTGGTAATCGAGCTCGCCAGCATGTCGACACTCTGTGGAACATATTGAGTTACAACAGCGGTATGTGGGCGAACGATAACCAGTTGGAAAACACACACTGGAATGCTGTTTATGAATGGCAGTACAACAGGTAAAACCACCGGATCCACGGACGAATTTGCAGTCAGGGTACGAGGGATACCCACGAGAGAGAAGATAACCACGAGAGAGAAGATCGACCGTCATACGAAACCGCACCCCAGTCCATAACTGCAGGTGTACATCCAGTTTGTCTAGCACGCAGACAGGGTGGTTGCAGGCCCTCTACTTGCCTCGTGCTGACCAACACACGGCCGTCACTGGCGCCGAGAGAGAAGCAGCTTTCATCAGAAGGCACAACAGACCTCCAACCTAGCCTCCAGTGGGCTCGCGCTTGACACCACTAAAGTCGCAAACTGTGGTGGTTTGGGGCCAACAGAATGCACGCTACGGGACTTCTGACTCGGAGCTGTCCTTGAAGTAACCGATTTGTAACAGTTCGTTGTGTCACTGCGGTGCCAATTACTGCTCAGATTGCTGCTGCAGATGCAATACGATGCAACAGAGCCACACATCGGCCGCGGAGGTCTTCTCTCTCGGTAGGGCCACGTGGCCATCCGGATCCGGTATTCTTGCGACAGTACATTCTTGTGACCGTCGCCGCCAGCAGTCATGTTCCGGGGTTATATTTCTGCCAAATCTTTCTACAATACCGTAGAAGAAAAAACCAGCTTTTCGTAGCACCATTACGAGAGTCACTCCAATAGAAATGAACACTATTTCTTTTTAAATCCATCTTTTATTCCACATGTTTGAAAGTTTTACAGTATGTAGATGCATCCTTTAGGACCAATATTTTCATTTCTCCACATAATTTCCGTCCCTCTTAACTGCGTTACGCCATCTTGGAACCAGCGTCTGCATTCCTGCACGGTAAAATTCTGTACCAATCTGTTGGAGCCACTGTTTGGCAGCGTGCACAAGGGAGTCATCATCGTCAAACCTTGTTCCAGTAAGTCTTTCAGTTTCCCAAAGAGATGATAGTCACATGGAACCAGGTCAGGACTGTAAGGCGGGTGTTTCAGTGTTGTCCATCCGAGTTTTGTGATCGCTTCCATGGTTTTTTGACTGACACTTGGTCGTGCGTTGTCGTGAAACAGCAAAACATCCTGCTTTTGCCGATGTGGTCGAACACGACTCAGTCCAACTTGACGTTTCTTCGGTGTCGCCACATATGCTTCAGAATTTATGGTGGTGCCGCTTGGCATGATGTCCACAAGCAAGAGTCCTTCGGAATCGAAAAACACCGTAGCCATAACTTTTCCAGCAGAAGCAGTGGTTTAGATTTTTTTTTCTTGGGTGAATTTTCATGATGCCACTGCACTGATTGCCTCTTCGTCTCTGGTGAAAAATGATGGAGTCATGTTTCATCACCTGTCACAATTCTTCCAAGAATTTCATCTCCACCATTCTCGTACTGTTGCAAAAGTTCGCTGCATACCGTTTTTCTTGTTTCTTTGTCAGCCACTGTCAACATCCTGGGAACCCACCTGGCACAAACCTTCTTTAGCGCCAACACTTTCAGTATTCTGCAACACTTCCTTCCCCTATCCCAACGTAGCGTGACAATTCGTTCACTGTGATGCTTCTGTCAGCAGTCACCAATTCGTTAACTCTCTGTATATTGTCTGGAGTGTGTGCAGTACGAGGCCTGCTGCTGCGAGGACAATCCTCAATATTGCCGTGCCCGCTTTCATCACGTAACCTGCTTGCCCGGCGGTTAACTGTACTGCGATCGACAGCAGCATCTCCATACACCTTTTTCAACATCTTGTGGATGTTTCCCACTGTTTCGTTTTCACAGCACAGGTATTCTATGACATCACGTTGCTTCTGACGAACGTAAAGTGTAGCAGCCATCTTGAAGACATACTATGACGGCGCCACTCACGGGAACGGGTTGAACTAAGTTTGAAAACAAGCGAGAAGGATGTATCTACACACTGTAAATCTTTCACACATGCAGAATGAAAACTGTATTTTCACAAAAATAGTGTGTATTTCTTTTGGAGTGACCCTCGTATAAGTTCTCGTTCCAACTCAGGGAGGTGTTGGTAATGGCGTCTTTGTCGCCTCAAAGGCATTCGTAACATCATCTCACCAGGTCCAGCCTCAGAGGTAACTAGCGCTCGCGACCGTTACAGACTGTATTTAAAGCAAACCAGATTTGCATCTCCATAGTGGCGCTACTATCACCACTCTTATGCGACTGCCGCGAAATGTGAACAGGCGTCATATTTCAGATGTACAAACACGCCTACCAACTTTCGTTTATGTCGCACAACTCTTCTAGGTGCGATTCTTTCCGTCACATTCTTATCCTATTTAGAAAAAAAAATTAGTTGAAAGTGATTCTCAGCGTTCTCTCGCGCATTTCTTAAGAACTAGTACATTGCTTTCTTCTGCAATTCTGCTTCTCTGCGCATCTTTGCAAATAAGTTGATACGTTTGTACTGCACCGCGAAAATATGTAGAGAGTTCATTTTTTGACATTTAGAAAAGGCGCATACATCGTACAGCACTTCAAACATTTCTTGATCCTCTTTAATCTGCTCTCTGCCTTGTAGCTTCACGCATAAATTGTTCGTGATGCATTATTTCCTTCTTATGGAAATCGTGTGTCTCCGGAACAAATTATATACCACTAGGTGGCCCTGTCGAACTTCGTTTGTGCTTCGGAATAGTTTACGAATCAATGGCTCTTTCATTTTGTCACGAATTTTCCAGAAGATTTACGTTGCTGAATATTAAACAGCATTCGACCATGGTACAGGCAGCGAGCCAGACCTCGTCGCTGGGACGCCCACATCGCCAGTTGACATCCAAGACTTGAGGACTGAATCAACGAATCTGCATCGAGTGTTATTCAGGTTAATACAACCCGATTGTTCAAAATTATATAGTGAATGTGTGATGCGCAGATAAAGTTGACATCGAAAACTTTTAAGTCGGAAAGGAATCACTTTGAATGAAGGTATTTTTAGTAAGTTTCTAGATATCACCATGAATTACCAGTCGTCACTGATGTTTTTAGAGGTACAGTTGGGAATTTAAACTGCAGGGATGTTCGGTGGTGATGAACAGTAGAGTATCGTGTCTAGTGCATGGCTTGGCTGTAGCAGGACGGCCAGAAAAAGTTTAGCTGAATCTAGACAACAGTGTTTGCTTTTCCTTGACTTCTGATTTCCAAGATAATTCCTCATTATCTTCAAACCATGAAAAAGGTAGAAAATTGGGAAAGGAAAAAGTACGGGACAGGTTGGTGGAGTGATGGTAACAGGTTAGACAGGAAACACAGAAACGACCCAGATTAAAGTTATTATCGAAAATAAGAGAATCTTAACTTGGGGTTAATCTATTGGAGATGGTAAAATGTAAATAAACACATTGTCAATAATTACTATTAAAAACAGTCTTGATCACGATTTATTTTACAAGGTGACCGGTTTCGACCACTACTGTGGTCATCTTCAGACCATTGAGTAGGAACCCCTTTCTGTTGTGTGATTCTCCAACAGAAAGGGGTTCCTACTCAATGGTCTGAAGATGACCACAGTAGTGGTCGAAACCGGTCACCTTGTAAAATAAATCGTGATCAAGACTGTTTTTAATAGTAATTATTTACAAGACATTGATCACTGCTGTTCCCATAATGCATTCAAAAGTGAAACACATTGTCGTTATAGTTTTATCTGGACAGTTTCCGCAATGTGCTACGTTCAGACCATTTCATCATTGTGGTACGACTTTTTCCATTCAGACATCACTTTTCCTATATTCTGCTGTACCGCGCTCGTACAGCAACGATGTCGTTCAAACAATGACACAGGCATCGAGATTCTTGTCACGAGATCTTACTCATTTTCTGCAGGTTTTCACAAGTCCTTACAAGTAGTTTGCTCATATCAAGAGAACAAGTTGGTAACGAAACTAGACCTCCCATTACTGTGCGACTTTCACAGAAAGTGTGTCACAAGTATTCACGTTCTAGATATGGAAAACGTGCTGTAACTGCATCATGTTGGAACGACTTATGTGCATGTAGACCAAGTTGGGCTTCTTCCAGCAACGTCAGAAACACCATCCTGATCATTAAAACTGCAAGCCACAGGATGAATAGCAGATAAAGAATTTCTACGTATTTTGCATATGCAGTGTTGCAGGAAGAATATATGATTAAATCTGTAGTTGATTTAGGGACATACAGGGCGTGAAATTTACTAAAGACTGCGGTGAATTCTATCAGCAAAAAGTGACTTTTACCCGGCTGACATCGAGGCATACTGAACTGGGATTCCGTGCTATTTCAGTTCCACGCCAAAGTTCATCGTAGTGGGCGACGAGTGATGGTACGCCAATATCTCGGTAACCAGTCATCTGATGTTTTCAGTGGATGAGAGATCAGAACAATGTGCTGTTCAGGGCAGCGGTCGAACACCGTCTGTACCTAGGTAGGTCAGGACAGCACGGGAAAGAATGAGATTTTGCGTTATCTTGTTGGAAGGTCACGTCATGGTCATCTCGAAGGTGACCGTATCATGTATGTAGTTGCGTAGTAGACAATTACGACAGGTGCTGGGCCAGTAGACAGTGATGAATTTTATTTGGCGACGTTCATTCTCACCGGAGGCTCCACGCACGGCTTTGTGATGCTGTGCGCGGAATTGGGACTCATCTGAAAGGAAGACATGGTGTTTCCCATGTGTGTAGCGTTGTCACTGGGCTTACCAGCTTCGACAGCGCTTTCTCGGCCCTCGCGCCCAGGGAAGCTGCAACAAGTACTGCCGTGCTGACAGTCAGTGGCGCTTTAGACGTTGCCGTACTGCCCGTGAGGATACTTGTCTGCCTACTATCAAGCACATTTCCAGACTCATGTTGCGATCCTACCGGCCCGAGAGAACAATATCTTTTTCCTCTCTGGCGCTACTGAGGTAGCACTGTTGAGATCTGCGTGGCTTTGAGTCTGATCGCCTAAAACCATCGACTCCATATTCGCATGACTGAAAGGAATACCTGCCAAGGCGCGCAGCAAGATCACATGACAATAAACCGTAGCCTCATTAGGCCACGATCCTTCCGCAGCCGTTTTGGAACATATGCTGGTAGATGTTTCTCTTTCTTATGTGAGGCCTAACACAGTATTCTTACAAACCAATATCCCGTGCGACCTTTGAATGAGACACATATTACGATGACGATATTCCTACCTGTTTTGTGCGGTTCCACTGAAACGACAGTGATCTTCATGGTCAAGAATGTAGTACACTTCATGCAAATTTTACTTTTATTTCATGCTGCCTTCATGATGTTGCAATTTTAATGTCCAGCAATGTTGAAATGGCTCTGAGCAGTATGGGACTTAACTTCTCAGGTCATCAGTCCCCTAGAACTTAGAATTACTTAAACCTAACTAACCTAAGGACAGCACACACATCCATTCCCGAGGCAGGATTCGAACCTGTGACCGCAGCGGTCGCGCGGTTCCAGACTGTAGCGCCTAGAACCGCTCGGTCACTCCGTCCGGCTCCAGCAATGTATAACTATCGTTAACTATTATACACTCCAAGACAAAAGAAAACGACGCACCACGAAGGAATTATCCTAATGGGACGGAGATCGGGAGATATGATGTAGATGTACAGATAAACAAGTGATTGTAATATGAGAAAAAATGGATGATTTATTCAAGAGAAAGAGCGTCACAAGCAGAGCAAGTCAATAACCTGTTGGTCCACCTCGTGCTCTTATGCAAGCAGTTATTCGGCTAGACATTGATTGATAGAGTTGTTGGATGCCCTCCTCAGAGATATGATGCCAAATTCTGTCCAATTGGCGAGTTAGATCGTCAAAATTCCGAGCTGATTGGAGGGCCGTGCCCATAATGCTCCAAACGTTCTCAATTGAGGAGGGATCCGGCGACTTTGCTGGCCAAGGTAGGGTTTAGCGTGCCACGGATGACAACCAGAGTAGTCCTGTTTGGAAATGACAGTCCGAATCATCATTCCTGCCTTTCAGGGTTGGCGGACGATAGTCAAGTTTGTATCTAACCACCGTCCGTGGCGTCTTCGGACACGTCTTCGGCCTGCAATCTCACTGACTAAAGTAGTATTGTCTTAGTGATGAGTCCTGCTTCGAACTGAGCCTCGATGACCGGCGAAGACGTGCGTGGAGACGCCCCGGATAGCGGTGGGATACCAACCTCACTGTTGCCAGCCGTACGGCCCGACAACCACGTGCGATGGTCTGAGGTGCCACTTCACCTCATAGCAGGACCCCTTTGGTTGTCATCCGCGCCATACTTGCAGCACAGCGATACGTCAACTATATTCTACGCCTCGTTTGGTTGCCCTTCATGGAAACCCATCTGGGCCTACATTTCAGTACTGAAAAATCCTTCCTCGGCCAGCAGGGTCGCCGGATTTCTCCTCAATTGAGAACGTTTGGAACATTATGGCAGGGCCCTCCAACCAGGAGGGAATTTTGACGATATAACGTCCTGCTGGTCAGAATTTTGCACGTGTCCCTGAGGAGGAAATCCAACTAGTCCATCGATGAGTACAAAGCCGAGAAACTGGTTGCACAAGGGCTGGAGGTAGAGCAACGCGTTATTGACTTGCTCAATTTGTGAAGATCTTTCTCTTGAGTAAATCATCCAATTTTTCTTAATCATTTGTTTATCTACATGAACATCACATCTAGCGATTTCCTTCCCATTCGGATAATTCTTTCGTGTTACGTCTCTTCTTTTTCTTTGCTTTAGAGTATATTGTATTTCAATGACCATTTAGCATCCATCTCTCACTGGAACTTGCGACATTCCGTAAAACTATTTTCACATGAAAGAGAAGATCGACCGTTAAATGATGGACAGCCATTGTCTCAATACGACGAAGGATCCAAGATCAGCAAAAGTTAAAACTGGCCCTGTCTGAGAATGGCAGAAGTGTAGATGGTATCTCTGTATTACGTTCTACACTGTACTCTCCACGACGCCCATTCAACTTGCTGCAGATCGAATGCTGATTCGAGGCTCCTAATCCACTCGAACAAGACTTTAGAGACGGGTGTCAGTACAGTTCATTTTACTTTTTGGTGCTGTGGTGTGGTACCATTCGCGCTATTTCCCGTGCCCGTTGCAGGAGTTCTGGAAACTTGGTACGCATCGGGTGTGTTCTACAAGGATACGAAGCCCGATACATTCTCTCTTCATCCTGCAGCTTCCATTTGGTTGTCTATGCACGAAAATTATGTTCGATAACTTCTTAATCGGATACAACACCTTCTTCACAGAGCCGAAGGATTGTACACTTTAACTCGATATCACAGGTTGCAGCGTTACAGACTGGTACATTAGGACTGACAACTCAGTATTCAAATCATGTCATGTGCAGTGCGTTAATATAAATTTTTGTTCCTACACCTGATGATTTACGCCCGCCTTTCGGCAGGGCTTGTCTTTGTTGCACTGTTAGCAAATACCAACATAATGAACCAAGTTTGTGATGGAGTACGTTTGACTTCGTAACTTTCGAGTCAGTAGTTACCGCAACAGTGTTCTTTACTTATAATTGATACGTTCTCAGTTTTCCAAAACCCATGAATTTTCTCTCCATCACGGGAACACCCTGTATACAGTTCATTTAGGGCGACATCGTCGCCGACGGCTCGTGCTTCATCAACAGTAAATGGCTGGAAGGTTTTCGCAACAACAACAAAGCACAGAGTAAAATGCTTCTTTCCTGACGTCACAGCACCGAGAAGAAAGTACGACTAAGTACCCATTTTGTTAGGAACATGCTGGCTTTGCTTAATATCTCAGCTTCAAAACGTTGTCTTTAGCTTAATTTTCAATTTTTAAACGTCTAAATCTTTCCGACTTTCAGCGATGGGTACTGTCAACCTCTGTCTGCTGAATCCCTCTCTTCACGGGAGCTAAGGAATCGCTATGGCAATTAATGTAATCGTGACTGGGCGTCTTGCCTTGCTGCTCTGTGGGGAAGAGTACCCTACGCGAGCAGCTGCTCTGTCTTCCGAAACTGAATCTAATATGTTTTCATGTGCACTGTGATAAGATACAAGAGTAAGACGCAAATGGCGGTGACGATTACCGGCAGTTATACTCGTATTAAGATTTTCCAAGACTTGGAATTTTCCCCGTATCAGCTGTGACATACAGAAGTCCCTTATTCTGGTGAAGTAGAAAGAACATCTTCCGTTGCTGTGACTGTATCTTCTTCAATGTATGGAACGTAAAACAAAACTGCAAAAATTTTCAGATCATTTAGGAGAGGGCAGGTCCGTCGTATCCTCATTAGCGGTACATGAAGATTTGGCGCTAGTAGTGTCCACAGTCGGTGTTCAAACTGCCGCGTGGTGAATATTGTTTCAGAGGTGTTGCTAATTTCCTGTCGATTTTATTTTATTTTATTATTTTTTTTATTTTTTTTTTTTTTACTATTCATCGTAGTGGATTGTGGGAACGCAGCTGTTTATGATTAGCAATTTTAAAGAACATTGCTTCGTTTATAACTTTCTTACTATGAGATCGATTTCGCGACAACCTGTCACAACTTTGGTAACACCTTAAATATAGATATAATCGATGTTATGAGTTATTTTTCCGGATCGCAGCTGGCTAGTAACCGAATGGAAATCGCGCGAGCCTCGCGTTTACAACGCAACGCAAAATGAAAACTCACTAGTGGGAAGCCAGCCAGTTGTAATCTGCAAAAATAATGCATAACATTATTAGATGTGTACTTGAGGTTCTAACAACCCTACCACAACAAAGGTCAAAAATTAATTATGATTGTAGTGTTGCTCACGGTGCTAAATATTGCATTTTCGGGCAATAACAAAGTTATATTATGTGGCAGGTGTCATTAGAGCACAGTTAATAAAGTCATTTCTTGAAATAATGGATAAACTAGACACTCATCTTTTCGTGTTTCCCACGCTGGTCTCGTTGTGAATTCATGGCTTAATCGTCGTGGTGATTCCAAGCTCGGATGCAAAGAGGCCTAGGTGTTATTCTACGATATTCGAAAGTTTTATAGATGTGTTTCATAAACCATTCTTGAAGATTAAACTTTTGCAAGCTAGGACAATGGTGATGTAAAAAAGTAATCACTACTCCGAATTTAAGTTACACTTCTTTTTTATTACTTTTGTTGCAATATCACTTCACAATATAAAACATACTTGAAAATATTTTCCTCACTGTTAAAGTTCACATTTCAAAAACTGACTACAATTTGCGTCTTTTTAACATGACGACCAGAGCTTGACTCTCTCATAACCGCTTACGCGCCCAAAAATCAGAGTTACAAGTACGTCAAAGATCATGGTGACAAAAAAAAATACACATAAGGCTAATATCATTGCAATATATACATATCGATGTATCGAAGTACCTCTACATTAATGAAATCAAATCTGAATGTTGTCACAGAAATATGTTAACTATTTTACAGAAACACAATAGAATATTGCTGGTATCGAGAGGTTGAGGTGAGGTGCCGTAATGGTTACGTAATTCAAGTACCATTACAAGGTGCATCTGGAGATGGTACTGGTAGTTCCGAAATCGATCGTATAATAAGTAAGCCCTAAAATCATCCTTGCAGTGCAGCCAGTGGCTATTTTATTCATAACTGCTAATTCTATGAATTTTTTTTTGTGAGAAAGGATGAAGCGTTTGGTGTACGAGACGCCAATTGACACTCCAGTACAGGCGGGGGCTCGTTTGCCGAAAGTGCAGCTATTATTCGTGAACGACCTGGTTATTTTGAGCGTGTAAGACGATCATCAGCACGCAAATGACAGTTGTGGATTAATGTAAACGGACGAGATTTTCAGCAACATGTTTGAAATATCACTCATCACACGGAAATTTGAACACCGTCTCTGAACTTCACTAGCGTCAAAATCTTCGTGACCCCTTATCGAGGAAAGGGTGCTTCTGTGGCACTTTTCATCACATAAAATTGCCCCTTTTTGTCTCCTTTACAAAATGTAAAATATGTGTAAGTAGTTGTTTTTTGGACTCGATACGTACTCTATATACAATTAAACATCTCGAGAACGACTCATTGCACGGCAAAAATTGTTCTACGTGAAAAGCTAGTAAAGGGGACATTTGTCAGTGGTACAACTGGCCCAGTCCGGACCTCCTCCCCCTCCCCCCCTTTCCCGTGTGGGTGGGGTTAACATTGTATTTTCAAATAGAAACCCCCCTTTTTATTGCATATTCGGATTCCACGCCAAAAAATACGTTTACTCAAACCATTATTTTGCTGTCGTGGTAGATGGCGTTGTAATCAACAAATATCAAGCATGCCTGTTTTTACAGTTACGACTGTACGCGTTTGATTTTAAATGTAAACTTTTGTGTTCTAACGATTGATACTGATGTTCCAACGTCACATGAATGTTGCAAATGTGATTGTACAGTACAAAAAATGTGGCCAGACATTGACATTTCTGGCAAATAAGCTACTTGCATGGTAAGGTAATTTTGTGTTCCCTGTGGCGTTGATTGTGGTGAGTGACCAACTCATCGGAATGCTTGATTTCGGTGGCTGCCCTCGAACCCCGCCATCACGGTGACTCATTTCACTGTGTGTTCCGTCCAACTGCCCGTAACAGTCGCGCTGGCCACTACTTGGCTACCAGCGGCATACAAACCACAACCACTGTAATGAGGCAAAATGTCCGTGAGGTCAACAGTGACAGGTGCGTCTGCCATGGGCACCACAATGACGAGTGGTTGAAATGAAGCACCCCATTGGTGAGTGACAAGGGGACTCACAGACATCAAGTACCCTCAAGAGAATAGAAAACTGTAACATCCACGTCGTTGTTCCTGGATCACCATAAACGTAGTAGAAAACCAGACAGTGAAACAGCTAGCTATATTGCACTGTAAAGTCAAATTTTCAACACTAAAGTAAATTTCGAACATAAATATAAACCGTTAGAACACAAAGGCTTATCTTTACGTCGTAAATGAAAATAATACAACAGATGTATAAAGATAACAGATGTATAAAGATAACATTTGCCAAGTGAAAGTTGGTAATAAACTTTCACAGAAATTTAGAACAAGCAAAGGCCTTTTACAGGGCTGTCCCATGTCACCATCATTATTTAAAATCTATATAGATATTAGCCTTAGAACATGGTCTCGTAAATGTAATAGTATGAGATTAGAAATAAGAGATGGAGTTTACCTACATCATTTATTATTTGCTGATGATCAAGTAGTCGTAGCACAAGATGGGGAGGATGCTAACTATATGTGCAATCAACTAGCAGTAGCATACAAAACTTGGGGTTTGAAGATTAATTACCAAAAAACAGAATACTTGACTAATGATTCAGATGAGCTATACATTGAAGGAAAGAAAATCAAAAAGATAAACACTTTCTGTTATTTGGGATCCATTTTAGAAATCGAGGGCAAATCAGACTCAGAAATCAATAAAAGAATTAGTAGCGGACGGAGGGACATTGGGATGCTTAACTCAGTCTTATGGAGCAGGAATGTAATGAGCAGAACTAAAAAATTAATATACAAATCCATATTAGAGAGTGTGGTTCTGTATGGAACGGAGACCTGGACAATTAACATGAAGCACATTAAAAAATTACAAGCTCTAGAGATGGACTTTTGGAGAAGATCGGCAAGAATCTCCAGGAAAGAAAAGATAAGGAACACCGAAGTAATAAGGAGAATGGAAATAAAAGAAAGAATATATGACGTAATGGATAGGAAGAAATTACAGTGGTACGGGCATGTACGACGAATGGAGGAAGCCAGAATACCAAAATTGATACTGGAGTGGGAACCGGAGGGGAGAAGAACAAGAGGACGACCTGTGACCACCTGGCTCCAAAATGTACAGCACACAATGAGGAGAATGGGCGCAGAGGAAGAGGACACACAAGATCTAAACACCTGGAGAAATATTTTGAGAGTATAGTTTAAGAACGTTTATTGTTTGTATTGTCATTTCCAGGTAAATTATTATGTTGGAGATAAGCCTCTGTAATGAGGAAAAGCTCAAAATAATAAATAATAATAAAATGAAATGTAGAATGAAATGCGTCGGTTCTACGCAAAAAGAGGAACACTTGATATTTGTCGATTATAGCACCATCCACCACGAATTGAAAACTATGGTTTGAGTAAGTCGTACGTATTTCTTTGGCGTGGAATCCGAATATGCAATAAAAGAGGGAGGGGGCTGCTCTTTGAAAATACAAAGTTAACCCCTCCCATGCAGGAGGGGTGGTTAGGAAGTGACAGGCCGTAGCACAGACAGATGTCCCCTTTACAAATACTAACTTTTCATTAGGCAAAAAGCGTAAGAATTGTAATTTCTTGTAACCTGTTTACTGGAATAAGCAGCGATATGGTAATACTTCTATGAATCTGCAGCACATCATAAATCGTTTGTCGGCAGATAGTCACGCGTAGTGCTACCATTGGAATGATGTAATTCAAAATATTGATGATCACTGCTGTCGTGTAACGGCTACATGAAACATGTGTTATTATGTGCTACAGTAAAACGAGGTTATGATACTTATTGTTCCCTGCCAAGTGAGTTTTTCTTAATTCCATAAAATCTGGGGATAGCCAGAATTTTTCATTGATTTCTCGAAAATAACCGAGCATTAACGAACACGCATTTAAGTGAGAGTCACTTGTGGGATATGTTATACAATGGGGCCTGTGAGTTGTTCAGACGGTGCACGTAAACGGTCATAGCGCAGATGAAAGTGCAACATAGCATTTTTTTTCAAATTTTACTGTTCTGTTGTTGCATATAACGCATTCTGAGTCTACAGCTCATACTTGCGTGTGATGGAAACCCTCATACGTGGTAAAACGGGAAACAACCTGTGCCACCCATTTGAATTCCATTTGCAGGCTATGGATGTAGGTGAAGATGCAATAATATCTACTCGTAACTGAATTTTCCAACTAATGGGGTCACTCCATATTGTTAGATCAGGTTAGAAGAGAAAATCACCTGTCAGATTCCGCTTGACTATAGTTTTTGAAAATATTGCAAGATCAGAGGGCGCTGCACTGAGTATTGTGCTCCAACTCGGTGCATTCTCGTCGTATTCAACAAAGAACTTCGAAATTCCAAATCCTAAAAATTTTTCGGTAGTATAACAACTGCTAGGCGCTGTTTACGTCACGCGCAAGCAATTTTAAATACGAATGTTGGGAAATCCTATACAGACGATGTCGAATTCAGAGAATGATCGCTTCTCCATGCAACCGAGGTAGCGCTCTATTCCGAATAACCTGAATATCGGTGAGACGACACCCACTGATCATCCTTTCATTCTAGTGCGACGATCGTTGGACTCTAATTTTCTGAAAAACGCGATCCACCAATGTAAGTGACTTTGGTTAGCTATGTCGAAATTTTTGTAATACTTGAAAAATGTAAATGCCAGCATTTCGAAGACATGGTTTCAGCATTAAGGAATTTGTTTCAGCGTAAAAGTGAAGGAAGCTTCGTTTTTAAGTTCCCATCCACAGCGAGGTCGTTAGAGTCGGACCACCTGTTCGGAATGACGAAGGATTGTTAATAAGATCGGCTGTGTCATTTTTTGTTTAACCATACCAGCCTTTGTTTTATGCCTTTTAGTGAAGCCGCGGAAAAAAATACATTTGAGAGCTCGGAAGGTGACGTGAACGGCTTTCCTCCTGAATACGAGTCCAGTGTCGTAACCACTGCATCAGCTCGGTTAGTGGGCTCCAGTGAGATGACGCAACAGCTCACAACCACTGTGTCCCAGAGACATTCGTACTAAGATGTTTCCCGAACAGATAGTATCAAGCATTGACGCTGCTTCTTGAATTTGACATTCACGAAATTTGTCTGTATGTTATTTCATTGTGCTCCGATATCAAGAATCTGAAATTTGCCTTCGAAATTCTAGCACAGATGGCAATTTGAAAGGTGCAATTCGCAATAAGTTGAACATTTTTCGGAGTTTCTTGACCGCTTATAGTGAATTTGTCCTGGCGCCAATACATCTAGGAAGCTGTTATTTTCTTAACATAACGATTGTTTTCAAACTTAAGGTAATCAGTTCCTTCTTAAGATCATATTTACAGTTGATAATATTGACTTTACATACACTTATTTCAGTGACATTTTAACCGATTTGTCCTTATATCACTTCATGCAATTCTTTCGGACTGCCTTTTTTTGTTTGTACCTCCGTATGGCAGTCACACGTAGCACTTTCAAAACAGCGCCACTCCTTCAAGATGTGGCCACTTCTCCCTTGTGTTGCTCGGATGCCGTTTAATTTCAGCCACTCGCGACGGGGAAGATCAAACAGTGCGACCTTCATCGTCTAGTTTTAAATTAGGTAGGAGGATGGATGTTCACTCCAGCATTCTTTCCACTTCTCGGTGACATTGAAAACGTATGTGATCCAAAGATCGACCCATGATTCCAGGCGTAGAACTTGAGTATTCTGGAAAGCGCTACTTTGTAATGAATCCTTAATGTTATCTCTCTTTTTAAGAATTTGCAACTTGGCAACTCCCCTTCTGTGATCCGAAGGAGCAATACCAAATAGAAAGAGCAACCACTGAATCGGAGTGTTCTCTCTCTAACGGCTCTCATGGCTTCCTCAACATGTACATCTATATTAATTGTGTGTGCGCTCTTGTCTCAAATACGCCGCAACAAAGAGGGACCAGTATCTCGAATTGGTCAAGGTTGCGGAAAGAAATCTGATGTTTCTTTTCAGAGGGATCGTTCCAAGAGTTACCTTAATCGCTTTATGGAGACCGTGGAAACCTAAATGTAGAGGACCAAATGATGATATGAAACCCGCTCCTCCCAAACGCCAATACAATACCTTAACCACTGCATCATCTCGCTCGGCTGCATTATTACCACCGTTTGTTAATTTGTAGCTGATCTTCAGGTAGAAGCTGAAAACAAGAGTAATGCCACTGTTCACTTGTTAGTGAATCAATGAAACCTCTTTTAAGTATTATACTGTTTATGACAAGTTGTTTTATAAATATCTTAGGTGCAAAATTTTACGTAAACAATGCACTGGATCCGCTTATAAGGTATACAATGAAGTATTCCATAGTTCTTTGTCCAACTGTTAGTACTGTGCGTTATTGTCTACAGTGATGCAGCATCTGAAATTTTATAGCAAAGTCCAGCAGTACCAGTCTAAAACTCAGCACGCACGCAGAGCCGTTCAATTTAGTTTGTAGTACCAATGACAAACTATTGTCTTCTTCAGAACTCTTGTGGCGACTTTCTGTATGTCTTGCTTTTGTTTGTTTTTCCACACTACAAACTTCAAAGTACAAGTATATACAGACTTCGTCTAAGAATGCCATGTTGCTCAACCAAACTTACTAATCGGTATGGTGGGTAGAAAGGGTGGCAAAATACAGATACGCGTTATCTGTTTGAAATCACTCTATTACAGTTAATATATACATTTTGCTGCTTCTTGAGTTCTGCGACTGTAGATTATATTACATTAATAAAGACAGCAAACAACCACTAATTATAAGGGGCAGTCAAATGAAAGCGAGGCAGACGGAAAGAAAGTGAGTAAACTACATCTCATTTGAAAAGTAATGCCCTAAATGTTAACACACTTATGCTACTGTGAGACAGGGCGGCGCACGCCTTAATGGGAGAACGTTTACAGTTGTGTGCGGATCCATGACCGTACACAGACGTGCACTCCTCCGTCAGAAGCAAATCGACGACCACGAATGGCTTCTTCAGGGCACCAGAAATACGGGAATCGTATGGCGATAGATCGGGACTGTTTGAAGGAATTGTAAGGGCTTGCGAAACTTCTATAGCGTAATAAAAACAATTTGCCGAAAAAATGTCCATGCACATGTCGCCCAGGTTGTTTCGCATTTGTTGCAGAAGTTTCACAGTGTAGCCCTTACACGTCCTCCACCAAGTCACGACCTACGCCCATGCTATTTCCATATTTCTGGAACCCTGAAGAAGCCATTCGTAGCCATCGATTTACTTCTAACGAAGGATTGCACGCCTGGGTACTATAGTGGTTTCGTAAGCTTCGTCAAACTTTTTTTCATGAGGCCATTGACCATCTTTTGTCACAGTGAGCTAAATGTATTAACAGTTACGTCGATTAATTTTAAAATAATAAACAGTTTAGTTTTTTCCCATCTGGCCCCTTATATTTATCCTCATAAGCGCTGCGTGCTTTCGTCCATCTTCAATTCTTGTAATACATGTTTAAATCTTCATTACTGAAACGCATTTAGGTATAATAAAAGCATACAAAAATTCACTGATTGCTATATTTCTTAAAGTAAATAATTACTCCATTGCTCTGATTTTTTTTAAGAACACTTTCTTTCCCTTTCATTGCTTTAGGGCTCTCTAATTCACTTACTGTCTTTTGCTGAAGATTCAAAATTTATTGACCCAACGTAACGATAGAGCTCGTTTCCGTGCAGGGAGTCTCAAATCTTTAGGGCCAAAATTGCACAAGTCGTAGAGGATGACATCACACACTGAGTATTTTGAGATGAAGGAACAGTGACCGTATATGAATGTTGTAGAGTCGTTCTACGACCTGAAGAAGCTGTCCGTGTGAGGCACCTATTTATGCTCCATTACCAACAACTGCCTTTACATCGGCATAGGTATCGCCACCTTGAAATGCGATACACAACCGTCTGTCACGCAAACGTAAATGCCGTGTGGCATTGTTGGCTGGTATATCCTGGTGGTAGGTTCAGCCGCCTGTCGGGGAGAGTGTTCTTCTTCTGTCTCCTTTCTTTGCGGGAACTCTCGAATGAGTATTTCTATGTGAGTGTAATGGATCCGTCTGTAGTGTAGTGCTGTGCTGTGTTTGTGTTATGTGGTGATAATGAGAGAAGGGAGAGGGTGGAATTCAGTGCCGGCACGAAGCCTGCTACTCTCGAGCAGCAAGATGAGGTCACTGAACGTAACCCAAAATCCCACGGACGGATCACCATGAAGAGTGTCACAAGCCTTCGCTGGATCAACATCAACAGCGTCACATGCCCTCACTTCATGTGACACTGTGAAGAGGTTTGGAATTTATTGCAGGACGTTGGCCCAAAGACTGGTGATAGGAACTTTACACTGTCACATTTCCTCCCGTTGTTGGCGAAATACTGGCAGTGAAAATTTGATCCACCACCAGGGTTCGAAAAGCGCGACCGCACAGTGACCTCGGCTACGGATGTGGCTATCGTCTCTGATGTTTCCACGGTAGAATTTACCACAGTTTAAATTTCACCACTGGCTGTCGAAGATGCGGAATTAATCGGCACAGTAACTCGCAGACAGGTATTTAATGAATCGTATAGCACGATGCATTGCTCAGAAAGATACGCAACAGGCATCGACACAACTGGCAGAAACGTTTTGCTGTCGAGACAAGTTGCTTCGTTCAAGCCAGAGAATGCTGACCGAGGTTCTCGACAAAAAATTGACAGCACAGTAAATTTTGGGGAATGATGTTAGATTGTATGACAGAAGATTCCTCAATAAGGACCATACACCTTGCCTGTTAATAGCGTGAAAAGTAACGGTGGAACTGTCAAATACAAGTGTAAACAGTGTGGGAAAATGGCTTTGACTCCGCAATCAGCTCTAATAGTTCATTATGGTGTAATGCATCCACCGAGCCTGAAAATAATCGCTTTTAACATTTACTCCCAGTTTAAGTTGCTATAAAATCCAAATACACTGAGAGGCACCCACATGCCTTGCTCACACTGTGGCATCAAGCAGTCAGGCCTGCAAGATGAGTGCTCTGCCAAGCGAGTGGACTCATTCTTATTTATCGAGTAACATGAACTCTAGTACTCACAATTAAGTTACAAGTTATTCTCCTGTTTGAATATTACGCAACGGAAACGGAAACGCACATCTGACTATTAGTAATTTACACAACTCTGACTGTTCACTACGCACTGCCAATACCACATTTTCTTTCTTACCCAACGGCTTTGATCAACACGTGGCCATCGCACTAAATATGAATGGCGCACACATTATAAATTCTGGATATGGTAACAACATACTACTCGAAGGAAAAGGCCACCAATCTTTTTCTTTTCACATCTTTTTTATTTCGATAAATTCTGTAACCTAAACAGTCAAATTCTATAACCTACAACAATAACACATGAGAAATTCCGCCCAGTGGGCATGGCTTTACATTGGTGATTCTCTATCTTATGGTCTCGTAATTATTTAACGCTACAGTGCACTTTCTGGATAGGATGGTGGATCTATTGCTATATCTCACACTTCGACTCTCACACCCATCATCACGAAAATTTCCTCCAGACCGAGTGGTACAAAAAGGAACATGCATAACCCACTGCCTCTGAAACTATCTTGTTACTCTCCCATGCCAACCACACATACTTAAATTTAATGAAATACGTCACACTGGCAACATACAATACAAAGAATAGTCACAACGTTATAATCACATCACGTTCAGCTTTCCCACTTCAATTAGTATTTATCCCAGTTTCACACGACACTGCCGCACTTCGTAACTTTGCTTTCCTACTATGAACTCGGGAGGATATATGCACGTCTTCCTGTGCAATGCAAGCCAAGTGGCGTTGCTGGATAGACGGCTGACTCACCTTGCCTCTCTCTCAGAGTATTATAGTTTGAATCAAGCGTCACATGGAAACATAACACGCAAAGTAATATTAAGAACATATTTATCACACACGCGAATCCTCAACTGATACCATGGACGAGTACTTCTCTTTATCCTTTGTCTCATACACAGATTGAGACTCACACAGAACTCACCACGTGGAAGTACTCGTCTCTAATTTCAAGTCCTGCACACGCCATTCCTTAAATATTTCCAACTTATAGTACACACGCTAGTAATTCAGCTTAACTTAAGCACTCGGAAGTATTTCAACTTATTGCTACACGTGGTTTCATTGTGACCGTTGGTCACTTCCGAAGATTACTACGATCCCTTTAATATTACCTGCCTGACATTTAATTCTCCCCACAAAAGTTCCTGAAATAGAGAAATTATTATTCCAAACTACTCTTAAGTATTTCAAATGCATACCATGTCTCCACTCTTTTGTCTTTACGGAGCACACCTAAGACAGGTCTAACCAACACGAGATCTAGCGGCAGAGTGCTGAAACATGGCCGTTCTTCATCTCGCACCTCTGTCGAGGTGGGGGAAGACCATGCTACCCATTGGTCAGCCATATTTAAGGCGCTCAAAGCTCAGGTAAATTTCATCTCTTTGGTTCCACCAAAGGGGACCAAAGGACCTTCTCAAAGATGATCATATTTTGCACATTCACTATCTGTGGTTAGCAGACGACCATACATTCATTCCTTTTGCAGATCTCACCAAATTGGATGTAGGGATTTATTTTGTGGGAGTGCACATGTGATCAATTAAATAAATAGTCATTCTTTCCTACACTGGTATCTGGCTTCGGTGTATTAAGTGAAATTGAGTTATTATTACAAAAAGTATGTTGTTCTGACAAGAATAACGAAGAATGTTGTACCTATTTTCAATGTCGGGCGGTACTGTACCCTTTCAACACTACTGACCATTAAAATTGCTACACCAAGAAGAAATGCAGATGATAAACGGGTATTCATTGGACAGATATATTATACTAGAACTGACATGTGATTACATTTTCACGCAGTTTGGGTGCATAGATCCTGAGAAATCAATACCCAGAACAACCACCTCTGGCCGTAATAACGGCCTTGATACGCCTGGGCATTGAGCCAAACAGACCTTGGATGGCGTGTACAAGTACAGCTGCCCATGGAGCTTGAACACGATACCACAATTCTTCAAGAGTAGTGACTGGTGTATTGTGACGAGCCAGTTGCTTGGCAACCATTGACCAGACGTTTTCAATTGGCGAGAGATCTGGAGAATGTGCTGGCCAGGGCAGCAGTCGAACATTTTATGTATCCAGAAAGGCCCGTAAAGAACCTGCAATACGCGGTCGTGCATTATCCTGCTGAAATGTAGGGTTTCGCAGGGATCGAATGAAGGGTAGAGCCACGGGTCGTAACACATCTGAATGAAATGTAACGTGCACTGTTCAAAGTCCCGTCAATGAGAACAAGAGGTGATCGAGACGTGTAACCAATGGCAACCCATACCATCACGCCGGGTGATATGCCAGTATGGCGATGACGAATACACGCTTCCAATGTGCGTTCACCACGATGTCGCCAAACACGGATGCGACCATCATGATGCTGTAAACAGAACCTGGTTTCATCCGAAAAAATGACGTTTTGCCATTCGTGCATCCAGGTTAGTCGTTGACTACACCATCCCAGGCGCTCCTGTCTGTGACGCAGCGTCAAGGGTAACCGCAGCTGTGGTCTCCGAGATGATAGTCCATGCTGCTGCAAATGTCGTCGAACTGTTCGTGCAGATGGTTGTTGCCCTGCAAAGGTCCCCATCTGTTGACTTATGGATCGAGACGTGGCTGCACGATCCGTTACAGCCATGCGAATAAGATACCTGTCATCTCGACTGCTAGTGATACGAGGTCATTGGGATCCAGGATGGCGTTCCGTATTACCCTCCTGAACCCACCGATTCCATATTCTGCTAACAGTCATTGGATCTCGACCAATGCGAACAGCAATGTCGCTATACGATAAACCGCAATGGCAATAGGCTACAATCCGACCTTTATCAAAGTCGGAAACGTGATGGTACGCATCTCTCCTCCTTAGACGAGGCATCACAACGACGTTTCACCAGGCAACGCCGGTCAGCTGCTGTTTGTGTATGAGAAATCGGTTTGGAAACTTTCCTCATGTGAGCACGTTGTAGGTTTCACCGGCGCCAACCTTGTGTGAATGCTCTGAAAATCTAATCATTTGCATACCACAGCATCTTCTTCCTGTCGGTTAAATTTCGCGTCTGTAGCACGTCATCTTTGTGGTGTAGCAATTTTAATGTCCAGTAGTGTAGTTTGAGAAAAATATACAAAATATAAATGCGAGAGTTTTTTTTTTTTTAATTTCGGTCGGTTGCTAAATTAAAACCATAGCGATAATCCGATGAAGGTTTGGACGGAAGTGTTCCAGAGTGTCTCTAGTATGCTGTCGATCGCGTCACGTCGCACTTGTCAGTTCTGAGCGCACAGTGCGCACTTAATGATGGCTAGAACAAAATGGTCTTCTGCCGAGTGTGAAGTGCGTGCCGTCATTCGATTTCTTCACGCTGAGGGGTTCCGCCTGATTTTATGCAGCCCGCATAACGTAACTGTCATGCGTGACAGCGCAGTGCGGCAATGGTGCAGAAACTTTGCATCAGGACGTACGAACGTTGACAGTACAGGTGGCCAGGAAATGAAGCGAATGTCAATCGATCTTTTTGAGTGAATGGATCAGGCGATTCGAGAAAATGATCTATGAAGAGGTAAGTTGTCATTAGGCATTACCATTCTTCATGATTGTGCTCAGCCACACATTGCAGTTGCAACAAAGACGCTCCTGCGGCCTTTTTGTTCCGAACAGTTCATCACCTACCATACAACTCAGACTTGGCTCCCTCTGATTTCATCTCTTTGCTCAGATGAACCGCTGGCCATGAGGACAGCATGTTGGCAGCGACAAAGAGCTGCAGATCAGCGTAAAGAACTGGCGGAAAGCATAGGCGAGGGCGTGAGGAAAGTTAGTGCCATGTTACGACAAATGTCTTAGTCTGAGCGGCAGTTACGTAGAAAAGTAGCTGAAAAGTGTAGCTGAATGTTGCAAATAAAACATTTTTGATCTTCACTGTGGTTTGGATCCCACGATCGATCAGACATTGAAAAAAAAGTTGCCCTCGTATTTATTTCCAAGCATTGGTTCCTTATCTCAAAGCATCCAGTTTAGAATCCTCTGTCATTTGCAGACTGTTGATACCAAAGGCTAAGAACATCGCATAGATCTTCGTAGTCACAGTTCCACATGGAAACACGTGGAGATCTGTGTCTCATCTAAAGATAAACCACGCACAATTACAGGCTCTCCTTAAGGCAACGTTTTAAAAGGTATTTGTTGGATCCACACCTACTTCTATAATCCGAAAGCCGCCATACAGCGTGTGCCGTAGCGTACTATTCATTGGACTACACTGGCCTCTCTTCCTTGATCCATTCGCGAGTGGTACATGGGAAGAACGATCGCCGATGAAGCTCCGCTTGAGCTCTGATTTCTCTGATTTTCTCGTCGTGTTCGATTCGCGAGATATATGTGGAGGAAATAAATTGTTGCCCGACTCTTGTTAGAACATACGCTCTCGGTATTTCAACAGTAATCCTCTCCTGTACCGTCTGCCACTAGAGTTTGTGACTCAACTCCCCAACATGAGACCTCAGTTTCTCCCAGAGTATACGGTGTTCAAATAACTTACGGCAAGGCAACCGGATGACGTCGACAACCGCCGATATTTCGATAAGTGACCACTCTGTCATTTTCAAGGCAAAACTGCAGCAAGTGAGCACTGTGCTAGTGAATTTAAAACCTCAGTTTTACAGAACAATTCTGGAAAGTTAACACACACACACACACACACACACACACACACACACACACACACACACTGTCACCACACAATGAAATGTGACCGATGCCGGAAGTTATCGATAGTGAAAATTGCTAAACAACGGGTGAGGTAGCATTAACTCTGTTCCTCTGTTACATATTACAAGAGGGAGAGCAGAATTCCACGTACAATTTAACCACGAATCTCCATTTCTGTTTACAATTTTTCTTGCTAATTTAACTCAACTGTTTCCTTAATAACACTATCCCAACACCTGGAAGTGCATCCCAGAATCTCCATGTTGTTATATTCCATGGGATGACCGGTTACATGACAGTGCTCGGATGTTGCAAGCGTGTGCGACGCTTATCCTCGGTACACTAGTCCACCACGGTCCTGATAGTCTGACCAACGTATGATATGGCACAGCCGCTAGGAATGTGTTAGACACCCGTGTTACACAAACCATCGTCCTTGACGGAACCTTAAAGGACGCTTATCTTACATGGAGGACGGAAAACACGTCATATTTCTGCAAAATAGACCGATTTTGTTGGAGATTCCCCCTCTATAAAAGCAGGAAGGCCGATGACTTTGGTGCCAACTCAGTGTTATCATCACTAAGCCGGTGCACGGTTGTTCCACAGGTCAACGCACGCCTGATCTGTTTTTCACTGTCACCATTCTGACGAAAGGTCACCTCAAGATGAGTTAATTCAAATGACAAACTTTTGGGGTCTGAAATGCAATACTTTTGCTGTGTGACATCATGACAGTGAGAATTTGAACTACTTTTTAGAACACCTGAATTGAATACACACACGAATATCCGCTTCAGGGTGGAGATGGAACAGATCAGGAGGAAGGTTGGCGAGACGGTGGGACATGGTGTTTATAGGCAGCCTACTCTCACTGACTCGTATCTACAGTCTGATCGTTGTTACCAACCTGGTCAGCATGAGGGGGTACTCGTATCTTGATTCACAGGTTCCACGCATTTCATACGGTTAGGGTTTGTGAACTGAGTTAACCAATCTCGATACACTGAAAGACGGAACAGAACTGCACCTGGTAAATGATTATAACGCCGGGTTGGCACCAAGATCTACGGCCTTTCCGCCTTACAGCGGAAACATCTCCAATAAAATCGGTCTATATGACTTGAAATTTGTTTTCCGACCTGCGTCTAAGATGTGGGTCCTTTTAGTGTCCGTTAAGGATGGTCTTGGTTTGCGTAAAGCGGGTGTCTATCGTATTCCTTGAAATTGTGCCATATTATATATTGGTCACACTGTAAGAACCGTAGAAGATTGGCGTACTGTGCATAAACGTCGCACACGCTTACAACTGCCGAGACAATCGGCTATTGCGGAACGCTGTCTTGGCACCGGTCATCCTGTGGAATATAAAAATACAAACATTCTAGCATGCATTCCAACTGTTCAGATAGATTTGATATGGAAGCAGTTGAAATTAGATTGGCAAGTAACCTGGTAAACAGAGATGGAGATTTGTCCTTCAGTTCTGCGGGGAATCCTGTTCTCTACCTTGTCAAAAAAGAGAGGGGCTGAGTTAATGCTACATTACCCGTTGTTTACTAATGTTCACTATCCAGAATTGCTCTGCAAACTGAGGTTTAAAATTCACTTTGCACAACGTTTACTTGCTGCAATTTCGCCTTGAAAATGACGGGGTTGTCGACAACGTCACCCGGCTGCATTCCCGTAAGTTATCTGACGACTCCGCAACGCTTTCATGACGGCAAAACGATCCCGTGTCGCAACGCGCAGCTCTTAGTCGGATCTTCTGCGCCCACTGTTAATGCAACTCGGTACGGTTCCCAGACTGGGGAAGACTACCATATTCCAGCTTGCTGGTAAATCGCAATACTCCTCTCTCACATTATTAGCCAACATGCAACTGACTCATCAATTACCCATCCTTACATTAGTCTGCAATCTAGCTGATATAGCACCGTACCCACAGCAAACGCTCCCACGTCGTAACAGCGAAACACACGCCGCTAGTCACCTACCGTTCTTGCAACCTTGTGCTGAATTTTGGAGGCTGCAGGAACGCCAGACCATAGATCACGTGTGACTACGATCGCAGGATGTCAGCTACTGATTGTCAGTGGGTGAACCTCCGATGTGCTTAACCTATTCTTACATACTGCACTAGCCATCCTACTCTCAGATATACAGTAATCTAACGACCAGAGTTATGTTTCGCCAACTATTGCTGTTTTACTGGGAATTTTGCTCAATTTAGGGAAACCAGCACTTAGTAACAAGGGACCTGCTCGAGTAGCGTGACCGATCTGGTGAAGCAATGTTAAGACACTAGACTAGAACTCGGGAAGATGGATGTTCGACCCCCATCCCGCTATCCAGAGTTAGGAGTTCGTCGACGCTTTAGGCAAATGCTGGTATTGTTCATTTCAAAGGATACGGCCAATTGTGTTCCCCATCCTTCCAGAATCTGAGACTGCTTTCCGTATCATCGTCGACGGGATGTGAATCCCTAATATTCCTTCTTTCATTTTCAAGTACTGTGCTAACTCACGAGACAGATAGTTGGACCAGATTCAGATCAATAGCCGTCGATCTAATCGTCGGTCTGCCTGAGTGTGGTTTTTCGGTGTTTTTCATGCTAGCCTGAAAAAGTTCTCGACTTATTTTTCATTTTTACTTTATAACCACGACACATATAGATTTGAAAGACAGGAAGACGCAGGAAACAATGTACTTGATCCGTAAACACAATGGTTACACTACTTTCCCTACAGTCTTAAGCTAATGGCGATTTGAAGACACTGATTAAGTAACTGCCAAATGCAGGGCAAGTAAAACCCCGAAAACAAGACTATTGTCAAGATTTATAGAACTGTTCTATCTAATGAGACCTCGGATTAAGCCTAGTACGTTAGCAGTGTTACGGTGTACCCTATTCCTTGTCATATACAGTAGCGAGACAAGAAATAGGGCAACCACATTCTGGAGCATAAAACATAACGCACCGAGGTACTTGCTATACATGTGTCATTTCCTTGATTTGCAACTTCTGAAGACAGTGAGTGACAGCAATAGCCGTAAATGGCGTCAGTTATCGAAAGGAATGAATGCCTGCTGTGGAACCTCAATTTCTCTTCGTGAAGATAATGTTTAAATTCGTTTTTAGTTATGGGGTAGCTAAGTGCTATACGACGGTTTAAGAATCATGTAGTCGTTGTTCACCCGAATAGCACATCATTAAAAGAAATAAATTAAGAAAAATCTGTTAATCGAACGGTAAGAACTGGAAAATGATGCATCGAGTGCATCTACAACTATACCGGTATTCTGCAAGCCACCTTATGGCACGTTGCGGAGAACATTTTCGGTAATACTGTCTCTATTCCCAAATAACTCTATTCTGTTGAATTTGCGAAGAATGTTCAAGAAGAATAATCGTCTTTAAGCCTCTGATGAGCCTGAATTTCCCTGCTTTTACCTGTCTGGTCATTTCAAGAAGTGTATGTGGGATTAAGAAATACATTGCATGACTTGTGATCTCTGCTTTGTTATGACGACACAGTGTGGTGCAAGTGAGATTCAGATTGAAGGATAAAATGATGGAATTTAACCACAAAGCAGGACGTAAACTTCATCATTTATGAATAGTTAAAGCTAAGCAGAGGCCCGACTAACTTTCAACGCGATGAACTCGTTATTTGGATACCTCATGGAATGACTCAAAGCTTCTACTTGTCGACGATATTTAAAAGCGCAGTCCCACGTAAGGAAGAGCGGAGCTGCTGAGACAGTACACAAACTGTTGCAGTGCTCTTCCAAACTACTCAGCGTCGTCGACGATTAATAACTAGGATTTGTTTGCGAATATTTCTGTGGAGCTCATGTAACACAATGGGGCAAACAGAATGCTACAGCAGACAGCCCAACTGTTTTAATAAAGCATTATGGGAATGAGATATTTGTAGAATAAAGGAGACTAAATATTATTTTCACTGAAGGAGATTCACTCGTTCATAACCTTTTTTGTCATAGACTTATTCGTAATCTAAACACCGTTATCAGTCCAGAAGTCTTTTTGATCGTGTAGTTACTTGGGCAACAATCGTATACCTTTTAGAGTGAAAGAAATTTTCACGGGACGTGAACACAAGGGGGCGCTGTTAAGTCCTGGGGTTTATAAAGGAAACATATTCCTATAAATTTGAAAAAAAAAATTATTTGCTCATCATATAGCCCGTTGGGGTCAACATTTTTTCTTTGTTCCATGTTCTCTAGCAAAACTAAAAAAGAAAAGAAAGTTAAGTTCTGATGCAAACAACTCGTCCGCAGCCTTTCTTCTTCGTTTTCCGTTGGATATCTCTTAAGGTTGGGGAACAGATGATAGTGTGAGGCTGCCAGGCCAGGTGGACTGGGTGGACATTTGATAGTGAAGATCTGGCAGCTTTTATTGCGTAATGAACACGTTGTGAGGGGTAGCATTGTCTTGAAGAAACAAAATTCCTTTTCTCAGCTTTCCCCGACGTTTGGAGACCAATTAATGCTTCAGTTTGTCGAGAAGTGCAATACAGTATTGTGCCTCGATGGTTTTACCATGCTGTAAGTAGCCGATGGGTAGACATCCACCTTTTTCCATAAGACAGATGCGAGCAATTTGTCTGTTGATCTTTGTGTTTTGAAGTTCTTTGGACTTGGAGAACCACTGCGTCTCCATTCTTTAGACTGATCCTTGGTCTGTATCGTAAGTGTATATTCATGTTTCATTCAGGGTGACAAGACGATCCGAAAGTCCCGCAGGGATCCGTCGTAATTGGACCAAAATGGACTGTGAAGCAACCACTCCTTCAGAATTTGATCTGTATTGAAATATTTGGCAACGCATACAGCTGAGAGCTGAATAATATGTCCACATATTCTAGGTTGGTTGTTTGGTTTGGGGAAGGAGACCAGACAGACATATTCTAGGGGTATGCCCAGGGTCTCCGCTATCTTTTCAACAGTTATCCTCCGATTCTCCTGGATTACGACATGAACAGCATCCACAGTTTCTGGAAGTGTGACACCAGTTTGCTCTGTTTTAATGAAGCAACCTAGTTAAGATAGTGGCGTAGGAGGGCAGCTCCCACTGAGTTTACGAAATATATCATTATATATTTGTGTGACCGTGTTTCTTTTTTTAAAAAGAAACTTGATCACAGCACGAGTCTCTTTCGCTGCGAATTCTGCTTTTTCTTGCGCCACTTTCAATTCAAACACGAAGAAAGAAAGTAGGAACCAATGTTGCTGCTACGTAATTACTATCACGTATAATGCAAAGTAGAATGTTTAATGCCGAAACATCAGAATTAATATACAAGAATTTTAACTGGGAAATGCCAAGGACTTTTCAGCAAGCCCTCGTATCAAAGTGAAAAGGATCGTGCAATCATTTTGTCACTCTTCGACGGAAAGAGCGAGGCGCTACATTTTATTCGATGCTTTAATCGTCTTTGTCTGACACCACAGAGCAACGGAACAATAGCTGACATTAACGAAGAACAAACGTTAGCTTAATCGGCCGCGCTCGAAATGCCGCGCTAATCGATCACGGTGCGCAGAGACCGCCAGGCAGGAGGCGTTGCTACTGCGCGACTGTCGCGAAGGCGTCTACGTAATCACCTTTCCCCCTCTAAGAATAACACAGCGCGAATCTGATACAGGCGCACATGCGGCGAGGGGAACGGATACTGGAGGCCGGCCGTGTGTCGGTGAAGGCGGCGGTGGCGGCGGCGGCGGCGGCGGCGGCGGCCGACAGAAAGTGAAACCTGGAGTGTGCGGCCCGCCGTGGCCCATCTCTAAATACGTCCCGGAATCCCACGCCGGTCGCGACTCTACTTGAAGGCTATTTCCGTCCGGCGCGGCGCGGCCGGCCGGCCGGCTAGCAGTGAGAGTGCGTGCGAGTGACTACAACACGCCGACGCCGCCGCCGCCCACACGGCACGCGCCGCGAGAGGCCGTGGAAGACGCGGCGCCGGCGTCACGCACTCTTCCCAGGAGCGGCTCTCTCCACGCGAGTGCTGTTTAGAGCCCACGTGTCATTCCTGGAGAAATAGAACGAGAGCGTCACAGTGTACGTGCACATCGCTGGATGTTGTTCCCCTTCTGCGTCCGTATATACACTCCACGGACCTTTCAGTATGCCGCTATTCAGGAGGCATGACACCTAGAGCAGTATTTATAGGTATCATTTTATTTGCAATGGATTTTGTTACTTTTCACCGTGTTCATTGTAAACAAATCCGCCGCACTTGTAAAATACTTTATTAACTGAAGTCTTACGCGATAAAAGTTGCTATACACTGTTTCGAGGTCTTAGCGGCATCATCAGGTGCATCTGAAATTTGAAGTTGTAACGTACTCCATTAAGCAATTAAGAAATTAAAAAATTAAAGATGGATGCTAGAAACTGAAAAACAGACAAAATGATTGACAGTAGCCTGCCTAGCAGAAGTAGGACGTCATGTCCAAGCCCTAACAACCAATAGGAAAACATCTACCATAGGTGGATCGTCAAATAGTAAGATCCCAAACTGTGGCTGCAGAGGACTCGAACTTTCAGTAGCGGTCTGAGAAAATTCCGCTTTTCCAAAAATTGCCAGTAGGAATGCATGCAGTCTATAACAAAAAGCCATCGCAGAACATTAGGTGGAAGCCGTAAAGTATTTTACATCTGTGCTGGATTTGTTTACCATGAACATGTTACAGAACAGCTGTGGATGTCCCACCAAATAAAAACTTTTATTACTTTACACCGCCTACAGGGCTACAAGCGGACTTCAGAAAGTATATTACACGTTGTTCTGGCTGGCCAAGTAACTTTTATTCAATGTTGCACTACACTTCAAAGTGACACACACATATGATACTATCATGCAATATACATCCGATCAAATGTATGCAGACACCTGTTAGTGGACGTTAAAATGCGGTGTGTCCGCCCTTCGCCTCTGCTGGGGACACTTTCAACGAGGCGTCCGAGTGTCTGTGGAGGATGGTAGCCTATTGTTCCTCCAGAGCGAGGTGGCGCAGTGGTTAACGCACTGGACTCGCACTTGGGAGAAAGACGGTTGAAACTCGTGTCCGCCCACCCTGATTTAGGTTTTCGGCCATTTGCCTAACTTCCTTTAGGCAAATGCTGGGATGGAACCTTTCAAAAGGCACAGCCGCCTTCATTTCTCGCATTTCCTAATCCGAGGGGACCGATGATATCGCTGTTTGGTCCCCTTCCCCAAATCAACCATGTAACAAACTCAAGAGCCGAAACCAGAAAAGGCAGTGATGATGGAAGTGGAGGTCTGCAGCGAAGGCGACGTTCTAACTCAGCCCAAAAGTGTTTAATTTGGTTCAGGTAGGGGCTTCAGGCAGGAGAATCCGTTTCAGGAATGTTGTTGTAAACAAACCATTGGCCTCACAGATGCTGCTCTATGGCAGGGTGCACTCTCGTGCTGTCACAGTCAACGTTTCCGTACAGTGTTCCTCCAATGTACTCAGTACACAGTGCCTTAAAATGTCTTCAAATCTTTCCATACTTCGCTCTATCTTAAGCGCAACTACACCGTGACCACGACAAACACCCGCATACCGTAAAACCACGTTCTGTGTACTTCGTTCTTGGCACTAGATATGATTGCACGTCACGTTCTGTAGGCATTCGCCAAACCCAAACCCTTCCATAGGATTCCCACAGAGTGTAGCGTGATTCGTAACTGCGAATCACTCGTTTCTAGTCGTCCACTGGAGCCGCTCTATACGCCACCCCAAGTGCGGCTTAGTGTTGAGTACAGGGATGTGTGGCTTACGAGAAGGTGCTCGCCCAATGTAAGTCCCTACGCACTATCATGGTACTGGCTGCACAGCTGGTAGCACTTTGGAACTCACGACTGGTTCCTTCCGCTAAATGCATGCGATTTTTTACAACGACCACCCGAAATGCTCGACGGTCCTTGTCCGTCATTACGTGAGGTCCGCCTGGTCTTATTCCATGAGGTTTCCACTTCACAATCACACCACCAGCAGTCGGCTTAGCAGCTTGAGGCTGAAATGTCACCGATGGATTTGTTTCTCGGGTAACATCTAACGACTAGTCCACGTTCGAAGGCTTTGGACTCTTCTGGCTGACCGCTACTACTGCTAGTGTACTGACAACACACTGCTCTCTGCCAACTTTATAGTGCGGAGCCGCCTCTAGTGACATCTAGTGGTCAATTCTGCATTACATAGATGTGTATGGATTCTTCTGATCTGATTGTGTAGTCATAGTATACAACGATCGGAGAGTTGTACCAATCAATCACTTTCATGACGACGGAAGTCCGCTCCTAATTCACAGAGCCATTTGAGAACGGCTGTGTGGACGTCCTCACCTTTGGAAAATGTTTTTGCCATGTATGTTCTTTCAACTTGACGAAATGATGGAATTCTCATTGTGCAAGACGTTCCTCTTCTACCCGATCAGTACCAGCCACGCCTGTACGGCCTCGGTCGAACCTTAGCCACCATTTCCTTCCGACTAGACGCGACACTGCAGTTGGTCCATATGCCGCCAGAATTTCAGTTTAGACGCTTTGCTCACAAGAATCTTAATGCTCCGAGTACTTCAACGGTGGAATACGTATCCAGTGATTTCAGTCCCATACTGTGATGCACCTGCTACGCCTACCTCACCACAAGTGTGAGTGCAGGAAACCACGAACACGTACTCTCTTCTAACAATGTGCCACTCATGCTGCGCCGTAGTCTTAGCACAGGACTACATGTGTAACTTAACGTCTGAAGTCCGTACGTATAAATACTGATGAAGGTGTCATCACTGTTACATAAAAATTCGGTAAAAGCTGTCATCCCAGAATCTATCGTAGACTGGACGTGCCATACCGGGGAATGAGCCAAAGCTGTGAATTCATAGTAAACAAGATCAAGCTCATGAATGTGATAGTGGCAGCCAGCGTGAACAAGCAGTGCACCTCATAGGAGGCCCTATGATGGTGTAATCAAACACCAAAATAGATTGCATACTAAATAAAACGTATAAATACAGCAGAAGTTGTCGTCTGTGGCACATAAAAATATAGAAACAGCTGTCGTCTCATGATCTATGGACTTACGGACACTTACGGTGGACGATGTTGGGTACCCGTGTACCATTATCATTTCTCGCCATTGCAATTCCATTCGCGGAAGAACGACTTTCTGTAAGTCTTCGTGTAAGTTGCACCTTCTCAGACTTTCCCGTCGTGGCCACTTAGCGAGATCTATTTACGAGAACCTAATGTGCTACCTGACCCTTCGAAAGCACACGCTCGTAATTTTAGCAGTGATCCTTCCCGTGATCCACAACGCCGCTTTTCGTAGCCGTCCATTGGAATTTGACGACAATCTGTTTATTGTTCTCACTCTTACTAAATGAACTCATGACGAAACACTTCCCTGTTCTTTGCCTATTGCCTGCACCCGCCATTAATGTTACCTGGTAAAAATGTCACACTGACGAGCAGTACACAAGAACCGGCCGAACGACTGTTCAGTAAGTTAGGTCAGCAGCTCAGTGTAAATCTAATTAGAAAAGAACAACAGTACAAAGAGACATCTTACATAATCGAAGGCGAACTATTTTTATATATCTACAAGCTCAAAATGAGGCCTATCATGTTACAAAGTCGACGCACTAAATTTGGGGGTGGCCCAGAAAATACGTAATGCAGCGTTCTACTCGAAGGTTAGTTGCAACATCATATTTCATCGTTCTTACTCTGGGAACAAACTTACTCAGCTAGATGAAATCCGATTCTGATGAAATCCAGTTCTGAGGACTAGAGCAGTTTAATATCGAATACGTACGATGATGAGGCTTGGTTCTCTCACTTGTGTAACACATTAATAGACGTGAAAGCTACTTTAGGTCTCAGAAAAAACCTTACCGCAACCGATCTTCTCCTTTATTTTATTTATCGGTTTCCCTGCGATTTATCGACCCAAATCAAGTCCGTACATGAATAATTTACAGAATGATAATTAGAAAATTTATATATAAAGAATTGAAAAATTTTAAAAAAAAGAAAAAAATAGAGAAAATAGGAATGAGTATCAAATGACAGAGCGAAGTTCTCAACTACTGCGAGGAACTTTTCAAAGTAGATTTCAATACTTGAGATTTAGCAGTCAATTTTTGCAATTGCTCTGGAAGCCTATTGAAAATCAGAGCGGCAGAATAATAGCACGTTTTTCTGTAAAATGCTTCAGATAATGTTATCCAAGTGCATATCGTTTTTCCCTGTAGTATTCACTGAGTGAATGTTGGCGTTTCTTCTGAATGAGTCAATATTCTCAACAAGAAATGCTATGATGGAATATACACCAGTGTTGAAATGAAAAAAATTGTCTAACAAAAACAAAGGAAGAGGTAGATAAATTTTGGGACCTTCTAGAACAAACTGTGAACATAGTAAATAAAAAGAATGTAAAAATCTTATTGGGAGATTTCAATGCTCAGTTGGGAAAAGAAAGGAAATATAAAGATATAATTGGAAAATGGAGTCCACACAAATTTTAAACAAAAACGGTCAAAGACTTGTAGAACTCTGCAGAGAACACAACCTTATATCTAAATCAACATACTTTAAGAGGAAGCCAAGTAAACTTAAAACATGGAAACATCCAGACTTGAGGAAGGGGGAGTGGCAGCTAGACCATGTCTGTATGGACAAAAATTTTCATAAGGAGATCCACAATGTTAAAGTACTGAGAGGAGTAGACACAGGCTCAGACCATTATATGGTTAAAATTAAAATCGAATTCACTCCATTAAAGAAGAGGACAGGAAAAAGTAATAAAAAAAAAAGGAGGTTTGACCCACATCAGCTAATTAAAAATAATAAGTACCAACAAATAACACAAACCATCAAATTAACAGATGATCTAGAACAACTAGTGCCTAATCTTAAAAAAGAAGCAGAGAATCTAGCTCCCTTGAACCCACGAAGGAAACATGGATGGTGGACATCAGAATGTGACAAATTCGATGAAGATAGACACCAAGCAAGGTTAAAGTTTCAAACACATAAAACTGAAGAAAATGCCGTCAACCTAAAAAATGAAAGAAAAAAATTCACTCAAAATATTAGAAGAATCAAGAGAGGATTTCATCAAAATATTATAAAGTCTATAGAAGGTAATTATCATAAAACCAACTCCAGGAACTACTACAAAATCTTTGGGAAACAACTACAACAATATGAGGCCTCTACACTAATACTGAAAGATGAAGATGGAAGAATGACACACAGTAACAAGGAAAATGCAGAAATCATGGCAAAAGCATTTAACAAACTTGTGAATTGCGAGGAACCCAAAGAACCCTTACAGATCAACATAAATACCCCAATAAAAACCAAACCTAACAAACTAGACCCTCCAACTTTCCAAGAAGTAGAAAAAATTCTTAAAGAACAAAAAAATTATAAGGCATGTGGAGAAGATCAGGTTTTTGTTGAAATGTGGAAATATGGAAGTGACACAGTCAAGACCTCCTTACACATGGCTCTAACAAAAATTTGGGTAACAGAACAATTTCCCAAACATTGGACCACACTATCATCCACCCACTACACAAAAAGGGAGATAAGAGCAACCCAGACAACTACAGAGGAATCTCTCTCCTAGATTGCACATACAAAATTCTATCCAAGATCCTATATGAAAGAATCAAGGAACAATTAGAACAGGAGTTAGGGGAATATCAGGGAGGTTTCAGACCATTGATAAGCTGTGCAGAGCAGATAATTAGTTAAAAATTGATTATGGCATACTACAAGAAACGGAACAAACCTCTGGCAATAACATTTGTAGATTTTAAGAAAGCATATGACTGTCTCCACAGACCTTCAGTATTAAAAGTTTTAAGAAATCTAAGACTCCATCCAAAACTAGTTAAAATAATACGATTCACTCTAACCAACACCAAATCAAAAGTGAAGTTTAGAGGAGAAATTTCGGAACCATTCCTCATAAAAACAGGCTTAAGACAAGGTGACTGCCTATCACCATTACTGTTCAACTGTGCACTGGAATACATAATGAGATAATGGTACAAGGACAATCCAAAGAAGATAAGAATTGGAAGTGCAAAAGATGATATTAGCTTAAACTGTTTGGGATTCGCTGATGATCTTGCTCTCCTAGCCAACACCGTTCAAGAAGCCAGGCAACAAGTGAAATCACTACAAGAAATAGCAGAGAAAGTAGGCCTTAGAATATCATTTGAAAAAACGGAGATTATGCTAACTGATCCACCACTTGCAAACAAAATTACAATAGGAGAACAGGAAATCAAAACTGTTGATAAATTTAAATATTTAGTCGAAATAATAACATACAATCTAAATGAGAAGCCATCATGGCAGAATAGAATAAAAAAACTGAACTATGCAAATTACATCACCAAAACTACATACAACAAAAAAGCCTATCTATAGATGCAAAATTAAAACACTATAAAACAGTTACACAACCAGAAATAACGTATGCAGCTGAAACTATCTTCAAAACAACTAATACAGCAGAAATTGACAGAATACTAAAAATAGAAAGAAGAATAATTAGGACATGTATAAATAAACAGTATAAAATAAGTGGACATTGGAGAATAGCATCAAATGAAACAGTAAATAAGAAAATAGAACCAGTCATGAGCACAATCAGGAAGAAACGCATCTCATCTTTGGACATCTGATGAGAACTCCAGAAAACAGAATTAGTAAAAAAATAATACAAAAATTGCGGAATAGCAAGAGCGACATTAAATGGATCACACAAATTAAGGAAGATATAAAAGAACTCCAAATTACAGTAGATGACCTAAAAAACAAGACAGAGAAAACCAGAATACTGCAAGACCCGCAAACCAGACTACAAATGAAAATCAATAAAACGAGTACAGGAAGAGTTGTCTCAGATGAAGAAAGAAAGAAAGAAAATATCTGAAAGAATGAAGAAATATTGGGCAGACAGAAGAGCAAAACACCTTTCATATAAGAATAGACTCCAATAATTATGTTACCTAAATATCATATTAAGTTATTGTTGAACCAAATTGTATCCCTGTGTAACAACTTGTTTAGAACTTTGCATTTTTGACTGGAGTGGTCCAATGAAGGCCATAAAATAAATAATAGTAATAACACTAGTGTTTGAAAAAGTGAGACACGAGCACCGAGAAATGTGATTACAATGAAATTTATCAGATGATTAGCATTACAGACCTACACATGCACTGTGACTGTGGACATTCAGTGCAGAGTAGCGCCACCACGCGCTGCAGTCAGAGCCGTTGGACGTCGTGGCATGACGTGAAAGAGCCCCTGACTATTCTGTCGTTGAGTACTCTGCCACGCGGTTTGTAGGCGCGTCCACAAAGCATCAACTGTGGCTGCGGTAGGACCTGAACGAACAAGTTGCCGGCCGACCACGTCCCAGACATGTTTGATGGTCGACACGTCAGGCGAACGGCTAGGCCAGGGAAACGGTGGGAGCTGTTGTTCTCAGAAAAAAGGTTGCATATTCCTCACCACATGGGGCCAGGCATTGTCCTGCTGAAATATGGCATGTGGAACAGCCAGCATGAGGGACGGTGCCTCGCGCTGTAGCACCTCCCTGAAGTAGTGGTTGCGTAGGAGGCGAGATCGCGAGTTATAGGCAATGGCGCTTAGAACCATCACACTTGGAGTTTGTCAGCTAAGCCGCTCAACAGTATAGTCTGCCCGATTCCGTTCAACATGTCGGCTTCGATAGCGTAGGCGACCATTACTGTGCCGGCCACGGTGGCCGAGCAGTTCTAGGCGCTCAGTCCGGAACCGCGCGACTGCTGCGGTCGTAGGTTCGAATCCTGCCTCGGGCATGGATGTGTGTGATGTCCTTAGGTTAGTTAGGTTTAAGTAGTTCTAAGTTCTAGGGGACTAATGATCTCAGCAGTTGAGTCCGATAGTGCTCAAAGCCATTTGAACCATTTTGAATACTTGATGAAATCGTGCTTGCGTGTATGCTTGTACGTGAGTGTGTGTGCATGTGTGTGTGTATTTCTCATCCGATCGGCAGCTCTTCTGGATACAATTCCAGGAAGCCAGCATGTCAGAAAACTTTGGCAACGAGAAAGATGTGTAATTCAAGAGACTACGCCTAGGCTTTGTACGAGTATGTCTGTTCTCCAACCTATCCTTCCTCGCTGAGGAACTAATCCCACAGGATCATCAGTGTGGAACTGTAGGAGGATAGAACTGGAAGATTGAAACTGTGGGTCTGACCGTGAGGCAAGCCCGGAATGCTCAGCTGGTAGGGCACTGCGTGAGAATGGTAAGATATACGTGCTCGATTGCCAATCCGGAACACAGTTTTGGTGTCTCAGCTAGACCGTAATGTTACTTCTCAGCTGGTTGGAAATACCCCACAAATTCATAAATGCGCTTGGATTTGTTACTACGTGTTACGCAAATAGCTCTTTGCAGGGTACTGGAGTTGGTGCTCAAGTTTCACTTAATTACTCTGCTAACAAAGATTTACGGCGCTGAGATCCTGCGCGATACACAAGCACAGCGCGGCCACTATTCCCGTCATTAAAATAAAGACTGGACATGCTTTGAAGAACAGTTTGGTTATCCCAGCTTACCGATGTGCGACGCAGATGTGTGCTCTTGGGCCGAGGTGACGCTATGATAGATAAGAAAAGGGTCAGAGTAGTTTTCGTATTTAACTGACAGCTATCACATTTTGACTGAACCCGATGCGAATAGTTACATCCTGATGAGAAATATAGTTCATGTGTTTTAAAAGATATGCCACATGAATGTCAAATGTCGCAATGTAAAGAGGGAGACAGAGGGACATGACATATTAGTTAAAACACTCGTATTTGCGAGTGGAGTGGGGGAAAAGGTAAAGCAGCAGCGCTGCTTTAGGTATATAAGTTTACTTTAGCTTCTGTAGCACACTTCGGTGAACGTCGGAATGATTCTTTCAACCTGACCGAAATAGACTGTTAACATATGTAATATGTCTTTTCCTAAAAGAGGCATTGCAATTAAAATCTGTTTAAAAATGCTGACGAGTTACTTCCCACGTCGACTCAAAGACAAAGGTCCCAATGCTTCGTTATACTCAGGTAAACGGCGTAAACAGTTCCGTAGCTCACATGCAATGGAAAAAAACACATGTCACTACCTTCCACTGCCGTAACAAACTACACTGGGCTTTTCACACAATTATGGAGTATCTCTAAAAAAATAACCAGTGCAGCCCAAAGATATCCAGTTTGATGTGCGGCTGGGTTTAGAATATGTAGACTGTTACGACAAAGCTATTATTTATTAATCCCATGACTTTTGTTGTACATTGTGAATCCTACCAAGAACTGACGGAAAAGTTAGTTAATGATTTTAGGTGCAATTCGAGGGAAAACTTGTTCTACAAACAGTTCTGTGATAAAATGATAAACTTTGGAAAAGAAAACAAAATGGCACACACAAACTAATATCCGATGCTTCAACATAATGGATCCAAATTTACAACAAAAACAGTACAATGACAAACGTTAGAAACTCATACACTTATATTTAAGTCTAGTACAGTTGTGCATCAGGGGCTGGAAACAGAAAGTTCTCTAATTTTCCGTTGTCAGATTTGATTGAACATTTGTCTTCGGTACGTCTGATGGTCTGATTTTCGCCGAGATGTCGCGAGGTGGTGGTAGTTTTCCCCAATCGTGTAGAGAAGGTTCTGATTCTATTCAGTGAGGACCATGTCTTGATACAAGACGTATTCCTCTGGTTACTACCGATCATTCTCGGATACTTACAGTGCTGAAATTAAAGCAGGGCTATAGATAGAACAAATTTTACTGCAGTGTTCCAAAGTGAAATTTCAAGATAATAAGTTTGCTTTCTAACGATGTGATATATTCGGAGAAGTTCGAGGTTATGAGTATCACAAGAAATTACTCCCAGAGACGATCATTAACTTCTGGTCACAGCTTAGTAAAATAGAAGGCAGTATTCAGTTCATCTGCAAATATTCTTGCAGACTGATATATGAAGCCGAATGTGAAACAATTGTGAAGGAGGGTTCACACTCGGCGCTCCATACTGAGTATTTTATTAAAGGTAAATGAAGTAAATACATCAGAGCCAAATAGAATTGGGAATCTACTTTTTGCTGTTAATTACTGGTGATTTAACTAGTTTAATTTGGAATGTAAAATAGTAAAGACACTGATTATGTGCGTATCTCCTCGGGAAAGCGACAGTTGTTCACAATTAGGTGTCTAAGAGGTGGAATAAATCCAACCATTTAACAACACGTAATAATAAAGAATGTAAATGTAAAGTATAGAACACAAATTAATAAATGTGGAAGAGGAAGCTACGTCTAGATAAATAGTACATCCTCTGGCAGTTCTCAGAGGAGGGTTTACAACGTACGTCATAAACCTCAAAAAAATAACTATAGTGCCAAAATAACTACGACCATAGTCGATGGAAGCCGTGCGTTGTATTCTGATTAGTCATGACTCGACCCCAAGAATGACAACCAACTTCTTTACAAGAGGACGAATCGCGAGAATTACATTTCTTTATTGTTCTCCCAATGCCTACATCAATCATCAATCCTCTGCAGGACTTCTCGCAATCCGCTACAGTCTTCCAACGTTGCTACTTTCTTTTAGACAACTGCATCATCTGCGAACAGCCTTACGGAATTTCCGATGTTATTCATTACTTCGTTTATAAATACTGTAAACAGTAATGGTGCTCTCACATATCCTTCGTGAACATCAGAAATTAACTTTACGTCAGTAGATTTTAATCGATTAAGAGCGACGGGTTGAATTCAATCTGCAGGACGTCCTGAATGCAGTCACAAATGTGTTTTGATACTCGTTAAGCTCGTATTTTATGTAGTAAACGACAGGGCGGAACTAAATCAGATGCCTTCCCGAAGGTAAGAAAATTATTGTTTTATTCAGCAAATATACTTGCCGCCAAACAAATAAATGTGGCAAGAAGAGAACCCCTTACCACCGCAAGTAGTTGCTGTTTCGAGGCGGCTTGCTTGCCCGCAGCAGCTATACAGTCTTGTCATAGAACAGCACAGAGTTAGGCAACAGATACGGGAAAATGAAGACAACACAGATTAGCGACAATTTACGATAGTTTGTTAATAGAATCTTTTATAGTACTTAACTGTAGCTGAAGAGGGGCAGCAGCCTTTTCAGTAGTTGCAAGGGCAACAGTCTGGATGATTGACTGATCTGGCCTTGTAACAATAACCAAAACGGCCTTGCTGTGCTGGTACTGGGAACGGCTGAAAGCAAGGGGAAACTACAGCCGTAATTTTTCCCGATGGCATGCAGCTTTACTGTATGATTAAATGATGATGGCGTCCTCTTGGGTAAAATATTCCGGAGGTAAAGTAGTCCCCCATTCGGATCTCCGGGCGGGGACTACTCAAGAGGATGTCGTTATCAGGAGAAAGAAAACTGGCGTTCTACGGATCGGAGCGTGGAATGTCAGATCCCTTAATCGGGCAGGTAGGTTAGAAAATTTAAAAAGGGAAATGGGTAGGTTGAAGTTAGATATAGTGGGAATTAGTGAAGTTCGGTGGCAGGAGGAACAAGACTTCTGGTCAGGTGACTACAGGGTTATAAACACAAAATCAAATAGGGGTAATGCAGGAGTGGGTTTAATAATGAATAGGAAGATAGGAATGCGGGTAAGCTACTACAAACAGCATAGTGAACGCATTATTGTGGCCAAGATAGATACGAAGCCCACACCTACTACAGTAGTACAAGTTTATAAGCCAACTAGCTCTGCAGATGACGAAGAAATTGAAGAAATGTATGATGAAATAAAAGAAATTATTCAGATTGTGAAGGGAGACGAAAATTTAATAGTCATGGGTGACTGGAATTCGAGTGTAGGAAAAGGGAGAGAAGGAAACGTAGTAGGTGAATATGGATTGGGGCTAAGAAATGAAAGAGGAAGCCGCCTGGTAGAATTTTGCACAGAGCACAACATAATCATAGCTAACACTTGGTTTAAGAATAATGAAAGAAGGTTGTATACATGGAAGAACCCTGGAGATACTAAAAGGTATCAGATAGATTATATAATGGTAAGACAGAGATTTAGGAACCAGGTTTTAAATTGTAAGACATTTCCAGGGACTCTGACCACAATCTATTGGTTATGACCTGTAGATTAAAACTGAAGAAACTGCAAAAAGGTGGGAATTTAAGGAGATGGGACCTGGATAAACAGACTAAACCAGAGGTTGTACAGAGTTTCAGGGAGCGCGTAAGGGAACAAATGGCAGGAATGGGGGAAAGAAATACAGTAGAAGAAGAATGGGTAGCTTTGAGGGACGAAGTAGCGAAGGCAGCAGAGGATCAAGTAGGTAAAAAGACGAGGGCTAATAGAAATCCTTGGGTAACAGAAGAAATATTGAATTTAATTGATGAAAGGAGAAAATATAAAAATGCAGTAAATGAAGCAGGCAAAAAGGAATACAAACGTCTCAAAAATGAGATCGATAGGAAGTGCAAAATGGCTAAGCAGGGATGGCTAGAGGACAAATGTAAGGATGTAGAGGCCTATCTCACTAGGGGTAAAATAGATACTGCCTACAGGAAAATTAAAGAGACCTTTGGAGATAAGAGAACGACGTGTATGAATATCAAGAGCTCAGATGGAAACCCAGTTCTAAGCAAAGAAGGGAAAGCAGAAAGGTGGAAGGAGTATATAGAGGGTCTATACAAGGGCGATGTACTTGAGGACAATATTATGGAAATGGAAGAGGATGTAGATGAAGATGAAATGGGAGATATGATACTGCGTGAAGAGTTCGACAGAGCACTGAAAGACCTGAGTCGAAACAAGGCCCCCGGAGTAGACAACATTCCATTGGAACTACTGACGGCCTTGGGAGAGCCAGTCCTGACAAAACTCTACCATCTGGTGAGCAAGATGTATGAAACAGGCGAAATACCCTCAGACTTCAAGAAGAATATAATAATTCCAATCCCAAAGAAAGCAGGTGTTGACAGATGTGAAAATTACCGAACTATCAGTTTACTAACACGAATTCTTTACAGACGAATGGAAAAACTAGTAGAAGCCAACCTCGGGGAAGATCAATTTGGATTCCGTAGAAACACTGGAACACGTGAGGCAATACTGACCTTACGACTTATCTTAGAAGAAAGATTAAGGAAAGGCAAACCTACGTTTTTAGCATTTGTAGACTTAGAGAAAGCTTTTGACAATGTTGACTGGAATACTCTCTTTCAAATTCTAAAGGTGACAGGGGTAAAATACAGGGAGCGATAGGCTGTATACAATTTGTACAGAAACCAGATGGCAGTTATAAGAGTCGAGGGACATGAAAGGGAAGCAGTGGTTGGGAAGGGAGTAAGACAGGGTTGTAGCCTCTCCCCGATGTTGTTCAATCTGTATATTGAGCAAGCAGTGAAGGAAACAAAAGAAAAATTCGGAGTGGGTATTAAAATTCATGGAGAAGAAATAAAAACTTTGAGGTTCACCGATGACATTGTAATTCTGTCAGAGACAGCATGGACCAGGAAGAGCAGTTGAACGGAATGGACAGGGTCTTGAAAGAAGGGTATAAGATGAACATCAACAAAAGCAAAACGAGGATAATGGAATGTAGTCGACTTAAGTCGAGTGATGCTGCGGGAATTAGATTAGGAAATGAGACACTTAAAGTAGTAAAGGAGTTTTGTTATTTGGGGAGCAAAATAACTAATGATGGTCGAAGTAGAGAGTATATAAAATGTAGACTGGCAATGGCAAGGAAAGCGTTTCTGAAGAAGAGAAATTTGTTAACATCGAGTATAGATTTAAGTGTCAGGAAGTCATTTCTGAAAGTATTTGTATGGAGTGTAGCCATGTATGGAAGTGAAACATGTACGATAAATAGTTTAGACAAGAAGAGAATAGAAGCTTTCGTTATGTGGTGCTACAGAAGAATGCTGAGGATTAGATGGGTAGATCACATATCTAATGAAGTATTGAATAGGATTGGGGAGAAGAGAAGTTTGTGGCACAACTTGACCAGAAGAAGGGATCGGTTGGTAGGACATGTTCTGAGGCATCGAGGGATCATAAATTTAGCATTGGAGGGCAGCGTAGAGGATAAAAATTGTAGAGGGAGACCAAGAGATGAATACACTAAGCAGATTCAGAATGATATAGGTTGCAGTAAGTACAGGGAGATGAAGAAGCTTCCACGGGATAGAGTAGTGTGGAGAGCTGCATCAAACCAGTCTCCAGACTGAAGACCACAACAACAACAACAACAACTGTAGCTTCAAGATAGGACGTGCCAATAATTCGATGATGAGTTGTACTGATCTGACTTTAACTCTGGTCTGGATTCAGAATCCAATTAACAACTACCACTCCTTGTACGGGGGGGGGGGGGGGGTCGGCATCCAACAACAAGTGATGAGAACATTTTTTTCTCGACCAGTTTCAGTTGAAAAAATGCGTTTTTTTTGTGAGACATCATCTAATACTCCCGCTTCAGCCCCTACAGTTTTATGATGATTCGAGAGGTGGCGGCGCTATACGTAGCCCTCAAAATGGGTTCTGTAACAACGGAGTGCGTTCCAAGCAGAGAGCTATCATTGCGTTCCTTTTGGCGGAAAACAAGTACATCGCATATGTTCACAGGTGCTTGCGGAATGTCCCCGGAGATCTAATAATGGACAAAAGTGCGATGGGTAGTTGACCAAGGCGTCTGTTATCATCGGAACAAACCTGCCCGATCTCCCTCGTGTCGGCTGGCCGCACAGACCCTCACGATACTGAAGAAATAACTTCACAATCCTCGTCAACATAATAATGCAAACGAACTTCTCCTGCTGCATGATAACGCAAGGACTCATAAGTCTGCCCAGCCGAGAGCAGCTTACAAAATCTCATTGGACTATTCTTCCTCATCCACCCTACCGTGCGAATGTCGCACCTTCCGGCTTCCATCTGTTTCGCCCACTCCGCGGGAAGCAGTACGTGGATAACGAGGAAATTACTGTTGCAGGAAGATGTCGGCACCAGCGTCCACCAGTAGAGTGTGGTACCCTGCGGACATACAGGCCCTCCCAGTAAGGTGGCGTGAGGCCGCTGCGTTGAACGGAGATTATGTTGAAAAATAGGGTTTGTAGCCAAAAGAGCGGGAAGTAATATGATGTATTGGAATCCTAAATATAACTAAGCTGCTTTCAGAAGACAAAAAATGTGTTCGATTACTTATTGAACTCCCCTCGTGGAATGTCTGGTGGGGGTGGGGGTCCTGCCCACTGGTCTCTTACACGGTGCCTTAAGGATGCTGCTTTCCTCGAATAGCTATACAACAATTCAAGCAAGTCACATTAATGGTTTTTATTACAAAAATTGAGTTGACAATACTTAAGTTTGATTTAGAATGGTGTCGCAACGGATGGGCGACATGCAAATAATCAATGAGTTTCGGCATATACAGTGTCCATGCAAGTAAGGGACATGGATCACACGTCACCGCTGTCTTAGTGCTCTCCTAAGGACCGTCAACTAAGGTCCCGCTTAGGCTGGCAGCAGCGGCGCTTATATTCTCTTGATGTAGAGGCCGTTCCTGCCGTGGTCACGTCCTAGTCAGCGTGTGCTATTGGCTGGCGTCGCCTCACAACCGTCTCTGCTCTTGCGTTCTTCATCTTGGTGCCGGTGCTTTCGTTACGCCGGAACATCTAGTTTGGCTCTTGTTGGCGGCAGTTGTAGATGAGGTCCTGATGCTGTCTTGAGGTGCGGTGCGATCCTGTGTTGATAATGATTTGAGTGGAACCGTGTGTCGGCATATACCGCCATTTAGCGGAGCTTATTTTAGTGAATCTATTTGAGTGACGTATGGCGGAAGCATAAAATAGGCCTTGCCTTGTTGCGGCCTCTCTCGAGGTTGGCCGCATCTTAGTTGTACATGAGTTTAGGCAGATCGGTACTCTTATATGTAAGGCTTTGTTCCGTGTCTTCTGAAGAACATAGAAATCACATACGCTTTATTCAGATCTACTGATGTGTTAACAGGACGGAAATGGTCTACGAGGAAAATCGTAGCAGCGACGCAACGCACTTCAGTCACAGCCTAGCTCTGCGGAATCGAACCGCTGGAGGGCGTCTCGACGCCGCGATATGAGCGGTCGGGAGGAGCGCGAATTAGCGGCCGGAACTGAAGGAAATTGCAACTCCCGCTTGTCGCTTCCCGCTTCCCGCTCCCCGAGTCCGCAGGCGGATCTGCGTGGCATCGTGAGGTCACACCGAGAGAGTCCGTGGGACTGGTGCCTGCAAAAGACACACAGCTTACTATCAAAACTGCAACGACGTAGAGACGACATTTAACAAACGTCAAATTTGCATAAAGTGCGTCACTAACTTGAATATGTAAATGATTAGTATTGCAGCACAACTGCAAAATGTGGGTAGGAGCAATGTCATCTGAATGCTGTAGAAAAAGAATCATTGCATATTCGTTTTCTCATTCAGAAATCACATTTGATTATTCGTTGTATGTGACTCGTTAGTGTAAAAACGAGAAGCCTACATACAAGCGAAAGAATTCGATGGTGGCAGTTCGTGCCTGTCGAGCGCACTAGCACTCCGTCTTCAGGCCACAAGTGGCCCGTCGGGACCATCCGACCGCCGCGCCATCCTCAGCTGAGGATGCGGATAGGAGGGGCGTGTGGTCAGCACACCGCTCTCCCACTCGCTATGATGGTTTTCTTTGACGGAGCCGCTACTATTCGGTCGAGTAGCTCCTCAATTGGCATCACGAGGCTGAGTGCACCGCGAAAAATGGGAACAGCGCATGGCGGCCCAGACGGTCACCCATCCAAGTGCCGGCCACGTCCGACAGCTCTTAACTTCGGTGATCTGATTGGAACCGGTGTATACTCTGTGGCAAGACTGTTATCTGTGTCCTGTCGAGACTGGGCTTCATCGTTCATTGTCATTGCTGCTTGCGTTGGCTGGGATACTACGACTGTCATGCGAGTGTGAAATCGATGGGTTCAGGAGAACCATTCTCAACGCTATAGAAGGTCTCAGCGGCCCCCCGCGACTAGCGCCAGAGAGGGCAGATGATCTGTTCACTCAGCCGTGCAGGATTGTGCAGCCAAGTCACGCACCTCGTCTCAGGAAATGGGCTGGTTTGAGAAAAGGCATGTATCCACACCGACAGTGCGACGAAGTCTGGTGCGCCACGGGCTGTCAGCAAGCGGACCACTGCTGCAGGTTCCCTTGACCCGGCAGCGAAAAGAGGCGCTCCCACAGTGGTGCACCAAGCGACGACGCTGGACGTGGGAGTGGCACCACGGCGTCTTCTCAGAGCAATCACGGTACTGCGAACAGTACCACGATGGGTGTATCCGCGCGTGGAGCCTTCGTGGAGAACGAGCATTGGCAGTTTGCGTTCGTCATTGTCTTTCGGGCCCAGTAAATTGGCTTGACAATATAGTGTGCCGTAGCACGATCACATCTGGTTAGTATAGCCAGTAATATAGACAATGAGCGCTACGTTTCTGAAGTATTAAAGCTGGCGGCTGTGCCCTGTCTTCGACAAGATAACTTAGGATTGCATATTTTCCATGCTACCTCGACCTATCTCGATAGAGAGCGTATTTGAGCTCTGGTCAGCACGTTCTTCAGATCTCTCACCCACCGAAAATATTTGGCCATGGGTTGGCCAGAGACTGGTACGCCACCACTCGCCGGCTTCCACGATCGGTGAACTCTGGCAAGAAGTGGAAGCAATGTGGAAAGCCATACCCCTGTCTGGCTTCCAAGTTCAGTTCGACCCATTTCTGGCCAGAATAGAGCTGTTGTTTTTGGCAGAGGTGACTGCTTTGTGTAGTAAATTTCGCATCCTACACGTCCCCAAACTATCCACTAATTTAATCAGGTTTATTTTCTATTATATGGCTGCTAAACCTCATATGTTCTAAGCTTTCTAAAAAAAATTGTCTGTATGTGAGAAAACTTTCTGCTCATGTAACGTGTGTTTTAGGTATCGTACGCAATTGCTGAGCGAAACTGACTGTTGGTTGTCCCAGTGTAGCGTGTGTGATCAGTATCGTGAAACAATACATTAAACTCCATGAAATGCAAAATTTGAAATAAAGAAAATGAATCTAATTAAATGCCAAAACAAATTAATTGTGTGCTCAATTAAAACTGTATAAATAAAACTCAGTACCGAAGTATATTATGAATGTTGCATGACGTGAAGTGGACTGTTTAACTTGGAATAGCCACAAAAATAAGTTACTCGGAAGAAAATAACTGTTTGAAATTACCAGCACTATTCACTGAAAATTAATCTGCTTGCTAACACGACACCTGACAATCCCGACTACGCACCGCTCAAGAATGCAAGGTGAGGTCTGCCCTGAAATAAAAGTGACTTTCCTCTTGCTCAACATGCTGTTTTGTGCCTGGAGTACTGATGTTCTCGAAAGCAAAAAAAGATCAGCAGGTGCTATTAACTATTTTTTTTTTTTTTTTTGATTGTCAGAGACAATCTGTGACTTCCTGTGGCGTAAAGTGCAATGCACACATTATAAAATGTTCAGAAGTTTGCTGTGAATCATGGAGGTGGAGTTTACTTTAAAGAAGAATCTCTCTTGATAAATTAAACTCTGATTATTGACAAAAAGTACTGTACAAGATATGAAGACTCAAATATTTGCGAAATTGTCACATCACAAAATTTGCAAACATTTAAATCAGTTGCATTATTTGCGAGCTAATGATAACAAAGAGATCAAATTAACACTAAACCTGAATGTTGTAAGTTATCTAAGGGACAAAGATCTCCTTCAGTTAATAGTTCTGACAAACATTTCATTCTTCGCATGCAATGATTACCTAGAAAAATTCCTCTAGAAATATTCTACATCAAAAGAAACAAACAGTCATGTATGTTTTCGTCTCCATAACAAAGCATTCCAGATAATTTCTTTCAGATTCACATGTATCAAACTCCCTCTCTAGAAACTTGACTGCTCACTACTGTGGCTCAAATAAGAGGTGGTGTAAGTTCCTACGGGACCAAACTGCTGAGGTCATCGGTCCCTAGGCTTCCACACTACTTAATCGAACTTCAGCTAACTTACGCTAAGGACAACACACACACACCTGTGCCGGGGGGGGGGGAGGACTGGAACCTCCGCCGGGGGGAAAGGAAGGGGGGGGGGGGGGGAGCCGCGCGGACCGTGGCAAGGCGCCTCAAACCACGCGGCTACCCCGCGCGGCCCCGGATCAGAATGCCCCATTGCTGCACAACTGAGTGACTAGCAAGTCAACCACAAATAACATTAAACACAGAATCAAGGATCTCATTCACTACCCATGCTGTGCGCTCATTCAACTTGGTCCCAGTACGGTAAAGGTAAATTATTTACAATAGCAGAAAACATATGAGAACATTACAGTATACGTGAGTGAAGTTAACAGCATCGAAAACAATCGTGATGCAGACATACCCTTAAGATACAAATCTGGAATAAATGTACGCAACTGAGTGATTAACGCTATGAAAGGTCGCGGCACCAGCGGTGAATCTTAAGATGAGAACGTGCACTTTATCATTGAAGAATATTAAATGGGACCAGGGAGCTACTGTTCTCTCGAATCAAAAACATGATTTAAGTGAACTGTTTAGTGTATTAAAAAAAGCCTTGAGAATGAACAAGCAATTAAAAGAGACATGAAACCACAAAAATTGTAAACATACAACAGTAACTATGGGAGGTAGATAAGTGAACTATTGGTTGACAAAGCTTCTTGGAGGGGGTTGGAATTACAGGTAGCTCGTGAGCACGTACCGAAGTTTGTGAAATTTAACTCACCCTGACTGCACATCAATTACAGTGATTATTTGTAAGAGCATGAAAACCAAGAAGTCCGTGCTAATGGGAATGCGTTGACGAATGTGTGAAAGGGAAACGATAACAATTCTGAATTTGTAGTTCGTTATGGTCCTAACCTGCCGAAGCTGCAATCTATGATCACTGTTATCGTCAGTGCGATATGAGCAGGTCGGTGGCACCGTACCTGGCTCCCATCGCGTGCATCGCTGGAACCCCGCTGATGAAGACGCCAACGCTGAACCCCACTCCACTAATCGAATATTCTGTTCTAATTAAGGGCTAAGGCTGTGCAACACTGATGAGTCCAGAGTAGAAGACCCAAATTTCTAGTCAGTAAAAAACAGATTGCTCACTTTGTAAGACGTGTGTATTTCTATTGTCTATTGTCAAATCACAATTTACGAAAGATGTTTATATTTTATTAATAGGATTAAATAGGAATAATTCATATTTGTCATGTTGGAAATAATTGTGGTAGCAGGGAATGTCTGCACCAAAGTATTGTTGGCGGGAGAGACCGAACATTGATATAATTTTAAAAAGGGCGGGAGAGACCGCGTACGGATACATTTTAAGAAAAGAGCGGGAAAGACCGCGCGTTGATACATTTTGTAATGGTAGCAGGGATTGTCCGCACCAGACAGCATTGTTGGCAGGAGAGATCGCACTTTAGCGTTCGTAGGAAGTCAGTAGTAAGCGAGAAGTGAAGCGAGTCGGTAGCAGGTCTGAAGCGAGAGGTTGAGAGGAGCGGTGTGCCTGCCAGCCACCAGCAATGATATACAAGAGGTTATAAACGGATGTACAGAGACATCAACTAACTATTATCATAAGAGGAACTAATATTATTCAATTAATTTTTTGAGAAACTCAAGGTTACTGAAGGTATGTTTGCGCATTGCTAGTTGTAAGAACTTTTGTAAAATCATTTCATTACCAACAGTAAATATTTGAAGCTTTTTCAGAATATAATTAACTTTTGCCAGCAATATTGCATTTCTAATTATAATTCATCCCAAAAACCATCAACGTAAAACTTTGCAAAACTTTACTGTTGTCAAGAAAAAGTTCAACTATGAATTACGTAACTTCAGTCAAATTAATTAAAGAATAACGTCAGCTTTGCTATTAAAGAATAACGTCAGCTTTGGTAATAAATACAGCCCCTTATTACAGCCCACCAGCAGTTAATAGAGTATAGTAAAAGAGAGTAAGTATATTCATGTCGCAGTTTGATGTAGCAGTCAGATGGCGATCCAGTAACAGTAAAAAAGGTAAGGAACAGTTTTGGGTTATTGCAGGTAACGACTGAGGGCCACGACGACGACACATTGTATGTTTCGTCGAAATAATCAGAAAATCACTTTTAATAAGCAGCAATTAAATTTGTATGCGAAGATATAGAAAGACAATAAATTTCAAAGGGGAGGTTCATTTGTTATTATTAAGCAAGAGATAGAAATCCTAAGGGAAGGTTACATAGGTTATTGTAAAAGGGAAGGTTATCATTAACAAAACGATGTATAGAGGAGACGGGAAGGTTTCAACTTATTCCTGCCGAGAGGTTCAGCAACCAATCCTCTTAAAGTTACAGTAGTCCGCCAATGGCGTGATTGTTTCTTTGTAACAAAAACTCCCGCCAGAAGAGGCGAAACGTTAAAAACCAATAATCTCTATTTTCTGCCCACTTTTGCTAAAAAATGCTCCCCGACGTCGCATCAATTTCACCACCAATCGGTGCCCTCTCAAGCTTCTACTAGTCTCGCATTACAGGCTGTCGGTAAAGCTAAAATCTGTGTCCGAGGCTTTCTATCAACTTTGCGGTATCTTCTGAACCTGTAATATGTCAGAGCTGTTTCGCAGATGTTTTTGGACAGCCGGCAGATATTTATCAGCTGAATGTACTTTTCTTGGGACAGCACAGGCACCCACCTCCTCCCAGGCACAGTTCTGTCTGCCGGAATGAATGCTTTTGGCTCTGACTTCCAAAATGGATACGTACAATAAACTGCACAATACACAAGGTGCCAATATGACGCTAGCCGGGGTGACTTCCCCGAGACAAAGCGAGGGTGGCTTGCACCTGTCGATCCCTCCACTGCCGGCCGGAGTGGCCGTGCGGTTCTAGGCGCTAAAGTCTGGAACCGAGCGACCGCTACGGTCGCAGGTTCGAATCCTGCCTGGGGCATGGATGTGTGTGATGTCCTTAGATTAGTTAGTTTTAATTAGTTCTAAGTTCTAGGTGACTGATGACCTCAGAAGATAAGTCGCATAGTGCTCAGAGCCATTATATTTGATCCCTCCACTAGACGTTCTGCGATGAACATGTTCCCTTTGTTCTCAGGGGTTTGATTTTAGCGTGCAACTCTTGTGACTTCGCGTCCCGTATCCTCAGTGCGAAAGCTCACCCAGTAAGGCAATTGAAATAGCCAGCACCAGGCTAAATTAAAGAATGTTAAAAGGAAGAAACGAAATAAGTAAAAGCAATCCCCGTAACCGCATTATCCATATCAAAATATATGTATAATTATCACACCCTGTACAGCTGAACTCAAGTACGGTCGACTTATCCATCGAATATGAATCAAAAGAGAAGAGCCAAATATCTTTTCACTGTAGACGCACAATAAGTCAAATTTCGCTATTTGCTCTCCTTTCTGGTGTTGCTGTTTTAGTGGCCATGAGCGCAGTACTTGCGCAAGACGGCAAAGCAGTGGTAGTGCAACGACTTAGCAGTAACACACTGTGTACCACTATGTAAAGGGAAAAGCAGGAAGCGAAACGAAGAAAGCCTTGGGAAGAAGGACTATTAAACGCCACGTTTGTGTACTGTGCAAGAGTATTTATAAACTGGCTGAAAATCATTATATTTTTGAACAATGTTTTCCTTTGGACCAAAGAGACAATTTAAATATGTTTAACGTTTTCAGCAAGTTCTCTTAAACGTTATTAAACTTCTTCGGGGAAATGTTATGTGAAGACACAGTTGACTTCTCTCTCGAAACTTTTATAAATTCGTGGCAATCTTACTAGATTACACGCAGTTTCCGTAATTTAGTGGAAAACCACAAAAGAAAAAAGGAAAGATCTCGATAAACCACAAGTCATTTGACACATGCTTGTTTATCTTATTATTATTTTATTTTTCTGCCTCAGTTGGGCTGACGCCTTGGGCTGTTGGTAATCCATTACCTGCATTAAAAATACATTATTAGTCAAAATGGTAAATCCAAGTATTACAGTCATTTTTATCACATAACAAAACAGACACACACACACAAAATGAAAATACCAAACCACACATACAACACAAACAAAAGACGAATACTAAGCACATAGCGACACTACACACAGAAGGCACAACACAAAATGTGAAGTGCAAGAGATGTAAGCGATGTGTTGAATCAAATGTGGGTGGAGGAAATCCGGATATCGGCCAGCTGGAGCATGGAGACTGTGGAACACATCTCCAGGACCACACACATGGGCTAGCAGCGATGGAAATAGTAAAGAAACGTATTGTAACTACCACATAATACCTTTATTGTATATATGTAGAGAAACATGTATTTCAGGCGACTGAAGATGCTTCACAAATAAAAGAAGCCAAACATGTATTGCAATAAACGAACTGCCTTCAGTTAGTTGAACAGAGGAACATACCTCCACCAAATATTACAGTACGTAAACAGTTTTTTCGTAGCGTTAAAAGTATATCACTATTCAAAACGTAAAATTTAAATATTAAACCAAGTATACAGTTTTCTACTCCTCTGTGTATTCAGATCACAAAAACTCCTTACAAATGTTGTAATATACTATAGTTTTTCTGAAATAATTAATGAAATGACATTTATCTATTTTGAGCTATTCACAACTGTTCAGTTCGCAGATGACGCCTGTCAAATACTCCTACCAGATTCCGCCAAAAAATGAGTCAATGTATATATAGTAGGCACTCACAGTAAGTACACATAATGCTCGAAGCTGAACAGTTGTGTATCGCTCGAAATGTACCAATGTTATTTCATTTTAAAATTCGGAACAACTCAGGCATGCTCAACCAATTTAATGAACCGTAGTTATATGAACATACACAGTTTCAGTAAACTGTGCGTTTAGTTTATCATTTATATTTTACGCTTGGATTAAGAATACTCTTTTAAGCGTGCTTAAAACTGTTTATGTACTTTAATATTTGGATTTTGCCATTTGACTAATGATGTACTTTTAAAATAGGTAACGGTTCGATACTGAATGGGCATGTTCGGAAGTAGTCGCCGATAAACCAAACTGTCATTGGAATTGAGACGTCAAAATTGAGAAATACTTAGACTGAATACGTTTGCTGATGCTTTTGTCAACGCAATTACACGAGTTATTTATGTTACCTTCACGAGAGATTCACACACACTTACATATGCAAAAAAGCGACCCTGCAATTCACTTGCGTCATATGTGCACAGGACAGTCGCGTGCTCGGCGGCATGGGAGCTGTTGTTAGTGTGGGAATGGCAGGATGCAGCTGCAAACCAACCTGGACAACTGGCGCTGCCGCGTCATTCACCGGACGAGCTGCAGTGGGAGGTCACCGCCAACGTGAAGGCTGGCACTTCTCGAGCAGATGTGACCAGGTGTCCGTAGCCGCGGTCTTTTGTTGTTCGCATACTGTGGTAACTATTTATGATCACAGGTTCCCCACTCGAGACCTTCGGCCTGCCAATGACCAATGTCTGCTGTTTTGCATCTCAAGGGATGAGACTGCGAACCCTTTCTAACCATGTCCTGACCCATCCGCACTCGCCTGAGTAGTGGTGCTGTCTACTTTTGTGAACAGATTTGTCTTCACCCACTGTAGTGCTCACTGATGTCATCAGTAATAGTACGACACATTGCTCTTCAGTGTAATCGGGCTCTTTGTGAATATTATTTGTGCGATGCTAACGTGATAGTTTTTTTGTAAGTTTTTCTTTGAATTATGGTAAGTAGTGTAGCGCTATAAGCTCTGTCAAGAGTAAACTAAGAGCCTGAAGATAAATACGAGTTCAAGATCATTCTCCAATGTCCAACACGTAAATTTTGTAGCCTGGACTCACAGAGTTACTATTGAGGTCATTCGTGTAGGGAAAATTACCAATATTTTCAAGCAGTTCGGTGTGGTGTGAGACTTGTGACTTTAGATCGCAGAGCCCTCTGTGACTATATTATCGGGCAGAGTTGTAATTTTTTTAACTCTTTCTGAATAGGCTCCGGATCTATGCTGGTACAAAGAGCTTTCTACTGATAATGTTAAGCCTTTTTGTTTGTATTATATCTTTCGCAAGTCTGAAATATTTATTCACACTTTCATAAATTCTGGTAGGATCTTGGAGGTCATAACATGCAATACTGTAATACTATGATATTGATTCCGATAAAACATTACTGAGAGCATTACTAGACAGACTTTAGTTTCGTGTTCATTATTTATCTTATCTAAGTAGACAGTTCCTCGCCTGCCCCCTTTATAAATAAAAGTTAAGAGTCGTCCACTTGCGTGATCTAAAGACATATTTTCTTAGTTCGTAAATGCAGGCAGATCGAGGGGATAATTTAAGCACTTGGATGAGATATCACTGCATATGGGTTTATAAAGTCACAGACGCAGCCTATCCCAAAGTAGTCCAAGGTGCACTGTGCCCTCACGACAGGGTTCAGGGTTTGATTCTCATTTGTGTGCGGTGGTCATTGAGCCACTGTGCAAGTGTTTAGGAGCGATGGAGTCGTACACTGTGTTACTGGAAGCAAACAAAAGAATGTTAGTGGTCTGCCAGCAGAGCTATGCATCGCCTGCGTATGAGAGGCGGTAGCGGACGCACTATGGTCCCAGTTTCACTCTTCGTAAACATTCTTACGACGATACCACCAGGCACCTGAGCTGAACTCTGCCTTTGGAGGCTGTCTTACGATGCTGTGATACAATATTTCACTTCGTCGGAGCACTCAAGGATGATTTCCTCGCGTCCATGGCGAATCTCGTGCTTCGCAATTGTGAACAGCCAAGGTACCAGGTGTGAGATACCAATGTCTCTTAGACAGCTGAAGGATTGGTAGGGGTACCTACGAGTTCTCGAGGTTTGTTGTTGTCCAGAATCGAACTGACGATCTCTAGGCGAGAGAGAAACCGTGACCCGTGTGTGCAGTACTGCATTTCGCAATACTTAATTTCTGTTGTCCATTTTCTGTTGATTGTATCACATGATTCTCTTGGCCATGACTAAGGTAAACCTTTGATATGGCGGCTTCTGAGAGTATTAGTTTCTGGGCAATTTGAGAAATTCAGCAACGTTTGAGTTTTGCTCCGCCGTTCTAAAGTTGATTAAAAGTGGTATGATCTGGCTTATTCTCCATCCTTTACGCGAGTTTCACGCATACGTCAAGTATGGTGTATGATGATATCACGGTAATGAATTTCACAGAAGAGCTCCATTCAGAGAGGCGAGCGGCACCGTGAGGCACCGGGTTGTTTTGAATGTAGGCGGATGACATTTTCAGCAACATATCTAAAACAGTGCTCATCACACGTAAGTTTGAACACCGTGTCTGAACTCCACTAACGTCAAAACCCTTTCATGCATTTCTAGCCGGGAAACGGTGCAAGTATGACATCTCGGTCATTCAAAAATTGTGCTTTTGATCTCCTCCAGACATTGTAAAATTTAATAACGTAGATTTTTAAACACCCTATATGTTCCATTCCTTGCTTCATGTGTTGCTGTTTTTCATGTGTACCCTTGCTGTTCTTTTATTGACAATATTCACAAGACGAGTAACATCGTTGAAATGTATGAGTGATGAGTGCAGTTTGTGTGCTGCGCTGGCAAGACCTCTTAGTGGTGTAGGCAAAGAATAGCTACGTAACACGAACAGGAAGCTTCCATGTGTAATTTAAGAGCACGTGTTACGGTGCTGCAGAGTGTGCGTGCCCGTTCTGGTACAAATCCACTCACGCAAGTGTAGTGGACAAGGCGCCAAACGGAACATGTAAGCTTGTTACAGATATTAGTCGTGAAGTAGCTGCCAACGCGGCGAGAGCAAATCTGGCTCGTCAGGGAAACCGACCACTACATGGGCACGTTCCAGCAGCATAAGATTGAGATCCAGAAAAAAATTTCCACAAGGCCAGTTCAATCTTGCAAGCAGTAGCAGCTACAGCAAGAAATCAACTGTGGGTCTCTGCTTGAGAATACCTCTGCCTGGTGTCTGCCTTCGGAAATCCCCCCACCTGAGCATGAACAGAATCGGATCGTGTGCAGATCACACAACCATCTTCGTTTTGGAGTTGGAAGATCCAGGAGTAATCTCAAGAATTGGTACTTTCCTGTGGGTGCCACCAACTGAGACTGCGGAGAACCACAACCATGGAGCCACCTACTGGACTGGCAGCTATGCCCTGCATACTGCACAGAAGATCTTCTGCTTGCTACACCAGGTGCAGCTGAAGTTATACCATGTTGGTGAAGATCAGTGTAGCATGATAACTTTTTTATTTGTTTTTAGTGGTTATTACCATGTATAGTATTTATTTCTGACTCGAATAACTAATATATACGAACACATACCGCTAGCCTTCCTTTCTTTTCCTTAATGGGGTCCGCTTTTTAGCAAGTTGTGAAATTTTGCTTTCTTACAATTTCGTAGCCGTATGCCCTTCCTGAGACGACAGTCGTAAGGCAGCCTAAGGAAGGAAATCGTGAAGGCCACCTGAATCGTACAAATTTTATTCTGTGTGTTATCGTATTTTATGTGTTTGTGTATCGTATTGTCATAGACGGGATCTGACGACCAACCCAGCGCTTGCCTAACCGAGCATGGGAAACCACCTAAGAACCGCACTCAGATCGGCTCCTGTAGCAGCTAAGTGGATTCGATGGCGCGTGGATTCGATCCCTGACTAGCAGGCTAGCGCGCTGAGTGTGACTACGGCAATCACGTACCGGTAGTAATGAAACCTACTTACTGAGCAAGAAGGTGCCGGGACTTGGACTTTTTGTGTCTTGTAAGTACAAAGTCACAATATGTAAATTAAAACACTTCACTAAAGTAACGATATATATGTACTTCATATGCCTCAATAAATTAATGGGAATTGTGTCTGGAGAAACGAAAATTTTTATTTACTCAACTGCTCATACACCTACGTAACCCAAAAATCGTTCCTACAGTTGCAACAGTTAAGAGTTGATGTCCAAATCCTATACATAGTTCTAAAGAATCAACAGCCTCCAAAACATCATAAATAATGACAGTCAGCTCTTCTGGACCGTCTGTCAGTGTCTCGTACACCAATCGCTTCATTTTACCCCACAAAAAGAAATCTGAACGACATCAGCAACATCTCTAAAACAAAGTCCATCATACGGCGGTATGAACAGTATCTCTGGACATCAACAGCGTCAAGACCTTCATGGAACCAAAGCAGAAAATTGGTGCACCTGCAACATTTTCGTCATATTAAAAAGAGGTGTTTCTTTCTATCTCCTCTACACCCTGGAATTGTTTATACTTAATTTCTTTAGACATTATATAAAAGCACTGGGAAAATTGTTCTTAGATTCGAATTGTTAGTGGCTAATTAGTGCAACGGGACAATATGTGATTTAGAAATGGTGCATTTAAATGATAATCTTTAAGTGGTCTACACCACTGAATATGCTTCAGTAGCTTAAACCGAAACGTACTATTCAAAATGGTAATTTTCACTTATACATATGTTCATAGACAGACATAAACTAAAAATCGTTAATATACTGTTTCTGGTAACTGATGTTAACAGACCAACAACATTAAAGATTGCAATTATTGCCTTTCGCTGTGAATAGTCTTACCAGCTGAGGCACTCCATCACGTATTACTAACTGAGGCTTAGATTGGGCCTGCAATTACCTACTGTCCTGCTTAGATTACTCCTGTGAGGAGAAATAGGTGGATGATGGACTTAGCGAGAGACTTCTCCTTTTTATGAAATGAATCTTTCACTATGCAGTGGCGAATACAATATAAACAGATTTCCTGCGAAATTAAGCCTATTTACACATCGAGACTTGAAACTTTTCGCAGCTTCTGAAAGACCTGGGTTCGAGTCCTCTTCGAGTCATGGAGGCTTTCAAACGGAGCTTACGGCCTGTCGCTGTTCGATTTTGTTCATAGTTATATGATTTGAAGATCAGTTCCCGGACATGAATTTCGTGAAACAGGACGACTAAATCTTTAAAAAAGAGAAACTTTTATTTTTATTTAAATTCCACACTTCTTAACTAATGGAAATATTTATAAACAAATATTGATTCATATTTTTTAATAACAATAAGATCATTATATTTTTAATTACTTATTCTCCTCCTCCTCCTTCTCCTTCTTCTTCTTTTAGCTAGAGTTCATCCTGTCTAATATGAGGCCCCCTCTTGCAGAAATTGGATTCTTTTTATTTAACTTTGTGGTTTGATGCCGTTCTCGAAGCCACAGTCGTCAAGATACCTTAAGGGAGGGAAGTCGTGTGCCCATCGCCCTATTTGCCCTATGAATCGCGTAAACTTTGTTCTGTGTGCCTTCGTATTTTAAATGTTTGTTTAACGTATTCGCTGAAGTGGAGTGTGCAGAGCAACACAGTGTTTACCTAAACAGGTGTGGGAAACCGTCTAAAAACGACACTGAGGCTAGTCGGTGTACCACACCACGGTCGTTTAAATAGCGGGTGGGGGTTAACCCCCTCCCTCACACCATTCCCCCGCCCTCCTACCATTCCCACATAGTGCTTTACGCTAGACGAGCAGGTCGCATGTTTTTTAATTGCGAATTGTATGAAAATAAATTAAAATTTGCTACGGACATGCAAAATGCCTTATTGTCGAAGAAAAAAATATATGCGTCAATAACACCATTCAGTCTCTGAAAATAAAAAAAAGTGTTTCATTTTTATTTGATGTTTCACATTTCGGTACAAAATTTTAATTTACCGGAATATTCTCCCGGATAGCCGTGCGTGTTAAAGCGCCGCTTCCGCATACAAAGGATGCGGCCGGTATGCCGGCCAGCCTGGATGTGAATTTTAAATGGACTCCCACATCCCACTAGGTGATTACAGCGCTGGTACGCAAGTCCCGACTCATTTACGAGGTTCACAAATATTTAGAGATGTTTATTTTACTTTGTGCCAACGGCCTTGCCGCAGTGGTAACACCGGTTCCCGTCAGATCACCGAAGTTAAGCGCTGTCGGGCTCGGCTAACACATGGATGGGTGACCATCCGGTCTGCCCAGCGCTGTTGGCAAGCGGGGCGCACTCAGCTCTTGTGAGGTAAACTGAGGAGCTACTTGGTTGAGAAGTAGCGGCTCCGGTCTCGGAAACTGACATACGGCCGGGAGTGCGGTGTGCTGACCACATGCCCCTCCATATGCGCATCCAGTGACGCCTGTGGGTTGAGGATGACAAGGCGGCCGGTCGGTACCGTTAGGCCTTCATAGACTGTTCGGGAGGAGTTTAGTTTTTTTATCTTACTTTCACATGGAATAACCAAACACTCTGATAGTTGCGGTGCACACATTATTGTTTATTTATTTATTGCAAATTGAAGATACGTTACTTGATATTTTAAAACATATCGTACATATTAAGGTTTTCGTTTGTCATATTTTTTGTAGTTCGTTGTTATGTTATTGTCTGCAACGTTTGAGTAAGAATAACGCTCTTTCAAAATAAAAATAATTTCACGTTGACATGTAAATAAAATTTTATTAGTTTAAGATGAATGTAAATAGATGACAGGGTACAGGAGAGATTTGTTAGTGCCATCACCGATTGTGACTGGTGGTGGATACCTCGGAATGATTTCTTCGAGCTGTTGGCCGCCAGTCACACATTCCGTCTAAGGGAATTACGGGTGTGTCGACAGGAAGGGCATCCGTCCATCCTTTAAACTAACCAGACCAAATCCATAAATAACCTCGCCCATCCTGCGACGACGCAGCACAAAGGCACAAGATGAAGAAGAAGAAGAAGAAGAAGAAGAAGAAGAAGAGTGGGTTTTCCATGCAGTTAGCAATCAGAAATAAATAGACGCTATTTTTATCCTACGTAATCTAAAGTCCGTAAGCTTACCTCTGATTTTCCTACGTCTCTGGGGGCTCAACCTCAGTGTTGGTGCCGCGGGGAGTGGCCGCGCGGTTTGAGGCGTCATATCACCAAATGGCAGTTATAAGAGTTACAAGTGCCGAGGGGCATGAAAGGGAAGCAGTGGTTGGGAAGGGATTGAGACAGGGTTGGTGCCTCTCCCTGATGTTATTCATTCTCTACATTGAGCAAGCAGTGAAGGAAACAAAAGAAAAGTTCGGAGTAGGTATTAAAATCCATGGAGAAGAAATAAAAACTTTGAGGTTCGCCGATGACATTGTAATTCTGTCAGAGACAGCAAAGGACTTGGAAGAGCAGTTGAACGGAGTGGACACTGTCTTGAAAGGAGGATATAAGATGAACATCAACAAAAGTAAAACAAGGATAATGGAATGTAGTCGAATTAAATCGGGTGATGCTGAGGGTATTAGATTAGGAAATGAGACGCTTAAAGTAGTAAAGGAGTTTTGCTATTTAGGGAGCAAAATAACTAATGATGGTCGAAGTAGAGAGGATATAAAATGTAGACTGGCAATGGCAAGGAAAGAAGTGAAATTTGTTAACATCGAGTATAGATTTAAGTGTCAGGAAGTCTTTTCTGAAAGTATTTGTATGGAGTGTAGCCACGTACGGAAGTGAAACATGGACGATAAATAGTTTAGACAAGAAGAGAAAAGAAGCTTTCAAAATGTGGTGCTACAGAAGAATGCTGAAGATTAGATGGGTAGATCATATAACTAATGAGGAGGTATTGAATAGGATTGGGGAGAAGAGGAGTTTGTGGCACAACTTGACTAGAAGAAGGGATCGGTTGGTAGGACATGTTCTGAGACATCGAGGGATCACCAACTTGATATTGGAGGGCAGCGTGGAGGGTAAAAATCCTAGAGGGAGTAAGCAGATTCAGAAGGATGTAGGTTTCAGTAGGTACTGGGAAATGAAGAAGCTTGCACAGGATAGAGTAGCATGGAGAGCTGCATCAAACCAGTCTCAGGACTGAAGCCAACAACAACAACAACATCGCGGACTGCGTGGCCTCTCCCACCGGAGGTTCGAGTCCTCCCTCGGGCATGGGTGTGTGTGTTGTTCTCAAAAGAAGTTAGTTTAAGTAGTGTGTAAGTCTGTGGACCGATGACCCAAGCAGTTTGGTCGCTTAGCAATTCACACAGGTTTGAACATTTTGAGTGTTGGTTTGTCTTTGGTTGGGTTGGTTCGATCGAAGAACCGATTTCCTGTCCCACATTTGTCAATCCGATGTTCTGGTGCGCCGGGAAGACTGCCCGTTAGGTCAACAGTCGCCGAATGGGCGCCTGCGGAAGAGATGGGACGACGCTTGTGGCGTAATGAGGTGTACTAAACGCCGCCTCTGCCGCCCTCGGAGGCCGCCGCCTCCTCGCGGGCTTCGCCGGCGCCGCGCCGCCGGTTACCCGCAAAACGACGCCGCGTTGTCCCACTGCGAAGCCCCGTAACTGGTCTACCTGTTACTCGCAACACCGACAACCCGGGAGGCACTCCTCCGTACACAGAGACCGGCGTGGCTTACGTAAGGCTTGCCCCTAGAGGCAATACCCTGTGCAAAATCGTATTACACACGACACTTGAAATATAGCGCTTATAAACACCAACAACTATTTAATGTCTAGCGATACATTGGAAAGAGTTGAAAGAGGATTAAAAAAAGTTCAAAATATCGCTCGTTGCGCTTACTCTGTGAGTCGGAAGCAGGCGCATGTGCAGGTAGACGAAAGATTCCGTGCGGTAAGTCGAAATCGCGGATCCCGTACTGCAGGCATTATTCTGTTCTTGGCCACGTAGATCTTCTGTTTGTGTGGTTATGTACTAGTAAAAGACCTTGTGTGTATGCCTCGTTTGCCGAAAATAATTACACCATTCAAAACACGTGTTTCCAATGCGCTCGCCTCGGTGACTCCACATATGCTTCAGAATGTATAGTGTGAAAGGACTAACGCTTAGATGTTGTTTTGTGTGAACAAGGGACGTCACATAGAACATCAACAAAAATTCGTATTTTTGAAACTTTCCTGTACATTCAATGTAATTCTTATCTGTGTAACACTATGCGTTACAAAAGTGGTTCAAATGGCTCTAAGCACTATGCGACTTAACATCTGAGGTCACCAGTCCCCTAGAACTTAGAACTACTTAAACCTAACTAACCTAAGGACAGTACACACATCCATGCCCGAGGCAGGATTCGAACCTGCGACCGTAGCAGTCGTGCGGTTCCAGACTCCAGCGCCTTTAACCGCACGGCCACTTCGGCCGGCTCAAACTAACTCAATTGGTTGTAGGAAACATTAGTGTGCTTCCGTCACGTGGCTGTCTGCTTGCTTCACATCTTTGCAACATACTCAAGTCTTCTGGGTGTGAGCATTCTGTATTTAACGGCCGACCCATATGGCGCACTGGTAGCTATGTCACTACGATGTCTGTTGGCGGGTGACGTTGAAACCATTATGAGTACACCTCCTATCCCCCAGGTGGCGTACTCCGTCATCGAACCAAATTCGACGTCGGCTTTCCAGGTATACTATTTCTTTTTGCCGGCAGTGTACAAAAAGCATTTATAGGTGGACAAAATATATGTTTTGTGATACAGCGAGATCTGGGGAACTGCACCACCTAAGAATACCGGGAAATGAGGAAGACCTCTTTGGGAAGAAGGATGTACAAGAGTGACGAGTGCGCACAGGTGACACCAGAAGTTTTTGTAACGGTCACTATGATATTAAAAGGAATTAAAAATGATTTATACAAGAGATCTGCGTGACGTGAAAAGTGACAATTGACTCTTCAAGGAATTCGTTAAATTTCGCTTACACTATAAATCACACAAATCTGACAAAAGAGGGAGTCTAAATGTGAAGATTAAAGAGGAAAGATGTCGGGAAATATTCGAAAACTCGAAACAATAAAAATGAGGCAGTTTCGATTTTAATGATCCGCCTATGTAGCGACTGTTTGAAATGGAAATATTTCACCCGACTCCTCGGTCCTATGTCTTCTCCATCATTCTTTACATCATCTTCGTTTCCACGAACATTCATAACTGTCCGTTTTTGACGTATTTATTTTCATACCTTCATTTTTTAATGTGTCTATTTCCGTTTTCCCTCTCACTATTCTACCTGTTCCATCCGATGTCAACAGCGAATCATGCACAAATTGCTGCCGTGTCGTGTTTCCCACTAGTGCCGAGGAACTGCCGTCCTCATAAAGACTGCCTACCATCGTAGTCAAAACGTTGCTTGTCGTGTTACTTTACGTCATGACATGATCACAGACCCAGAAGAAATTTGTTGGTGCAGACTCCGGCCACGAAACCCTTGACTCGTACACCAAAAGAATAATTTGTCTGCACTTTTTAGTGCTACATCTTTTTCGAAAGCTAATTGAGGATGAGGAAAAGAATTTCACACTACCGACGTCTTGAACGTAGGCACGGATATCTGCATGCCTGCTTATTGCTGCTATTATATTTCAACGAGACTGAGGAAAATGACTGCTATTCACATATTTCTCAGAACGATAAACTGTTAAAACGTCAACAATTAAGAGCTGTGGTACAGAGAATTATAATACGAACAAACCTGAGTTAAATCTCAATATGTAAGAACCAAGAGACTGGTTAGAGCCCAGTAGAATTAAAAAAGAAATACTTCGCAGACTTCAACGCGGTGCATTGCTTCCGTAGTACGATTCTGGTATCCATGCGTAACAACTGTGACCGAAAGCCCGCCCCACATTATTCGTAGCACCACGAAGTGATGTAAGAAACAGGCCAAGCGCTGCTCCTGAAGCAATAGATTGCGTAGTGCTAGCTGCGTGTCCACGAATACCGCATGGTTTGTCGTTTAAATATAACCAGCAGCAACACATCACAGGAAGAGCTGGTCCTCGAGCAACACTAGGCGTAACCTACCAGACTCCCAGCTCTGAAGAATGATAAACTGATGCGAACAATTTTCATGTTGTCTGTATACATGCACATATAGGTACATACTTATATACATACGTACATACTTATAAACGTACATATATGAAGGACGAACAAAAAATCCGTGCACTCAAATCTTTGCATGCTAACATTACAGAAATGACTAAATTTCATATCCTGCATATTTACGGTAGAAAATGGACGCAGGAGAAAGGTAATTTGGCACCACATGTCCAAAAAGCATCTTGATTCAATATTCTACACCTGTATAGCTCAAATAGCGCAGTGGATATAATTTCCTGCTAATATACACGAGATTGAGAGTTAGATTTTCTATTTTATAATTTTCATTGGCCCAATAATGCTGTAAAATGCATTAATTATTGAACGATGTATATCCTACCACTACAGTTTTTTAACGTTGGGCGTAACAGTTATCCGTGAGACATGTCAGAAGCATTTATGAAGATTAATAATCAGTTAAATTAATTACCTATCATAAGGCAGAAATAGCTACAAACTTACAAATTTGTGGAGATTTTATACATACACACTACATTCAGTAAACGCTGTCAGTTGATTGGAAGCTGAAAACGTATTCAGTCGTTACATGATGTTGATAATAAAAATAGTAACGGAGTAGGGTATATCATGTGAATAGGGTTGCAAACTGGTGCCGTAATGTCCTAACGAAATGTGTGGAATCTGATTTCGAATGTAATTGATGAAGTTGCGCTAAATAGGACACTTAAAACTATGTTACCTGCACGGCTGCAATGGAATTGTCTAGGATAAAGGAAGCAGAGTTGCGGAAGGGATTTGACTGAAGAAAAGTCACAGTGAACCGGAAAGCATGGAAGGGTGTAGTGTGTGGCAGACAACACAGGACAAATTTAAAAACAAAATTCATCTTTAAAAGAGGAATAACAAAAAATGTCGTACTCACATTTCTGCGTTGATGCAAAGTAATAACAACAGCTCTGTATAACGCCTGCTGTAATTGTCGTATAATTCTTCTGCAAAAAACTTGAATCTAGGCCCAGAATCAAACTCTCGAACTCGAGTTTTCTAATGCAAAACTCTGCACACTGCACTAACTGCCACGAGGGGTAGCCGTGCGGTCTCAGGCGCCTTGTCACGGTTCGCGCGGCTTCCCCCGTCGGAGGTTCGAGTCCTCCCTGGGGCATGGGTGTCTGTGTTGTCCTTAGCTTAAGTTGTATTAAGTAGCGTGGAAGCTTAGGGACCGATGACATCAGCAGTTTGGTCCCATAGTACTAACCACAAATTTCCAAAAAATGCACTAACTGTGCAACATAAGCATTCACTGTTGGAAGAAGATACTTCCACTGGTTACAGTGTCGCCAAATCATCTCTCTTCTGCGTCTATTTTCTACCAAAAATACGCAAGGGATAAAGTTTTTTTCGGAGACATTCCTGTACTGCTAGTATACAAGGAATCGCACTGTGGTATCGGAGTGCGCGGATTTAGGTTCATATTGCATCTCGTTTCAGTCAAGGACTGGGTTTCTGCTAATGTGGCAGAGGGTTCCGACTGTTGACATGTGAGAGGCGATTCCCTGATTCGGCAATTGCTTTATAACCAAGGAAATTCTTCTGAAACATTTGCCTTGGACTATAGAATAGAACATTTTTTTTAACAATTCGTCCCTTGTAAAAATATTAAGTCCTCATACGAGCTTCTGCTCTTTATTGCAGCTGCCAATCAGATTCATCAAAAACTGTGAGGATTTCTGTATTTTTCCTTCTTCTAAATTCCATTTTACGACATAGATCCAAAGATTTTAACATCTTTTTTACACGGGTCGTAACTTTCCTCTCCATGTTTTTGGTCAGAGTTCATGTTTCACCTCCATACAAAAATACCAGTCGCACAACTGTCTTGTACATACGGTGTTCTGTTGTTTTGCTGGATAGTGCTGAATAGTCCGCCCAATGGAAATATACACCTCTGCTGATTTTATCTCGTTCGTTATCTCCTCCTCCATGTTGTTCGCATTGATAGTACTCCCTAGATATTTGAAGGACGTAGTCTTCTTCAATTCCGTATCTTCTACTGCCAGTGATCTTTCCGTTTCCTGTTCACTGTTTCTTGCTACAGTCATGCACTGTAATTTCTCTTGATTGACCCTCACAATCACTTTTCATGCCCCCTCAATATACAGATTAGACGTTGTTACTAGTTGATCTTCCTCTACAGCTAAAACGACAATATTTTCGGGAAACGCTAACAATTTAACTTGGCTATCTACATTTACACCTCGTCCAGTCGATGTACTCTTTTGGAGGTCTTTCCCAGCACCAGGTTAAATAGGCTGGGGGAGACACACTGTCCGTTTTTAACACCTGTTGCCATCGTAAAACACCCTCACTTTAAATTCAGTTTCCTTAATTAACATTTTAGTCTGCCTGATCAGTCTCGAAGGCATTCCTTATTCTTTCATTATGCTCCACATGCTTTTCGTGTGGACACTATCGTATGTTTTCCTCAAATCTATTAACCGGCAGTATACTTCCTTATCAAATTTCCGCATCTTTTCAATTACTTGTCTGAGAATGAATATTTGGTCCGCCGTAGATTTGAGTTTTCTAGCGTGGTGCTCTTCAAGGTTTTCCTCTATGTACGGTAATAGCAATAGTAAGAGAATATGTGCAAAGACCTTGTAAGCGCCACATAATTACGATATATCCCTGTAATACTCAAATTTAGTTCTTTTTCCTTTCTTATATACTTGTTGCTCTTCATTTAAAATGAGTAAAATGTCGTTACTTTTTATATGAAAATGCGTAATAGATTTTTCGTTCCGAGTGACATAATGTTTGCCCGAATACTTCATGTCTGTGATATCTTATAATTTTAATTGCACACGTGCACGTCTAAATATAAAATTTAAGAATTTTGAAACTATACGATAAGCATTTATATTCGGTATTGGCTGTGAATGTGATTATCTTTATAGCGGTTTAGTAATTATACTGGGCAATTCAGACTTCATATAGCGATTACAGACGTCTGTATCGAACGCATAGCCGGCCGCGGTGGACCTCAGCAGTTGAGTCCCATAGTGCTCAGAGCCATTTTTGAAGTCAGTTTGAAAGGAGTCAGATTGTGGCCTTCCGAGTGTCGGGATGGCCCTTTCGGAGAACTGCTACACACGTGGGATGCTCTGCGTCACTCGTGTAGCGATGTCGGTGTCAGTGGTCAGGTGGACATTGTCGCACTCGTAGACGAGCTTCTGGACGTCCACGCAGCACAGCCGGCCGCCAGGATCGTCTTAAAGCAAGGGCAGCAGTGGCAGGTCCAACTGTTACCACAGCACAGGTTAAAGGGTTTGTGAGACCAGGTGTGTCAGCACCAACCAAATGGCTCTGAGCACTATGGGACTTAACATCTGTGGTCATAAGTCCCCTAGAACTTACAACTGCTTAAACCTAACTAACCTAAGGACATCACACACATCCATGCCAGAGGCAGGATTCGAACCTGCGACCGTAGCGGTCGCGCGGTTCCGGACTGAAGCGCCTAGAACCGCTCGGCCACCCCGTCCGGCGTCAACACGAACTGTACGAACCATTTATTAGCAGTGGCATAACGGGCACACGCGCCTCTAGTCCGTTTCACGCTACAGCATCGATGTGCAAGGTTCGACTGGTGCCGTAAGGGGGTCACTTGGAAGATGGAATGGCACGCTGTGGTCTTCAGCGACGAAAGCGGATTCTGCCTGGACACAACTGATGGTCGTTTGCGCATACGACGTAGACCTGGTGTCGGCTGTCTCGTAGAGCGCATTCGTCCAATACACACCGGCCCCACCCCAGGTGTTGTGGGGTGCGATAAGCCACAGATATCGTTCATGTTTGGTGTTTCTGGAGGGACACTAACCAACACTCGGTACGTACAGAATGTTGTTAGACACGTTGTTTTGCCGTCTTGCAACAAGAAGGCGATGTGTCGTCCCAACAGGACTATGCTCGCCCACACATCCCCATTGAAACTCAACGTGCTGTGCGAGACGTGTAGCAACTTAACTTGCCAGCACGATCTGCAGACTTGCGGAATGTCATGCGACGAGAAGTGATTCTGCCATTAGTCAACCAACAATAGCCAGCCAACTACGTGAACATATCGAGCAGGCGTGGAATAACATATCCCAGGACAATATTCGCCATCTGCACCATCGACTGGATACCAGAGTCAGCGCCTGCGTTGCATTAATATGAGTGTTTCAGCATGGGTCGATAGATGGTACCTCAGGAGCGCTTGTGCTATTAATCTGTAAATGTAATCACTTCATGTACTCCATATGCACCGTTGCAACAACAAATCTTGAGTGAACTGGAAACCTCTAAAAAGATTTACTAATTTTTTTCCGGCAGTGTTTGTCACCCTCATTATTCTCATTATTACTATTATTACTATTATTACTAATATCACTATTAGTGGCAAGAGCAACAGTAGTTGAAGTACTGCCAGTACTAACTTTATTAGCTCATAGTCAGTATTATTTACTTACGTTGTCACTTTAGACACTCAGCCCGCATCTCGTGGTCGTGCGGTAGCGTTCTCGCTTCCCACGCCCGGGTTCCCGGGTTCGATTCCCGGCGGGGTCAGGGATTTTCTCTGCCTCGTGATGGCTGGGTGTTGTGTGCTGTCCTTAGGTTAGTTAGGTTTAAGTAGTTCTAAGTTCTAGGGGACTTATGACCACAGCAGTTGAGTCCCATAGTGCTCAGAGCCATTTTGAACTTTAGACACTCAAATCATTTTAATAGTATTTGTCACATTAAAATTGTTATTTATTAGGTAACTGTAACTGTAAAGAGGGTACTACATGTGTGAAACAGTCTGATGTAAGAGAGGGCCTGACAGCACTAATCAAATCTGATTAAATAAATAATTAAAAGTGTTATATGTCAATCGGGGAGTTACAAGGTGCGAGGCTGCGACGTTTTCCTGGGTGCATTCGCCCATTAATGTGGGCCCCTCTGGGAAATAGTAAACAGAAATATTTGAAGGGTAGCAGTTTCAGTCGGAGGGAAGTAAAGGTTACCGCGAGCCGTGGGTAAGATATCTGTGCGGCATTCTGGATGGGTGGCAGTTCTGTTGGCAGACTTACACTGCTCACTGCTAACAGCCACATCTCAAGCGGGGTGCAAGGATTGTTAGTAGTAGGGAAGTTACCATTGTTGCTGGTCACCGACTTTGTCTCCTGGCCCAACCGCAGCGGTATCGATCCTGTAAGATACCAAGATCATCACCGATGTGGTCACCTTTATTATAAAATCAGCCGCTGGTGTATTTTATCATGTGGGTCTTGTTTGTGATGGTTGCGTTTCAGCATTTCCGTGGCAGGCAGTTATGGAGTTGGAACTTGTGTGTGGGGTGACACTTCTACTGATAACAGAAACTTCCCATCGCACCCCACTCAGATTTAGTGCTAAATGGCATAGTGGATAGACCATCAAGAACTGAACAAAGTTCAAGCACGGAAACGGGAAGAAGGTGTGCTGAACTGTGAGAAAAGAAGCAAAGTAGAAACCATGAACGTTACAAGCGGAAGATGTGCAACATCGAGAGAATTGCAAGAATTACGGGGTCGTGGTTGTGTAGTTACGGTGTTGGCCAACAAAGTGGCAGATCAGTGTCAAGTCTGCCACGTGCCTCTTTTCTTTTCGCAAAATTATGAACTTTCCGTCCGGTCTATTCTCCTTCTGTAGTCTTGGCAATGCCGCTTAGACCTCTCTCAGAAATGAAAACAACAAATACACGTGTGTGAATTATGTCACAAATTATGTTTATGAGCCAAAACTTCCAAAACCGAAAGCAAGATCCATAACATATGGTACTTGTGTAGAACACATAGAAGGTGCCTACGTCTGGAAGTCCCTTCTTACACTTCGCTGTTGCAAAGGGACGTTACACCCGTTACACCACGACACAGACACAAATTTGAGTACAGCGAACAGACACGTCAGTGACCGGACGGAAAGCTCATAATTTTGTGGAAAAAAAAAAAGAATGGGACACGAGGGAGATCTGAACATTGATCTCCCCCTTCCAGTCCAGTCGAACACCGTGACCAAAGCACCACCGCTCCGTGCCTATTCAATTTCTCTCGATGTTGCACATCTTGAGCTGGGACCGTTCACTGTTTCCATTCTGCTTCTTTTTTCGCTATTCAGCACATCTCTTTCCGGTTTTCGTGCTTGATTTGTGTTCAGTTCTTAAAAGGGCTATCCACTGCGCCATCTTACCACTACATCTGAGGGGGGGGGGGGGGGGGGTCGATGGGGAGTTTCCCTTGTGTGTCACACTTCTATGGAGCCGAGACTTCTTGCTGGGATAATCGGCTTTTCACAGGTATAGCCACACTAAGAAGAGAATAACAGTGCAACACAGCGTTCTGTTGTCTACGACATGTATTCAGACGAAGGGAGAATGAATGGATATATCTGCATTTCATTTGCGTGTTTTTTCTCTCCACCGATTCCCATACAGAGTTTTGCACTCAGAATCTCTCGAGGGTAATTCCGCTATGATTGCCCAGAAAAGCCATGGCCTTTTCGACGGTCTTGTAGCGTTTCGTTAGCGAATATTTTACAAACTGCAAGAGACATTTAGACGACTTTGTGCCATTTCCGCCATTATACTTATTTACAAGATTGCCAATGAGTATGATGTGCATTAAACTAATTTTCAGTATTTACGTAATTTCCGGTGGTTGTTACGTTTTCTTCTTCAACACAATTTCTGTGCGTTGGTCACAAAAGTTGGAAATGATTATTAAGTTACCGTCAATTTGAAGTATTTCTAAAGCCTTTGCAGTAGTCTCATCAATCTTAATTGCTGACTTCCTTCTTCTTCCCCCATCGAAATTTGAAAGTAATCGGTCAAACTGGTGGGCTGCGTCTTCTCGAAGATGTTTTTTACTAACGTGTAAACATTTGGATGAACTGTTGGTATTACTGTATTTACCGTGATGAATTGTTCTCGGGGTCTTCTGGCGAAGATGATGGGTACGAAATTCATCGAAACGTTGCGACAAGACGACGCCACCACTCGGCTGATAACCCGAGAAGAATTCATCATTGCAATACGCAGAGAGAGACTGCAATCGCATAGACGTATTTACCCTTCGTTTCCTCTCTCCAGAGACATTGCTAGTGCAATGGCGCCTTCCACTGCAGTTAAACACATTTTTTGGGATACGCTCATTATCGAGCTATTGGACCAGAAATAGTCGAATAAGTTCTGAAGCTTTTGGTTTTAAGACGTGCTCTCCCGAACAGATAGCCAACCACTGGCCAACATTTCCAGGGGACAATATACTAGTGCTGAATAAATTCTTCTGTTACGCGTATTTCTTCGTTTTCGTTATAGGCTACAACACTGAACTCGTTTCTACAAACACTGATTAAAATGAAAATTCCAACACATATTCTCTGTTTCAGGAAACAAACTTCTAGCTGACTGGGCAACAGCAATTTCGAAGTACATCGTGAGAGACGCTAGGTTCCATCATGGGAAGTTGGTTTTAATAGTTAAATAAAAATATCACATGTTTTGTTCAGTAGCAAAACGAATTTGTTTCCTCCCAAGAACTTGTAAGGTCGGTGTGAATTATAAACAATTGACCAAGCTATTTGTTCGAATTTTTTAACCTTTCATACACAAGTAATAATTCACAACTTGATGGACATGATTTTCCGTTTTTGCTGCCATATGCCAATATTCTTTCATTTGACTCCCTGGTTTCATCACCAAATAAAAATTTGTTGCACTCATTCATCAGTAAATTATTTTCGTGAAAGAGTATTCCTCAAGAATCCGTGGGATTTTGCGTGTCTATTTTGTCCTAAGGCGGTGCAGTTACTATTTTTCATTTCTATATGATAGTAACCACGTTACTAAATCGTAACGCATACTGAAGCACTACAACGTAAAATGATGAAGTTGTGGTGTCTGTTTCTCTGCACGTTTCTTGCACTTACAAAATGTTTTTGCGCTTCATTTTCTGCTTCATCCGAAATAGAAACGTGGCTGTCTTCACCAAAACCTGTGTTATCTTTAGTGGATACAACTCGTTTGCATTTATTCTTTATAACGTTTACACAGCGCCTGCAAGTTACATCTTCAGTGGTGATGTACTCACCGATGACTGTTGTAAATGAATGAAGGCTTCCCTTTGGCGGTCTCAGTGAACTCCATCTTTCTAAACGCTTTCTACACGACACGTTTCGGGAAATGATTCCAATTTTCAAGTGCGTTTTTCTCTTTTACTGTGGCGTTTTTACATAATGTATCTGATGTGTGAGGTTTTGCTTTGTTCTGTTGACATTACTGCAGTATGTAAAAACGCGTTGTTTTTATCCTGAATAGAGGAGCGTTAATCCTCTGGTATTGATCCGAACACATCATCCATTTCAATAGAGGTAACGTCTTCCTCCACAAGTGTTTCTTTTTCGTATAAAAACCGTGCGCATAGTCACATATTGGAACAGTAGTGGAACTTGGAGAGCTAGGTACCTTAATAGAATGTAAATATTCACCAGTATGGACATACTAAACAAATTACAGACACGTGGTAACAAGCAGATGCAATTGTTCTAAATTTCGTAATGTAGGATACAAAGTTTCAGACGGTATTAAGTGTAAGTATGTACTTAATATCTAACAGTAGTTTTTGAGCGCATTTCTCGTTATTATAATTCGAAGTGAAGTTTTTCCTATGGATGCACGTGGCGTGAAGTCGGTCTTTTACAGGCACATCATATTTAACTAGGAGGCACGCCTCTTCCGCAGTGAAATTGCTTCCTGCAATTACGATTTTCCGTGTAGCCTCGGTTTTGTCTCTGCTTTAGGACGACTGCTATGTCGTCACTGGGTGCAGGAAATTTACAGAGGAAACAGTCCAAAATTATGGAAGAGGGAAGAGAAAGGAAAGCAACGAAAACGAATGGTAGCGGCTGCCGTCCTTTCTGTTAATCTCTGTAATAGCTAACCAAGCCTGCAGTCGTGGCCAGTTGAGGACGTAACACCAATTCGTGCTGGATTAAAGTGGGATCATCTTAGATGCTTTTGAGTGTCACTATTTTGGAGACCTCCCTACTGAGAATAATTAGCAAGGAGGTACTCTCAGCGTTGCCAATAGATACTGTGCAGGTCTCTCTCTACCACCCCAAAGATAAACTGTAGTCTCAAGTGATAATGGCTGGCCGGGATGGCAGAGCGGTTCTGGGCGCTACAGTCTGGAACCGCGCGACCGCTACGGTCGCAGGTTCGAATCTTGCCTCGGGCATGGGTGTGTGTGATGTCCTTAGGTTACTTAGGTTTAAGTAGTTCTGAGTCCTAGGGGACTGATGACCTCAGAAATTAAGTCCCATAGTGCTCAGAGCCATTTGAACCATTTGAAGTAATAAAGTACTGCCATCTCTTAGAAATACTGAAAAGAAAAATTAATGGGGACTACAGTACCCCACCACTGAACCCCAGGATATATTAGACCTATCGAAACCATTTGCTACTCCACCTTATGAGAGGTTTGTTTACCTCCTACTCGTCTCGAAGGTGCGAAAAACATTGGGTAGATTGTTTCGTGTTCGTGGAATCTATATTCAAACACAATATCTTCCACTACATATCCCCATTGACAGCGGAGGGGTGAGAATCATTGAACTATGAATTCATTGTATTGTTCTTGACAGTAGTTCCGAAAGAATATGTTCTAATATTTATTTTAGACATGCATTCATCTTCGTTGTGACGTATAGCCAATGGAGATATCTGAAAATAATAAACTTACAAGGTGTCCCACGTAAAATATTCATTCGAGAACATAATTATACCGTCAAAAAGTTCGACCGTTTTCAAATTTGTTGAGGTGCCTAAGGTTGGAAGTGTTTTTAGATATTCCTGGGAAAATATAAGATGAAACAGGTGAAACTGAAAAACTGTGTCTTTCAGATGCACGGAAAAGAGCTTCAGACTAAAATGATGTAGCCGTTTAATATACCGGGTGATCAAAAGGTCAGTCAATAGCTGTAGTCGAGGAATAATGTTGTGAATAGCACTGTAAAGCATGTCCGGGGTTATGGTGAGGCATTGGCGTCGGATGTTGTCTTTCAGCATCCCTAGAGATGTCGGTCGATCACGATACACTTGCGACTTCAGGTAACCCCAAAGCCAATAATCGCACGGACTGAGGTCTGGGGACCTGGGAGGCCAAGCATGACGAATGTGGCGGCTGAGCACACGATCATCACCAAACGACGCGCGCAAGAGATCTTTCACGCGTCTAGCAATACTTTTTTTTGTTCTAATAAAACCCCATGTCATTCCAAGCATGTGTGTCAATTTTTACCTCTCTATCTACATTATTCCGTGGTTTATTAAGTTTTCAAATTTATACTGACTTTTTGATCACCCGGTATACAATGGCTGTTTATATTTTGACCAATTATTAGTTTAGTGGGCTTTGTTATCAACTTTTAAGGGTATCCTTGAGAGAGAATGCGTTATGAGCCTTCTCCTTCCTTCAGCGTGGAGTGTGAAGTGCGCATCTGTGTCGTGAATGTGCTGGTAATGAGTGCCTGTACAATGTAATGTTGAGCGTGTGTGATTACAGATGTTTATGAAAATGAAGCGAAATGAGAGGACGAAACTTGGTAGCGGTATTTGATTTAGGCAGAGAGACAAAACAACGGTGGTCGTAGTCCCCCCGTATCCTGCACAGAAACTGAAATTATCTCGCTCTATCTCTACCTGTCATTCCAGATAAGTCAACCAACACCCTTAAAGAGTAGCAGAAGTCCCTCTACTAGATCTGTATTAGCCAAAATTAAGGTTTTTTTTTTCTCTGTAGCCACCGTGTGCAATGGGTTTGTTGATAAATAACTTTCCTGGTAAAAGTCACGCCTTCCCTTTATTTATATTTTAGTTTTTTTATACATAGCAATAAAGTCAACATTACGAAGCAGAGCCTCACACATAATAGTAGTAGTAGTAGTAGTAGTATGTTATTCTGCGTTACGGCAGGTCTTGTCATGGGTTAGGCCTCTTCCACTTTTGTCTGTCCGTAACCAGTCTTTTCTTTTCTGAATATTTGTCTCCTTTGATATTGTCCAGCATTTGATATCTTCTTTTTCCTCTTCCCCTTTTTCCCTCCACCATTCCTTCTATTCGTTCCTTCAATAAGCGGTCCCTCCTCAACACAATGTCCTATCCAGTTCCGTTTTCTCTTTCTGATGACTTTCAGCATGTTTCTTTCTTTTCCAACTCTTCTTAATACTTCTTCATGCCTTACTCGGTCTTCCCATTTCACTTTTTCCACTCTTCTCCGTATCCACATCTCTAGTGCCTCAAATCTTCTTTCATCTATCTTCCTCAATGTCCAGGTCTCCGTAGCATACAGTGCAACGCTCCAGATGTAACATTTGGCAAGTCTTTTCCTCAGATCTTTGTTTAGTGGTCCACAAAGTAATTTCTGTTTCCTCTTGAATCCTTCTTTTGCCATAGCAATTCCTTATCTAATTTCTGTTGAGCAATGCATATCATTCATTATTACACTTCCCAAGTAATTGAAGTTACTCACTTGCTCTATTTCCTCTCCCCCTATTTTCATACGACATTTTCTCCTCTTTCTTCCAATTACCATGCTTTTCGTTTTCTTCTTGATAATCTTCATTCCATATTCTTCTAATTTTGTGTTTAGATCATCTAACATTTGTTCCATGTCTGTTGCACTCTCTGCCATCACAACCATGTCGTCTGCAAATCTTACGCACTCCACTCTCCGACCCCCTATACAATTCCTCTCCTTCCATCAAAACTTTCACTAATAATTTCCTCTAGATATATTTTGAACTGTTGGTGATAAACAACAATCTTGTCTTACACATCATCCCAGTTCAATTTCTTCTCTCATCACACCTCCTATTCTTACTCTTGCTCTCTGGTTCAAATATAAATTTCTAATTAGCCGTCTATCCCTCCAGGCAACTCAATGCTTCCTTAGGATTTCCATCAGTTTGTCCTATCTGACACAGTCAAAAGCCTTCTCAAGATCAATGGACACAACACACACCTTCCTTTTCTTCTCCATGCACCTCTCCCCTATCACTCTCAGTAGCCCAATGACATCTCTAGTTGCCACTCCTCACGTGAAACCAAATTGTTCATCTCCTATTACGAAATTCAGCTTTCCATACAGCCTTCTGTTGAGCGTCCTCAGCAAGACTTTGCCTGCATACGATATCAGGCTCACTGTTCTATGTTCCTCACACTTTTTGCTGTTCTTTTTCTTTTCTGTAGTTATTAAAATACTTTCTGTAAAGTCCTTTAGCCATTTTCCTGTCATGTATATTTTATTACACAATTCAGTCGACTCCCTTTTCCCTTCTTTCTCCAATGACTTTAACAGTTCCGCAGGAATCTCATCAATTCCCATTGCCTTCCCATTTTTCATCTCCTTCATAGATTCTTCATTCTCACTAGTTAGCATTACATTTCCTTTGTAATCATCTGTAACTTTATCTTCTTCTTCTATCCCAAGGTCTTCTTCACTTGGTCAGCTGTCTGCAGCATATAGCCACTCTATATATTCTTCCTATCTTCTCATTATTTCTTGGGGTTCACTCACCATTTTACCGTCTGCTGCCTCTACTTCATTTAGTCCATTGTTGTTTCTCTTTTCCCTGAATGTCAAATTCATTGCTTCTTTGTACATCAAATCGTATTTTCCTTCTTTCTCTAATTTTTCTGCTTTGCTTTTTCTGTCTCCCTTCTTAATTCATTATTTAACATCCTGTAGTTTCGCTTCCCTCCTTCTGTGTTTACAGTTTTTCATCAAAAACATTACGTAAAAATGGCGTAGCACAAAGAAATGCACTTTGCTTTTGGGTATCATTTCCTAAAACGCGTCGTGTAAAATATAAATAAAAGAAATTCGTGACTGGTAGCACAAAGTTATTTATAAAGAAGCCCACTGTTTTCACAGTTACAGGCTTTCACAAACCATTTAGAATAGATCAGATCAAATATCGTGCGCAGCTTTTCTCTGAAGTTCCCTTGGCCAACCATTAGACCTACAATGTGTTTATCTGCCTTCTGTTCTAGCCCGGGATTACAGCGCTTCTCTTAAAACATGTGCGCTGCAGTAGTACCTTGCCACGTATTTGTTTTTGGGATTCTATTTCTACTTTCTGCCTTCTGATCCAGCTACGCAGTTTAGATTTTACCATCGCCTTAGTGATGGATAAGGCCGGATTCGGTCCAACAAATGGAGTCATCGCCCTGCCCCGGCCAGCCTATCAGCTTGTTCGTAATCATTGGTTCCTGAGTGACCAGTGACCCATAATAGGTTTACCCTGTTGGTTTCCCCTGTACTCACTTGTTGCAGTAGCTGACAGAGACTGCAGAGTTGCTTCACTGTCTGGATGAATGTAGATATAGGTCACGTAACACGTACGTAGATTCTCTTCCACGCATAGGGGGACGGCGGGTATTATGGACCATTTAAGGAAAAATGTAAATTACAAAATATATTTGTAGCTTAACTCAGTTATGAGCGAAAAAAATCATATGTTCAACATCTTTTCTCTAAGTAATAAAAGTATATTTAGCAATACATGAAGGGAACATAACACAAAATGTAATTAGAATTAACCTTTCAGTTTGGGCATTTTAAAAATTGGCGGGTAGTATGGGCTACACCGATATGATTATGTCTATAAATTAAAAAGATTGTTTTGAATAAAAGTTTTGTTGTTTAATACTATACACAATGTATAGCATATTATATCTCATTTACCCTATGGTTTATTGATCTTACAGAGATCACAAAAGTAGAATAGTAAGTCGTCAACGTCCCCACAGAGCTCATGTGCCCAGCCTTACAGTTGTTGCACTGATTCCAGTTTTCCTCATAGCTTTCTCCACGCCCAATACATTTGCACCAAAAGCGTCGTGAGAAGTGCTTGGTGTAGGATTGTCATTACGAAAAATTTTGACTTGTTCATTTTTCTTCTTCTTATTGGTCATCATTTGTTTTCGTTATGAAAAATTTCATTTTTCTCTTTTTCTGTTGTGCTTTTTTCTTTCATTCTGATGAATTTCTCTTGTCTGTCAACATGTAAATTTTTTTTTTTTTTTTTTAAATTGGAGTTGACGTCAATATTTCGCTTCTCTCTGCCTTTCTTTTTCGACATGTCAACCTCATTTCGCTGCAGGAGGGCAAAGGCGACGTCAGTTTTAAACACTTGCAAAATCAGAATATTCACTTGAGTGTAGTACATTGGAGGAATGGGTGTTCTCTCCAGAAGTGATTGTAGATTTTGCCTGGGAAGCAAGCTGGGGGGGGGGGGGGGGGAGGGGGGCGGCGGCTATCAGAGCTGCTTGCTGGTGAGATCGATGTGGGTGTCCTAGCTGTAGCAACAACTGCCCTATCAGACATCATCTCGGGGAGAGGTTCCTGTACAATGTTGGTAATATCACTGCCTGTAAAGTTAAAATCAATAAATATGTCTGGGTTTGTCGGGTAAATGCCAGTGCATCTAGATCCATTTTCAGCAATATCTAGTCGACACACTTGCTTGTAGGCATCAAATACCAATTTTGTAACATCAAAGTCATTAATTCTTGACCCTGGATTAACACTCATCAACAAACTACAAGCAGTGTTGTAGCAGTTTTTGAAAGGTTTCATGAACGTCCTATCCAGAGGCTGCAACTTATGAGAAATGTGTGGGGGAATAGTTAACATGTGGACATGGTTTCCCCGTGCATACATGATGACATCTAAGTCCTTGTGACTGGATTGCCCATCTACAATCAGCAAGGCAGGATCTCCTGCTGAGGGCTTTGTGAAGGAAACAAAGTGTCGCAGCCACTTAAGAAAAGCCTCAGCTCTTATCTACCCGCTGGAAGTTGGAAAACTAATGCTTTCGGTTGGAGCACCAATCATGAGGCGGTCAGTCATTCGTTTCCTTGGGAAAATAAAAAGTGGAGGAATAAATTTCCCGGTTGCACTCACACAAAATAGAAGTAATTTTCCTCACTTGACGTTTTCCTTTCACTATAGTGACCTGCACATATGATACACCAGTCCCGTCCGCATTAAAAATTCGGGATGGACGAAACGAATGCTTTTTTAAGAGAATTTCAAATTGGCTGAAGAACCTTTCGACCTGTGCTTTATTAATCCCTACACGCCGCATCAGATTAGTTGATTGTCGTTTTCTGTGTGTCAAATTTGGGTGCTTCTTCATAAAAGTGGCATAAAAATGTTTTCCAGCCATTTTTGTCCTTTTGTTGACTCTTTGACTCAAATTTAATTTTTCTGGCACTATAGATCAGTTCCAAAAACACTTTTTTGGGGCAGGGGCATTAGTCTCGAATCTAAATCCATCAAATGAGCTAATAACAGTTTTTCACATCTTTCATCAAATGAAATTACAATTAAATCAGTACCATTAGCCGCTGACGGGCTTTGATATACATCAACGGGGACAGTTGAAAATGTGGGCTCTGACCGGGACTCGAACCCGGGATCTCCTGCTTACATGGCAGACGCTCTATCCATCTGAGCCACAAAGGATAATGCCACTGCAGGGAATTATCGCCAGCACGCTCCCCGTGAGACCCACATAATCAACTTATAGTCCACACACTATATTCGTAGTGCCCCTGCCATTATTCCCAGTACTCGCGGCAGACAATCCACCGAGTCCCTTAAGAGTTCAGGCAATTCGTGTGCATCCGCACTGAAGGAGGTCATCAGCCGGTTGGCCTTTAACGATATGGAGATGGCATCTGTTCTTTCGGACATGTCAAAGTGTTCCCCGTGCAGGATTTTTTTGCACGATACGACCTCTCGATTATGTGCCATAAATATTCGATGGAATTCATGTCGGGCGATCTAAGTGACCAAATCATTTGCTCGAATTGTCGAAAATGTCCTTCAAACCGATCGACAACAGTTGTGGCCCGGTGACATAGCGCATTCGATCGTTGTTTGAGATCATGAAGCCCATGAAAGGCTGCAGCTGGTGTCCAAGCAGCCGAACATAGCCATTTCTAGTCAATGATCCGTTTACTTCGATCAGTGCACCCAGCCCATTCCTCGTAAACACAGCCCACACCATTACGCAGCCACCATCAACTTTCACAGCGCCTTGTTGACAGCTTGATTCCATGGCTTCGTAGGGTCTGCGCCGCATTCGAACCCTTCCATCACCCCTTACCATCTGAAATCGAGACTTATCTGACCAAGCCAAGGTACTCCAGTCGTCTAGGGTCCAACCGATATTGACACGAGCCCAGGAGAGGCGCAGCAGAGGGACTCACCTCGGTCGTCTGTTGCCATAGCCGATGAATGCCATATTTCACCGCACTGTCTTACCGGATACGTTAGTCGTACGTCCCACATTGATTTCTGCGGTTATGTTGCTTGTCTGTTAGCATTGACAACTCTACGTAAACGCCGCTGCTCTCGGTAGTTAAGTGACGACCGTCGGCCAGTGTGTTGTCCGTGGTGAAAGGTATTACCTGAAATTTTTTATTCTCGGCACGCTCTTGACAATGTGGATCGCGGAAAGTTTCCTAACGATTTCCGAAATGGAATTTTCCATGCGTCTAGCTCCAACTACCATTCCGCGCTCAAAGTCTGTTGATTACCGTTGTGCGGCTATAATCACGTGGGAAACCTCTCCACGTGACTCACCTGAGTACAAATGACACCTCGTCCAATGCGCTGCCCTCTTATACCATCTGTACGCGATACTACAGCCACCTGTATATGCGCGTAATGTGCGTATCGCTATCCTATGAGTTTTGTGACCTGAGTGTAAACGTACTGTGGAAGTAAGAGACCCTTACTGCACCTACGGGTGGGCATGGCGAAGAGAAGGGGTGACGTGTAGAAACACACGGAAACGCGCTATTGGTGTTTCTTTTGTGTAAATAGTTTCCTTTGAATACTTCAAATGTATGAAGCGCAATATATCTCCAATTTTCATTATCCAATGCATCAAGCACGTCTTGAGAAAGAGCAGTGCAGCGATCGAGCACATTTTCCAGCATGGGTTTTCGGATTAAAGATCATGCCCCATGGCTCACTACAACAGATACATTTAATGTCCTCTTTAGAGTCACTTGGTGTAAAACAGCGAGAATCCCCCCTTTTTTTTCGAAATGACAATCGGTACTTGCAGAATGACACGTTTCCTCGGATATACTGATGTGTGTGTCTGTGTGTGTGTGTGTGTGTGTGTGTGTGTGTGTGTGTCTGAGAGAGGGAGAGAGAGAGAGAGAGCGAGGGAGAGACAGCGAGTGCGAGAGAGAGAGAGAGAGAGAGAGAGAGAGAGAGAGAGAGAGAGAGAGCGAGTGAGAGAGAGAGAGAGAGAGAGAGAGAGAGAGAGAGAGAGAGAGAAGCGTAGCTAGCTAGCGAAGCTAGTTTGGAAAATGACTTCAAAGAATTACAGGAGTTTGACACTCGCAGAAAACAAGCAGTTTATTGAGGTCGTGGAATGTCGAGTCAAAGAAATAATGTAGCGAAAACTTTAGGGATTCCGCCATCCAAGCTGCCCACAGTCCTGGAGGAGAAGAGTAGGCCTGCTAAAAGCGTTTCGTACGAAGGGTGGAAGCGGCGCCAAGAACTTGAGTTCCGGGGTCTTGAAGAGTGCTTGATGTAGTGGCTTAGTGAAGAAGGCAAAACATATCAATGTTCGTTACATGCTTTAGGCTATCATTCGCTGTGAGTCTTGGCATTGGAATGTTGGATCACTAACTTATATAAAAAAAGCCATAACATCTTCCTTAAGAATATTCATGGAGAGAGTGCGAGCGGTGATGACACAATTTGTTCAACATGGAAAAAATAACTAGGAAGCTTCCTTTTCTTATTTCGTCCTTGACCAGGAAACTCTCATTAAATCTAGCTGTCCTTCATTCAAACTATTTACGATGTCCAAGAACTTGGAATTATCGTCGGCTTGGAGACGATCCTCTGTGTTCGGCGATCCGCCAGATGAGTTCTTCCAAGAACAAAGACTTGGCATCGCTCGGCGAATTTGGTGTCTGTTAGAATACCCAAGGAGAGTGACGCTTCGTATTGCTCACATTTTAGTTGAAATTTATCCTGGAGAGTGGTTATCGATGTCAGTCCATGTGGTCCACATCTGGGATATGACGCAACTTTCTCAGTGTTGTGGTAAGTGACAGATAAGGCGAAGCCACTATTTCCATCAGCAAAGCCAGTGTGATAGGAGCACGTACAGTAATTATTACTAAACATATTTTCCACGGGTAACTTAAAAGCTTTTGTATCACCAAAGAGATGACATGCTGCAGTGCTATTTGCGTTGTTTCCGTAGTGCGCGCAGATCGACGAGAGTCAGCCACATGAGGGTGTTAACCCTCTACAGTAGCCTCTAAGTATGACGCTCTAGGCAGAATGATTTAAGTGCTTTAACGCCTCCATGGACTGTTGCTAACTTCCAAACCGCGTCTGTTCATAAAAGGATCCAGTGGCAGAAGCCGTACAGGACGGGCGATTGCTGTCTTTGGAGAGCTGGGGTACGTCCACTATCCTCATACGATAACATCACAGTTTTTGTTGGAGTTCTCATTGCTATCGGTGCACGGAAAGTGCTTCTTGCGGCTTATCACCGCTTTTCTGTTCTACCCCGTCTACATTGTGTCTGTAGCTTTATTCAATGTGTTATTAGGTTGTCAGGGCATTTATTAGGACACACCTCATTATTATGTTATTCCACGAATCTTGAAGAGCCCTTAACCGCACACGAGCATGTATATCGTGGTAGCGCTGAACAACTGCACAGCTTACCACAGAATGAGCGCTTGTAGCAGTGCTAATGGTGATCCGCAGATCTGAAGGGAACGTGAAGTTCGGCGTTACTATTATTGGTGTTCCATAGGTAGGGAAGTAGGGGTCTAACGTCTTGTCGATGTTATGATCGTAAGAGAAGGTTAAATGGACAAGGATGGGAAAGTGGCTCTTAACGTTTTAGAGAAATCACCTACATTGCCTAAAGTCACAGGAGAAAGCACGGTGGATAGACGGGGATTTAAGCCACGCAGCTCGAAAATGTGAGTCCAATGTCTCCACCACTGTTCTATCTCAGAACCTGCGCTATTCGAGAGGAGCAGACGATGCGCTGCTACAGGATGTAAAAGGTGAAAATGTGAGGCACATGCAATCAACACTGTCAACATACAACACAGTTGCACAACTGAAAAATCACACAAAGGTCGGGGGAAGGGGATGACAAAACCACAACATGAACTAACATCACACGCCACACAAGATGTTCTTTGCGAGCGCTTTTGCATTTCTTACGAGGTGTCGTGACGAACGTGTTTGCCGCTTTTCTCCGAAGTGACTCACAATGTTGACTCGTGACTCGCCGACGGCGAGAGTAATAGAGTAGTGTGTCAGCGTAGCCTTGGTCCTGGGGAAAATACCCTTCACTCTCAAAACCTCGCCGTGAACCTCAAAGGATTTCTAGCACCTCATCTTCTGCCTGCGAACGATTGTAGACTCAGTACGCGGAAATCGACTGATGTCCTAGCCTGGACCACGGCAACGTCAGCCAGAAAGGAGTTTGTTCACTGGACGTCGAAGCTTAAGCGTCTCTTTGGATAGATATCATCACACGTTTCCTGCATGACAAAAGGCTCTTTGGGTGCCTCTGTCACTTCCCAATATTCTTTTTTCGTTTGCGACTGATGCGGAGCGTGGACTGCTGTTAGTGAACACCAGTATGAGCTCGAGCTTTTCCGTTACTGTCGTTTCATGAGATGTGTATAAGAGGAAGTAATATATTGCTCAGCTATTCTTGGAAATAACTCTTTCGTAGTTTTTACTGCTAACCTCTCCGTAATATACAGCGAGTAACTTACAGCGGCTATCACTGGAATTTGAAGAGAATGTCTGCGGCACCATCGCGCTTACTAAATTAACCTGATACAAAACGAGATGCCATCGTATCAGCACCCAGCTTCCAACGTCGTTTGCTGGAACATTAATATAAATATAGTGTATACCTTGCGGTGTTTCCTAAATTACTTTTCCATCTCGAAACTTCGCCTCGTTAAGAGCGACATGATGAGTTTTGCTAGGAAGTCGTATACTGAAGCGCCAGGGAAACTCGTATAAGCATGCGTATTCAAATACTGATATATGTAAAGAGACAGAATACGGCGTTGCTGTCGACCTATACAAAAAAAAGGATCTGGCGTAGTTGTCAGATCAGTTACTGCTGCTAAAATGGCAGGTTATCAAGATTTAAGTCAGTCTGAACGTGGTCTCATAGTCGGCGCACGAACGGTAGGACACAGCATCTCCGAGATAGCGATGAAGTGCGGATTCTCCCGTACAGCCGACTCACGAGTGTACCATGAATATCAGTGTGGTGTCACCGCCAGACACCACACTTGCTAGGTGGTAGCCTTTAAATCGGCCGCGGTCCGTTAGTATACGTCGGACCCGCGTGTCGCCACTGTCAGTGATTGCAGACCGAGCGCCGCCACACGGCAGGTCTAGAGAGACGTCCTAGCACTCGCCCCAGTTGTACAGCAGACTTTGCCGGAGATGGATCACTGACAAATACGCTCTCATTTGCCGAGACGATAGTTAGCATAGCCTTCAGCTACGTCATTTGCTAGACCTAGCAAGGCGCCATTACCAGTTTATATTGAGATGGAAATTATGTACAGTGGTATTGGCTCTTCTGCCAACACATCAATCAGAGATATGGGACAACATCAAATCTGAGACGTCAATGCGGCCGGAAAAAGATCCTCCTAGAATGGGACCAAGACGACTGAAGAGAATCGTTCATCGTGACAGAAGCGTAACCCTTCCGCAAATTGCTGCAGATTCGAATGATGAGCCATCAAAAAGAGTCATCATCGATATGGGCTCACCGAGCCGAAGGCCCACTCGTGAATCCTTGATGACTGCACGACTCAAGGCTTTACGTCTTGCCTTGGCCCGTCAACACCGTCATTGGACTGTTGATGATTGGAAACATGTTGCCAGGTTCGACGAGTCTCATTTGAAATTGTATTGAGCGTATGGACGTGTAAGGGTGTAGAGACAACCTCATGAATCCATGGACATACCTTCACCGAAGAGTCAAGCAGTATATTGCTCCCTCCTACGTATATCTCGCGAAGAGACCATGAGGACAAAATCAGAGAGATTAGAGCCCACACAGAAGCATACCGACAATCCTTCTTTCCACGAACAATACGAGACTGGAATAGAAGGGAGAACCGATAGAGGTACTCAAGCTACCTTCCGCCACACACCGTCAGGTGGCTTGCGGAGTATGGATGTAGATGTGGATGTAGACCCTGCCTGTCAGCAGGGGACTGTTCAAGCTGGTAGAGGCTCTTTAATGGCGTGGAGCGTGCGCAGTTAGAGTGATGTAGGACCCCTGATACGTTTGGATACCACTCTGACAGGTGACACGTACGCAAGCATCCTGTCTGATCACCTGTATCCATTCATGTCCATTGTGTATTCCGACCAATCTGGGCAATTCCAGAAGGACAGTGCGACACCCCATACGTCCTGAGTGGCTCGAGGAACTCACTTCTGAGTTTGAACACTTCCGCTGGCCACCAGACTCCCCAGCAATGAACATAATTGAGCATATCTGGGATGCCTTGTAACGTACTGTTCAGAAGAGATTGCCACCAGCTCGTACTCTTACGGATTTATGGGCAGCCATGCAGGATTCACGGTGTCAGTTCCTTACAGCGCTAGTCCAGACATTAGTCGAGCCCATGCCTCTTCGTGTTGCGGCACTTCTGCGTGCTCGCGGGGACAGGGGGGGGGGGGCTACACGATATTACGCAGGTGTACCAGTTTCTTTGGCTCTTCAGTGTAAATTCAATCACGGAATTGTTCTGCTATTATATGGTCGATAATACGAAACTGTATCGAATTCCTGCTGGAAGTAAACGACACGGTATCGACCAAGACGCCGTTATCTAATTCCTTCTGGATACATACACTGTCTGCTCAAAAGTATCCGGACACCCAAGTGCAATGCGGAACTGACCAGTAGATGTCACGAGAGGCGGACCTGTCAGTATAAAAGTAGGCGGGGAATGTCGTGTTGTCAGAAGAGGAGCAGTAACAACAGAGTGAGTCGGCCACGAGGGCTGAGTAGCCTCGAACGTGAACTGGTCATTGGATGACGCTTGATTAACAAATCGATCAGGGGCATTCCAACCCTTCTAAAGCTGCCGAGTCGACCGCTGATGACGTGACTGTGAAGTGCAAACGCGCAGGCAAATCCACAGATAAGGCAGACATCATGTACTGACAGACACGGAGCGTCGAGGACTGTGGAGAGTGGTTGTAAAAAAAGATAGTATGCTGTCAGCGGAGGCAGTCACTCGCGAGTTCCAGTGTGCTACCAGCAGTACAGGTAGCATAACGATTGCGTAGGGAGTTAAAAATATTGGGTTATAACCTTTGAGCAGCTCCTCATAAGCCAAAAATTTATGCAGCAGTGCTAAGTGACGCTTGAAGTCCTGTAAAGAGCGACACCATTGGATGGTCGATGAATGGAAACGAGTGATTTGGAGTAATGAAGCACGCTATACCCTGTGGCGATCTGGTGGAAAGGTATGGGTTCAGATAAAGCCTGGAGAACGTTACCTGCTATTAGGTATAGTGGTAACAGTGAAGTGCAGATGGGCGGTGATCTTCGTGATTACAGTGTGGCCACGTTGTTGCGGTTAGAAAGAATGCTTAATGTGGAAGTATATGAACACGTTTTACAGCATTGTGTACTGCGTACAGTAAAGGAAAAACTCGGAGAGGGTAATGGTTTGTACCAACATGACAATGCACTGTCATAAAGCAGCATCTCTGAGGAAATGGTTTGAGGAGAATGTTGTTGTTGTTGTGGTCTTCAGTCCTGAGACTGGTTTGATGCAGCTCTCCATGCTACTCTATCCTGAGCAAGCTTTTTCACCTCCCAGTACCTACTGCAACCTACATCCTTCTGAATCTGCTTAGTGTATTCATCTCTTGGTCTCCCTCTACGATTTTTACCCTCCACGCTGCCCTCCAATACTAAATTGGTGATCCCTTGATGCCTTAGAACATGTCCTACCAACCGACTACTTACTTACTACTATTTGAGGAGAATAACATTCCTGAAATAGCCCGGTCTGCACAGAGCCCCGACCGCAACCCAATGGAAGACTTCTGGTATGAGTTAGAGCGTCAGCTTTGTTCCAGACCCCAGCGTCCAATATCATCATCATCTTGAAACTTCCTAGCAGATTGTGAGTCGGACCGAGACTCGAACTCGGGATCTTTGCCTTTCGCGGGCAAGTGCTCTACCATCTGAGCTACCGTAGCGCGACTCAAGACCCGTCCTCACAGCCTTACTTCCGCCAGTACCTCGTCTCCCGACCTCCAGACTTAATAAATCTCTCCTGCGATGCTGCAGAACTAGCACTCCTGGATGTTTCACATCAGCGCACACTCCTCTGCAGAGTGAAAATTTCATTCTGGAAACATCCCCCAGGCTGTGGCTAAGCCGTGTCTCCGCAACATCCTTTCTTCCAGAAGTGCTTCCAGCAGAGCCTCTGTGAAGTTTGGAAGGTAGGAGACGAGGTACTGGCAGAAGTAAAGCTGTGGGGACGGGTCGTGAGTCGCGCTTCAGTAGCTCAGTTAGTGCCTGCACGGTAGCTCAGCGTTTTCGGTCAGAGAGCTAGCTGGCCTCTGTAATAAAGAAAAAAAAAAAAAAAAGAAAAGAAAAGAAAACTGAGTGCAGGGATCAACAATGAACTTCAACGGATGTCATATGACGTCCGCTACGACCAAATACAACGAACAATAACATACAAAACGGAAAAACAAAAAAGTGGGTAGAGCACTTGCCCGCTGAAGGCAAATGTCCCGAATTCGAGTCTCGGTCCACCGCACAGTTTTAAGTTTCATATCAGCGCACACTCCGCTGCAGAGTGAAAATTTCATTCTATCACCACCTTCCCTGTTTTCGTTTCTTCAGCAGGAATGTACATCCATTCCTCTACAGACTTTGAGTGTCCCCAACGGAGTTCAAACCCACATTTAAAGGCGAAGGTTGCACATTCTGTACCGTATTTCTCTACATCAGTAGCTGTACCTGTCAACTGATCTTAGGGATGCTCAGTGCAGTCAGTCTGTTCGATTGAATGCTGCTTGCTGATGGATGGTGTTCACGAGATGAATGTGGTGGGTAACTGCATTACCGGAATGAGATTTTCACTCTGCAGCGGAGTGTGCGCTGATATGAAACTTCCTGGCAGATTAAAACTGTGTGCCCGACCGAGACTCGAACTCGGGACCTTTGCCTTTCGCGGGCAAGTGCTCTACCAACTGAGCTACCGAAGCACGACTCACGCCCGGTACTCACAGCTTTACTTCTGCCAGTACCTCGTCTCCTACCTTCCAAACTTTACAGAAGCTCTCCTGCGAACCTTGCAGAACTAGCACTCCTGAAAGAAAGGATATTGCGGAGACATGGCTTAGCCACAGCCTGGGGGATGTTTCCAGAATGAGATTTTCACTCTGCAGCGGAGTGTGCGCTGATATGAAACTTCCTGGCAGATTAAAACTGTGTGCCCGACCGAGACTCGAACTCGGGACCTTTGCCTTTCGCGGGCAAGTGCTCTACCAACTGAGCTACTGAAGCACGACTCACGCCCGGTACTCACAGCTTTACTTCTGCCAGTACCTCGTCTCCTACCTTCCAAACTTTACAGAAGCTCTCCTGCGAACCTTGCAGAACTAGCACTCCTGAAAGAAAGGATATTGCGGAGACATGGCTTAGCCACAGCCTGGGGGATGTTTCCAGAATGAGATTTTCACTCTGCAGCGGAGTGTGCGCTGATATGAAACTTCCTGGCAGATTAAAACTGTGTGCCCGACCGAGACTCGAACTCGGGACCTTTGCCTTTCGCGGGCAAGTGCTCTACCAACTGAGCTACCGAAGCACGACTCACGCCCGGTACTCACAGCTTTACTTCTGCCAGTACCTCGTCTCCTACCTTCCAAACTTTACAGAAGCTCTCCTGCGAACCTTGCAGAACTAGCACTCCTGAAAGAAAGGATATTGCGGAGACATGGCTTAGCCACAGCCTGGGGGATGTTTCCAGAATGAGATTTTCACTCTGCAGCGGAGTGTGCGCTGATATGAAACTTCCTGGCAGATTAAAACTGTGTGCCCGACCGAGACTCGAACTCGGGACCTTTGCCTTTCGCGGGCAAGTGCTCTACCAACTGAGCTACCGAAGCACGACTCACGCCCGGTACTCACAGCTTTACTTCTGCCAGTACCTCGTCTCCTACCTTCCAAACTTTACAGAAGCTCTCCTGCGAACCTTGCAGAACTAGCACTCCTGAAAGAAAGGATATTGCGGAGACATGGCTTAGCCACAGCCTGGGGGATGTTTCCAGAATGAGATTTTCACTCTGCAGCGGAGTGTGCGCTGATATGAAACTTCCTGGCAGATTAAAACTGTGTGCCCGACCGAGACTCGAACTCGGGACCTTTGCCTTTCGCGGGCAAGTGCTCTACCAACTGAGCTACCGAAGCACGACTCACGCCCGGTACTCACAGCTTTACTTCTGCCAGTACCTCGTCTCCTACCTTCCAAACTTTACAGAAGCTCTCCTGCGAACCTTGCAGAACTAGCACTCCTGAAAGAAAGGATATTGCGGAGACATGGCTTAGCCACAGCCTGGGGGATGTTTCCAGAATGAGATTTTCACTCTGCAGCGGAGTGTGCGCTGATATGAAACTTCCTGGCAGATTAAAACTGTGTGCCCGACCGAGACACGAACTCGGGACCTTTGCCTTTCGCGGGCAAGTGCTCTACCAACTGAGCTACCGAAGCACGACTCACGCCCGGTACTCACAGCTTTACTTCTGCCAGTACCTCGTCTCCTACCTTCCAAACTTTACAGAAGCTCTCCTGCGAACCTTGCAGAACTAGCACTCCTGAAAGAAAGGATATTGCGGAGACATGGCTTAGCCACAGCCTGGGGGATGTTTCCAGAATGAGATTTTCACTCTGCAGCGGAGTGTGCGCTGATATGAAACTTCCTGGCAGATTAAAACTGTGTGCCCGACCGAGACACGAACTCGGGACCTTTGCCTTTCGCGGGCAAGTGCTCTACCAACTGAGCTACCGAAGCACGACTCACGCCCGGTACTCACAGCTTTACTTCTGCCAGTACCTCGTCTCCTACCTTCCAAACTTTACAGAAGCTCTCCTGCGAACCTTGCAGAACTTCTGTAAAGTTTGGAAGGTAGGAGACGAGGTACTGGCAGAAGTAAAGCTGTGAGTACCGGGCGTGAGTCGTGCTTCGGTAGCTCAGTTGGTAGAGCACTTGCCCGCGAAAGGCAAAGGTCCCGAGTTCGAGTCTCGGTCGGGCACACAGTTTTAATCTGCCAGGAAGTTTCATATCAGCGCACACTCCGCTGCAGAGTGAAAATCTCATTCTGGAAACATCCCCCAGGCTGTGGCTAAGCCATGTCTCCGCAATATCCTTTCTTTCAGGAGTGCTAGTTCTGCAAGGTTCGCAGGAGAGCTTCTGTAAAGTTTGGAAGGTAGGAGACGAGGTACTGGCAGAAGTAAAGCTGTGAGTACCGGGCGTGAGTCGTGCTTCGGTAGCTCAGTTGGTAGAGCACTTGCCCGCGAAAGGCAAAGGTCCCGAGTTCGAGTCTCGGTTGGGCACACAGTTTTAATCTGCCAGGAAGTTTCATATCAGCGCACACTCCGCTGCAGAGTGAAAATCTCATTCTGGAAACATCCCCCAGGCTGTGGCTAAGCCATGTCTCCGCAATATCCTTTCTTTCAGGAGTGCTAGTTCTGCAAGGTTCGCAGGAGAGCTTCTGTAAAGTTTGGAAGGTAGGAGACGAGGTACTGGCAGAAGTAAAGCTGTGAGTACCGGGCGTGAGTCGTGCTTCGGTAGCTCAGTTGGTAGAGCACTTGCCCGCGAAAGGCAAAGGTCCCGAGTTCGAGTCTCGGTCGGGCACACAGTTTTAATCTGCCAGGAAGTTTCATATCAGCGCACACTCCGCTGCAGAGTGAAAATCTCATTCTGGAAACATCCCCCAGGCTGTGGCTAAGCCATGTCTCCGCAATATCCTTTCTTTCAGGAGTGCCAGTTCTGCAAGGTTCGCAGGAGAGCTTCTGTAAAGTTTGGAAGTTAGGAGACGAGGTACTGGCAGAAGTAAAGCTGTGAGTACCGGGCGTGAGTCGTGCTTCGGTAGCTCAGTTGGTAGAGCACTTGCCCGCGAAAGGCAAAGGTCCCGAGTTCGAGTCTCGGTCGGGCACACAGTTTTAATCTGCCAGGAAGTTTCAACTGCATTACCGTCTTGACAGATAACCATCGTCGAAATGTGCAGTAGGGCTACATCTACATCTATATGATTACTCTGCAATTTATAATTGTCTGCCAGAAGGTTCATCGAACTACCTTCAAGCTATTTCTCTACAATTCCACTCTCGAACAGCGCGCGGGAATGACGAGCACTTATATCTTTCTGGGCGAGACCGGATTTCACATACTTCATTATGATGATCAATGACTTAACACTTTTAATTATTTAGAACTGATTGCCATTTTTCGCCATCTGATGACTTTAAAAGGTGGTAAATTACTGCATCATCTGCAAACAATCCAAGCGGGCTGCTCAGGTTGTCTCCGATATCGTTTACGTAGATCGGGAACAGGAGGGCAAGATTTCAACACAGCATTTCGTTGTGGAAACTATTAAAAGCATCTCACATTGAAGTTCGCGCTAAGTTACGAACTTCTGTAAACTTCGCCAGCCATGAAGATTTGCGTTTTTCTTAAATTTGGCATGCCTTTTTCGGTGCTTCTGCAACAGTTTTCTGACCTGTTTTGTGTACCATGGGGGATAAGTACAATCGATTATTAATTTATATGGTATTTGTCTCTCAACTGCCGTCAACACTATGTCTTTCAACTCAAACCACATCTGGTCAACGATTACATTGTCAAATCGGAACGAGTGGAAACTTGTTCTTAAAAAGATGCCAAAAGAATTTTTATCTGCTTTTTAAATAGATTTACAAGTACTTTGCGTTGATTTTTGGTTGGTTTGATCACTAATCCCTATATCCCTGATGATGCTCCCTGCTCAGGATTACTTCTTACTAAGAGATCAAGTATGTTTTCGCAAATAGTTACACTTCCAGTGCTTTCGTGAACTAACTGTTCGAAATAATTTTCTAAGAAACATTCAGTACAATTTCGGATGACGTTTTATGCCTATCGTCGGCTTTGAACTAGTATTTTTGCCAACATCTCGAGGGTATACAGAAATCACCATAACTATAACTGTATGAATTGGGTACGTGTTTGAAATAAGACTAAATTTTTCTTTGAACTGTTCAGCGGCTATATCTTCAGCGTCAGGGGTCGGTACAATGAACCAATTATTAATTTATTCAAAAAATAGTTCAAATGGCTCTGAGCACTATGGGACTTCACTTCTGAGGTCATCAGTCCCCTAGAACTTAGAACTACTTAAATCTAACTAACGTAAGGACATCACAGACATCCATGCCCGAGCAGGATTCGAACCTGCGACAGTAGCGGTCGCGCGGTTCCAGACTGTATAGCGCCTAGAACTGCTCGGCCACCCCGGCCGGCCTAATTTATTCCGGTTGTCAAGTATAACCTCTACCAATTTCACCACAAGGTAACTTACACTATGTGATCAAAAGTATCCGGGCACGTGCCTGAAAATGACTTAAGAGTTCGTGGTGCACTCCATCGGTAATGCTGGAATTCAATATGGTGCTGGCTCGCCCTTAGCCTTAATGACAGCTTCCTCGCAGGCATACGTTCACTCAGGTGCCGGAAAGTTTCTTGGGGAATGGCAGCCCATTCTTCACAGAGTGCTGCACTGAGGAGAAGTATCAATGTCGTTCGGTGAGGCCTGACACCAAGTCGGCGTTCCAAAACATATCAAACGTGTTTCATGGGATACTGGCCAGGACTCTTTGCAGGGCAGTCCTTTATAGGGATGTTATTGTCGTGTAACCACTCCGCCACAGACTGTGCCTTATCAACAGGTGCTCGATCGTTTTGAAATATGCAGTCGCCATCCTCGAATTGCTCTTGAACAGTGGGAAGGAAGAAGGTGCTTAAAACATCAATGTAGGCTTGTGCTGTGATAGTGCCAAGCAAAACAAGAAGGGGTGCAAGCCCTCTCTATGAAAAACACGACCACATCAAAACCCCACCGCCTCTGAATTTTACTGTTGGTACTACACACGCTGGCAGATGACGTTCACCGAGCATTCGCCGTACCCACACCCTGCCATCGGATCGCCACATTGCGTACCGTAATTCGTCACTCCACACAACGTTTTCCCACTGTTCAATCGTCCAATGTTTACGCTCCTTACACTAAGCGGGTCGACGTTTGGCATTTACTGGCATGATGTGTGGTTTATGAGCAGCCGCTCGACCATTAAATCCAAGTTTTCTCATCTCCCGCCTAAGTGTAATAGTACTTGCAGTGGATCCTGATGCAGTTTGAATTCCTGTGTGATGCTCTGGATAGATGTGTGCCTATTACACATTACGACTCCCCTCAACTGTCGGTGGCCTCTGTCAGTCAACAGACGAGGTCTACCTTGTACTGCTTTGTGCTGTACGCGTCCATTCACGTTTCCACTTCACTATCACATCTGAAACAGTGGACCTAGGGACGTTTAAGCGTGTGGAAATCTCGCGTACAGACGTTTGATACATGTGACACCCAAACACCTGACCACGTTCTAAGTCCGTGAGTTCCGCGGAGCGCCTCATTCTGCTCTCTCACGACGTCTAATGACTTCTGAGGTCGCTGATATGGAGTACCTGGCAGTAGATGAAGGTGCAGTGCATCTAATATGGAAAACGTATGTTTTTGGGCATGTTCGGATACTTTTGATGACACAGTGTAATTCTGACAGCAATAAACGCTCCACAACGAACCGTATTTCATCTATTCTTTCTGAACACAGTTTCGGCTGAACTTATTTCCGGCTATAGCCAGCTTTCCGTGCATGTAACGGTTTGAGCTTCAGTGCTTTCTATTAGCGTGTGGAGCTCTGGTTCTTTCCCAACACAGCTACGACAATTTACAGCTACACTACCGATTGTTACTAGGTCTGTCTTTCTGTGTTTACCCTGCACCCTTTTAGACTAACTACACTGCCGATTGTTACTAGGTCTGTCTTTCTGTGTTTACCCTGCACCCTTTTAGACTAACTCGATTTCTGTAGTTTCCCGAGGTCCTTTAACCTAAAAACCATCCAGTCCGCTCTATAGATCCCCCGCTACACGTTAGCCGCTTCCTGCGTATTGTGGACCCCTGACATGACTTGTTAAGCGCAACCCAGGAAACCCACCACCCGATGGTTCAACTCGATTAATCTGCCGCCTACATGGTCACAGAATAGCCTGAGCCTCTGATTCAGACCCTCCGCTCGGTTGTGTGCCAAAGGACCACAGTCGGTTCTATCGTCAATCCTGCAGATCCGCCTTCCTCTCACAGAAGAAATAATATACTGGTATAGTGACATCTGTCGCAACCAGAAAGTGGAGTGGTAGCCCATGGACTTCCTCAACAACCCAGTTCTATTACATGAGGCCATCAAGCAATAAAATAGTGAACAGAAAATCAGAACCAAAATAAAGTTCTTGTCAAAACGTGAAAGGCTCTTTTAAATTTTTTCATTTTTTTAAATCTGCCATCTGCCACTCTAACTTCTATTACCTTCTTTATTATACTCTCTTTAAAAATTCGTCACCTGCAGCGTCCTGCTCGTATCTAGGTGTTTCATTTCGAGCTCACTGCTGAAGTGACAGTCAATTTTGTTACGGCGTAGCCGGCGGGAGTGGCCAAGCGGTTCTAGGAGCTACAGTCTGGAACCGCGCGACCGCTACGGTCGCAGGTTCGAATCCTGCCTCGGGCATGGATGTGTCTGATGTCCTTAGGTTAGTTAGGTTTAAGTAGTTCTAAGTTCTAGGGGACTGATGACCTCAGAAGTTAAGTCCCATAGTACTCAGAGCCATTTGTTCCGGCGTAAAGTCAAGCGCCGGAGCGCCAGTCAGAAACGATAGAGAAGATCGGCTGTGAGAAGATGTCAGCCAATTGCACGCTGACCGATCCCTCTCCAGGACGACAACGCGACAACAGCGGCCTTTATGTGAAGAGGACACAAGCGCCGCTCCCGACTGGTCACGGCCAACTTCTGCAGCAGCATCAAGGTTAGGCAATTCAAGACAAACGACTTAGGAACTGTATATACTGAAGAGATTTCTTATTTGCATGTCGTCCTTTGCTTGCGACATTTCTGTGTTATTGTCAAAGGTAAGTATTGTCATTGTTCATTTCGTAATAAAACTCATTAATACGATTTGTTTGAATCTTGTCTATCGATCCGAGAAAGCAGGTTTCCTAGACTCTCCGTAGTTAACGACTATTTTCTTGTGTCGGGTATTACACTTATATTCCTTACATCTTTGTTAAGAGGTCTGGCAGTTTGTCCCGCTTACATGACACGGCACATTCGCACCGTATACCCAATTTCGGAGTCGTAGATTTTTTTTTTTTTACACAATGTAGTACACCTGTACATCGTTGAAGTAATAGATACGTAGTGGAAACAATATTTTCGAAGTATTCTTCCGATCTTTCCGGTAATAGCACCAGAATATGCAAGGCATGTTTCCTCGCTGATATTGATTCCCTCTGCAATCGGTAACGATTTTCGTTGTAAGGTGAGCTCGAAAATGTTCCAATGTGTGTGAAATCTTATAGGACTTAACTGCTAAGGTCATCAGTCCCTAAGCTGACACACTACTTAACCTAAGCTATCCTAAGGACAAACCCACACACCCATGCCCGAGGGAGGACTCGAACCTCCGCCGGGACCAGACGCACAAAGGCGAATTCGAGCTCTTGTTCTAAAGTACCCGTGTTTTATTAAAACTTCCCTCAAGCATGTCATTTCTTCGGCGAGACTCACGTTCAAATATGTCGCTGTCATGACAGAGGCCCAGTACCGGAAACCTATACATCAGTGTCTGGATGAGAATATGGACCCTGCCATTCTGAATTAGTGCTCTGATTACAGCGTCTGCTAACGTATTTATGCATGCGCGCACAATAATTAGTTAATTCTGAAATTATGAAAAACTGTTTCAGTACAGAAACAGTGACATGGATGTGAAAGCGATTGTGTTGGTTGCAGACAACGACTGTAACTCGATAGAGAGTGCCGCAATACCATAGATTACGCCATTTCAGGGTTTCCGGTTGGCGATAGAAAGGTTTGAAATCAGTCCGGTATTGTCCGTGCGCACGTGTTCCGGGCTTGCGGTAGTCGGATAAACGTCAAAAAAGCTTCCAGGCAGCGGCTGTTCTCATACGTTCAAAGGGACGAATAACGATGCTGCCTGGCCCTGCGTACGTAACGGCTACCTCCCGTGTAGGGCACACTCGGAAATAATTCTCCCAGTGCGTGGACGTTGTTGTAAGTCTGTTAACGCGATGGACCGTACAGGCACGTGAAAAGATTAAAATGTGTCCGTGATATTCGTCCTCACGTAGGTGAATTTCGTCGCACTGGGGTGCCTTTACACACAAAGCCCGCTCCTTCAAAAGAAGAGCGAGGGTAAGGGAGAGTGGGAGGAGGCGTAGAAATCGAGCGTGAAACAGTAGGCAGTTCGGACAGCAGCGTTGACGTACGAGGGGAATGCTGAAAGGTTGTAGACATTCAGCTATATGAAAACGAAACGTATTGCATTTGCATCCACATCTCTGTTTTTCGTACAAGCGTTATCGAGTGGAGTTTCCGTGTTGTTGGTTTATCACGTGTCGGCTGGTTCGAATTCATCTCTCCATTGTAGAGAGCTCAATAGTGGTGGTCTTCTTTTTTAAATTGTTGACTGACGGAAATTGCAAGTGTTACATCACGAACACCTTCATTGATGCTCCATTATTATCATTATTATTATTATTATTATTATTATTATTCGAATGGCTTACATGGTCGTTTTACATTTCATTTAAGGACTTGGCATATGACTCGTCAAATATACGAGAGGCGTCAGATAAGTAATGCAACGCATTCTTTTTCTCTGCAAATTTGGGTTAAAAATGCGGAATTTATTGCGGAATATCGTGGAGTATTCCCTTTTCAGTCCCTACAGTTTCATGAAAGTCCTATAGGTCGCACCCTTCAAAACGGCGTCTTTAAAGCAGGCGCATTCGAAGTAGAGAGTTTCTTTTAGCGGAAAACCAGAGCACCGCAGAAATTCAAAGACGCTTGCAGAATGTCTGCTGAGGCCTGGTGTGAACCGTAGCACGGTGCGGCGGTGAGCGAGGCGTCTGCCATCACTACATCAAAATCGCGCAGACCTGTCCGAACTTCCGTATGTCTGCTTGCCGCACTCAGCTGTGACTCTTGCCTGCTTTGTTGCAACGTGCGGACGCACTGGTTCGAGGTGATCGACGGATCACAGTCAAAGACCTTGCTCCTCAACTGGACGTCTCCTTTGGCAGTGCTCAAACACCCGTCCACCAGTTTCGATACTCAAAAGTGTGCGCCTACTGAGCTCTTCCCCCCCCCCCCCCCCCTCTAACAGCAGACCATAAAGAGGAACAAAGGACCATATGTGTGGAATTGCTTGAACGTTACGATGCTGATCGTGACAATTTTTTGTTGAACATCGTCACGGCCGATGAAATATGTGTCCATCACTTCGAACCGGAAACAAAACGGCAGTCCATGGAGTTGCGCCACAGCACCTCTGAAGGGTTGTAAGTAGGCTATTTAGGTTTTCTTATTGGTAACGCCACGTAGCGCTCTGTATGAAAATCACTGGCTGTGCTGTGTGCAGTCTGTGGCTAGTTTGCATTGTTGTCTGCCATTGTAGTGTTGGGCAGCTGGATGTGAACAGCGCGTAGCGTTGCGCAGTTGGAGGTGAGCCGCCAGCAGTGGTGGATGTGGGGAGAGAGATCGCGGAGTTTTGAAATTTGTAAGACTGGATGTCATGAACTGCTATATACTTTATGACTTTTGAACACTATTGAGATAAATACATTGTTTGTTCTCTATCAAAATCTTTCATTTGCTAACTATGCCTATTAGTAGTTAGTGCCTTCAGTAGTTTGAATCTGTTATTTAGCTAGCAGTAGTGGCGCTCGCTGTATTGCAGTAGTTCGAGTAACGAAGATTTTTGGTGAGGTAAGTGATTTGTGAAAGGTATAGGTTGATGTTAATCAGGGCCATTTTTTTGTAGGGATTTTTGAAAGTCAGATTGCGTTGCGCTAAAAAATATTGTGTGTCAGTTTAAGCACAGTCATGTATAATCTATCAAAGGGGACGTTTCAGGGTCTTATGGGTATCTGAAGGAATAAAATGTAAGTGTCGTGTGACTTACGGCCTCCTATCGGGTAGACCGTTCGCCGGGTGCAAGTCATTCGAATAGACGCCACTTCGGCGACTTGCGCGTCGATGGGGATGAAATGATGATGATTAGCATAACACGAAATCCGGTCTCTGAGCGGAGAAAATCACCGACCCAGCCGAAAATCGAACCCGGGCCCTTAGGATTGACATTCTGTCGCGCTGACCACATTTTTTTGTTTTGATTTTTGCATTTTGGCCGTTGTTGATCGCTGTGTTTGGTCGTTGCGGACGTCACACGACATCTGTTCAAGTTCGTTTGTTGATCATTCCACTCAGTTTTTTGTTACAGAGGCCAACCAGCTCTCTGACCGAAAACGCTGAGCTACCGTGCCGGCAACCACTCAGTTACCGGGGGTGGACATCTGATGTGATTCTTTCGTTTGATGTTCTCCCTCACGGTGCAACGGTGAACTCTGAAGTGAATTGTGCTACTATCAGGAAACTGAAGAAACGACGTCAGCGTGTTTTCCTTTTGCATGACAACGCGAGGTCTGCGCACCCGAGAGGAGCTCACAAAACTTCACTGGACTGTTCTTCCTGGTCCACCCTACAGCCTCCATCTCACACCTTCCGGCTTCCATCTGTTTGCCCCAACGAAAAATTCACTCCTCCTGAAGCAGTACGCGGATGATGATGAGGTTATTGATGCGACAAAGACGTTGGCTCCTACGTCGCCCAGTAGTGTGGTATCATGCGCCAGTAGAGGCCGTCCTAGTAATATGACGTAAGGCCATCGTACTGAACGGAGATCATGTTGAAAAATGGAGTTTTGTAGCCAAAAGAGTGCGGAATAATAAGGTGTATTGGAATAGCGAATGAAGCCAACCTGTTTCCAGAAAAAAATGTGATGAGTTACTTATTGAACAGCCGCCGTTTATAAAAAATAAAATAAACTCTGCCGGAACGGGTCTCGGAAGACCGAATGGTAATGATCGAACGCCGCGTCATCCTCAGCCGATAGGCGTCACTGCATGCGGATATGGAGGGGCGTGTGGTCAGCACACCGCTCTCCCCGCCGTACGTCAGTTTACGGGACCGGTCCGCACATAAAAATACATGATATAAACAAACAAACACAAGTATCTGAGATATTCCATTATTTCCATGCCTGTGGGATATTTTGATTAAAATTCATCGCTTTTGCGAGCTTATTTTGAATAGAGAGAAAAGAAAAACATTCCTATAGATGGAAAATGTTGTGAGTACATGATGGTTACTAGAACTTTTCGGATGAGAACGTGAACGAAACGTTTACATTTTAGATACATTTGTGGTAACTGGGACAGTCCGCCTCCGGACCTGAGTAGTAACGCTATGCCGAGGACCCGGGTTAGATTACTGCTACTGTCAGGGGCTTTCCCTTGGTGTTAGGACTGGACCGGGGTGCAATAAGCCTCGTGATGCTAATTGAGGAGCTACTTGAGCGGTTCCAGATCACAAAAACTTCCGACGCCCTGCACAGCGGTGTACGGACCCCACGCCCGTCCGTACCGCATCCCGTGACACCACTCGCAGAGGATGACACGGCGGCTGGTCCGTACCGCTGGGCCTGCCTCTGGGTTTGGACGGAGCTTACGTTACTAGCTAGGACCATATTTCATACCGCAGTCAATGGCGATTCGTGACCACACATTCTCAGTTAACTCGCAAACAGCCATACGTGGATCCCAGGGCAGGGGGAGGGGGTATCACGATCCCCAACCCTACTAGCGTTCCTGTTTCTACGTCCTACCTACTAAATTCCTGATCTAAATTTCGGCGAATAAAGTGGCAAGAAAACTAAGCGTGTCGAAAATACCTTTCAGTTTCTTGGAAGTTATTTGGAAATTATGCTGAATTGTCGTAATATGTACTCTCTTTCTTTTTCTTCTTTGCCTTTTCCCGTGTCTGTACGGGGTCGGCGTTGTTGTATGGGCTGAGGCAGGGTCGGCGGTAGTCGGTGACCGGACACCCTTCTTCATAGGAGACCACCCTTGCTCCCGTGTACTCCATCTGTCTGCACATAGAGTAAATCTCATGTACAAGTGAGGGCAAGTTTTCTATACGTTCGCGCAGCGTGCATTTGTAGCGGGACATGGGTACCAGCCCGGTGTTGACCTAGTGGGGTGTGGGAAAGCGTCTAAAAACCATATCTAGGCTGGCTAGCTTATCAGCCGTTGTACTTGATCCGCGAAGCGGATTCGATCCGGGGCAGCCTTAACTCCCCACATCCCTGAAGGAGAGTGTTAACGCGCTCGGCTGTCTGGGTGGAACGTTGTACTAAGCAGTGATGCAAACAAACTATTGTTATAGTTTCATGTCTGTTATTGTTATTAAAATCCTAGAAAACAGTTATAGTTTGCTAATGGTTGAAAGAGGGGGGCGGCGAGAGAAACAGTATCAAATTACTCCCGTAGCTCATTTCTCCCCCCCCCTCCCCACCTCCTTCATGCCCAGAACCGAGCCCTAAATCCGCGGCTGCAGACTGTACGTTTCTGGACACTTCTTTACTCGAATGTTCTCGCTCTCTTCTCATACTCTTCCACCCCTGTCAGTTTCCGCTACTAATCATGATACGGCCTATATGTAAATACACCAAGGTATTAGGGGTGTTTATCAGAAATGACAATATTTATCAGCTTCTTTCCCGTATTACATATGGAGCTCACTGAATTATATGCCCTCACTTGTACGTAACTTGCGTAGATTGATTTCAGAAATGTCAAAGAGTACAAATAGTTTTTAAGGATAACGTTTCTCCTAGCGGCGACATTCGAGTGACGTGGCGATTTAGTGTCGGCCATGGTCAAAAGGGTATGTAACATAATATCCTTAAACAATAATCAAACGATAAAAATTAGTTAACATCAATTACATAATCAAATTGAACTACAGAAACTAGTATCAACATATTTAAAAGATGTATGTGTATGCGTAGCTCGATTTTACATAATCTATGGAATCATTGACTACACTTGGCTGTTTACCTTTGTCTGATGTTTCATGTAAACATTTGTACGCCTTTGGCTAGAAGCGTGTGCACGCACGTGTGTGTGTGTGTGTGTGTGTGTGTGTCAGTGTGTGTGTGTGTGTGTGTGTGTGTGTGTGCTAGCCGTTTCCGTTGAAAATAGTCTGTAAAATCGTTGTGCCTTGTTTACTATTGTGTTACTGTACCGGACTGAAAATTATAAGGGAAGTATATTCTGGTTGTGTTATCAGAAGCGGGAAAATACAATGAAAATAATGTAGCATCGCGTTCTGCACTTACTATGCCGTGTGTTTACAGAGAGCTTAGAAAAACCTGAAACTGTTTTAACGTTCGTACTTCAGTCATAAATGCACTATATTGTATTTACTTTGTGTTTAACCACGAACTTCATTTTTAGTTTCAGTTTTTGTTAGTTAAAATTATTCTGCCCTGAAGTGTATCACAATGATGAAGATTTGCAAGAAATGCACATTGACGTTTGCCCACGTTCATAAATGTACTGTAGTCATCTGAAGACTCACTCTTTGATATAGGAACCGGTATTATTGGCGCATAATATCTACTAATAATTAGTGTGTGGCAGCTGTTTAACAAATTCTTCATTTTTCTGTGACGGCCACGTTTATCATCGACATAGCATCCACTGACAAAATAGCTTCAATATCAACCGGGAAGTGACGCACTGATCTGTACCTAAACTTTTATCAGCATTTATGCCCTGCAGATCGGTGTGAAGTACATGGCAAAGGATACAGTTTGTTTTTCTCAATGTACTCGCCTCTCTGCGATCTGTGGTTAGTCTAACTCCACCTTCAGTCGCTGCGAGAGGGGTACAAAGGGGCTGAAGAACAGCGTCTAATGAACAACATGAGCCATCGGTACATTTTTGGAATTGTGATGTCATACGTTAAAAAGGTGTCTATTTTTTTCCGACCCATTCTCTGGTATGGTCAGGAGAAGTGATTTATAAGCAATTTGTTTCGTTGTAAACCTACGAATTTCAAGCATTCTTCTACTAGGTCAAAGCCTGCGTGCCTGTAATATTGACAACCCACAGCCATTTATCTGCGGGACTAGCATGCCTATTTACTTCTACCACTGTAATGTTTACCTTGAATACGATAATCTGTTCACTAAGTTGTTGATAGTAATTTCCTCGCATTCTTATTTTTCCTGTTCATTATGAGACTTAATACAAATAGCCACACCATAGAGGCAACAGCGAAAGAGGGGTGTCTGTTAAGAGGCCAGACAAATGTGTGTTTCCTGAAGAGGGCAACAGCCTTTTCAGTAGTTGCAGGGGCAAATGTCTGGATAACGGGCTCATCTGGCTTGGTAATATCAACCAAAACGGCCTTGCTGTGCTGGTAGTGCAATGGCTGAAACCAAGCAGATACTACGGGCGTAAATTTCCTAGAGCACGTAGCTCCGCTGTACGGTCAAATGATGATGGCATCCTCTTGGGTAAAATATTCCGGAGTTAAAACAGTCTCCCATTCGGATCTCCGAGCGGGGATTGCCCAGGAGGTGGTCGTCATCAAAAGAAACAAAACTGGAATTCTATGGGTCGGAGCGTGAAATGGTAGATTCCTCAATCGGGCAACTAGTTTAGAGAATTTCAAAATGGAAATGAATAGGTTGAGATTAGATATAGTAAAGATTAGTGAAGTTCGGTGGTAGAGGAAACACAATTTCTGGTCACGTGACTACGGGGTTATAAAGATAAAAGCAATTAGGAATAATGCAGGAATAGATTTAATATTGAATAAGAAACAAGTAATGCGGGTAAACTACCGTCAACAGCGTAGTGAACACCCAAATCTTGGCTGGGTAGATCGCTTAACTAATGAGGAGGTCCTGAATAGAATTGGGGAGAAAAGTTTAGAACTGGTGAGAAGTATTGGGGGAGGAGGGGGGGGGGGAGGGGTAAACTCGTAGAGGGAGACCAAGAGATGAATACAGTAAGCAGGTTCAAAAGAATGTTGGTTGCAATAGTTGTTCGGAGATGAAGTGCCTTACGCAGGATAGAGTAGCATGGAGAGCTGCATCAAACCAGTCTCAGGACTGAAGACCACAACACCAGGAAGACTTACTCATACATTACCTCTATTTCATTTGTGATGATAAACCTGTACTCACGTCAACAGTTACCATTTTACTACACTAATGGTCACTATATCTAACTTCACCCTACCCATTTCGCTACTCATGTTCCCTAACAAACCTACACGGTTAAAGAATATAACATATCACGGTTCGACTTACAGAAAGTCAGATTTTTGTTGTGAAGACACCATCATCGCGAGTAATCTTCTCTCGGCGTTTTGAATCTGCGACTACTTTACCTTCGGAATATCTTACCCAGGAATATGCTATCATGATTAAACAATACCCTAGAGCTGCACGTTCTCTGGAAATGAAATGTATGTAGTTCCCCATTGTTTTCACTCTTGCCGCAGTACCAACTCAACATTACAATGGTGGATTACGCAATCGTCCACACCGTTGTCCCTGAAAATTCTGAACACCTGGTTGCACCTATGGTACTGGCTTCTGTATGCTGAGGCATGCAAGATGTCTCATCGAATCAAGGTCTCTGGTTGGTGAAAGTTGAGGAAGGACATTATTATTTTGCAGTGAAATGCCTTGTTGAAGTAGTACTTGTATTTTTCGCTTCTGGCAAATGTTAATGTGAAAAATGGATAGCTGCGTCGTGGTTCGGAGTCCACGTTTAGCGCTTCGTTATCCTATAACTGTCAGGGTAAGTCAGTTCAAAGATCGAAGAAAGGCAGTCGCTGACTACCTTCAGTAGGACCAGCCTAGTAAAACACAAAGGCGTTATGAGCAACCTTCGTGTTGATGAAAGCTTTACTTACTTTAAGCAGTTTGTTTGTTTATTAGATTGCGTGGGACCATGAGCCAAAACATGTATATAATGTACAGAACGCTGATCAGAAATGAAACTTAAGTGTTAATAAAGCACGAAAAAAGTATGATAAAGTATTCGAACAAATAATACATGACAGACTAAATTATTTCTTGGAAGTGCTGTACAGAATAGATGGATGTGCCGTAAGGAAATCTGTCTACTTAGATTTAGCACTGAATTTTTACAGGTGGAAGCCTGTTGAAAATGAAACCTGGTGAACGGTGCTCACCTTGCTCAAGAATGCTTCACGAAATTTAAGAGCAAATCGTTTGTCTGTCTAATAGTCACTGAATAAATGTTGCATTTTCTTCTTCGTCAGAAATTGTTAACAACAAGTGTCATTATGGAATAGATGTATAGAGATGACGAATTAGAATTCCCGGATACTTGAACCACAGCCTACACGAAGTTCCCGAACTGACACGGTAGATTAGTGTGGCGCCCCCCGTTTCCGGGGTAAGAATAATTTTGGTCCGTACACAGAGTTACCGCAAAATATAACACCTTACGAGATAAGAGAGTGAAAGTAAGCAAAGTAAACAGGGTTTCGAGTTTCAGTGTCAGGGGCAATGGAGATTATTCCCATAGTGAAGATATAGCACCATTCAGTTTCTACACTAGATCTGTCGACTGACTGACCGCCTTGGGACAATCAGATTTCGTTTTTACAAGAGTTCTATGCAAAGAGAGTTGAATTTTGTTGCAGTTAAGCGTCAAACTGTTACCTTTAAACAACGTGCTGATTTTACCGACTGCACTGTAATTCAGGCCATTTACGTTGCATTCCATAGGAGCTACAGCGATGTGTTCTGCTAGGAAATCACGAGGTCTGTCTAGCAGCCAATGTTGTTGCTTACTTAGCACCACCCACGGGCCACGTGTAGGATATTTTAAGGTTACGCGTGAGGACGTGAAGCAACGGCTCTAACGAAAATGAATCCACTTACTTTCATCTGAGTAACATCCTAGCCAACCGAAAACAGGACAGTTTTTCATGAGTAGTCGCCTAGCCTACAACAAGTACCAAAGGTACCTTGGAGTTATACTTGACAGAAAGCTGTCATTCAGACAGCATCTAGCAAAGACTGGAGCTAAACTGAACTCAGTTAGTAATAGTCTTCATAAAATTAAGTGGATCTCTATGGGATACGACTTTACATTCTTGGGCCACTGGCCTTGTCTACTCAGCGTCAGAATATTGCAGCCCTGTCTTGAAAAAAAGCATCCACATGAAGCTGGTCCATACGCAACTACATGAAACAATGCAGGCTATTAGAGGCGCAATCAAGCCTACTCCCTACCTGCCTTCAGCGGCATTCCACGGCCTAACTTGAGAAGAAAGCATGTCGTACTGAGGAAATATAATACGAGGGTTGGAACTTAAATACAAAAGAGTTACATGTTTGCACTTGTTACTGTATTTCGAGATAGTCACCAGCGTTGTTTAGAACCCGTTGCGAGCGACGTGGAAGGCGTAGTATACCGTTGTATTGTATGTTAACTGGGGGTCTAGAAACGACGGAGAGGCTCCGTCCCCGCCGCAGCCGCAGTGGTCCACAACCCCACGACGACTACTGCAGTCAACTTCATCACTCCGCCGCCCCACACCGAACCACTCTCTCAGGATTATTGTGCGGTTTGGCCCCCGGTGGACCCTCTCCCTCCCCCCCCCCCCCCCTCAAAGAGAACATCTCACACCAGACGAGTGTAACCCCTATGTTTGCATGGTAGAGTAATGGTGCTGTACGGGTACGCGGAGAACTTGTTTGCGCAGCAATCGCCGACATAGTATATCTGAGGCGTAAGAAGGGGAACCAGCACTCATTCGCCGAGGCAGATGGAAAACCGCATCATTGCTGGGGACCAGGCGCTCCTTTCCAATTCGGAAAGCCGATGTTAGACCTCACGGCTAACCGGGCTGGCAGTATACAGTTAGCAGAGCCTGTTGTGTTGATGGTGCGAATGGAGGTGTCTACTGCCTGTCGAATCTCTGGAACAGTTCTGAAGCGAATGCCACGAAGTGATTCCTTCATCTTCGGAATCAAATCAGACTAAGTCCGGGGAGTGTGCTGGGTGGTACAGTACTTCCCAGTCCCACCGACCGAACAGAGCAGCCACAGCTTGCGCTGTGTGCCCCCGCGCGTTGTCATGCAAAATGATGGGTGGCTTGCGCAGAAAGTGTCGCCGCTTCTTTCGCAAAGCTGGTCGCAGGTGATGCTCCAAAAACGAACAGTAATAGTGTGCATTGGCGGTCGGCCGTGGAGGAACGTAATGCGTTACGATAACACCATCACAGTCGTACACGAGAATCAGCATAACTTTAGACCGTTCCATTCGCTCCATCAACAGAACAGGCTCTGCTAACGGTATACTACGCCTTCCACATCGCTGGCAACGGGTTCTACACAACGCTGGTGAATATTTGAAGGACAGTAACAGGTGCAAACATGTAACTCTTTTGTATCGGTTGTGAATAAATAGTTGCCACTATTTAAGTTCCAACCCTTGTAAAATCTACAAGAACTAGGAGCTGTCAATTCATGAGGACACACTTGCCATCCCAATGGACAGACTCCACTCCAGACGTCTCCCAATCATAGCAGCTAGCAACCTGGTGGATCGTGACTTAAATCTTGACGAAGCGTGGGCGCAAGAATGCTGTAACAACACCCAACCACAGCTCCACACCTTTCTCCAAGCCAACAACGAGCCACGAGAACTTGGTCTGCCCCAGGGAACATGGAGTACAATCAACAGGATCTGGACCAAGCATGAGAGAACTGGTGACCTCCAGATGGGTGTGCGCATGTGGCTCTCCAAGATTGGCTGCCAGACGCACTTTTGACGAGTGCCCTCAAAATCCGTGCTTTGGTAACGACTCGGACTTCTTGCATAAAACATCAGATGTGATAATAAATAATATATATGTAAATTCATAAATTGTATACATATTTTATTTGTGTTTCGAAGGTGATGTGAATAGTCATACGATTAGGAGTAATGATGCATTAAAATCCACGTATTCAAGAACAGAATTTGTGCCAGCTCCAAAGAGAAATATATCTGAAGCTGTCATATTTAGTGGCAGAGCATTGATATACACTGACGGAAACAAAATCGCAAGACCAAGAAGGTGTTGCGCGACATTAACGGAAGTTTGTGGGGGTGCTTGTACAGCTGAAAAATTTCGCGCCAGTCGCGTAAGACTGGCGCCAGTAGCGCCACGATGAGGATGCAAATCGGATCGGCTTTAAATACAGGCTTTAGCGGCCGTGAGCGTTAGCTACCTTGCAGACTGAACGTGTGGAGTTCACGCTATTCAAGAATGCCTTTAAGACGACGAAGACGCCATCAACACGTCACTGAGCTTGAACAAGATCGTGTAATAGGACTACGACAAACTGTATGTTCCTTCTGTGATACTGCAGAAAGACTTGGCAGGAACGAAAGAAGAGCGGGCTGTGGAAGGCCGCAGAGGATCTGGCACATCGTGCTGCATCTGCAGCAGCAGTGTGCACCACACTGACACAACGAACTGTTACAAATCAGCTGAGAATTCTTCCGGGTTGTATGGCCGTGGTCCATGGAACTCTTCAGTCCCTGACGTTTCGTCCAAGGCTACTTTGCGCATCTTCGGAGGTGCTCGTAATTGTGCTGAGTCTTGCCGACTGACGAGTTGGACGCCGAAGAGCGGCCTAAATACTGTGGAAAGTGGGCGTGATCTGGACTTCACGTCATAGCAGAGATAAACCTTTTCAAAGACAAATTTTTTTAAATTATCGATTATAGTACGTCAAAAGATAAAAACTTCTCATTGATTCTGTAGCGCCACAGTCCATATATCACTGAGTTTCATGGCTTCTTCTTTCCTGTTAAAATTATCTCCATGTTTATGTATTTCGATGGATTCTCTATGTAGCCGTGGATAATAGTTCGCCATAGTACATAAAACTTAAGTTTCCGAAAATTTCACTATGTACCACGGCCATACAACACGGAAAAATTCTCGGCAGCTGTGACATCCGGTCGTAAAAGCCTTCATTGTTGTTGTTGTTGTGGTCTTCAGTCCCGAGACTGATTTGATGCAGCTCTCCATGCTACTCTATCCCGTGCAAGCTTCATCTCCCAGTACCTACTGCAGCCTACATCCTTCTGAATCTGCTTAGTGTATTCATCTCTTGGCCTCCCTCCACGCTGCCCTCCAATACTAAACTGGTGATTCCTTGATGCCTTAGAACATGTCCTACCAACCGATCCCTTCTTTTTGCCAAGTTGTGCCACAAACTCCTCTTCTCCCCAATTCTATTCAATACCTCCTCATTAGTTATGTGATGCACCCATCTAATCTTCAGCATTCTTCTGTAGCACCACATTTCGAAAGCTTCTATTCTCTTCTTGTCCAAACTATTTATCGTCCACGTTTCACTTCCATACATGGCTACACTCCAAACAAATACTTTCAGACTTCCTGACACTTAAATCTATATTCGATGTTAACAAATTTCTCTTCTTCAGAAACGCTTTCCTTGCCATTGCCAGACTACATTTTATATCCTCTCTACTTCGACCATCATCAGTTATTTTGCTCCCCAAATAGCAGAACTCCTTTACTACTTAAGTGTTTCATTTCCTAATCTAATTCCCTCAGCATCACCCGATTTAATTCAACTACATTCCATTATCCTCGTTTTGCTTTTGTTGATGTTCATCTTATATCCTCCTTTCAAGACACTGTCCATTCCGTTCAACTGCTGTTCTTTGTATGTTACAAATCTATTCATTGTATGTTACAAATCTGTTACTCCAAGGGCAGCTCCGAGCCAGACAGCCTGTAGCGTGCCTTCCATCGACCCCAATCCCCGTCATTTGTGACTTCAGTGGTTTCAAGCGAGAGATCAAAATTGGTTGAAATGGCTCTGAGCGGTATGGGACTTACCATCTGAGGTCGTCAGTCCCCTAGAACTTAGAACTACTTAAACGTAACTAACCTAAGGACATCACACACATCCGTGCCCGAGGCAGGATTCGAACCTGCGACCGTAGCGGTCGCGCGGTTCCAGACTGAAGCGGCTAGAACCGCTTGGCCACACCGGCCGGCGCGAGAGATCGTTGGACGGCAGAGGGGAGTCTGTTGTTTTTTCTGATGAGAGGTGGTTGTGCCTCAGTGGGGAGCGATGTCGTATGACAGCACAATCACTCTCGTGGTTGTCCCACGCACCCTGACTGTAACTTTGTACGTCTGTCTGGTGGTTCGACCTGTTGTGCTGCCATTCAGGAGCAGTATTCCATGGGGCGTTTTCCAACAGGATAACGCTAGCCCACATGCCGCTGCTGTAACCCAATATGCTGTACAGGGTATCGACATGTTCCCTTGGCTTGCTCCATCACCAGATCCGTCTCCAATAAGATACATATGGAACATCATAGGACAACAGTAACAATGTAACTTGTTAAATGTAGTCGGCTACATGCTGAACAACGTCTCATTTCGTAGAAGAGTCATTTTTTGGCGACTAATGTTGTCGTAGGTCATTAAAAATTTTCTAACAGCTCCTTTTACAGGCTTGTACATTTCGGTCTTAATACGTCTTTTACTCGTGATAAGTTGTAGCGGGAGAAGGAACTTTTTTTGTTATGGATGGATGTATAAAATAGACTCTAAATGTAAGCTCTATGAGCAACCATAATGTATTTCTGTTCAGATTACTTAAACTCTCAAGTAGCTGGAACAGCACCGCCCAGCTAACGTTGGGTGGATCACAGCTCCAGTCTCATCCACGCACAGCATTAACCGTCCCTGTGTTGACTGACCAAGTTCAACAGGCATTTAGCTCCATCCCACAAACTGACATCCGGCTCGTGTACAACAAATTGCAAGCACGTTTGCATTCAATATTCTGGCGGTCACACTGGTTGTTAATTTTCCAGCGTTTCACATTTGCAAGGGCTTGTCTCGCGCTTGTTAATCACTGAAGTGCGTTACCTGTTGTTGTTGTTGTGGTCTTCAGTCCTGAGACTGGTTTGATGCAGACCGAACTTCACTAATTCCCACTATATCCAACTTTAACCTATCCATTTCCCTTTTTAAATTTTCTAACCTACCTGCCCGATTAAGGGATCTGACATTCCACGCTCTGATCCGTTGAGCGCCAGTTTTCTTTCTCCTGATAACATCGTCCTCTTGAGTAGACCCCGCCCGGAGATCCAAATGGGGGACTGTTTTACCTCCGGAATATTTTACCCAAGAGGATGCCATCATCAGTTAATCATACAGTAAAGCTGCATGCCCTCGGGAAAAATTACGGCCGTAGTTTCCCCTTGCTTTCAGCCGTTCGCAGTACCAGCACAGCATGGCCGTTTAGGTTAGTGTTACAAGGCCAGATCAGTCAATCATCCAGACTGTTGCAACTACTGAAAACTACTGAAAACGCTGCTTTCCCTCTTCAGGAACCACACGTTTGTCTGGCCTCTCAACAGATACCCCTCCATTGTGGTTGCACTTACGGTACGGCTATCTGTATCGTTGAGGCACGCAAGCCTCTCCACCAACGGCAAGGTCCATATTCCCGAAATTTCATTACTCTACAGTAACTATTTTTTGGTGTTGCGTGTTTTTCCGTCAGTTACTTCCATCACACCGTCGCTTTACACGGCCACAGTCAGATTCACGTCCCTTCCCAGTTTGTTGTCGCCGGCGTACCGTCCACTGCCTCATACTTCATTTACCCTTAAAATTTTCGCCGGCGTCGCCATATTTTGTCGGAGCTGGGTGTGCAACAGGGGCGCCTGCCTGCGGCGGCGGCGGCGGCGGGGGTGGTGGCGGGCGAGGCGGCCACGTGTCCGCAGTAACGTGAGCGGCCGACGCGGCTTCCGCCGGGTACTGCCCGGGCCCGCCCGCCTTCGGTTTACGACTTTTGCGGTGGAATGTTCCCCGCGGCCCCCCGCCCGCCTATTCCTCTGCAGTTCTGTCCCGACCCCCACCGCTCCACCCGCTAGCGCCACACTCTGCTGTGCGCCGCCTTCTGCCCACTTCTCAGTCCCCACGCCGTCCTCCTCCAGAAACCAAGCACGAGGGGGGTACCGCGGTCGGCAAGCAATCTGCAACACACACACACACACACACACACACAACATGTATCTAAGGCCGGTTTTTTTCGTCTGTGCGTACGGGTGTGCGTGTGTTGCTAATGACAAAAAACCGGACACCCGAAAAGTGCGGCGACGTTGCCGCGTGCGACCGCGCGCCATACTGCGTCTCCGCGCCGCTTTTCGGTTCGCTAAACGAGGAAAGGCGCCGACGGCCACCGGCGGTCTCTTCCGAATTATTTCAGATCGTAAACTACACTGACACCTTAGTTTGCAGTAAACGAGGAAAGGCGCCGACAGCCACCCCTGGTCCCTGCCGAATCATTTCAGATCATAAACTACGTTGACACTTTATTTTTCGACGGGTTACACTAAATATAGGAAATAGGAAATAAAAGACGCTATCCTTTCCACTTTTGTACCTGCATCCATCCTGAAAACCAGGCAGTGGAACATCAATTGAAGAAATGTAGCAGCCAGCCATTTATTAATGCTTTGTTCCAAGACGCGTTTGGAGGAGTGGTGCTTCTACGCTAAATAAAAGGATCCTTGTTTCTTGCAATGCGCATTTACGAAACATCTGCAAAAATGGTTCAAATGGCTCTGAGCACTATGGGACTTAACTTCTGAGGTCATCAGTCCCCTAGAACTTAGAACTACTTAAACCTAACCAACCTAAGGACATCACATACATCCATGCCCGAGGCAGCATTCGAACCTGCGACCGTAGCGTTCGCGCGGTTCCAGACTGTAGCCCCTAGAACCGCTCGGCCACTCCGACCGTCAAACATCTGCAGTGGCCTCTAGTATACACATGTACGTATCTTACAACATTTCCAGATATGTTACTACATTACAGTGTTTTCGTTATTGTCTTATAAGGTAACAAACTTTTTTTGAGAAGTTTCATAAAGTTAAATTATTTGCCTCTACTTACGTTTTGTGCTCTTATTATTCCATTCATACCGCCCTGGAATTGCACATCTTCATAGTGCGTACACCAGGATTTCCGATTTTTGGCATTTACGAGTAGAGTTCCCTTAAATACTAAAAATTCACATCTTGGTTGTGTGTATACTGTAGGTTGTGGCGCCAGCTGTGCTGTGCTTTTTTTCTCTTGTTTTTCGTTCGTATAGTTAATTCTGTACGAAGCTTGATATTCGTTACTATGTTATGTAGATGAATGTGGGGCGGGTGATGTCATGAGAAAAGGGAAGAAATTTGAGTGCAAGGAACAGCAGTTTTCTTTAGTGAATGTGGGGGAACGAATAAGTGAGTTATTGTTTAGTCTGGTTCTGTTATATTTCGCGGTTTGTTATTGCTGTAACAGTTAAAATGATCGGTTAACGTATTTTAATTTGGTCATTTATAACTTTCTTGTTCACTGCAAAAGCTCTTGGTATGTGATAATTACCCAGTAATGTGCAGACTTAACTGTTACGATTGCTCATTCTAATAATTTTCGTATGCTTTTATATTTCAGATGGGCCTTCCCTGTGCTTCATTATCTGTTAAGAAAAGCTAGAATGGTCATTTATATCTTCATCAGTATTACGCTTTAGCCGATTGCATTTGGAACGACCCAACTACACTTTATTATGTAGCTTGTTAAATGTAGTCGGCTACATGCTGAACAGCGTCTCATTTCATAGAAGAGCCATTTTTTGGCCACTAATTTTGCGTAGGTCATTAAAAATGTTCTATCAGCTCCTTTTACAGGCTTGTCCATTTCGGTCTTAATACGTCTTTTACTCGTGATAACTTGTAGCGGGAGAACGAACTTATTTTGATATGGATGGATGTATAAAATAGAGTCTAAATGTAAGCTCTATGAGCAACCATAGTGTATTTCTGCTCAGATTACTTAAACTCTCAAGTACCAGGATCAGCGCTGCCCAGCTAACGTTGGGTGGATCACCATCAGAAGTCGCTTGCGTTTACTGCAAGAGAAGCATCATATTTAATGCAGGTAGCTCGTGCTCTGCTGACTGCCAAGGAACTCTCGGAAAGGAAGGCTAAGTCGAAAGTGACACATAAATTTGTCGCCTTTCTTGAACAAGCCTTTTCATTGATCGCCGAAGTACATTTCGATGGATATCTTTGCTGTCAACACAGCTTCATACTTCTGTCGGAACTTCATTGCGATGTCAAAATAATGAATAACTGCTATGTTTAAATTTCGGGTTAATGACCACTTTACGTGACACCATATTTAGCATGATAGCTCCTCCAAGTCCCTAAGTTTCTCCTTTTGCTGGAGGTGATCTCATATTTTCGCCTGTTCTACACATTCTCTTTATACTCAAACGTTTACTTCAGCGATTGTTTACAATACTGCGGTTCTCAACTTGCAGTACAAATTTTATTCTTCATCTTTTCCTTGTTATCGTAACGTTAACAGACTTCTTATTTCAGGGTTGAACTGTTAAAGCTGCATCAATAGTCCAAAGCGCACAGTTGTTACTTTTGTCTGAATAACATGCAAGTTGTGTGTTAGCACATGATCACAGAAATTATTGTACTGTGTAGAAGATGACCTAACATTTATTTGTAGTCCCCAACAACAGTTAAAACTTTCGCATTCCTGTTGCCTATTTTTGTCCTGTGCCCTGGAACCTCACACAACCGTCATTAAGGATTTTCACAAAATCGATTCCCAATTAGAATTACGTTAAGATTAATTCTGACAATCGTTTCATACACGGTTACCATATTATTTCACAAGAAAGCTGGCTGCAGAACAAAAAGTGGGTACATTCTCGTGTGTCACACTTATTGTCGTGTGGAAAAACTCAGATAGCTGATCTGAATAGAATTAAAGTTGAGATTAAGACGTATTCCCAGACGCCTGTCGGCACGTCATTCACTAACAAAGTACTGCGCACAGTAGTCTAAGATTAAAATTGATATTCTGGTAAAGTAAATAACTGACACGTGCTGAATTAATCCATATATTTTTTAAACCGTTGATGTTCCCACCGGTTTGGTGCCGCTTGCCTTTTCTCCTATCTCATGCCTGTCTTTCCCTCTCTACGCCCTCCGTAATGTGTTTCACTCAACCTGATGTTTGTAATTACGGGCACTGAAAACCTGTTGCTTGGAGAGAATTATTCGTCGCTTTCAATATGCTGCGTAACTCATTGTTTTAACAGATCTTTGGTTTCTTCTTTCCAGTGCTACTAATCGCTTACAGAGTTGTCAGGAACCTTTTGCATATCACCTCGTCGTAATTTGGTGGTTCTAGCTTGTTTCGAAAGTCTCCGTTCCTGATGCGCCCCTTTTATGCAACACCAGAACGCTCTCAGTAGATGTTTGAACAGTTTCTTAGGCCAGATGTGGCTAGGGCATACCACATCCACCAAATCAAGTAGCTCGGCGCCAAATAAGAAAGTGTTGACTTGAAACTAGTAGTTTAATTGATAAATACCTTCAATCACGGACACCACTTTCTTTTTTTTCTTTTTTTTTAAAAAAAAAATAAAGAAAAGGAGCCAGCTGCGAGACATTTTTTTTATTAGAAGTTGACTTCCGATGACTTGGCTATAACCGACACTGAGGTCGATGCCATTTTTTTAGAATAGTCCCACACTGCATTTACTTAAGACATTTGGTTCACTTAGTTTATACTCATGTTCAACATCCCACATGTAGTTCAAAGCCAACACAGATTATTAGTTATTTTCTAATATATCAGCCACGTACACGAACGACACATTTAAAATCGATATCCGCTTCCGAAGATGGACATGAACACACGATCCCCGCTTTCCATGTGACTAGTTTTGATTGAAGCAAGCTATAACCGTTCTGTTTTCACTGAGTCAGGTGAATTGTGTAAAACATCTCCAACAGAGGCTGGGTATGTGGTCTACAGAACTATTTACAGCTCGTTTGGTACGAGACTATAGTTGAGAGATAACTGTAAGAGAGGACCTTAGTGCATAAATAACTAAACAAAAAATTCCTACGTTTTCTTTTATGATATGTGCCTTATTATAAAGGCGATATGAGACTCAAATATATTAAAGTCAAAGAAATACCTGTCATACTTGGTTAACTTTCTACGCCAACTGCAAGGGATTACTTCAACACTTTCCGAATTGCTTACAGCTTGTATGTATCTAAAAATGTTGTAACCATCGGCAGCTGTGCGGACTGTTTGTGTCTTAGGGCGACGGGATACACCACGGTTTTTCCAACGCTGGCTGTCTTTGTGAAGCTATTTGTGGTGGACGTCGTAATTATGTTTTCGCATTCCGAAATTTTAAAGTCCCTGAAAGTGCCAGTTCGTTGTGGCTGTTACTCCCTTGGAGTTCATTTCTTTTCTTCTGTTTTTAACAACGGACCAACGACCCCAAACTGCAAGCGTAGTTTCGCAGGCAGAAGGAAACAAAAGAAACCGACCCTCCTCCTCTCCCCTCCCTAAAATTCTTCGCTACTTCCCCCACTCCTCACGTCGCTCGCTCGCGCTTGTGCGTACACACACACACACACACACACACACACACACACACAGAGAAAGAGAGAGAGAGAGAGAGAGAGAGAGAGGGAGGCGGACAAACTACAAAAGACCAAGAAAAGGGAATGTGAACAAGTTTTTTAACAAAAAGGCCACACCTTGGCAACAGAGTTAACGATACCAAAATTTAATTTTTTTGTTGAGGGGTTCAATCACCTGGAAGCACCTGCGTGGGCTCAGTTGCTTGTTTGGATAACAAATGATATATGAAATGAAAGAAACGAAAAAAAGCACTTCTCTGACAACGTGAATATAAAATGATTAGTAATTGTTTTGTTTAAGCGAGAGAGACGGCTGGCTTACCGAATCTTAGCCTGAAGCAGCTGTAGACCATTATTCCTTTGAAAATTAATAAAGTCAGACGCTTCGATTTTCTCAGAGTTGTAGTGTAATGACAGGCTAAATGATAATATTTAATCAGTCACCTATGGTGTACGTAAAGGGTACTCATGGACGATACGTTTCGAACGTTTATGTATAGTGTGCTCCATAACATAATTACTATCCTGCAAATAAAGAAACGTGTTGAACCTGACTATTTATTTACTCGTGGCTGGAGTAGCATAGTTCGCAAACAAATGTGTTATTGCGTTATTGCAAGATAAAGTCGTTCACCTTCATTAAATAAGCAATATAGCCAAAATTATGCAATCGAGTCTATGAACTACACTAAACATTTACATTGGAAGCAAATACTACAACTGCAGAAAGAGAAGCGTCTCTTAAAATACATTGGACCAGTACCCAGCAAAGTCTGAATCGTTGCTGTCTCCTTCACAAGGTACTTCGTGCTACTCTACAGTAGCCTTGAGGAACAATTCATCAGGTCGTTCGTGGTTTGTTCCACTACGCAACCTTAAATCGTTAACTGTCTCGTAAGGAAAACTATGCATTTCAATATGTGCAGAGACGTTTTTGCAATCAATGAATAGTGAGCCTGGTGATATCATTAAAGGAGGCATTTTTGTAAAATGTTTTTATATTTTTTACAATAATTAAATAAAAATGGAGACAGAAGAAGAGATAAAACGCTTCACACGGAGTGAAATCTGAAACCGTGGCATTTTTGTGATATACAGCTAGTTTTCATTGTTCCACGGTGAGGACGCCTAACCGGTAAATGCAAATATTGGATTGATTTGCTAGGGGTCACAATGAAACCGGCATTGCACGGTGGCCGGGAATGTGCTGATCTATCGAAATATATTATTCCAGCTAGAAAGTCACAGATAACTTGACTTTTCAATAGACGACATAGTCGAAAGTCTGGAGACTGTGTGACGATCTCCCTTTTTTCAAAATTTAAGGAACTAAATTATTTCCAAGAAACAGAATGTATAAAATGGGCTTACATTTACGTCTTTTAATGTTACTGAATGATCTCTCTTTGTAGAACAACATAGCACTGACTGCCTAATCCACCTTCCTATGCTATATAGGAATTCCTAGGTAGTTTGAAGCTGGAATGTCGTCGTCGCACCAAAAACTGCATCTTTTTTTTAATGCAGTAGCATAACAACTTTTTTTAGTGCTTGTCTGTTATCGTGGGAGGAAGAGAGAAAGAGAGAGAGAGAAAGAGATGAGGGCGAGTGAATCTTTCCACTAATTTTTGAGGATGGGTGAGGGGGGGGGGGGGGTGAGGGGCTTCGTCTTTGATTTCGTCTTATGTGAATTAATTAGACATACATCGTTCAGCAAGACTGTTAAATAAATAATATTGATATCGAGGGAAGGTGTGTTAGTCATTGCTGTGTTGTCCCGCAAAGAGAAATTGTTCATTTATATTAAAAATCATTAATAGAGCGCCAGTTTTATAGGTCCTGTTTCTTGGAAACAATTTAGTTCCTTAAACTTTGGAGAAAAAGAAGACCATCACATAACTAAGAAGACAGTGGTGAGACTTTTCTCTGCGGCCGCTTCTTAACAATAGCTCAGATTCACTTTAGACCACGTTAATAATCGGCCATTGATAACCCTGATTATTATCATTATTATTACTACTACTACTACCTTCAATATTTTAGAAACACTTAATGGAAACAAAATCGTAATTTGTTCGAACAAGAACTCGTTTTTTTTTTTCTATTTTCACTCCAAAGATTTTAGATACAGTTCTCGGACGTAGGTTTCCTTTCTACATTTCGGGAAACAAATTCTTTCATGTCCTCGTGAGGTTAACTTTCCAACTGCGCCATGTTACAGATGCGGAAGGAGTAGATGAGTGACTCTCGACCGTGTCGTTGTAGATCCGAGGCAAGTTTGAAGTCGTCGCAAGGCCCCGATGACTGATCATTGAGAGGATATTAACGATACTGAAACTGTCGCAGTCACAATAACCGCCTGAGTAGCTTCCTGGAACATTTTCGTTGGCCCTATGAAGTTCAGCAATAACTCGTTTTTGAATAGAGGATACATTACACGGTTGTAAAGCAGATGTAATGGTTTGCAGCATTGCAGCTGAGTACGAAGCCTGTCCAGCTTAAGGTCTGCTGTGTGTACACTAAGAAACTGTTCTAAATGTCATGTAGATGGAATATTTATTTTGGAGGACGCAAGAAGAATCTCTTCAGGATGGGATAGTCGCTTTAGCTATATCCTTGGTTGAACATCCAATCAATATCGTTCTGCAAGAGATCAACATACGTTTCTTGAATCTTCGTTCATGAGACAGTTGATCAGAAACAGACGATGTTTTCGTGTGTTTCAGTAGTTTTCTCATTTTGGATGTCCGTGAGATATTTCAGTCTTTCAGAAGTACCTTCTTGGAACAATCTTTGACTTCCCCTGAAAGCATATCAAACGCTTCCGCTGTCCTAAGATTCACAAGAGCTGATTTTAGCACTTTTACACTCCGGTTTTATTAGAATTTGGATCTCGTTAAGTTCTGTTCACTTCAGTGGCGACTATCATATAAAGAATAATTTCAAACTTTTCGAGCCGTTAGCCCCTATGGACTGAGCGTCATTCGTCTGTAGCCGAGCTCTGTGCGTTGAATATTTCGGTCACTGTTTCCTGGACCGGGTCAAAGTTTTTCCTGAAATGTTTCAAAATTTTACCCTTACAGCTCATGGTGTCGGACAGATTGCTGTTAACAACTGAATTTTCGGATTTGGATTCGCCGTGTTAACACCAGATGGTAACACAACATCTGCATACACGTTTTACTTTTTTACTGCTTCGAGAATTGTATTTGAGGCGTCTTTCAGTGTTATCAAGATATCGGACAAAGAGTCACAACTTCTTGAAACTTCCTGTCAAGGTTACCGCAGTGGGCGTAACAGTTCTTTGGCTAGTCTTGAAGAAGCTGCGTCATCGAAACAATGCCACGTAGAGACTTTGTGCGGTGAGGGTGTTAGAGGGACGTACGTAATGGTACTCGCCAGCGTTTGTGTTCTGGAAACCAGCAGACTGTATAAACCCACAAAAGTTCTTAAGCGTCGATTATCTAAGAGTCGAAGCAACGTAAACAAGGAGCGAACTGCTCCCCACCAGTCATGTCCGTCGTTGAATATTCCATAATTTAATAAAATGGAGAATTTTTTATTTTTTGCCCACTGTATCGCTGGATCATGTGAGCAATAATTTCAAGTGTTTCGTTTTATATCGCTGACAGCAACCATGTGTCTCGGTATTTCAGTCAGATCTTCAGTTCTAGTACACAGCTCTTCACGTCATCGAGAAGTGCCGTCAGGTTTCCTGTGATAGGTTCATGAGCTCTTTTGCGTTCTTGTCCGACCCAAGAATCAGTGTGAACTGATCATTAGTAGAAAAGCGATTCTAGTTTTCCTCCAGATAGTACAGTAGATGTCGCGCGAGTTGACATTCACAGGCGTGCTATTGTCATGTTGCTGAATAAATACAACCGACTCTGGATGAAAAAGACTATCTCATGTATTTTGAAATTTTGTGTAGGTTTTTTTCCAGTTATAGAAACCTAGGTTAAGAAAAGCCTTATCTTTCTGTAGTCGTCTATTATCCATATATGGAAAGACGAATTCTATTCACAGCAGAGAACATTATCAGTCTTTTATTAGTAAGTGTAGCCACGGATAAGACACAAACCATTGCGCATCACAAGATCCTCCATTCCTTCGGAGAAAATATGACAGGATAGGACAGAACGTAGTAGTAGATGCAGGACGTCGACCATTGACTGACAGGATGTGACGGTCTGATTCAGTTATGAGCAAAAATTGCAATTAAGTAAAATACGAATCGCACATTTGGTGACGTTCAACAAACATTTTATCGTTGCTTTGCTTCTGCCTCTACATCATATACAGCTCTAAGTGAATTTAGGAGGTCAGAAACCATATCTCCCTCTCCCCCCCCCTCCCCTCCCGAGGATTTCAATTTGTGGGAGGGGAGGGCAGCGTTTCCCTTCCTGACGCCCCCCCCCCTCGATTGATGCGCCTTTTGCTTGGACGCATCTGCTATTTAGTTAATTCGACTGTTGGAATGCTTCTTGATCCAATCCAGCCTCACTCCCTCGTATTCGTTTTCGACATGGCTGAGCTGCTGTAATATTCGACTTCTTCCTAAGTACTACGACGGAGTAAGATATGACGGTATGTTAAGACGTTTGCTTTTATGTGCACTGAAGATCCTCAGAATAACAATCGTCTCCGTCGTCGTAATTATGATATCCGATGAGAGCTTGCTTGAATTCTTGTTTCCTTCGACTTGGAGGGATGCTGGAATGCACAGTTACATTCCTATTCACTTTTCTGTCCATCTACTGTGCTATACTATTCGACTATTACCTCGATGGGACTGATGTTATGACGAAATTCCAAAATCTTGCCTATCTGTTTACAGCTGTAACTTAAATGACTGTAGTGAGTGCGACAGCTATATTTATACGCAATAAATGTAGAGACAGAGAGAGAGAGAGAGAGCGAGAGAAAGAAGGATCCTTTATTGTGTGATTATATGATAGCGGAACAAACACTGGTAGCAGTTACTTCTGTAAAATATCTGGGAGTATGCGTACGGAACGATTTGAAGTGGAATGATCATATAAAACTAATTGTTGGTAAGGCGGGTACCAGGTTGAGATTCATTGGGAGAGTGCTTAGAAAATGTAGTCCATCAACAAAGGAGGTGGCTTACAAAACACTCGTTCGACCTATACTTGAGTATTGCTCATCAGTGTGGGATCCGTACCAGGTCGGGTTGACGGAGGAGATAGAGAAGATCCAAAGAAGAGCGGCGCGTTTCGTCACTGGGTTATTTGGTAACCGTGATAGCGTTACGGAGATGTTTAATAAACTCAAGTGGCAGACTCTGCAAGAGAGGCGCTCTGCATCGCGGTGTAGCTTGCTCGCCAGGTTTCGAGGGGGTGCGTTTCTGGATGAGGTATCGAATATATTGCTTCCCCCTACTTATACTTCCCGAGGAGATCACGAATGTAAAATTAGAGAGATTAGAGCGCGCACGGAGGCTTTCAGACAGTCGTTCTTCCCGCGAACCATACGCGACTGGAACAGGAAAGGGAGGTAATGACAGTGGCACGTAAAGTGCCCTCCGCCACACACCGTTGGGTGGCTTGCGGAGTATCGATGTAGATGTAGATGTAGATGTAGATGTAGATGTAGATGTAGAGAGGGAGAGAGAGAGAGAGAGAAATGAAACAGTTTTTTGTTCCGAAATATATCTGTCCTTCAGGAAACGCTCTCACAGCAAAATTCGAGAATTTAACTCATCTGAACATATCTTACATTTTTTAATCTCTTATCCACGTGAAGTAAGACTCTGAAAGGTGTTCATCATTTCAAAGGTTAAATGTATGTTATAATAGCGAAAAGAGTCAGGCAACAGTATTTTGCATGATCGCACAATATTTTCATGTAGTTCCCAATCGCGTGCTAAGGAGTAAAAATTAAATTTACGAACTTGCTGTTCTGATGAATCAGAAAATATTTATGACGGTGGCAGCGCCGAGAAGAAATAAGAATCTCTGTACTTGGGTGAGGGGCGTTGACAGGAAACAGCGTTTTGCGGGCAAGTCGAGGGCGGTGTGCGCGGAGGGAGGACCAGCAAACCCCTGGCCGCCCGCCACAGCTCGCTTCACCTCGGAGGGGAGGCTGCGAGCTGCCACGACTGCCCTTATCGCGGGGGGATGATAGTGTGGGGTTTATTTACTACCTGGTGGCCCACTTCCCGCTCGAGGGACGTCTCGCCCCGCTGATAAACTCTCTATACGTTGACTCTAATTGTTGTTCCATGTTGTTGCCCTATCTTCTGTCGTTTATGGCTCCGACTGCCCAACACCAGAGTGGAGGTTGGCAGCGGAGGGAAAATTTTGGGGCGGAACCGTACAAGGTCACCTTCCCGGCAAGAAAAGAGGGACATTTGTGACTCGTATCGAAAGGAGCTACAGTTCCAGCTCATTTGTTCCCCAGTGAAGCCTGACATAGTCAGGTGGGAGGCGGCGGTCTTAATGTGACTTATTAAATTATTTGCCTAAGTAAAAACTGTTAACGCCTCGACCGAAATTTTCCTATCACAATTAAAGTTCAATAACTAGCTTCGTTTACTATCTGTAGCCATCTTCAGATCTGTAACACATCCTACAAAAATTGTGAACAATCAAGTAGAATACAAAAGCACTGTACAAAAGATGAGCAAAAATAATGGGGAGCCAATTCTAGAAGCAAAAGTGAACATTTGACAAAGCCATTTAACCGCGTAGTGTAAACTATGTTAATGTTAACAGGTAACACACAGTTCAAAATATGAAAAGGCAGCGAATATCCACTAGAAAGCATCGTTACCTGTAGCCAAGCAACAATATACTTTCGTAAGTACCAAAACAATAACCGTAAACAGTTGAAAACGTCACCGCGAGCAAGCAGGCTGTAGAAGGTAATTTCGCAGGTTGACGGTCATATAGGGAATTGTCCAGTTTCATGAGTAGAAGTTGGATCAGAAGCTCATTAACTGCAATACTACAGTATAACAGGTATTATCGTGAGAACAATATATTCACCAGTTCCGAAAACTGTCAGCTGTTCCGTAGCCTGGCTTACACAAGAGTGATCCTGCGTTGCGCACAACCTAGTCATCTTTTATTCACCGCCTTTTCATATTTTTGACGATGTGGAGATTGTTAAAAAATGGTTCAAATGGCTCTGAGCACTATAGGACTTAACTTCTAAGGTCATCAGTCCCCTAGAACTTAGAACTACTTAAACCTAACTAACCTAAGGACATCACACACCTCCATGTCCGAGGCAGGATTCGAACGTGCGACCGCAGCGGTAGCGCGGTTCCAGGCTGTAGTGCCTAGAACCGCTCGGCCACCTCGGCCGGCAAGATTGTTAAAGACAGCAACCAAAAGCAGTTATCAAACTTTAATTGTGATAGCAAAATTGTGGTCTGAGCATTAAGAGTCTTTACTTAAAAAAGAAGTTGATAAATCATTTATTCCCCGTTTCAAGCTTACGTGCAAGCACTGTAACGGAATATTTCTACTTTATAGCAACGACTCACCAGTCTGAAACCCAACGTCCGCTTTTTAGTAGCATCCATGTAGCCTTAACTATCCCAACCACCATAAACTACCTGGTTAGTTTCTTCAGCAATTCGTAATTTTGAATTCTAACTTTTTCTGCACTGATTTATTATGTGCTATCACATGTCGAATTTAATGAGCAACATATGTACACTATTTCAAATAAAAGAAGCTGGCTGCCATTTCTATATTAATTCATTTACAACCGCGTTTTTAAAGCTTTTGCCTTGCAGAATGAGCTATTTCTGTGAGATAACGTCTTTAACGACACCGAAGAATTGGCTTCCTTGCTGAGACTGAATCTGTCAATAACACGTGTCACACATGTCACACTTTTGAAATTTATATAATCACTCAAAACGAATTTTCTACAGTTCATACGTCAGTCACACAAATATTAGTGTTCGCTGTAAGAAATTGATAGAGTCAGTGCAAAAGCAATGCAAAAACCTTTAAGGTTCTAGAATGAGATTTTCACTCTGCAGCGGAGTGTGCGCTGATATGAAACTTCCTGACAGGTTCGCAGAAGAGCTTCTGTGAAGTTTGGAAGGTAGGAGACGAGGTACTGGCAGAATTGAAGCTGTGAGGGCGGGTTGTGAGTCGTCCTTGGGTAGCTCAGTTGGTAGAGCACTTGCCCGCGAAAGGCAAAGGTCCCGCGTTCGAGTCTCGCTCCGGCACACAATTTTAATCTGTTAGGAAGCTTTAAGGTTCTGTTTGTGATTGGGCCATCAGGGTTTGTTTCTTTAGATTAGATTGTAATTTTCAAAGGTGACAAAGGACTTGGAATATCAGTAAAAGAAATGGATAATGTTTTGAAAAGACGTTATAATATGAAGATCAACAGAACTAAACAAGAGCAGTTGAGTGCAGCTAAATTAAACGAGGTGATACTGAAGGAATTATTTTAGGAAATTAGACAACGACTTTAGTAAACGTGTTTCACTATTTTGCGAGCAAAGTAATTGACGATGGTTTAAGTAAAGACGACAGAAAAATGCAGATTTGGAATAGAAACGTTTTTCTAAAGAAAAGGAGATGTTTCAAAATCTAATATAAAGTTAAGTGTTAGGAAGTATTATCTGAAAGTATTTCTACGCAAGTGAAAAGTAGATGATAAACAGCTCAGACAAGAAGCGAATGGAAGTTTCTGAAATGTGTTTCTACAGAAAAATGTTAAAGATTAGATGGGTAGATCAGGAAACTAATGAGAAGATATCAAATAGAGGAGAAAAGAGTGTTAGGGCGTGACTTGACTAAAAGACGGGATAGGTTTATAGGACAAATCCCGAGGCAACAATGAAAATTTCAGACAGAAGACCACAACAGGAACAACAAGTATCACAGGGAAAAAATGTATTGTGAAGAATGCCACGGATTCATTTTGGTATTTATTAGTTGTCGAATCATTAGTTACTGGTAAATATGTCAATGTCTAATGGTGTAGAGTTTGTAACAAACGAGGGATAAAAAAATCAGCTTACCCTAACAAGAGCGGTTGAGTGCAGCTAAATTAAACGAGGTGATACTGAAGGAATTATTTTAGGAAATTAGACAACGACTTTAGTAAACGTGTTTCACTATTTTGCGAGCAAAATAATTGACGATGGTTTAAGTAAAGACGATAGAAAAATGCAGATTTGGAATAGAAACGTTTTTCTAAAGAAAAGGAGATGTTTCAAAATCTAATATAAAGTTAAGTGTTAGGAAGTATTATCTGAAAGTATTTCTACGCAAGTGAAAAGTAGATGATAAACAGCTCAGACAAGAAGCGAATGGAAGTTTCTGAAATGTGTTTCTACAGAAAAATGTTAAAGATTAGATGGGTAGATCAGGAAACTAATGAGAAGATATCAAATAGAGGAGAAAAGAGTATTAGGGCGTGACTTGGCTAAAAGACGGGATAGGTTTATAGGACAAATCCCGAGGCAACAATGAAAATTTCAGACAGAAGACCACAACAGGAACAACAAGTATCACAGGGAAAAAATGTATTGTGAAGAATGCTACGGATTCATTTTGGTATTTATTAGTTGTCGAATCATTAGTTACTGGTAAATATGTCAATGTCTAATGGTGTAGAGTTTGTAACAAACGAGGGATAAAAAAATCAGCTTACCCTGTACAGCTGATATGTAAACGTGACCTACAGTAATTAGAACATAGATAAACATTGCGAGAATTTGTTACTCTGTCGAGTAACGAGGGGTAACTCAATCTATGTACGTGGGAACAAAAGCAACTTATTTCATAACTGTTTATACTTCAGTATATGTGGAAGCGGGATGTATGTGGTGTGAAGATTGTGTTTCACATCTTGAGATGCTGATCGATGCGTAATTATGAGGTTAGAAAACTGAAGGCAAACAGTTTTTGATGTTGCTGAGCAACAGTCATACAACTGCTTCCACCGCCTTCTATCTCTCGCAGTCTCTCTCCACCCTGCGGAAATTCCGAAGGCTGCGATGTCCATCTCTGTGTCACCTTTCCACCTTGTACGAGGTCGGCCCTATGGTCTTCTTGCCTGGAGAGTTACTACAAATGCTTTTTTGATGATTCTGTTGTTTCCCATTCTAGCCACATGTCCAGCCCATTGCAGTCTTCTACTTTTTAATTTTGTAAAGGAATACACCTCCATTTGACTGTCTTTTTGTTTATTTAAGTACAATCCAAGTTTCGGCCTTTTACGCTATTTTCAAGTATTTGATTTTCTGTGTTTAACATATACTGCGGGAGACTTAACAAGTTGTCAAGTTAAACTCGGCCATAAATTAAGGAAAATATTGTCTCCCCACGAAATGTCAGAAGTAAAATCACCATCTTGTAACAGATCAGAAAATAATAGTTGGAGCACGTCTTATTTAGTAAAAACAAGTATTTACCAACTTCAGCCTGTTTTTAGTAAATATGATGTACTCCCACCATTATTTACTGATCTGTTACTATATGGTGATTTTAAATCTGGCATTTCGTGGGGAGCCAATGTTATTCTTAATTTATGACCAACTTTGAGCTTCACAACATGTTAAGTGTCCTGCAATATACGTTAAAGACATAAAATCAAGCACTTAAAAATGGCATAAAAGGCTGAAACCTGGGCTGAACTTAAATAAACAATAAAACAGTCAAATGGCTGTATGTTCCTTTAAAAAAATCTTAAGACATTTGCCTGTCAGTAATTGCTTGTTTCGCTATCCTTACAACAGGCTGGTCAAGTCAGTTCAAATGTTTGATAAAGCCAAGAGCATACTACATCCAGAAGGACCATGCGTAGATAAATACTGTGGTTTGTAAACCTACCTCCGTGTTGTGAACAGCTTACCTATACACAAAATGGAACACGAAAAGAAAACCAGTTTTTTAGCACTGAAGGTTGATATATGTTCCTGAGTATAGTCAATAATTTTCAGTTTTGTGCCGATTATTTGTTCCGGTACAGAATATGTGAAATGTAAAGATTGCAAACGGAATGTAAGCAATGCTTAATCGTCGTATATTTGCGGACTGTAATCAATACGCTATCGTATTGCCGTATATCAAACTAACATTCGATCCGCATTTCCGCACCCCATTTTGCTGTTAAGGTTGTAGAAAGAGAGGGACAGAGGGAGAGAAAGAGAGAGAGCGAGAGAGAGAGAGAGAGAGAGGATGATAGTAGTGGGGGGGGGGGGCGGGGGGTATTGGGTGGAGCGGGGGGAGATAGTTGGACGGGATACCAGACGTCAACAGTTCTCCGCCTTCACATTCTGTTCTTATTCAATTTTAATGCATGAGGCCCTGCTGTCTTCGCCGTTTCCGTCCACCTGCCGGAAGCGAAATTATTCTAATTCCTGCGGGAGTTTTTCTGTTGCAGTCGTTCATTTCGGTGTCAGTCTGTTTTCGAGAGGCTTAATTCAACCCCTTAAATTGGCAGTGTCACTAAATAAACGCTCCAAACTTTATAAAAATGACAACGAAAAATTAGACAGGGACCCTCTTAGGGTATGGTGTCAGTATGCAATAGAACGCATTTGAGAACACTACGGAATGCATTAATTGTAATGATAACAAGACGCTCAGAAATCTTTGATGCTGTGCTGTAAGCTCTCACTTTTCTTGTAAGGTTAGTATATCTAATGCATGCTAAAGATTTTATCTGTCGTGGCTTCGAAAGGGAAACTGAGATCCTTACGCCAAGATACAGAAGTTTGGTGGGTAAAATGGTTGTTTCTGTAGGCTTCACGAGTGATATTCATTCGGAGAAACCTTATTTGTAACTGCTGAACGTTTTATACTAAATGATGCACTTCCTAATGTGGTGCATCAGGTCCAAGATGCAGCAGGACAAAAATGCATTTTTAAGTGAATTCCTGGTTAAAATTCGGAATCGTCTGCTGAAATCAATAGTTTTGGACAACAATAAATCTCAATAGCTCAGAGCGTCTGTCAAGAATAATTGATACGCTAACTTGTACTGTCAGTAGTAGTGTGTACAAAGGTTATCTTTTGAGTGTGCAGCCGAGTTGCACTTGAGGCATACATTTCGGCCAGCAGTCTAGAAATTCAGAATGTAATAAGAAAGCGAACGAGCAGTTTTAGAATTTGGATGTGCTTTAGTCTGTCACACTCATCAGAGAAAAACAAGTAGCGGAGACAAAAGTCACTCGCGGCTCCTCATACCGTATTCCGGATGCCTGTGCGGTTGCGCAGTACGGAAACAACAGATAACAGTGCGCAGCATTTCCTGTGGCTTCTCAGAGACTTTGTTGGGACGCTAAATATCTCCATCACGTCTTAAATCAGTTTTTTGTATTTTTGTTATTTACAGCGTAGCATTTGTTTGGAATCGGCGTCAGAAACGTATTGTTGGAAGAGAACTTGAGCCATCAGAAGTTATGTAGCAGAAAGCTAATTGGGTTACTGACGAAAACCAATAATGACTGAAAACGGTGAAGTTACAACAAAAGTTGGCTGTAAGTTTCAGGTATCTAAACGTTGCAAAGACTGCTAATTAACTTACAAAAATGGTTCAAATGGCTCTGAGCACTATGGGACTTCGTCTTAGGTCATCAGTCCCCTAGAACTTAGTACTACTTAAACGTAACTAAGGACATCACACACATCCATGCCCGAGGATTTGAACCTGCGACCGTAGCGGTCGCGCGGTTCCAGACTGAAGCGCCTAGAACCGCTCGGCCACACCGGCCGGCATTAACTTACAACATTCAACAGACTTACATCGAGTTTCATCTCTGCCTAACTCTTTTCCGGCTTCTCTAAACCATTGCAGATCGATGAAGGTAATGATTCTTGAACAAAAGAACATTGACTTTTTTTACTCCAAAATTGAGATACAGACATGTATCTGATTACCTCTCTGCCTACGAGGAAATAAATCCGTTGAAAACGAAAAGACGAGAGTGAAGTCAAAAGATGTCTGAGAATTTGGGATGTCATTTAGTAGTACACGTATCGAACATTTTAATCGTGTTCGTATGATTCAAAAAATGTAATAAGTAAGATATCCTACCTCGTCAAGATTCTGTCTCCTGGATCCGCCACTATACCGCTGGTGTAAGCGAGCAACACGATTCGGCAAGCTTGCGAGGTATTTCTGCAAGCTACCTCATGAATTCTGTGCTACTCTCTTGTGTCCTCAGCTAAAACCGCGTAAAGCCTGGAAAACGTTGGAGCTATAAAAGAAATGAACAGCACACACAACTTTGTCGAAAGACGTTTACATCTGAATCCGTGGTTTATCCCTAGACTCTGTTGCGATGCACGAACTGACAGATTTTCTTCATTTTCATACCCACATACAGTGTCTTCGCATAAAGAACGCGGAAATATAAAACTGACAGCAAGCTTCTTTCTTTATTCGAATACTCCTGATTTCGTTTCTGTCTTCCGAACGAAATGTGTAAGTTACGGGGAATAAAATGTTCTTAGACTCTTCTCCGACTAATGCTCACACTCCCTCACGGCAAGTTCTCCACCAGAAAACACGTACCTTTTTTTGTCATATCTTCCCCACTGAGAGTCACTATAACTTGTACAGATACATCGAATAGACAGGCCACAACTCGTGTAGCTTATAACTCGATGTTATGTATCTGTTTTGCCATTTTGATCTGGCGAATACATCATGCCGTTCTGAGATAGTAATTACGAGTGTTCCTTACTGATTAAGTTTTTTATTTTTTTAATCCATTCAGACAGCATTTGGTTAAAAGCGACCTATAAAATATGGGGCAATGAAAGAAAAACGGTCCTCCTAAGAAATAGGAAAAAGTGCAAGGAAACAATGGAACAAGCGGACAGACTTTATAACCAGCTGCACAACCTTACTCCGTTGCGTCCACCTTCAGTCACAATTTGTTACGCGTCATCTATTGAGAACGAGTCAGCTGATTCATTCCGACGAACTTCGTAGATAGGAACATATACATTGTGACAACGCGTGACCTCATATGTCCGCAGGTGAAAAATAAATCTCTTATTCAGATCTCGACAATATTTAGGAGTTCCGTTTCTGGCAGTCATAACGGTTTTAACTTTTGACAATGCAGTCTGTGCAAAAATCAAGTTTCGCCGTTTCTCGGATTTCGTATTAAACCTTACGTTTGCCCATGACTGGTTTGATGAACCATTCGTAAGGTGGAAGCGTGTATGAACTCCAACAGAACCACGCCGGGTGTGGGACTATTGTGCTCGAATCAATTAATGTCTCCTTGACTCTTTTACAGTTATTTTTTCCTAATAATACACTTTACTTTCTTTTGCATTTTCATAGGGTCATAATTCCGAACTGTACATTGTTACTGACCAGCTCATGGTTTGCTAGCGGTGAATTCATTTTCTGTAATTAGTCTAGGGATATTCATCACCTGTTCCGCAGGCCACCTTGAAAAACTAGCTCGAAAAAGTCACCCCTGAAAGGGAGGGTCCCTCTGAAGAACAGCAGCTTAAAGCCAGCGGCCAAAACTAAATGCACTCAGCCACCGCCTAGGATGGACCATCAGCAGGCTGTGTCGTCGGAGCATCCTTGCTGTGACTTGTCCTCGCATTGGGAGATTACCAGACCTACGTAATGTCGAGCCCAGATTAGGTTCTCAACCAGTGCCCTTGGGAGATTTGCCTATCGCTTTCGACGATTTGACAACGAGAACGATTAGGGCCTTACCTCTGCCTTACATCTGTGCTGCGAGAGGAAACCAGCTAGTGCCACACATAGTGTTAGGTAGTCGACAGACAACTTTTAGGGGTACACGCTCTGTGGTCCGACGAGAGCATAACTCGCAGGTCTGCAGTCCCTTCGGACTCTAAAGAAAACCGAAGCTTCAAACTGTTCAAATGTGTGTGAATTCCTAAGGGACCAAACTGCTGACGTCCAAGGTCCCTAGACTTACACACTACTTAAACTAGCTTTAACTTACGCTAAGAACAGCACACAAACCCATGCCGGAGGGAGGACTCGAACCTCTGGCGGACCGAAGCCTCAGACGACTGTCCCAGCGGTTACTTAATGTGACTGTGTGCAGATATTTTTCTTCTCTAATGTTACTTGCGATATTAGCAAATATCTAGATAAAAGATCAGCCACTGAATAAGTTGTTAAAAGGTGCAAAATTGGTGTAAATTGTAAACATGTTGCGCCCATCGTCTGTGCTTATGCGACAAGGGAAGGAAAATAGTTGTCTCCTCTTCGTGCGCTGAATTAGAATTGTGTATTAAGCAGCGCAGGCTCTAGAACATTTTTCCACCCTAGTGACGTAACATTTGGCGACCAAGACTCCTTCCCTCCTTCCTTCACACATTACCTGCCGTTCCTTGACCTTTAAAAATCCAATTATGATAAACGTTTAAAAATCGAATTATGATGAACCCTGCGTTCGGATTTTGCACTCGGCCGTCTCTGGCGCCCCTCTCAGCTTGGCACCCCAAGCGACCGCTTGTGTCGCTTGGGTCTGAAACCGGCCCTGGCCCTAAGTGTATCTGTTCAGTGTAGGTGACTGTAACGGGTGTGTGTGAAGTGTGGAGTCATATTTGTGTGGTTTGATGATGTGAGAAGCGAGAGGCTGAAACCCGGTGTCGGCACGTAGCTTACTCGTCTGGAACAGCAGCAAGCAGGGGGGGAGGGGGGGGGGCGGCACCGATTTTAGCGTTCCTATGCAACGGACGGATCACCGTGAACTGTTTCACATACCCTCACTTCATGTGACGCTGCGGAAGGTTTGGGAGTTTAATCTAGGACACTGGGCGATCAGGAAATTTGTTATTGTTGTGGTTGAGGTCTTCTGTCCAGAGACTGGTTTGATGCAGCTCTCCGTGCTACTCTATCTGTGCAAGCCTCTTCATCTCTGAATAACTACTGCAGCCTACATCCTCCTGAATCTGCTTAGTGTATACATTTCTTGGTCTCCCTCTACAATTTTCACCCTCCAACACTAAATTGGTGATACTTTGATGCTTCAGACTGCGTGCTACCAACCGCTCTCTTCTTCTAGTCAAGTTGTGCCACTAATTTCTCTTCTCCCCAATTCTGTTCAGTATCTCTTCATTAGTTATGTGATCTATCCATCTGATCTTCAGCGTTCCTCTGTAGCACCACAATTTGAAAGCTTCTATTCTCATCTTGTCTGAACTAGTTGTCGTCCATGTTTCACTTCCATACATGGTTACACTCCGTACAAATACTTTCAGAAAAGACTTCCTGACACTTAAATCTATACTCGATCTTAACAAATTTCTCTTTTTTCAGAAACGCTTTCCTTGCCATAGCCAATCGACGTTTTATATCCTCCCTACTTCCACAGTCGTTAGTTATTTTGCTTCTCGTATTGCAAAACTCATTTTATACTCTCTCATATCGTAATCTCAGGAAATTTATGCCACCACATTCTCCTCCCATTGGTCGTGAAACTCTTCCACTACGAAGATTCGAAACGGTTAGTCTGGTGTCGGCGCCACCGCACGTGTTAACGACCTCCGATATGGAGATAGGTATTCCTGTGCCTTATAAACAATATTAAGGCCGGTCATCATATTTTTGGTACTAACTTTAGTACTTATCATAATTCCATCATAACGTGTCTGTCTTTACCGGAACTTTGATGTTAGCTACCATACATCTACATCTACATCAACATTTAAAGTTTTTCGGTAGTATTCTAACAGAAGACGGAACAACAAACTGGGAAATACAACAACGAATAGCTCATGGAGAAACGTCAATCCAGCAGCTAAATCCTCTGTTATGGTCTTCTAAGATAAGTTGGAAAGAAAAAGATGCTTTATAGAAGTATTGTAGAGCCTGTAACAACTTTTCGATGCGAGGACTCGGAGGGTACTGGAAAAAATAAAAACAAACTGAGAGATGTAGAAATGGACTATTTCAGATGATAGAGTATCTCGGCGAGACCATGTAAGAAATGGAACGGCTACGGACACGACACAGTCTCAAGAAAGCATCAGAGATAGAATACAAGAACGGCAGCTACATCTACATCTACATCTACATTTATACTCCGCAAGCCACCCAACGGTGTGTGGTGGAGGGCACTTTACGTGCCACTGTCATTACCTCCCTTTCCTGTTCCACTCGCGTATGGTTCGCGGGAAGAACGACTGCCGGAAAGCCTCCGTGCGCGCTCGAATCCCTCTAATTTTACATTCGTGATCTCCTCGGGAGGTATAAGTAGGGGGAAGCAATATATTCGATACCTCATCCAGAAACGCAACCTCTAGAATCCTGGACAGCAAGCTACACCGCGATGCAGAGCGCCTCTCTTGCAGACTCTACCACTTGAGTTTGTTAAACATCTCCGTAACGCTATCACGGTTACCAAATAACCCTGTGACGAAACGCGGCGCTCTTCTTTGGATCTTCTCTATCTCCTCCGTCAACCCGACCTGGTACGGATCCCACACTGATGAGCAATACTCAAGTATAGGTCGAACGAGTGTTTTGTGAGCCACCTCCTTTGTTGATGGGCTACATTTTCTAAGGACTCGCCCAATGAATCTCAACCTGGTACTCGCCTTACCAACAATTAATTTTATATGATCATTCCACTTCAAATCGTTCCGCACGCATACTCCCAGATATTTTACAGAAGTAACTGCTACCAGTGTTTGTTCCGCTATTATATAACCATACAATAAAGTATCCTTCTTTCTATGTATTCGCAATACATTACATTTGTCTATGTTAAGGGTCAGTTGCCACTCGCTGCACCAAGTGCCTATCCGCTGCAGATCTTCCTGCATTTCGCTACAATTTTCTAATGCTGCAACTTCTCTGTATACTACAGCATCATCCGCGAAAAGCCGCATGGAACTTCCGACAGTATCTACTAGGTCATTTATATATATTGTGAAAAGGAATGGTCTCATAACACTCCCCTGTGGCACGCCAGAGGTTACATTAACGTCTGTAGACGTCTCTCCATTTAGAACAACATGCTGTGTTCTGCTTGCTAAAAACTCTTCAATCCAGCCACACAGCTGGTCTGATATTCCGTAGGCGATATTGGCAGTGTAATAGCCTGTGAATGTCACACTCTCATGGTGAACCTGTTGAATTTGGTATTTAAAGCTCTACCTTCTTCAAAATACAATGTATTTGACATTTTTATTTTTTACCCAAACATATTCCAACACTTTTGTGACATCTTCAATGGATATCACTTCAGTTCTGTACAATATTACATAATCTTTTTATTTGCAATAAAATAATTTTGCGTGTTTGGCTGCATAATACTAAAACACGTTGTATAATGACACGGTGTAATATCCAAAATTATTTTATTCAAAATGACAATGGCCGTGGAAGCCTACGAAGCTTTTGGTTGTTTCTTTATTTTCGTGTAATTGCTCTCCTGAAATCGCATTAATTTTAACCCCTAACTGATTTACCTAAAAAATTGTAACGAGGAAGATACACTTACATCCTCAGTGCCCACACATGTTTTCAGTATGTTTGGTAAAAAAGAAAACAGCTATGCGGGATCGAAATATTAAACATGTACAAGGATTTGTTACTATCGTTTTAGAACTACATTCCCTTTTTCTGGTTATATCTTATAGACATTATAAAAAAGACAGTGAAGTACATAAAACGGAAACGTGAAAAACGTACTTTAAACGATCCCGTTCATCAACTACAAGTACTAAGCCAGACAATTCAAACTTAACATTTAAACACAAAGTAGGCAATATTTCAAAGCTGTGAATCAGAAGAAAAGTTCAAATTCAGTATAAAAATTTCCGCTGGCGCAACTTTTTCAGCTCATTTATGAAAATAGAACACAATAGCAGAAATTACTATAAAGTCTTAGTTATTGATCATTCAGTGTCTTTAGCAGTCAATTTCAGTATTTTTGTTCATCCACACTAACGACAAGGTGTTGAGACAATCACTGTCACTTTTTTCTTAAGTACGGAAATGCAAATCCGGGTTATTGGAAATGATGCCAAGAAAACATTTTAACCGAGGATACATGTGGGTGCTCGCGACCTAATCGCCTTTATAGAAGCAAAATCACCAAATACACTTGTGTAACGATGTTGTGAGCTGGTAGCCAACTGAATGCTAGGGAAGTACAAGGGGAGGTTGGTGGGTGCTATCACACGTATTGCGGTGGTGGGAAAAAGAAATTTCCCTAGTGGCCCTAGGAAACAGCAGTACCAGTTAGGGTTAAAGATGGGATTGTAGAGACTGGCTAGGGCCAGCTTTCATACGTTTTGATGGTTCCAAAACATGACCTTTGCAAAGCAGATGTTTGTTTTTTTGTTGCGGTCTTCGGTCTTAAGAGTGGTTTGATGAGTAATTCCACGCTATTCAGTACTGAGGAAGCTTCTTCATCTCTGAATAACTGCTGCAGCCTACATCCATTTCGCCACACACGTCTTTCCATTACCAAACTGACTGTACCTTGAAGCCTCAGGAGGTGTCCTATTGACCTATCCCTTCTTTTAGTCAGGTTGTGCTATAAATTTATTTTTATCCTCCTCGATTCAGTACCCCCTTGTTAGCTGTTCGGTCCACCTCCTGACTTTCAACGTTCTTCTCTAGCAGCATACTTCACAAGCTTGCATTATCTTCTTGCGCGAATGTTTTATCGTTTATATTATCTTCTGTACAAGGCTACACTCCAGGCAAATGCCTTGGGGAAAGTTTTCGCAACACTTAAATTTATGTTAGATGTTAGAAAATTTCTCTTTTCTAATATTCTTCTCTTACTATTGCCGATCTGCATTTCTATCCTCTCTGCCTGGGCCGTCATCACTCATTTTACTGCACACATAACAGGTCTCATCTACTATTTTTAGTATCTCATTTCATGATTTAACTGCCGGCCGAGGTGACCGAGCGGTTCTAGGCGCTTCAGTCTGGAACCGCGCGACCGTTACGGTCGCAGCTTCGAATCCTGCCTCGGGCATGGATGTGTGAGATGTCCTTAGGTTAGTTATGTTTAAGTAGTTCTAAGTTCTAGGGGACTGATGACCTCAGAAGTTAAGTCCCATAGTGTTAAGAGCCATTTGAACAATGATTTAATTTCTTCAGCATCTCCTGATTAAAGTCTACAAGATTCCATTACACTTATTTTGCTTTTGTTAATGTTCATTTTATAACCTCATTGCAAAACACTAGCCATTCTGTGCAACTATTTCTCCAGGGCATTTGCTAACCGAATTACAATGTCACTGCCAGTCTCCTCGAACTTAAATTCCCTTTCCACCTTCCTCCTTCGTTTTCTTCACAGATTCGTCAATGTACAGACTGAATAACATTTGGGATAGGTACGACCCTGTCACCCTCTCTTGATAACAACTCCTACCTTTTCACGTCCTTCAACTCTTGTAAATACAGTCTGGTGAAGCTACAAAACGGACGAAACAAACGAATGCGTAGAATGCCATGTCTAAAATTAATGCAGTGTCGGGAGAGAAATCACACTGGGACTCGGGATTGGAACCTTGGCACTCGAGGTCAAAGGTCAAAGGTCTCACCGACGTGCGACGCGCCCCCTACAGCTTTGCTGCCCACAGTGCCTCTCCCCTGTCTACAAAATTTCACATGATTTCGCCTCGCGGGACTAACGCTCCGAAAAAGAAAACAATTGTGCACGTAAATGGTTCAGTTACGGCATAGGGGATTGTTTTTAGAAGGAATCTAGCACTCTTCGGCGTTTTGAGCGCTGCTGAGAAACTTCCTGACATGTCGCACCTGAATTCGAACCTGAAACCTTGCCTTTTCCAGGCAGTGCTCTTAGCGACAGTCTTGCCTGTATGTCTCAGTCGGTAAGAGCACAGCTCGCAAATGGTAAACTCCCAGATTCGACTCCCGGCCCGGTACACAGTTTTAAACTTTCAGCAAGTATAGGATATCGCGCAGTCCGCTGAGAAGTGCAAGATGCATTTTGATAATATGTTGTATTAAGGAACAAAACAGAGAACGAACCAAAGCATGTACATTTTTAGCAGAAATAAAACGAAACACATTGAAGATCATGCATATGTGTCGCAATATGTTTGGTTCGAGAATAAAGACAGGGAAAAACGTTTTGTTTTACAGAACGTGGCGTTTTAAAAACCTAATGTAATTCGTAAACACGGGAAAACGACAAGAGTTTCCAGCCTCAGCAAGATGAGCCTCCGAAGAGTTCATTATTGCCTAATGAACAAAGCAACATGTAAATTATCACATCTGATTGGCGTTGCTACCAGAATTGTTCTTCTTACGTGATGACAATATATATAAATGACTTAGTAGATAGTGTCGGAAGTTCCATGCGGCTTTTCGCGGATGATGCTGTAGTATACAGAGAAGTTGCAGCATTAGAAAATTGTAGCGAAATGCAGGAAGATCTGCAGCGGATAGGCACTTGGTGCAGGGAGTGGCAACTGACCCTTAACATAGACAAATGTAATGTATTGCGAATACATAGAAAGAAGGATCCTTTATTGTATGATTATATAATAGCGGAACAAACACTGGTAGCAGTTACTTCTGTAAAATATCTGGGAGTATGCGTGCGGAACGATTTGAAGTGGAATGATCATATAAAATTAATTGTTGGTAAGGCGGGTACCAGGTTGAGATTCATTGGGAGAGTGCTTAGAAAATGTAGTCCATCAACAAAGGAGGTGGCTTACAAAACACTCGTTCGACCTATACTTGAGTATTGCTCATCAGTGTGGGATCCGTACCAGATCGGTCTGACGGAGGAGATAGAGAAGATCCAAAGAAGAGCGGCGCGTTTCGTCACAGGGTTATTTGGTAACCGTGATAGCGTTACGGAGATGTTTAATAAACTCAAGTGGCAGACTCTGCAAGAGAGGCGCTCTGCATCGCGGTGTAGCTTGTTCGCCAGGTTTCGAGAGGGTGCGTTTCTGGATGAGGTATCGAATATATTGCTTCCCCCTACTTATACCTCCCGAGGAGATCACGAATGTAAAATTAGAGAGGTTAGAGCGCGCACGGAGGCTTTCAGACAGTCGTTCTTCCCGCGAACCATACGCGACTGGAACAGGAAAGGGAGGTAATGACAGTGGCACGTAAAGTGCCCTCCGCCACACACCGTTGGGTGGCTTGCGGAGTATCAATGTAGATGTAGATGTAGACAAGCGTTGCGTCAGCCGAGCAGCTAGAGAGGAGAAACGGGGAGGGGCCATCTGTCGTAGAGCATATCACGCTGTCCCCAGGAGTTGCTCCCCCGTTCTGGGAAGCGTCCGCCGGTTTCCAGCGCCGCCTCGTCGCTTTCTCCAGCTCTGTGGGGCAGTGGGAACGGCCCCCAGAGAGGGCAGGGCGTCTTCGCGGAAGGAGCCTGGACGCGCTGTCGCCCATTCAGCGCGCCATTGTTTTGTTGGCCGCCGCCAGCGCACCGCCTGCGAGGCCGGCAGCGCAACCGCAACTCTCGCGAGTAGGCCTACGTTTCGGAGAAGTCGTAAAAGATGGGCGAGAGCAGAGGGACCGCTCCGCCGGGGAAGTTACGACGCCCTCAAGGTTACGCCGAGCCGCCCAGGGCCGCAAGAAGCGATACGCCTCCCTGGGGCCGGCTGTCGGCCCTCTGCCGCGTCCGCTGTGGTGCGCGGGCCCATTGTCACGAGCCAGGTCGCTGCCGATCGATTCGCCACGACAATACCCTGCACCGTCTCCCAACATGTACCGAATTATCAGCACACAATTCATCAGTGGCTGTTCATAGGGACTCAGAAAAAGTGTCCGTACGTCTTACTACACTACTGGCCACTAAAATTGCTACACCAAGAAGAAGTTCAGATGATAAACGGGTATTCATTGGACAAATATGTTATACTAGAACTGACATGTGATTACATTTTAACGCAATTTGGGTGCATAGATCCTGAGAAATCAGTACCCACAACAACCACCTCTGGCCGTAATAACGGCCTTGATACGCCTGGGCGTTGAGTCAAACAGAGCTTGGATGGCGTGTACAGGTACAGTTGCCCATGCAGCTTCATCACGATACCACAGTTCATCAAGAGTAGTGACTGGCGTATTGTGACGAGCAAGTTGCTCGGCCACCACTGACCAGACGTTTTCAATTGGTGAGAGATCTGGAGAATGTGCTGGCCAGGGCAGCAGTCCAACACTTTCTGTATCCAGAAAGGCCCGTACAGGACCTGCAACATGCGGTCGTGCATTATCCTGTTGAAATGTAGTGTTTCGCAGGGATCGAATGAAGGGTAGAGCCACAGGTCGTAACACATCCGAAATGTAACGTCCACTGTTCAAAGTGCCGTCAATACGAACAAGAGGTAACAGAGACGTGTAACCAACGGCACACCATACCGTCACGCCGAGTGATACGCCAGCATGGCGATGACGAATACACGCTTCCAATGTGCGTTCACCGCGATGTCACCACACACGGATGCGACCATTATGATGCCGCAAACAGAACCTAGATTCATCCGAAAAAATGACGTTTTTCCATTCGTGCACCCAGGTTGGTCGTCGAGTACACCATCGTAGGCGCTCCTGTCTGTGATGCAGCGTCAGGGGTAACCGGAGCCATGGTCTCCGAGCTGATAGTCTGTGTTGCTGCAAACATCGTCGAACTGTTCGTGCAGATGGTTGTTGTTTCAACGATAGAGACGTGGCTGCACGATCCGTTATAGCCATACGGATAAGATGCCTGTCATCTCGACTGCTAGTGATATGAGGCAATTGGGATCCAGCACGGCGTTCCGTATTACCCTCCGGAACCCACCGATTCCATATTCTGCTAACAGCCATTGGATCTCGACCAACGAGAGCAGCAATGTCGCGATACGATAAACCGCAATCGCGATAGGCTACAATCCGACCTTTATAAAAGTTGGAAACGTGATGGTACGCATTTCTCCTCCTTACACGAGGCATCACAACAACGTTTCACCAGGCAACGCCGGTCAACTGCTGTTCGTGTATGAGAAATCGGTTGGAAACGTACCTCATGTCAGCACGTTGTAGGTGTCGCCACCGGCGCCAACGTTGTGTGAATGCTCTGAAAAGCTCATCATTTGCATATCACAGCATCTTCTTCATGTCGGTTAAATTTCGCGTCTGTAGCAAGTCATCTTCGTGGTGTAGCAATTTTAATGGCCAGTAGTGTCCTATGGAATCGAAACTGATACTATGTTACTCAACACTTCTCAGCTGACTCTTCTACTCGTACCAATACTTCATAACAGTATAGTCTCGAATCATCTTCATAATGATTTACTACGGTTTTATTATTTACCCAAAATTTAAGCCGCATGAGTCAGTTCCCGGTCTTTCAACAGTTCGCGTGCACCAACAGGCCGACAACTGAACGAGCTGTGTTCGCTCGAGTGACAGACTGACGCTGCGGAAACACTCGAACACTTCGCCAACCCTGACAACGTTTCGTTGGCACATCCAACTCTGTGGTGCTGGCAGCCACAGCCGTTGAACTGCGTAACGAACGGAAGTAAAACGAACCGCAAGGCAGCTGTGATTAGCGATTCCTTTATTGCCACAACCGCTTTCGCCGCATTAAAAGAGTTTCCTCAGGTGAACTACATAAGAAGTAAAGAACCCCAATACAAACGATAAAAATACTGTAAGATTCTTTTTAAAAAGGTTTTTAAAAAAATTTAACTTGTCGAGAATTTATAAAAACATTTTTATAGATCCTATCTAAAGTACTGAAACAGGCAAAAAGACCAAAATTAAAACGTACTTACAACACCGTCACATTGCGCACGAAGACGCAGCCAACTTTCGTAGTCAAAATAAAAACTTTACACAGGATCCATAAAAATATTTTTTTTTAAATCTTGAAAAATCTTTGAAAAATTAATTTTTTTAAACAATTTTAAAAGATTCTTGTAGTATTTTGAGCATATATATATATATATATATATATATATATATATATATATATATATATATATGACTGGGGATTCTATCTTTCTTATGTAGTTCGCCTGAGGACGCTGTTGTAATGCAGCGAAACCGGTTGTGATAATAAAGAGATCACCAGTTACAGTTGTCTTGCTATTCCTTTTACTTTCATTCATCATTTCGTTGGCTGTGCGAAAGAACCGCCTTGTTTTCACGATTCGACTCAGTTTTTAGTTTTTCAGGTCCCCGGAGTTTGTTCTAGGCCAACGTCTACAATAAGGCGTTTATCAGCGACTCGTCTTGCTGCTACTGCTGCCGCCAGCACCAGCGAACCAGATAGCGATTCTTCTCTTGAAACGGTACATGGCATTCGGAGTCACCTTCAGACAGAAGCGCACAGGAAACAAAAAAGATGGAGGAATCGCTTGTTTCAACCCGCTCTGGCTAATCAAAAGGTGGAATGAGCCTATATTTGGCAACATTTCGGTCACCACAATGGGCTAACCCTTTAGAGCAATGAGGAGAGATGAAACTTTTATTCCCCAAGTTGTATAAACTTGCTAACGAGAATCAGACAATTCCAGCGACATCAATGCCCTCCGAACTTTTTGGATTGGGTAAAATATTGTTTCTGAGTGGCAATACGGAGGAAGAATGAGAAATTTAGGTAAGATACTATTCATTTACTTTTGATTAGTATTCATCTACCTTTAAATGCGGTTCTAACGACATTATTCACGAGTAAAATATCGATACTTACCATTCGATGCTGTGTCCTTGGCTATGCGTAACTAATGTGGCTTCTGTTATTGTTGTGTAGTCCGAAGACCATTCAAAAGCTTAAAAACAACAAGGCTGCAGGCGAGGACCAGCTATCAGCAGAGATATTAAAACATGGTGGAAACAGACTACACAAAGAAATTTGTAACCTTATCACAATAATTTGGAAAACTGAAACACTATCTGAAGACTGGAAGACTACTATAATTGGCCCATAGACAACAAAGGAAACAAAATGGAATGTTGAAGTTACAGAGAAATCAGTTTGCTGAATATTACATACATAGTTCCGTCAATGATAATTCTCGACAAAATTAAGCCTTACACAGAAAACATTATTGAAGAGTACCAGGCTGGATTTAAACCAAACCTTTCCTCAAATTTACGATATTTTTACTCTACGGAGGTGCTTTGAGAAATACTGGGAATTTAACAAAATCATTCACTACCTGTTCATTGATGTCCAGCGAGACTATGACAGCATCCACAGAAGTAGCCTCTACAACACAGGCGGTAGTGAAGTTCAAAGGAGCTATATCCCCCAACTTCCCATTGAAAACAGGCTTACGACAAGGAGATGCTCTGTCATGTGTTCTCTTCAACCTTGCACTGGAGAAAGTGGTTCGGTAGAGGTATTTACAGCTGTACAGTGCTCTCACAGTGAAGTAAAGATCCTGGCATACGCAGATGATATAGTCTTACTCAGTGAAACAGAAGAAGAGCTGAAGGAATCTACAAATCTCTCAGGCACAGTGGAACTTTTGATAAACCAAGAGAAAACAGAATATATGGAAATAGGTTGAGTCATAAACCGAAATACACGTTTTGAAATTGATCACCATTCCGAACTGAGAATAGTGCATCAGTTTGAATATCTTGTATCGCACTTCGGCAGTAAAAATATCATAATACTGGATATAAATGAGAGAATAGCCTCAGGATCAAGATGTATGTACCCTCTAAGCAGCCCACTCAAAAGTAAAGTTTCGTCAGTGACCACAAAGATGAAGATATATAACAACTGCTCAGTAGTACTGCGTGGTTTGGGAAGTTGGATGTTTACCAAGAAAGAAAGAGAAAAACTGAATGTATTCGAAAGAGTGATTTGAAAAACCTGGGGACCTCTGTTGGAGGATGAGATCCGAAGAGCTCGAAAGAACACTGAAATTTTGTCAGTTAATGAAGCAACCCACAATCGACCAGAAATTAAAAAAGTGGGAGAATTCCTATGAAGGCATTTGAGGGCACTCTCCAAGCGACAAGACCATTGGACCTACCTCGCTCACGGTGGAAAGATGACAGGGAGAAGGACGTTGCACCACCAGAGATCTTCGCAGGATGGAAAGAGATAGCGAGAGATAGAAGAAGATGCAAGCAGATCGTTGACGCACTGCGTGGGCTGCAGGACCTGTGATCGCTGAAAAGGAGGAGAAGTCCGAAGACTGGTTTGATGCAGCTCTCCATGTTAGTGTACCCTGCGTAGGCCTCCACATCTGTGCATAGCTACTGCAACTTACATCCATCGAAACCTCCTTCCAGTATTCATGACTTGGTCTCTCCCTACCCCCCCCCCACCCCTCCCTTGCACAAGCTTTCCTCCATTAACAAACTGAAGCTTTCTTAATGCCTCAGAAGGTTTCCCATCAAATGATGGCTTCTTTTAGTCACGTAGTGCCACAAATTTCTTATTTCCTCAGTTCGATTCAGTAGCTTCTCATTACTTATTGGATCTGTCCATCTAATGTTCACCATTCTTATGCAGCAGCACATTTCATAACTTCGAGTGTGAACATTTTAGGTTAGGCTTTGCCATGACTGTTACTGGTATTAGTTGAAACTACAAGGTATAATTTTGCCAGTCTAAACTTATTTTACTTTAAGTACGCGTTTAGGATCTTTAAAATTCCATCATTAGGTTAATTTACGTGAATGCATAAAACACATACACTGCTCAGCCAGAACATTTCGACCACCGAATATCGATAAAAACCCATCCAGGTGATAGCAGCGTTACTGTCGATATAAACGGGACAGGTGATAGCAGCGTCACGTGGCGAGGGACGACTGCTGGTCAGACTCGTGTAGTATGAGTGAGCGTGCTGTCCGTGTGTTGAATGGGCAAGGCGAGCGATCTGTCCGAGTTTGACCGAGAGCAGATTGTCAGCACCCGGAGGCTGGGCACGTTTATTTCGAAAACTGCACCACTTGTCGAGTGTTCGAGAAGTGCTGTGGCGAGTTTCTACACCACGTGGCGAAAGGAAGGCGAAACCATGTCGATACATCGTGAAATTGGGCGCCCACCCCTCGTTACAGGTGTCGGACGTCGTAGGCTGAGCAGACTGATTAAATAGGACAGACGGCTATCTGTGGAGGGACTAACATCAGATTTTAATGTCGGTCAGAGTACAAGTGCACCGAACACTCCAAACGATGGGCCTCTGCAGCCGACGACTCATGCATGTGCCAATGTTGACACCGCGACATCGCCAACTATGATTAAAGCACTGGAATTTGGCACAGGGGAGAGCGTTGCATGGTCAGAGGAATTCCGATACCTTCTTCATCATGTCGATGGGAGGGCGCGAATCTGTCGTCTTCCAGAGCAGCAGCTCCTTGACACCTGTACTGTGTGGGATGGAGACGAGCTGACGGGCCTCCATTATGCTCTGCGGAACATTCAGGTGGGTATCCGTGGGTTCAATGGAGCTCGTGCAAGGCACAACGACAGCCAAGGTGTATCGTACGCTGGCTGCAGACCACGTACACCGCTTCTTTATTTATTTATTTGTTTATTGTTCCGTGGGACCAAATTAAGGAGGAGTCTCCATGGACATGGAACGAGTCAATACATGAAATTATAACACGATATTACAAACAGATAAAATGAAATATAAATAAAACATATTCAGGTTACAAGTCGTAAGTTTAAATGAAGAACATCAACAATGTAACACTGGAATTTGCTTAATTTTTTAGCTCTTCCGGGAGCTCCTCGACAGAATGTTGTTGTTGTTGTTGTGGTCTTCAGTCCTGAGACTGGTTTGATGCAGCTCTCCATGCTACTCTATCCTGTGCAAGCTTCTTCATCTCCCAGTACTTACTGCAACCTACATCCTTCTGAATCCTCGACAGAATAGAAGGAGTGAACCATGAGGAAACTCTTCAGTTTAGACTTAAAAGAGTTTGGGCTACTGCTAAGATTTTTGAGTTCTTGTGGTAGCTTATTGAAAATGGATGCAGCAGAATACTGCACTCCTTTCTGCACAAGAGTCAAGGAAGTGCATTCTACATGCAGATTTGATTTCTGCCTAGTATTAACTGAGTGAAAGCTGCTAACTCTTGGGAATAGGCTAATATTGCTAACAACAAACGACATTAAAAAAATATATATACTGTGAGGGCAATGTCAGAATTCCCAGATTTTTGAATAAGGGTCGACAAGAGGTTCTCGAACTTACACCACATATAGCTCGAACAGCCCGTTTTTGAGCCAAAAATACCCTTTTTGAATCAGAAGAATTACCCCAAAAAATAATACCATACAACATAAGCGTATGAAAATATGCGAAGTAGACTACTTTTCGTGTTGAAGTGTCACTTATTTCAGATACTGTTCTAATGGTAAATAAAGCAGCATTTAGCTTCTGAACAAGATCCTGAACATGGGCTTTCCACAACAGGTTATTATCTATCCGAACGTCTAGGAACTTGAACTGTTCTGTCTCGCTTATAATATGCCTATTCTGTCTGATCAAAATATCGGTTCTTGTTGAATTTTGAGTTAGAAACTGTAAAAACTCAGTCTTACTGTGATTTAGCATCAGATTATTTTCCACAAGCCACGAACTTATTTCATGAACTACATTATTTGTTACTGTTTCAATATTACACACAAGATCCTTCACTATGAAGCTGGTGTCATCAGCAAACAGAAATATTTTTGAATCACCTGTAATACTAGAAGGCGTATCATTTATATAAATAAGAAACAGCAGTGGCCCCAGCACCGACCCTTGGGGAACGCCCCACTTAACAGTGCCCCATTGGGACTGAACATCACTACCACTCTCAATATTGCGGAGAATTACCCTCTGCTTTCTGTTCTTAAAGTAAGAGGCGAACCAATTGTAAGCTACTCCCCTTACTCCATACTTGACGATCATGTTTCCCGATGGCAGTGGCATTTTTCAACAAGATATCGCACCATGTCACAAGGCCAAGAGCTTGATGGAATGGATCGAGGAAAACAGTGGCGAGTTCCGATTGATGTGCTGGCCTCCCAACTTGCCACATCTGGACCAGACCGAACACGTCTGGGCTGTGATTGAACGTGGGGTCAGAGGTCATCGCCCCCTCCCTGGAGTTTACGGGAATTGGGTGGCTTGTGTGCGCGTATGCGGTGCCAACCCGCTCCAGCGACCTATTACGTCTCATTGCTTCCATGCCACGACGCGTCGCGGCTGCTATCCGTGCCAAACGTAGGCCTACTGGCTGTTAGGTAGGTGGTCATAATGTCCTGGCTCATCAGCGTGTGTGTCGTGTGTACGTTAGGGGTAACCAGTGACACAGTCTCCAGCAGTCACGAGCTCCGGTTCTTTTCGTGTTTACATCATAAACACCTTTGAAAACATCAGCTTACAAAGTACACGTCATGGAAAAACGTCAGGAGAAGCAACCTGTGAGCACATGGGACAGTGTCACCAATCGTACACACATCTAATACATACCTTATTAAATTACATAAATTCACCTGATAGTGGAGGTTTAAACCACTGAGACGCTTAGTGGAAATAAAATAAATTGTGACTGGTAAGCGGGAACTTGTAGTTTCAATTCCCATTTCGAATGCTTCTACTCTCTTCCTGTCTGAACTCTTCATCCTCGGCCGGCCGGAGTGGCCGAGCGGTTCTAGGCGCTACAGTCTGGAACCGCGCGACCGCTACAGTCGCAGGTTCGAATCCTCCCTCGGGCATGGATGTGTGTGATGTCCTTAGGTTAGTTAGGTTTAAGTAGTTCTAAGTTCTAGGGGACTGATGACCTCAGAAGTTAAGTCCCATAGTGCTCAGAGCCATTTGAACCATAATAATCCCCGTCTGGGAATCTAAACTGGAGAGTATTTTGTCCCCGGGACTTTTTACCCAAGAGGGTGCCATACAGACGAGGCGCATGCCCTCAGGAGAAGTAACGGCTGTCGTTTACCCTGGATCTGCGCCATTCACGGCGCCAGCACCGCAGGACCTAATGTTACAGTGCCAGATCAACCAATCGTCCAGATGTTTCCCCTCTTTAGGAATCACGGGTTAGTCTGGTCTCTGCACTGATACTCTTCCGTTTTGGCTATCTGTGTCGTTGAGGCATGCAAGCCATCTCACCTGCGCAAGGGGTACAGGGTTCATGAGGGAAGAGGGGGAGAGGGGGCTGTAGGCTGTAGTCTCTGTGGTAGGTTATGGTTACTGTAGTAAAGTGCTCGTAAAAACCTCATACACAAGGGACTTTCTTGTCTCACTCGATTATGATATTTTTTGTTTAGAATTTCCTGTAGCGACAGCTCCTTGTTGTCCTGTTTGGTACCTAAACACTGAAAGTGAGGTCCTGAGGAAATATATTGTTGCAAAAATATCTAAATACGTAACCATATTAAGAAGCTAGGAACAAGAATGGGGTTTATTCATGAACAAAGCAAAAATAACGGTGGATATTCCTGAAAGAATCCTTACGATAAAATCTTCACACTGCTAACAACTGAAAGAATACGAAAATTGTCCTCCAAACATTTCAAAATATCAGCATTTATTTGCTCGAGAAAATATATAGATAAACACATTTTAAACAATATTTAGAGGGAAAAAGTAGGACATATTTACTTTACCCTTTCTAATTTTCTTTTAAAGAGTAAAATAACAGTGAAAATCACTTTCCTTGTTCACTAGGTCTGACTTTTTCGCTGTTGAATCATTTTTCATTATAGAACGTTTTCACATTTTTATTTATACACAGTGTAAGCTTTTTCTTTGTTTAGGTATTGAGAAACCAAAATACCTCTTTGCTTTCAAATATCTGGCGTCACTTGTTAGAGAACACTAATACGCCCAGTAGTAGGTCTTCGTGCGATCTTTTTAGTGCGTCATGAAAACAAAGCAAATAACTAAATAAAAATTAAGAAAACAGGGAAGGACAGTATCGATCACTGTTTTACGAGCGACCACGGTGAGAATCGGATAATTTCCGGTCTTAGAAGACGACGATGAAGTTCCCTGTTTTAGCGCATGCACAGTGCACAGCGTACTAGGGATTCCAGACCTCGGTACACTCAGTCGATGATTGACGTCACTGGCTCATTCGCGACTTGGTTGGCTGCAGGCAGGTGCCGCGCACCCACGACAAGTGGTCGATTCTGACCAGAAAGTCGCTCGTGTGAAACAGTCTTAAGAAGGCGGCTGTTGCGCCGACACGCAGTGGCTAGGCAGTGCAGCGCGCGACGTACCGGCGAATGGCGTTAACTCTGCCGTGCACCCGCTTTCGTGTAGAATATTTGACGTTGATTTTTACGTTTTTAAGATTGCTGAAAGTACTTAGCGAATCTTGGATTCATTGCGGATGGTATAAAGCAGATACGTTAAGTATCACGCTAAAAAGTGACGGCGCATATAAATTAATCTAAGGGGGGAGTCATAAGCAGAAACGGTGGTCAAATGTGGCGCTTGTCACAGGATTGTGAGTTACTGGGTAGGAAACGACTGTGGCCAATCGTGTGGGCCGGAGGTATAGAGCACAATGGCGACGCCGCCGACTCTTCTCCGCTTCCATTTGCACAGAACACATCACGTACAGGTCGTCTTTTTTACACAAGCCACTCTCAGCCACAATTTTTTTTTAAGTAGTTCAACGTGTATTGGTGCCAAAACCGCATTTTCAAGGACTACACAGATGTTTCTGGGAGTTACACATGCGTCAGTTTATCAGCTATCAGTAAACTAACAATCTCCACTCCGCATGCGACCTTACGGTGCTCGGTGGAGGGGATGTCTGGGACCACTACCTTCCTTGTTACATTCATAGATGGGGCGTGGGAAAAAGGACCGATCACAAACCTTTGAATGAGCCCTATTTTTTCTGATTTTGTCGCCCTGGTCATTTCGTGAGAACTACATAGGAGGAATTAATATATTGCCCCACTCACTGTCGACTGTACGCTCTGGGAATTTCAGTTGTAAATCTCTCCGTGATGCTCAACGTCTCTCTCGTAACACCTTCAACATCTCCTGACAACTAAACGATTCCGTAACGAAATACACCGCCCTTCGTTGGACCTTCCCTAGTATTTCTAATACCCCAAATTGGTCAAACTCATGAGGAATATTAAATAATCAGTCGAATAAGTGTTTCGTAAGCTACATTTTCTAAAGATTTTTCCGATGAATCTCAGCCTGGCATTCTCTTTTCCTACGATTAATGATGCTTGTATGTAATCGTTCCACTCACGTCACTCCATACGGCTGCTCCTAGATATTTTACGGTTGACACTCACACTTTCGATTTCTTGCCTGGGATATTCGACACCATTGTCCCGGGATTAATTGAAAATACCGGGTGATCAAAAAGTCAGTATAAATTGGAAAACTGAATAAATCACGAAATAATGTAGATGGAGAGGTACAAATTGACACACATGCTTGGAACGACATGGGGTTTTATTAGAACCGAAAAAAATACAAACGTTCTAAAAATGTCCGACAGATGGCGCTCCATCTGATCAGAATAGCAATGATTAGCATAACAAAGTAAGACAAAGCAAAGATGATATTCTTTACAGGAAATGCTCAATTGTCCACCATCATTCCTCAACCATAGCTGTAGTCGAGGAATAATGTTGTGGCTTGGTTCAAATGGCTCTGAGCACTATGGGACTTAACAGCTATGGTCATCAGTCCCCTAGAACTTAGAACTACTTAAACCTAACTAACCTAAGGACATCACACAACACCCAGTCATCACGAGGCAGACAAAATCCCTGACACCGCCGGGAATCGAACCCTGGAACCCGGGCGTGGGAAGCGAGAACGCTACCGCACGACCACGAGCTGCGGAGAATAATGTTGTGAACAGTACTGTAAAGCACGTCCGGAGTTATGGTGAGGCATTGGCGTCGGATGTTGTCTTTCAGCATCCCTAGAGATGTCGGTCGATTGCGACTTCAGGTAACCCCAAAGCCAATAATCGCACGGACTGAGGTCTGGGGACCTGGGAGGCCAAGCATGACGAATGTGGCGGCTGAGCACACGATCATCACCAAACGACGCGCAAGAGATCTTTCACGCGTCTAGCAATACTTTTTTTTTTGTTCTAATAAAACCCCATGTCATTCCAAGCATGTGTGCCAATTTTTACCTCTCTATCTACATTATTCCGTGGTTTATTAAGTTTTCAAATTTATACTGACTTTTTGATCACCCGGTAAATCCAGTTTCCTGGTTCCGATCAGAGTTTTCGGGGGAGGTTTCCCCTTCGGTGTAAAGCAAACCTCGTAACTAGCCATCCCCTCACACTTATTCCCAATTTGGGAAGCCTTCTACCCCTCTACCTGGTCGTCTCGTAATTTACTATTTCTAGTGATATATTTCCAATAACCTAATCAAATAGTACTGGATCCTTCCGCTTTTTCATGCGCAATACGTTACATTTATTTTCTTTCGGGGCCAACTGGCAGTTTCTGCATCAACTGTAGATCCCTAGCAGTCTTATATTTGCATTTCAGAGCAGTCTTCCCAAGTGCAGTCTTCCTATTGAAAATAGCACAGTCAGCGAACTGCCTACAAGTTGTCCAACGTTATCGACTAAATCATTTATATATACTCTAAACGCCGGCCGGTGTGGCCGAGCGGTTCTAGGCGCTACAGTCTGGAACCACGTGACCGCTACGGTCGCAGGTTCGAATCCTGCCTCGGGCATGGATGTGTGTGTTGTCCTTAGGTTAGTTAGCTTTAAGTAGTTCTAAGTTCTAGGGGACTGATGACGTCAGAAGTTAAGTCCCTTAGTGCTCAGAGCTATTTGAACCATACTCCAAACAGTAACACCAACACCCTCGTTGCCTTCACATTTGTCGATTTTATCCCATTGAGGACAATGTGTTGAGTTGCGTCTGGTAGAAATTCCGGAATCCATCCACAAATCCGATGCGATACGCAGAAAAGCTCATATTTTCTTCAGTAAAAGTGTGCGGTTATACTGCTTAACACGGTGGACAATTTTACGAGAAAAAGATTTCAGAAAAAATATCGAATAAATGAAGCGTTATATTATTCAGTCCTTAACTTCTGTTCTCTACTAAAAGTTCGTGTTCTGCACTAGTGTGGATGGTCACAAAAACGTGCAGTTACGGATACTTTACAACTGTGTAGAGCACGAATATTTTGTGGTCAAATGAAGGAGCTTGTATTAATACTCTATTTCTTCTTTAATCTTATATAAGACGCTTTCTTCTAAAACTAACTGCCGTATCGTTCCCTTATTGATACGTGATAAACTGGAGCAGAGGCAACCCCCGTAACGTCAGTGTAGCCTTTGAAAACAAATTTGTAACTCCGAAACTCGTAGACTTAAACAGAAAAACTAAATTTTGTGACTGACGAAGGTGTATTAGTTGTATAAAAATTCCCAACTTCACATCCAATTCTTTCTTCTGTCTCTCGAGCGCCGCGCAATGGAAGCATTTCTGTGGGACGCTGTGCAACGCAATAAGACGCGCGTCTAATCTTATCTGTTATTTTATGTGGAAGTAAACAATATTCCTTACAGTAGATTCATCGCTAGGGCATAGTTCACGTTCTGCATGGATAGCTTACCATATCGCTCTGGTAATAGCCTACACTGCGACTCGTAAAAGGAAATACAGAAAAGGCTGGCTTAGCGTTTTAACCGCGGTGCTTCACTTGCAGTTTTGACATCTTTAGACTGGCTCAACGCCTCTTATCTCAATATGGTGGATGTCTCATATATCGTAGACACTCCTAAGGTTTCACAGAATTTTCGACAACCGAAGGTGAAAGTACGGGAAAATCTAACACTGTTTGTGGTCGTAAGCGTGACACTGATAATTGTATAGAACATCATTTTAAAAGTAAAATCAGATAGTGTTTTAACCACGGTATCTCGCTTGCAAGTTTGACAACCTTACGCTACTGCAGCATTCTCGATAAATCTTCTCGTTCTTCCCATCACCATAAATAGGATGTCTCATATAACGTAGACACTCCTAACATTTCATTTACTATTCGTCAAGCGCAAGTACGGAAAAGGCAAGCGTTTGTGCTTGCAACCTTTTTTCTTTTCATCGAGAGACTGAAACAGTTGTGTTTTATTTTTCCTACTGATTCCGTGTATATTTTTATCGTTTTCAGATATACTGTCGCAGAAGGAGTACAAATATGTATCAGGCAGCTTTTACAGTCGATATTTTGGCAAAAATACTGAGAAAAAGAAACTGAACATTTCACTGAGCACTGCTCGTCCAGCACGATTTACCACAGTTATGCTATGTTAACATAGAAATGAGAGAAAACGGCTCATGTTGGTCCACTTCAGTCTCACATTCAGTATGTTGCGTTACCCTTTGGAAACGAGCAAAGAAACAGACTGTATCTTCGACATTGCCAAATAAAGGGATCGTAAAATACGTCTCCACACTGACATCAAGCGACCACGGACACCCCACTTTTAACAGATGATACAAAAATGGGGAGTGCAACAAACATATACGAGTACCTCAACCAGCAGAAAAATGCTGCTGCCGAAACACAAAAAAGGCGAGTGTGTTCCTCTTTAAAAGACTCTTGCAAAAAAGTGGGGAACCAGCTCCCTTAGCTCTCATTCCGCCTTTCTCACCAAAAATTTTCGCATCCCAACATATTCGCAATCTTTTAACAAAGAACATTCTAAATCCTTTTAGCCAGTCTCTATTTGTAGTTAAGTCTTCAGACTCAGTATCTGCCTCTCACTGCCACTCCCCGTCTACAGCGTGTCCCAGTCTTGCAACGGACTTCTAGGGGAGTTGGGGCACATCGTAAGGATTGAGACTTCCATAGGCATGGCGGCAAAAGTCAGGGGTAATTTGTAGCAGAAGTCGAGGATCGGAAAGGAAACAACGGAGTGGTTCATTTGAAGCATTTATTGGACATAATGAGCGCACATGGTGTACGACACGAATGCAACTCTGATGTTGTGACACACTCTCGAAGCCTGCACCGTCACACGCCACGCTTGCCTGGCACCGACAGAGCACTGACTGCCGGACTCGCTTTCTTTGGTTGCAGCAGCTGCGCGGACAATTCTTGCCAAAAGATCCATTGCGGACCCCACAGGATCGTGATGCATGAGAGATTTCACGGCCGTAGAGAGACATCAAGGCTCGATAAATCCAGTGAGCGTGGGGGCCAGGGAACCGGTACACCACGCCCAATTCACCTATGCAGGTATGACCTTTTCAAGTGCTGACGAACAGCCAGTACAAAATGAGCAGGCGCCCCATCAAGTTTTGGAACCACATGTTGCACCTCATAATAGCTGGAGCATCTTCAAGCAAGCCGGGAAGAAACTGTTCCAGAAACCTCTGATAATTCGCGGTGCTTAAGCGGGATGGTAAAAGTTACGGCCCGACTAAGCAGTCGCCGACCAAACCCGCCGACGCATTAACCGTTGGAGCGATGTTGTGCCGCGTGGTGCCGCACACAGTGCGGGTTTTCTGTTACCCACAAATGCTCATTGTTGTGGTTGAAGACGCCATCCCTAGTGAACTGGACCTCGCCAGTGAACAACACATAAGCTGAGAAGTGCAAACCTCGACCACTTCTCTACAGAAAGAACTGTGACAAACGCTCACGTTCAAGACGGTCACCGGGGTGCAATAACTAAAACCTTTGGAGATGAAAGACGTGCGAGGATTCGGCGATTAAAACACGCTGCTACACGACATTCTTACGCCCGACGCAACGGGACATGTACTGGTGCCTGGATCAGTCTCCACGGCAGCCAACACAGTATCTTTCCTGATGACCGAACGCGGGGGATCGTGTCCCAAGCTGTCTAGTCTTGCCAGTTCTTAATGACCCAGAGTCGTACGAATTTCGACGCAGACGTGCAAAACCACTGTGGTGTCGTTGATGTCTATCTGGGAAGCGTTCTCAATAAATGTGTCCAGCGGGTCCTACGTTGTACTCAGTTATTCTACAATTAAGTGGTTGTCTGCAAGCTCACTGTTCATATGCCGTTAAGTGATCTTCGTATGTTGGAAAGAGGTCGAATGAGAAAATCCTCAAGTTCCCCTCCAGTATTCTCATGTACAGAACCATCTAGGGGCTTACGACTACGTTTGCGGCCACGGATTGCTCTGTAATTCTTAATCCTTGTAATGCAGCCCATGCCCCCTAAAAGTTGGTCGCAACATTTCTGGGACACCAATTTCTCTCACGCCGTCTCCTTTTTCACCCGTTTATCTACATCTACATCTACATTTATACTCCGGAAGCCACCCAACGCTGTGTGGCGGAGGGCACTTTACGTGCCACTGTCATTACCTCCCTTTCCTGTTCCAGTCGCGTATGGTTCGCGGGAAGAACGACTGTCTGAAAGCCTCCGTGCGCGCTCTAATCTCTCTAATTTCACATTCGTGATCTCCTCGTGAGGTATAAGTAGGGGGAAGCAATATATTCGATACGTCATCCAGAAACGCACCCTCTCGAAACCTGGCGAGCAAGCTACACCGCGATGCAGAGCGCCTCTCTTGCAGAGTCTGCCACTTGAGTTTGTTAAACATCTCCGTAACGCTATCACGGTTACCAAATAACCCTGTGACGAAACGCGCCGCTCTTCTTTGGATCCTCTCTATCGCCTCCGTCAACCCGATCTGGTACGGATCCCACACTGATGAGCAATACTCAAGTATAGGTCGAACGAGTGTTTTGTAAGCCACCTCCTTTGTTGATGGACTACATTTTCTATGGACTCTCCCAATGAATCTCAACTTGGTACCCGCCTTACCAACAATTAATTTTATATGATCATTCCACTTCAAATCGTTCCGCACGCATACTCCCAGATATTTTACAGAAGTAACTGCTACCAGTGTTTGTTCCGCTATCATATAATCATACAATAAAGGATTCTTCTTTCTATGTATTCGCAATACATTACATTTGTCTATGTTAAGGGTCAGTTGCCACTCCCTGCACCAAGTGCCTATCCGCTGCAGATCTTCCTGCATTTCGCTACAATTTTCTAATGCTGCAACTTCTCTGTATAGTACAGCATCATCCGCGAAAAGCCGCATGGGACTTCCGACACTATCTACTAGGTCATTTATATATGTTGTGGAAAGCAATGGTCCCATAACACTCCCCTGTGGCACGCCAGAGGTTACTTTAACGTCTGTAGACGTCTCTCCATTGATAACAACATGCTGTGTTCTGTTTGCTAAAAACTCTTCAATCCAGCCACACAGCTGTTCTGATATTCCGTAGGCTCTTACTTTGTTTATCAGGCGACAGTGCGGAAGTGTATCGAACGCCTTTCGGAAGTCAAGAAAAATAGCATCTACCTGGGAGCCTGTATCTAATATTTTCTGGGTCTCATGAACAAATAAAGCGAGTTGGGTCTCACACGATCGCTGTTTCCGGAATCCATTTTGATTCCTACATAGTAGATACTGGGTTTCCAAAAACGACATGATACTCGAGCAAAGAACATGTTCTAAAATTCTACAACAGATCGACGTCAGAGTTATAGGTCTATAGTTTTGAGCATCTGCTCGACGACCCTTCTTGAAGACTGGGACTACCTGTGCTCTTTTCCAATCATTTGGAACCTTCCGTTCCTCTAGAGACTTGCGGTACACGGCTGTTAGAAGGGGAGCAAGTTCTTTCGCGTACTCTGTGTAGAATCGAATTGGTATCCCGTCAGGTCCAGTGGACTTTCCTCTGTTGAATGATTGCAGTTGCTTTTCTATTCCTTGGACACTTATTTCGATGTCAGCCATTTTTTCGTTCGTGCGAGGATTTAGAGAAGGAACTGCAGTGCGGTCTTCCTCTGTGAAACAGCTTTGGAAAAAGGTGTTTAGTATTTCAGCTTTACGCGTGTCATCCTCTGTTTCAATGCCATCATCATCCCGGAGTGTCTGAATATGCTGTTTCGAGCCACTTACTGATTTAACGTAAGACCAGAACTTCCTAGGATTTTCTGTCAAGTCGGTACATAGAATTTTACTTTCGAATTCACTGAACGCTTCACGCATAGCCCTCCTTACGCTAACTTTGACATCGTTTAGCTTCTGTTTGTCTGAGAGGTTTTGGCTGCGTTTAAACTTAGAGTGAAGCTCTCTTTGCTTTCGCAGTAGTTTCCTAACTTTGTTGTTGTACCACGGTGGGTTTTTCCCGTCCCTCACAGTTTTACTCGGCACGTACCTGTCTAAAACGCATTTTACGATTGCCTTGAACTTTTTCCATAAACACTCAACATTGTCAGTGTCGGAACAGAAATTTTCGTTTTGATCTGTTAGGTAGTCTGAAATCTGCCTTCTATTACTCTTGCTAAACAGATAAACCTTCCTCCCTTTTTTTATATTCCTATTAACTTCCATATTCAGGGATGCTGCAACGGCCTTATGATCACTGATTCCCTGTTCTGCACATAAAGAGTCGAAAAGTTCGGGTCTGTTTGTTATCAGTAGGTCCAAGATGTTATCTCCACGAGTCGGTTCTCTGTTTAATTGCTCGAGGTAATTTTCGGATAGTGCACTCAGTTATTTGCAGTATATTCCACAGCCACTGTCTGATATCACGTTTAGACTGTCTCCTTCTGTCCTTCTTTCCCGCTGCCACTGTTTCGACCACACCCCGGCAGCTCAAATTATTTTTCCCCTATACCTATCTGCCTAAAATATCGGTTCAAAATTTTCCCTCCTCTATACCTACATACAAAAGTTCGACGGTCTGGGATGATCCAGACACTCCCAAGCCTACGTATGGTCTCCACTCACCTACATTTCTCATTTCCACTGTCTCTTCTCTCTTTCGTTCGCAGTTATTCTCTCTCCAACCATCTCTCTGTCTCTTTCACTGCCAGTGTCCCTCACTGGTCGTCAACATCTCCTCTCTCTCAGGTTCCGACTGTTCATCCATCTCTCTTTCTCTTTCATTGACACTTTCTCTCTCCCACTATTACTGTCTCCTCTCTCTTCCTCTCTCACTGTCAGTGACACGTCTCTCTTCCATCGTCACTGTTTCTCTGCTATTCTCTTTCAGCACAAATAGCGCATGAAAAAACTTTTGGTGAGGAAGACGAAATGAGGACTGAGGCACCTGGCTCCCCTCTTTAACGTCAGAGTCTGTAACAGAGGGACATCTTCGCCTTTTTTGTGCTGGTTCCCTTCTTTATCTTGCTACAGCAGGGTGTGCTGCTTGTATAAAACGAATTATGTAGGTCAGTAGAGTACTAACAGTTTGTTTAATACTTGGACACATTTATATACTTTGATGCATATAAACAACAAATAAGAACACATAATATATCGTTAACGCAAGGACGTTTTATTTATATTTTATATGGATAGTTTGCTCATTTGAAACGCCCGGATTATGATTTGTGTCTTAAAAGAGTGAAAATGTTATTAGAAATATTTTACTGAATTTGCAGTCTTTCCAGTTTTATTACATAAGTTCTTTTCAGGCATGTTAAGACCATTTTTAGGCCGTTTTTCGTCACTTCAGTACCACTTTGGGCATATTTGTATGGGCCCATTCTACAGAGACAGTGCGTCATAGAGTCTTACTGGTGAATAAATGCTCACTAAGAACATAGTTTTGCGACCTCAGAGCCCTTGTGATGACCCTACGACCCATCTTACGTGTTCAACACATCAGTTAAAACTACATTTACGCCTCAGACTGGATATAAAGGGCTATTTTTACGTGCATATATACGGCTACTTTGAACCTCTGGATCCCGGTAATGGATAACGAATCGAATAAGGTTTTGATGTTCCCAGAGAACGTCATCTTAAAAATATCTGGCAAAAATTTCGACGATTTGCCATGAATAGAAATTATGTAAGTGGCCATCCCCCCATGGAACCGGTCCACCACACCCAATGCATCTATGCAGGAATGACCAGTTCAAGTGCACACGAACAGCCAGTACAAAATGTGCAGGCGCCCCATCAACTTGGAAGCACTTGCTGCACCTCACATTTGCTGGAACATCTTCAAACAAGCTTGGAAGAACCTGTTGCAGACAGCTCTGATAATTCCCGGTGGTCAAGCGGGATGGTCAAAGTTACAGCCCCACCAAGCAGTCGCCGAACAAACCCTCCCACTCATTATGGTGTTTTGATGTCTTCTCAGAAACCGTCCATGACCAAATGGTGCTTTTGTAACCCGCCTAGCGTCCACCCTACACCAGACTTAATGCAAAAGAAACAACAGATTTGCTCAATTTGCCTGGGCTGGAGGAAGTGTGTAATGTTTAAATTTTTACCTCATACAGAAGGGTAATTACAGTATGCTTTTTCTTTGTATAGGTATACAGAAGGTTACTACGCCAAGGGCTATCCATAACACTAGATCCCTTACCCCTGTGATCGACAGAATCCGCCCGCCATATGTCCCCCCCCCTCCCCCCCTTATGTTCAATGGCGTGTTATGTGCTTGGTGAGTGGTTATAGCGCTAGTGATTCATTTGTCACGGTCATCGGCGATCAGAGTGCGCTCTGGAGGCCCGTCTGTGCAGCCTCTGTTTTGACTCTGCAGGAAGTAAATGTGATGAATTTAGAGGCAAGCAGTGTTTACAGAATTTGTTCTGTGTACAACGATGCCTCATCGGCAAGTACGTACGCCTGTTTAACAGCTTCATCCACTTGAAGGGGGCCGCATTGTGAGCCTGCACGTAGCTATACGACTCACCGGCGGATTGCTGTAGTACATGTTGGGCACAACGTATCGGTGATGTGTCGCTGCATTCATCAGTGCAACAATCCCGCACCTATAGACCAGGTTCTAGTCGTCCGCGTATTGCAGACACACGTCAAGATAGACGCGTTGTGCGAATAGCCGTGGCCGACGGAACATCATCCAGGGACCAAATCCGGGCACATGTAGCACCTGCTGTGTCGTCAGGAACCATTGCGAACCGTTTGCTTGCAGCAAGATTAAAGTCACGTGTACCTGTCACCAGGCTACCACTGGCACCACAACACTGCCAAGCATGGCTGACTACTCTGGTGTCGTGAAAGAGCTGCTTGGAGAGCGGTGCGGCGCTCTGTTGTCTTCAGTGATGAGAGTGCGTTCCATTTGAATGCGAGAGATGGACTTAACACGAGTATGGCGAGGGCGTGGTGAGCTGCTTGTTCCGGAGTACATTCGCCCACGACAGACAGCCCATGCCAGATTTCATGCTGCGAGGAGCTATCTGTTTCAGCTCGCGGACGCATTTGGTGTCTTTGCAGGGTACAGTAACCAGCACCCGCTGGAATACAGCGGCTGACCAGCACGACACCAGATATCTCGCCAGTGGAAGATGTGTGAGACGTGATGAAGTGGGGGCCTGCAAGAACACATGCCGTAGTGCAACAAAAGAAGCACGCACTGGATACACTTTATCACAGTATGACATTAGGTACTTTTATGATCGTTCGCATGAGAGAATACAAGACAGAGAGGGCCAATTGTGTATTGATACGACTTTTTGGGCACCCTTTACTGTGATGTGCGTTCCATTTTGTCTGAATTTGTTATCATATACTGCAACAATGATGAATACATTTTTTTTCAAACGTCTGATTTCTGTAAAAATGAGTAAATATGTTAAACATTTGGCGTTGCTGGGTCTGTGCGCCCGATTGCCTATTTCAGTCGCTTACCAGTCAGTATATGTGTATATACTGTCTAGTACAGTGTCAGCAGGTCTGTTTGGGGAGACTGAAGTCAGCCAAGTCAGTCAAGACGATCTATTTGCAATTTGCAAAGATTCGGTAGCTCTTGAATAAGTGTTGAACCAAAAGCAATCGACATTACGAGAAATTTACGCTTCCTCTGGGGATGTTTGTTAAGACGCACTAACACTTTTTCGCAGTACTGCTACTTCGCTACGTTGTACGCAAATAGTGATTCGGCAAGATCGATTTATAGACGCCTCTAAGAACTCACACAGGATAAGTTGTGCGCTCTTATTTGCTCTGACGAATTGAGGGGATAGGTTTAAACTTTCATCTTCACAGCTAAAATCTTCTCAAGAGACTTAATTAGACAAAAGTATTCACGGAGAACTCTATTAAAATGTTGTCAGACTAACGGTTGTGTCATTGGCAACTAATTAACAACGAGCGCGTTTCTATAAGAACAAGGACATGCATCAAGTTTCAGTTGCGAAATCCAACAGGTGACAGTCATCTGCAAAATTAATGTCACCCACGTGTGACGTTAAACGTGTGACATATCTTGTAACAACTTGAAACATATTTTATGTTAAATGTTGTGCATTACAGCATTTTGTTTGTTTTAATAATACCACTTTGTACCTCCAGATACTCTTTACGATTACGTATAGGTAGGGTACTTGAGAGGTGGCGTAATGTACAGAGATCAGTAAAAATTAAGCTATTCTGTGAGAAATTTGGCTGTGGACATAGTCGTGTGTTACGCTTTTCCTCGAGCTGTCGAATATCTTTAAAAAGTTACCTCATATGATAAAAAAACATAAATGGTCAGTATCGTGGTGAATAAGAAAATTCGCGAGCATCAGGAAAACAGCAGATCACTTCGACTTCGCCTGTCAAAAACTTTATTTGGATACCTCTAACCGTTTGATATATATTAGAGTAGTCGGTGTTGCGTGGAAGGTAAGAAATATCGAGAAAGTTGATGCATTAAGTCATTGGTTATAGCTGTTTATGTATTTCAGCTGATGTAAGAACGTAAACCTGTAAGCGAAAGTAAGTCGTTAAATGCTCACTGGCTGTTCTAATCTTCTTTTGATTATTCGGTGTCATTCCTGATGATTTAAGAATCTTAGGTAGTTTGCTATGAGCAGTTATAAAATAGACATTGGGTTTGCGTATTTTAAATATAGAATGTGTGGTGCGGACCAGCCACTGTCATTGTAAACATACAGTATTCGTACGCCCTTTACGGAACTGCCTCATTACATGAAACTCTGAGTACGAAGAAAATGCACGACTGACGAAAGAACAGTGCGCTAGATGTGGACTCGACGGATTAAAGCACCCTGCATCCACGAAATCTCTCCTTCACTACGAACCTAGGACCTAAAACTATCAACACTTCGAATGCTTATACCCCCCTCACCTCATTCTAGAAGCTACACCAGGCATATTCCACCAGTCACTCATAAACAATGTAGAAAAAAATGAGATTCTTCTATTCGTACCCTTGAATTTGCTACTTCTCTAGTAAAACTATACAGGGTGAAAAGTATTTAAACCGACAAACTGTGGGAGGTTGTAGGGGACCCCAAAACAAATATTTTTCCCTAATGTCATTTTTTCCAATGAGGAGTATTTAAACCGGTACAGGAAGATTTATCCGGCGGCAAATTAATTAAACCAACAAACACTTTTCCATTTTTTATGACCCAGAGACAACACATTAACACAACCCAATTTCAGTTACAGTAGGTTTTCAAAACTGCCTCCATTGACAAGTAAACAAAGGTTATACCGTCTGATCACGTTCTGTCTGAGACGGGCAAAAACCCTAGGAGGATCCTGAATTGTTCCTACTGTTGCTACTATCCGGGCAACCAGATCCTCTTCTGATGCAACAGGAGTTGAGTTAACAAGGTTGCGCATCTCTCCCCACACAAAAGAGTCCAGAGGGGACATATCTGGGGATCGAGCAGGCCATGGTACAGGAACACCTCTGCCAATCCACGTTTCTGGGAACCGTCGGTCCAGGAATCTACGCACACGACGACTGAAATGTGCCGGCGCCCCGTCATGCTGGATCACATGCGTTGTCTTGTAGGGAGCGGGACGTCTCCCAGCAATACTGGTAATGCTCGGGAGAGAAAATTGTAATAGTGCCTGCCATTTAATGGCCTAGGTAGCAGACACGGCCCAATTAAACAGTCCCCAACAACACCGGCCTACACATTAACGAAGAACCGCACTTGATGAGCGCTAGTAATGTGGCATGTGGGTTATCCTCACTCCAAACATGCTAATTGTGCATGTTGCAGACTCCATCACGCCCGAACGCTGCTTCATCGGTAAACAACACAGGGGATGGAAATGTAGGATCCATTTCACACTGCTCCAGGTACCACGGCGAAAACTCTGCTCTGGGTGGGTAATCAACTGGTTCCAGGTTGTGGACACGTTGTTAATGCAATGGACGTAACAATTTCTCTCGAAGGACTGTTCTTACATGCGTCTGATTCATCCCCATATTACGTGCAATTGCACGAGTGCTGATTGAAGAATCTCGCTCCACACGCTGCAAGACAGCTTCCTCAAATTGCAGCGTTCTTACCGTGCGACGGCGTCCCTGTCTAGGTAATCTGCTAAATGACCCGGTCTCACGCAGTCTTTGGTACCCAGTAGCAAAGGTCGTATGATGCGGCATACGGCGATTAGGATATTGTTGTTGATAAACCCGCTGTGCAGCTCGCCCGTTGTGGTGCGCTACTTAGTACGCACCAACCATATCAGTGTACTCACTCCAGGTGTATCGCTTCATTAGTAAACAGAGACAATGCACTACTACACTGGTGGACAACAGTTGCCTACAACTGAAGAGCGTAATACGCCCTCTAACAACTGAAGATCGTATACGGCCTCTAACAACTGAAGAGCGTATAATACGGCCTCCACCGGTTTAAATAATCCTCACAGGAAAAGATGACATTAGGGCAAAGTATTTGTTTTGATGTCCTCTACAACATCCCAGAGTTTGTTGGTTTAAATACTACTACTGTAACTTACATACTAAGACTACAACTTGAACAACTCCCACTGCACAATAATCCGGTTGTTGGCTCCTCGACTCAGCCTGTCCGGTGGTTTTCCCAGATCTACTCCCGTCGGGTTGGGCTCTGTACTGAAGAATCACAATTAAGATCCTTCTGGCCAGGCTGCAGGTCGCTGCTCACCTGACATTAAGCCCCTTCCCGACTGCTGGCCTGGTGGGACTGGACCAGTTGATTTTCTGGAAGACAGCTAGATGTGTTTATATTGTGTCGCCGCTACTGTCCGATGAGATGTCTTCAGATGCAGCCTCATCACCGTCCACGCTGTGAACTCCCTGTCGCCTTTGCATGTAGGCTGGCCTTCTGTGCTGTGTTGTCGTCAAGTATTCTGTGTGTCTGGTTTTGGAGATATCATCAGTTAGTTTATTAATGGTTGACCATTGTTCATCGTTGTAAATCATGTCTTTGATTGTTTGCTCAACGTTTGATGTATCTATGTGTAGGGTGTGTCTTATGTTTGTGTATTGTCCGCAGAAAAAGACGATATATTCAGGAGAACCTTCTTCCCCACATGTGCACCTAGGTGCCTGCCACAGACTCACGCGTTTCAAGTGGGTAGGATAAGGACCGTGTCCCGTTACGAAGTGTACCGTACAGCGGTTGGGATCGATATGTCTAAGTTTCAGTCTTTCCCTTCTGTTGGGGAAGGAGTTGTATAGTCTCCGGCCCTTATCACTATTGGCCCACTCACCCTGCAAGGTATCCAATCGCCACGTCTTTAGTTGGCGTATTGTTTGTGTTGGTAACGCTCTGTATCTTACTGTGAGATCTATCGGGAATACTCCAAGTGCCACACACAGTGCTTCAGCTGAGGTGGTACTGAAGGCCCCAAATAGTCTCAATAATATACTTCTCTGCCCACGTCTGAGAATTGTCTTGTGGGTTTATAGCCTTAGTTTGTGTGCCCATGTGCTTGAGGCGAAGCTTAGTATTGACTCGAAGAGAGCACAATTGTATGTTCTCATGACTGACAAGGGGGGTCTGAAGTGGTCCGAGCTTAGCCTTGCCAGTTTGTAGAGTATTTTTTCAGCTTTGTCGGTCGTGATTTTTATGTGTTGTTGGAAGCTCAATTTTTCGTCGATGTGAACACTAAGATGGCACGTGACCTGTGGTCGTTTAATGTTGGTGTTTCTGATTTTGACTGTCTGGTTCCTCTGCAGCAGACCCTTCAGCAGAGTGTAAGTTGTTTTGTTTTCCGCCATCTCGAGTTCATTGTTGTTGCGCCATTGTATGATGGTGCGTAGCGTGGAATTGGCTCTTTCTTCTAGCTAGGGCCTATTGTTCTCAGCTATGACCACCATTATATCATCTGCTTAAACGACAACTCCATCTGTCATTTCACGTCCCTCCAGTATCTGCAGAAGGGGTTCCAATGTGATGTCCCAGAAGATAGGGTCACAGGTCGACACTCACTTTGGGACAACCTATCGTGATGCGTTTGATCACTTTCTGGCTGTCCGTTTGCCAAACGACAGTTCTATCCCTGCCGTAGTATAATAGAGAGTTTCTGGTACCTCTAGATGTCTTAACCTCTGGAACATTGCAGACCCCCATAGACTGTCAAATGTGCCTGCAATGTCGATCATGATTGCCGTAGCATATTTGGAGCGGGTTGTGTGTACTATCTCGAGAGCTCTGTTTATTGCATCATCGATTGATTTACCAGATCGAAATCCAAATTGGTGTGGGGTAAGGCCGTGAAGGATTCTGTGTCCCTGTAAACATTTGCAGAGCAGTTTCTCTTGGATCTTGGCTAAGATATTTATTAGGCAAATTGGTCTATATGACTTTGGATCTGAGGGATCTCTGTCTAATGATTTTTTGATTATGACAGCTTTTGAGGTTTTCCATACTCGAGGTACTCTGTCCAGCCTTAATTCGTCGTTTAGCAGCGTTGTTAGACATGGGGCGATCTGTGGTGTTATTTGTTTCAATACCTCTGAGTGGATACCGTCTGGCCTGGGTGCTTTCTTATTTTTGAGTTCTTGGCATTGTCAAACCTTCACCCTCCATTGCTGATTGTGGACTGGACTCCACCAATGGTGGACTCCACCAATGGAGAATGAAGCTTTGACAGTGCCAGCCACTCGTGCTGGTGAAACGTGAGAAAAATCATCAAACAAACGTCGGCCGAAGAACCTGATACAGAAGCCAACAGACAATTTGTCAACAAATGACCACGAAAGCCTCGAAAGTTTTGCGCTGTTGGGAGTGTACTGTTTAGTCTACATTGAGATCGTTACAGTGGGAGATTTGCTTCATTGGAAAAAGATTGGGGAGGGAATCGACTGTGATCCTGAAATGCCGCCGATCACCTACTTGAGATGACGAAGGGAATTTGCGAAATCTAAGTCAAGGTGGTAAGAGAGTAATTTCAACTCTGCTTCCTATACATCTACGTATATAATCTGCAAACCACTGTGAAATGCATGGCACATGGTACTTCCCATTTTACCACTTATTGAGACTTTTGCTGTTCCATTCACGTATGGAGCAGGGGAAAAAAGAATATTTAAATGCCTCTTTGCACGCTGTAGTTAGTCTAATCCCGCCTTCGCGACCACTAAGGAAGCCATACGTGGGGATTTTCAGAGTGTTCCTACACTACTGGCCATTAAAATTGCTACACCAAGAAGAAATGCAGATGATAAACGGGTATTCATTGGACAAATATATTATTCTAGAACTGACATGTGATTACATTTTCACGCAATTTGGGTGCACAGATCCTGAAAAATCAGTACCCAGAGTAACCACCTCTGGCCGTAATAACGGCCTTGATACTCCTGGGCATTAAGTCAGAGTTTGCATGGCGTGTACAGTTACAGCTGCCCATGCAGCTTCAACATGATACCACAGTTCATCAAGACTAGTGAGTGGCGTATTGTGACGAGCCAGTTGCTCGGCCACCATTGACTAGACGTTTTCAATTGGTGAGAGATCTGGAGAATGTGCTGGCCAGGGCAGCAGTCGAACATTTTCTGTATCCAGAAAGGCCCGTACAGGACCTGCTACATGCGGTCGTGCATTATCCTGCTGAAATGTAGGGTTTCGCAGGGATCGAATGAAGGGTAGAGCCACGGCTCGTAACACATCTGAAATGTAACGTCCGCTGTTCAAAGTGCCGTCAATGCGAACAAGAGGTGACCGAGACGTGCAACCAATGGCACCCCTTAACATCACGCCGGGTGATACGCCAGTATGGCGATGACGAATACACGCTTCCAATGTGCGTTCACCGCAATGTCGCCAAACACGGATGCGACCGTCATGATGCTGTAAACAGAACCTGGATTCATCCGAAAAAATGACGTTTTGCCATTCGTGCACCCATGTTCGCCGTTGAGTACACCATCGCAGGCGCTCCTGTCTGTCATGCAGCGTCAAGGATAACCGCAGCCATGGTCTCCGAGCTGACAGTCCATGCTGCTGCAAACGTCGTCGAACTGTTAGTGCAGATGGTTGTTGTCTTGCAAACGTCCCCGTGTGTTGCCTCAGGAATCGAGACGTGGCTGCACGATCCGTTACAGCCATGCGGGTAAGATGCCTGTCATCTCGACTGCTAGTGATACGAGGCCGTTGGGATCCAGCACGGCGTTCCGTATTACCCTCCTGAACCGACCGATTCCATATTCTGCTAACAGTCATTGGATCTCGACCAACGCGAGCAGCAGTGTCGCGATACGATAAACCGCAATCGCGATAGGCTACAATCCGACCTTTATCAAAGTCGGAAACGTGATGGTACGCATTTCTCCTCCTTACACGAGGCATCACAATAACGTTTCACCAGGCAACGCCGGTCAACTGGTGTTTGTGTATGAGAAATCGGTTGGAAACTTTCCTCATGTCAGCACGTTGTGAGTGTCGCCACCGGCACCAACCTTGTGTGAATGCTCTGAAAAGCTAATCATTTGCATATCACAGCATCTTCTTCATGTCGTTTAAAACTCGCGTCTGTAGCACGTCATCTTGGCGGTGTAGCAATTTTAATGTCCAGTAGTGTAGATACATTACTTAAAGTGGGTTGTAGAAACTTTCTGAGTAGTCTTTTTCGGGATAGTTTCAGGCGCCTGCTAGTTCAGGTGTCCACGACACTCTCCCATTGGGCGAACAAGCATGTCACCATTCTGTTACCCTTCTTTGTATCCGTTCAATATCCCGTGTCAGTCCTGTTTGGTGGGGTCTCATTCACTCGAGCAACATTACAGGATGGGTCATCCGAATATTTTGTAGGTTACTACACTAGATTCGTTGGATTCATTTCCCTAGTGTCACAGGTTGCCCAGTTGTCGAACATACACAACATGTGAACTTTATTAGCTGACGAAAATCTACCTGATGAAGGAAGTTTAATTCTTCATAACGAGTAGTGGAAATCGAAATTAATTGTTACTGGTTACAGTAGCTTGTAGTGTCAGTTGACATTAATATCTGTCTTGAGGACCATAAGCCGTTATTCAATTCCAGAGGGTGGTACTTTTGGTGCTTACTGAGTGGATGGAGACCGCTTGTAAGACACCGAGCCCTCGAGGCCGGCAGCTGCGAAATGCCGCGGCTTTGGCGCGCCTCCCCTGCCGTACAACCCTGGCGGTTTTTTGCTGCCGCCGACGGTATGTTGGCCCCTCCAGAGGCATCGGCGGCGGCGGCGGCAGCAGTGTGGTGCGGCACCCCGCCGCGAGGCGGCAGCACCGGCCGAACACAATGGCCGCCGCTACCGTAATTGAGAAGCGCCGGGCGGCCGACGGACTGCAGTCTCCGGGTCGGCCACCCTGCAATTGCGAAGCGGGCGGACCGGCGAAACTCTATTATGTCTTTCAATTAGATTCCGTAATTGTATTCTTGTTATGTAGTTGAAGTAATTGCTCAATTATGCATTCAGGCAGCTTTCGCGACCGCCTCGTGCCGAGGTTTCGGCAGGGGGTGCAATGCTGCGCAACCGGCAGCTGTGCGCGCTACAAACAGCAGCTGGGACGACGCGGCCGCTAATCGCCTCCTTGTTTATCCGGCGCGATCGACAAACACCGTGAGATAGAGAGAGAGAGAGAGAGAGAGAGTCTCCGAACGGGAGACTTCACTGCTGGCGGAGAAAAACTGTAACTCACCTTACGGATAGCGACATATTAAGCGCATTTTCGAAATGAAATCCGACAGCATGCAGTACCACAAGCTAGAAGTCACCGGTTGCTTTAATTTTGTTATAACGCTGCCTCAAAGGTTTCACCTGTCCGCAATACAATTATAGTATTGTCTCGCACTTGCGAAAATATTATTGTTTATCGAAGAACAGTAATTACATTGCGAAAGGAATCAAATCCATGGGTGTTGATTAAATGTGTAGAAACACTAATTGAGATTCTTTTAAATATTAAGCAACTACCCAACCAATTAATCGGGGCGCTGACATAGTCAACATGCGTGTTTGCCATCATAATGGTCGGCAGTGGCGAGTAATATCGAATTGGCGTCGGCGATAATACATTTCACCGGAGATTGTAGTTATTACATTTGTACAGTTCCATGATCTGTAGGACCCAAAAACTTTGATCTAGGTTTATACAGATAAAGCAGAATCACACGCAGCTTAAGTGACACTTCTACAGTACCAACTGAACCGTGTACTGTAATTAGAGGGATTTTTCTCGCGACGTCTAATTATAATATCATAAGCGACTCGTACCAAACAGGCGTAAAAGGGGATATTGAACATATAGCAGAAGGGCAGCGCGAATTGTCACAAGCTTCTTTGTTTCACGGGAGAGTGTCACGTATATGCTGAAAAATCTGAAGGCGCCGACGCTTAAAGATGGGCGTCAAAAATCAGGAGAAAGCCTTCTTGCAGCATTTCGAGTACCAGTATTAAGTGAAGTATTTATGAATATTGGGTATCCCAGGAAGAATGGTCAATATGACAGGAACTCTCATTCGAACCAAAAATTCTAGTAACCATGGGCTCTAAAATGTATGCCTTAAGAGCTACTAGCACTTTTTCATTTTCGATACTGTTAAACAAATACCTTCTACAGCAACCTCTCTGCTTTGCTAGTTTCGGTACGAGGTCGTACAGACCAAAACACGAGAAAAACGTCCAGTAAACATTCATAGCTTAAAAGCTATGGGCACTTGTTCATCTTCGCTACTGTGAAACTCACCGCTTTTACTAAACAGGCCTTTTTGTTTCGAATGATCGTTTCTGTCATATCCCTGAATATTGACCGTTCCTCCTGGGACACCCTATATACCTACAACTCCCTATGTATCGCTCTTCTAGGAACCATGAAGACTAATTGCAGTGCACGTGGAGACAAGTGAAGTTGCAGTGCATATGGAGACAAGTGAGCACTTTTCTCCCTCTCCATACTGGAAATGAAAGGGGAAGAGCTCTAACACATGGCGCAATGGGAAGTACCGTCTCTGGTATACGTCACACTCCTTTGCAGAGCATGGACGCGGATAACATGCAGCATCTAAATCAAATTATGCTCAAATTATTTAGCCTTCATTTTCATTTCAAGACAGGAGTTTTAGTTTATCGAGAATTTCTCGAACTAATTTCCGACTTCAGTAAAAACGGGGCTAAGAAGTTTGGCACAAATCTTTTCTTTAGTTTTTAACACTAGTCGGTTCCAAACTATTAATTGTATGTCATGTATTGAAAGTTACCGTTTCATATGTTATAGTATATTGGTGCGAAGCTGCAGGTATTTGATAAGCGAGTGAAATGTGAAGGAAATGTAAGACACGATATAGCGTCTGGTGGTCTTCGTAGTATGTTTCGAAATATAGAACTGTGGAGCAAAGGACGTTTCTCAATTACTGCCCTCAGTTCCATGAAATATTTAATCTCCCTTGATAAGTTCTATGAAGTGCGTTCTGTTGTAAGAATAAGACACCGGAGCTGCTATTTTATGTATTTTTATATTTTATTTACGGCTACCGCTTGAGATGAGCCATCGCTCGAAACCGCCAGCGACAAATTAAATGTAAAAAAAAAGAAATAAATAAATAAAAACGCAGCTTTGGCGAATTGTTACAACAATAAACATTTCGTTCCATTTGTTGAGCATGCACAACAGCGTTCACAAGAAATATTCTTGGGAAGTTAGTTCTGATTCTTCGCCTTTCCAGTGCAGACATTTATAAAACATTTTCTGTACTAACAAACCTGCGTTTTATATGTGTCCAGCATCTCATCTGATGTAAACAGATACATCAAACAATAAATACAAAACCTTCCAGCCTCACTTTATGGGCAAGTCATGTCTGTGTCAACGATACAAGCTGTGTATGTGCGGTGTGGTTCTACTCAAGGAAACGTGCCGTACCGGAGAATTCGGTGGCAGAATGTAAAGACAATGACAACAAATGAAACACGTAACGTTCTAATCGATTGCCCTTTCGTTTATGTCTTGGTCGTCTTATTGCACACAGTTCCATTTTTGCGAATTTTCTATACTTGGCAGGCAGCGCGGGAGAGCCGAGTTTTGCAGTCCTGCCGCATTTTGGGCACCCCTGGACAAAGGACCAGCAGAGATTTTTGGCGGTTAGCGGTTCAAGGACAGACCCCAGCCTCCTCCGCAGCTTCGGCGACAGCGCGCTCACACACAAACACACACACACACACACACGAGTAAGCTCCACAAGAAGTAGGCGGGAGAGGGGTGGAAGACGCCACACAACGCCCCACTGCTTCCATCCCCGGGGCAAACGCATGCGAACCGCGGAGCCACTGACCCTTCTAATTAGGCAACCCGCAAGATTCCTGGCACCTGCCGTGATGGGCTTTGCTAGGGGTTGGCGGACCTGCGGAAGTTGGATTCTGGAACGCAGAGGGGAACCTTGTCTCCTACTGTGAGGCAGTTGCATCCACTGTATCGATAGTGACTTTCATGTTACCTTCCTCCACTAGGCCTGTCCTTTGTTCTGGTCGCCTGCTCGTTTTCACTCCACGCCTTCCCATGCGTTGCCCCGGCAGCGAAAGTAGTTGGCGTTGGACGAAAATGACTTTTCACCAAAAAGAATTGCAACGCCCGCCGTATGCTGGGTGTCCCGTCATGATCTTGATCGCGTGGCATAGAAATCAAGCCGATAACAAATTTTATTTTATCTGCCATCTGTGAAATCAAAATTTTTCGATGCATATCATTCAGTTTCGCCGAAGCCATTGCGGAGAACGCAGAGAAAGGTACTAGTGAAATGCATAATAAGGAATGGCAGAAACTGGTCGTCTAGCAAGAGTAAACTGCTATAATCTTTTTTAAAAGCCTTCTGTAAATTATGTAATTCAGTAGAACTTCGCACTGTATGTAAGCCAGTCACCGACTGTAAAATAAACTCTGTCCTAAGTTTAAGGCAGTAACCGCTGTAAGAGAAACTATGCAATATTTAAAATATCTGTTTTATGTAAACCACAAAGGTGATGATTGAATAAACGGAACATATGTAGTACAACTTTCAGTGATGCAGCGCAGTAAAAAATAAATTACACAGCTCATCAGGTGTCTTTTACCTCAGCGAGAAAATTTCCGATGAGAAAGGCTTTAACTTTTAGTAGATGCACTGTTCAATAGAATCATCTATATTCCAAATGAATTTTACTGAATATTATTATGTTGGACTCAGAAAATGAGCACATCAGATTACACTCGTGTTTCATATTGGGAACTTCCGTTGCACTGCAAAAAACTAGCATTTTCATTTGACACAAAACCAAGTAGATCCCTTGTCCCTGTATTTAACAGGCTCACTGTGAGGCCTATGTGACTTTCTGTGCGATGAAGAAGCAGTTCAGTAACATTCATAATATACGAAACGATCTATTAGATGAATGAGTGGAACGTTCTGTAAGACTGTGGCCTTTCACGGAATTTTGGAAACAATTTGACGACGAAATGACGCTGTTGTACGTAGCTAGGTGAACCGACCCACTACCATATTCGAGGTAATTATGTTCTGTCTAATCAATAGATGGCAATGATGGAAATGACTTGGAAACAGTGAAAGATACTTCCATTTGCTCGAGGAATGCCTGAACGACTGACAGTCAGGCGTGAGAAAATATTTATTACCATAAAAAATTAATTAGACTATCTGACATAATATGGAAATGTCGTGTGGCTAGGGTCTCCTGCGATCTGACATAATAGACAACTACATAGCACTAGTAAAGCCGTAGTTGTATATGTATAATATTGGGAACCACTGCTCTAGATCATTTATATATAAAAAGCTCCGGGTTGCGGTCTTGAGGACCGTACCGTATCGAGTGATTCGAATGTCCGCCGCCTGACAACGTGTGTCAGTGGTCCTCAGGTACTTTCTACAGTTCCGCCATGAAGCGTTTTACGAATACGTTATAAGGCACTTCTTTGTAATACCGAAGAAATTTCTGTTCGAAGTGGTACGGTAGTCCATCTTGTGTTTTGCTTATGATTCTGTAGCCATATGTCAGCAGGTTTTTAGTGTGAAAACAAGAAAAAAAAGTGCACCTATACAGTCTTCATATTACAGTAGGTGCGATAGAGGTTAATATATAGTGAAAAATAGTGCAAGATAGCTTTTTCCTCTACGTGTTTTGCACTTTTCATATACTAAGCTGCATATATTTATATGTAGAATAGAAATCTTTGTCTTATGATTTCGCTAACTGCATAAATTAAAAATGAAAACGGTCATCTACTTAAAACTTGTGTTGAATAACACAGTGCTGTTATTTGGCACGGTACTATTGGAAATGACTTCCTTACATTCTTCCCCTATTCAATGAATATACTACTTACAAAGTTTCAAGAAACAGCTTTAAGTGATGAGTCTAGGAATATACTACAACCGCCTGTGTATCGCCACGTAGGTATCGCGAAGACAAGATCACACACTAGTTAGATCGCGCGCAGAAACATTGAAGTAGTCATCCTTCCCGCGCCCTGTAGGTGAATCGAACGGGAATAAACCGTAATAACCGGTACCCCGGGAAGTACCCTCTCCATGCAGCTGACAGCGGTTTTCAGCGTATGAATGTAGGCGTAGATACAGTTCTGCACTGTTCTTCAGTGGACAAAATACGTGCTTCGCAGTTGTCGAATTAGAGAGGCGACTGGCTTAAGAACCTAAGCCCATGGCCTTCGCATCGCATAAAAGCAACGCCACTGTCATAGGATGACACGGCGATTGATCAGCACCGTACGGTCCTCAAGGCCGGAACCCTAAGCTTTTGTGTATGTGATCTAGAGCAGTGGTTCCCAACCGTTCTTAGATCATTACCCCTGAGTTCAAACAAACACTACCTAGTACCCCTGCCCTCCCCCCACACCTGATGTGTGTTAGCTCATCCCCCTCTTCCCCCCCTCCCCCCCCCCCCCCATCACCCACATTATCACCAACTTTAGCTCCTAACTGTAGAATGAAAGGGTTTTCTTCGAACACTTTTATCTTTTATGAAAGATGAATTATATGGTTTGTGTGTGTCTTTTGTGTTAGAATGAATGACGAAGGAATTTGTGGTACATCACAAGTGCTACTCACAACTCCTTCATAGATAAGAAAGCTGACTACACACAGTGAGGGTAGATACTTGTTACAAAAATTACTTCCCCTGCAGTACTCCTCTCCATTGCGGCATTTACTGGACCTGAACACTGTAACATCGTTTCAAATCAACCAAGTTCTGCGCACTATACTTACTGTTCGTAATTCACTTGATTACTGCACTTCTTACTTCTGAAATGGCAGAAATTGGAAGACTTCAGACTGTTAATGCTTTGTGTCTGATCACAGCCATTAATAGTAATAGTAATGATAACAATACTGTGTGCAGCTCTTACGTAGTTACTGCTGTGTCGTGCTGTCAATTAATTCATTTATCTGTTCCGAAGCGAGTAATGAAGCAGTTTCTGGACTACTACAGGTAATATCTACATCTTCGAGAAGACATTGCCTTGAGATATTTAGCATGTGTTACGTATATGGCTCTGAGCACTATGCGACTTAACTTCTGAGGTCATCAGTCGCCTAGAACTTAGAAGTAATTAAACCTAACTAAGCTAAGGACATCACACACATCCATACTCGAGGCAAGATTCGAACCTGCGACCGTAGCGGTCGCTCGGTTCCAGACTGTAGCGCGTAGAACCGCACGGCCACTCGGGCCGGCTGTTACGTATATGTCTCACTTTTATCATCAGCGATGTACGGGACAAAGCACAACACACGTATGTAGTGGGTGGACTATGTGAAGCACCTGTAACCTCCACCGGATTAATGCTATTAATTGAGGAAAAGTAATCATTGATAACTTACATAATCAACATTAGACTCTTACAAAATGGTGATATTAGTAATGGTGGTTTAAAAATAGTTTCGCCACTGAAACAGAATAGAATCGGTTAGTGTTTACCCCTCAGAAAATTTCATTTTACCCCTCAGGGGGTAATTACCACCCAGGGTGGGAACCGCTGATCTAGAGAATAACGTCGTCAGTTTAATGAGACTCTTGGCGTACGATGCCATTGTATAAAGGACAGTTACGAAGTCAGAAATCTGGGTAAAACGCACGAGCAGCTGTAGAGAGAGTCAACGATTGGTGAAGGACTGGCAGTTGACCGTCGACTTAAGTTAATATAATGAAGCGTGCGTGAATGAGTGAAAAGATTACGCTATTCGCGACGAATAGTTACAAACAGAAATAATACCAAAATATGTATGTGAATTCGTCCATATCGGTCAAAAGAGGAACAGTGGAACAAACACACAAAACTACTTGTAGCAAATATAGATAACCAGCCTGAGATTCAACCGAAGAATGCCGGCAGCTGTGGCCGAGCGCTTCTAGGCGCTTCAGTCCGGAACAGCGCTGCTGCAACGGTCGCAGGTTCGAATCCTGCCTCGGATATGGACGTTTGTGATGTCCTTAGGTTAGTTAGGTTTAAGTAGTTCTAACGTCTGGGGGACTGATGACCTCAGATGTTAAGTCCCATAGTGCTTAGAGGCATTTGAACCATTTGAACCATCTGAAGAATGCAAAGGAAATGAAATTGATCTATAAAAGAAATTGTGTGTAAAATACTCCTTCGACAAATACTTGAGAATCACTCGTCACTATTTGAACCTTAACAGATGGGATTAATAGGCGAGATAGAGATAATCCAAAGAAGAACAGCACGTTTCTTCATTGTGTCGTTTAGTATGAACAAGAGCATTGCGGGGACGATCGTCATACGCAAGTGGTAGAAGCGCCTTCTGCCACACACCGTAAAATGACTTGTGGGTGTTCTTTATAATCACACTCGCTGAATATTTTATCAGGGACAAAAATCTACTCGCTACAAAGGAATTGTGCATATCACTAGTTTAAATTCTCTCTGTAGTGGCTTTTGTTCCTTATTTCCAACAGGTAGCAAACAGGTAGGGAGGCGCGATGCGTTGCAACAGTGACGCAGGGCTGAAGAATGGTGAGTGGGGGCTTTTGTGGCGCCATTGTGTGCGTAGGCGTCGCGGCCGACCACCGGGGGCAGGGGAGGCGACAGTGGGACCTGCAGCTGCAGGTGGCGCGGCGCGCATCTGCCGGCACGTGGGAGGCGCCGCACGCGAGCCCACAGCACGTGCGGCAGCGGCAAGCCGGCGGCCACGGGGAGGCGGCGCAGACCGCGGATTCACGTCGCCTCATTAATACAGCCGCTCACATTCACACTTAACAGTTACTCTCAACGAAGCGGTGAGAGACGACCGAGAGATACTACACTGCAGCCCATTAAAACCGCAACACTAGAAAGCCTAGCAAGTAACGAAAATTTTCTTTTTGTTTGTATGTGATTAATACACTACTGGCCATTAAAATTGCTACACCACGAAGATGACGTGCTACAGACGCGAAATTTAACCGACATGAAGAAGATGCTGTGATATGCAAATGATTAGCTTTTCAGAGCATTCACACAAGGTTGATGCCGGTGGCGACACCTACAACGTGCTGACATGAGGAGAGTTTCCAACCGATTTCTCATACACAAACAGCAGTTGACTGGCGTTGCCTGGTGCAACGTTGTTGCGATGCATCGTGTAAGGAGGAGAAATGCGTACCATTACGTTTCCGACGTTGATAAAATTCGGATTGTAGCCTATCGCGATTACGGTTTATCGTACCGCGACATTGCTGCTCGCGTTGGTCGAGATCCAATGACTGTTAGCAGAATATGGAATCGGTGGGTTCAGGAGGGTAATACGGAACGCCTTGCTGCATCCCAACTGCCTCGTATCACTAGCACTCGAGATGACAGGCATCTTACCCGCATGGCTGTAACGGATCGTGCAGCCACGTCACGATCCCTGAGTCAGCAGATGGGGACGTTTGCAAGACAACAACCATCTGCACGAACAGTTCGACGACGTTTGCAGTAGTACGGACTATCAGCTCGGAGACCATGGCTGTGGTTACGCTTGACGCTGCATGACAGACAGGAGCGCCTGCGATGGTGTACTGAACGACGAACCTGGGTGCACGAAAGGCAAAACGTCAAAATTTCGGACGAATCCAGGTTCTGTTTTCAGCATCATGATGGTCGCATCCGTGTTTGACGACATCGCGGTGAATGCACATTGGAAGCGTGTATTCGTCATCGCCATACTGGCGTATCACCCGGCGTGATGGTATGGGGTGCCATTGGTTACACGTGTCGGTCACCTCTTGTTCGCATTGACGGCACTTTGAACAGTGGACGTTACATTTCAGATGTGTTACGACCCGTGGCTCTACCCTTCATTCGATCCCTGCGAAACCCTACATTTCAGCAGGATAATGCACGACCGCATGTTGCAAGTCCTGTACGGGCCTTTCTGGATACAGAAAATGTTCGACTGCTGCCCTGGCCAGCACATTCTCCAGATCTCTCACCAATTGAAAACGTCTGGTCAATGGTGGCCGAGCAACTGGCTCGTCACAATACGCCACTCACTACTCTTGATGAACTGTGGTATCGTGTTGAAGCCGCTTGGGCAGCTGTACCTGTACACACCATCCAAGCTCTGTTCGACTCAATGCCCAGGCGTATGAAGGCCGTTATTACGGCCAGAGGTGGTTGTTCTGGGCACTGATTTCTCAGGATCTATGCACCCAGATTGCGTGAAAATGTAATTACATGTCAGTTCTAGTATAATATATTCGTCCAATGAATACACTTTTATCATCTGCATTTCTTCTTGGTGTAGCAATTTTAATAGCCAGTGGTGTAGTAGGAAAAGTGATTAAACTCGTAGGTGTGTTGGAGGAGTACAAGATGCGAAATTTAGTACATAGAGCTCCACCTCTGACAGCAACAAGAGATCTAACCCCGCTGGGCATTGACTCGAACTGAGCAAGAATGACAGGCACGGGTACGTCAAACCGTACTGTTTCTCCACTGTGGCGGAGTTCACCAATCGTAGTGGGTAGCGTGTGGTGGCGTGATGGTCTCTCGACAACCCATTACCGGGTTTTATAAATGTGTGGGAGGTCTGGAGAACGCGCTCGGCGGGGCAACAGTCGAGCTCAGGACAGCAGGTGCGACGTTCGGTCTTGCGTTATCTTGTCTGAAGTAAACCAAACGAATTGCTAATGAGAGCGTACAGCCACCAGCCTTAACACGTCATAATGTATGCGAGCTAGAGGTGACTGTGTTGCGGGGCCAGTGGCATCTCATATCATCACGCCACGTTCTGAATACGTATGACGATGATGAAAGCAATTTATACAGGGTGTTAAAAAAAGGTACGGCCAAATTTTCAGGAAACATTCCTCACACACAAAGAAAGAAAATATGTTACGTGGACATGTGTCCGGAAACGCTTACTTTCCATGTTAGAGCTCATTTTATTATTTCTCTTCAAATCACATTGATCATGGAATGGAAACACACAGCAACAGAACGTACCAGCGTGACTTCAAACACTTTGTTACAGGAAATGTTCAAAATGTCCTCCGTTAGCGAGGATACATGCATCCACCCTCCGTCGCATGGAATCTCTGATGCGCTGATGCAGCTCCGGAGAATGGCGTATTGTATCACAGCCGTCCACAATACGAGCACGAAGAGTCTCTACTTTTGGTACCGGGGTTGCGTAGACAAGAGCTTTCAAATGCCCCTATAAATGAAAGTCAAGAGGGTTGATTTCAGGAGAGCGTGGAGGCCATGGAATTGGTCCGCCTCTACCAATCCATCGGTCACCGAATCTGTTGTTGAGAAGCGTACGAACACTTCGACTGAAATGTGCAGGAGCTCCAAGGTGCATGAACCACATGTTGTGTCGTACTTGTAAAGGCACATGTTCTAGCAGCACAGGTAGAGTATCCCGTATGAAATCATGATAACGTGCTCCATTGAGCGTAGGTGAAAGCGTAGGTGACGAAACCAAAATGAGCTCTAACATGGAAATTAAGCGTTTCCGGACACATGTCCACATAACAGCTTTTCTTTATCTTTGTGTGAGGAATGTTTCCTGAAAGTTTGGCCGTATCTTTTTGTAACACCCTGTGTACTAGAACAATGTATCAGAAACGCTTCAGGACCTTGTCACTAGCCCATCATCCAAGGGTTCACTAATACAGTATTTTATAAGAAGCATTTCCTTCGTACTTGATATTATCATTTTCACTTATTTTTCCATGTAATATTGACACTTATTATGCTGCCTAAATATATAACATTGTTTTCCCTCTCTACGAATTTTCGTATTTATCCTTTTTTGACTGAAGTTTCTCAAAATGAGAAATGAGAAGGAGCGATCTGTACGTACTTTAAAGAAATATTTGACGGTCAAGATCGCGTTAAAAACTGTTTTTTATTGATCAGTTTCGACATGTTAGCCGGTCATCTTCAGATTTCCAAACCTTCTCTGGTTGTACGTCATGTTTCATCGTGCGTTCATTATTCATACGATGTTAACATTTTAGTGGAAAGTATATTGCGCATTCCTCACAGGTTTGTAAAAATATTGTATCGGATATGTTGTTTATATTTTTACTCATGAGAAACCTGTTTCTAATTTTATTTTCCACAAATTGTGTGGAGTGTGCAAGACACTCTGCACTAAAATGTTAACATGGCATGAGTAATGAAAGCACGTGAAACATGACGTACAACCTAAAATGGTTTTAAAGATCTGAAGATGACAGACTTACTTGTCAAAACCGGTCAATTACGAATAGTTTTCAACGCGAACTTGGTTATAAAACATTTCTTTAAAAAATTAACTTTTTTATCGTCTTGGAATCACCATTGCCTTCAGTTGTTTGAAATGTTCACAGCTATTCCTCTGTTTCTTCAAACTGCTACTAATTGACTTCTCAAGTTGATATTATAAAGCCATATCAGCAGTAAAATATATACGGCCAAACGCTGTTCCATCTGTTCCTGCTCCAAATTAGTCCAGAGACAATTTTTTATTATTTATTACAGACAAGTACTGAACGACGTCGATGGTAAACAACGTATTTGTCTCATATCCCAGCCTACCTCAGTTTCTTAAGTTATTCTTCCCATAGCTCTTACTTTCAGTTTGTTGTGTTATACTTATTGCTTGGTCAGTTGAAATAAGAAGCAGACGAACAGGAAGATACGAGAAGGGAAAAGAGGAGCCTGCAGTGCTATTGGTAAAGCAAATGAGTTTTTAAATTTCTGTGAAAAGGGAAGTGTACAATCAGCGTTTACTACCTGTTTCTTCTTACAGCTGTGAGACATGGACTCTTCGCAAGGAAACCAAATACTGAAGGTTACTCAGAGCACTGTAGAGATGCTTCTTGAAAATGTCTTGGAGAAACAGAAAACAAATAAATGGACGAACAGCAATCTGGAGTGGAAGATGTAACTACGATGGTAATGACAGCAGAAGAAGGTGGGTGGGACTTTTGGTCAGGCGAATAAGTGACAATGCACCAAGAAAATTATTTGCTGGATTCCAAGAGAAGAGAACACAACGAGCCGACGACCTGTGGAAGGAAGGAAGATGACCTTACAAAACACGCAGGAGGGACACGGATGAATGTATGGAAAAGTCTAGAGAAGGTCCTTATCCAGCAGTCAAATGGCTGTTGATGGTGATGATGATGATGATCATGATTATTTAAACCCTGTCTTATCGTGAGGGAGTTTTTCTGCACTATAGGCATACAGTGCAATGTCATCAGAAAAACGAAGGTGACTCAGACATCGATTATCAATTTTTTCCCGGTCTCCCAGTTTAGAGACGTGCAAACTTCCTCTGGCAGCTACATACAGTGGTCTCTAATGACAGATCTCGCAGTTCTGAACAGTCAGGACTGACTTATTGCTCAGTGGCGCTTCACGGCCTTGTGCCAGGCATAATGAACTACTTTAACCCACGAGTGTTGGTTCCACACGAAAGTGTACGCCGTTATCTGTATGAAAAAAGACACTATTATAAATATATGTTTACATGAAAATACATGGTATTACTAATTGCACAATTACCTAATAGTTAATCCAGTCGCCACCATTATCTATTACAGCTTGGCGCCTTTTTGGCATGCTTTTCATAAGATTTTCTACGTAGTTTCTCGATAACGCTCTCCATATCGTCCTGATTTTATAGGGCAGCTGCTTCAAAGTACATATTGGATTTCCTTTAACCTTTATCGTAAGATACGACAAAACATTTTCGATCAGATTTGCATCGGAGACATTACAGGCCTGTCCATCGTGGACGCCCTACTTTCTTGTTTCCATGCTGTACAGGCACGGTTGCGATGTTTCGGATCATTATCTTCTTGAAGCACCCAGTTTGCCCCGTTCGAACCAAATAGCTTCTTAACGGACCTCAGAAGGCATTTTTGATAAATATAGCACGCTTTATCAGTGTTTAAATTGGCGTAAATAAGTGCAAATAGCCAAAACCGCGTTTGGAGAAACATCCCCAAACATACACTTTCACCAGGTGTTTGACAGTCCTTTGGTGCAACCCTTCACGCCTCATCCACCAGGCTTCTGAAAGAGGAGACCAGCCCCAAAAAGATGATTTACAAGGAATATTTCCGCATGGCGTTTGAGATATTTTGCACTCATTTTAAAATGCAACCTATAAAACAAAACATTAAACTCTCACACTGTTTATCTATACACTGGGCAAAAGCGCATTGATTACAGATTCGAGATCACTACTAGTAAAGTCTCTGCTGGCGTTACATTTAAAATTATGGCGTACACTTTCTTGTGGAACTGACTGTAAAAAATTTCTTTCTCCAACCCCATAGGTCAACATCACCTTCCCACCTACAACCAACTCCACTTTCAACCGCCTGATCTCTTCCCATCTTTCTGTTTACCTGGAGGTGGTCACAAAGCCTCCCAACACCGTCTCCCAATGCACAGGAGCACTCTCATCATAATCCAGCACAGATTATAATAACATGTCAGTCACCTTCTGCTGAAAGCTGGTAACTGAATTGATAATCAAGGGAAAAATAATTAGATTTTCGAATTTCTTTTTACTGATCACAAAACATTGTCTTCTATATGCTGTAGCTGCGCTTGGAAGGCTTTCTATGAGAATATTTGATAACGATGGCATAATATGCGGCACAAGATTAGTAGTTTACAAATCCGTAGTACATGTGGCTACCTTTCATGCCTCACATCAAACTATTTGAGAAATTAAGAAAAAGATGCCTCACAGATACATTGAAAATTTATTTCGATGACAAATGCACAGACCTAAGTGTTCTTGGGGAGGCCAGTAGAAGAACTGGTGAGGTAGTGCTAGTCCTGTATCATATTCAGTGGGTCGTGCTTGCTCAAAAATCACGTTATAAAGACGTTTATCACATAAAAGATGGAACTTGTTCGAGCTAATAATATCAATATACAGGGTGTATCATGATTAATGGCGCAAGCGCTTACAGTTGAAAGTACATGATAGTAGAAGCAAAACATTTTCAGTAAACATAGCGTCGAAAATGCGTAACTTAAGAGCTACGAGCAATTTTTCATCTGCGATACTGTGAAACAAATCTCTTCTACTGCAAGTTCTTTGATTTCCATATTTTGGGAAGTGGTGGTACGGACCAAAATAAGAAAAAAATGTCCAGCAAATATGTGCTCTAAAACGCATACCTTAAAAGTTACTAGCACTTTGTCATTAGAAGAGTTGTTTATCTTTGCTACTTTGAAACACAAGTGCTCACTGCTCTTAAGGAAGGCATTTCAGAGCACATGTTTACTGGAACTGCGACCGTAGCAGCAGCGCGGATCCAGACTGAAGCCCCTAGAGCAGATCAGCCACAGCGGCCGGCTGTGCTCAGTCTCTTAAAGACGCTAATCTGATCCCACCCCCCACCCCTTTCCTCCCTTGTTCATGGACGAGTTAAAGAAAGTTTCACTCAGTGTTTGATGGCACGGTAGTTCATTTATAAGCCAGCAAGCACAATATTATTCCCAAAGACGCCAGCATATATTTAATTGAAATACAGACCTAAATTCCCCTAAACTATATGTACATTCAGCATGCTTGGCAGCAGTCCCTTAAAATTAGCTACGTGGGTAAAACTGTTCTTTTGAGGATAGTTGGTGAAAGATTTACGCGCCAGTGTTTTTCTGTTACTTCCTGTTCAGTCGTTCAAAAATGGTTCAAATGGCTCTGAGCACTATGCGACTTAACATCTGAGGTCATCAGTCGCCTAGAACTTAGAACTACTTAAACCTAACTAACATAAGGACATCACACACATCCATGCCCGAGGCAGGATTCTAATCTGCGACCGTAGCGCCTGGAACCGTTCGGCCGGACCGGCCGGCTCCTGTTCAGTCGTTTCAGCGATCATAATTTGATGTCATTTGTCGGAGTATAGCCTCTCACTTTGTCTTTAGAAATAGTCGGTTATATGTCATTATGAAACATTCCCACAGAAGAGCGGCCTAACACACTGCGTTTGTCAAAAATGTTGGCTCTGGTTACAGACTTTGTTTACGCTGTAAATTACAGGTATGTGAAACTGCTGCCGGAGTATAGTGTAAGTATCCAAGTTTATCGCACTGGAGAACGAAAAACACCTCAGTAACTCTCCACAGGAGCTCTCTCGGTAAAATGAAGACCATACATAATCAGTTTCAGTCCGTATGTTATCCAACATAATGGGAGAAGCCGTTGGAATGACAAAACATTCTTTTTTGCCATTTTCAGAATTTTCATAGTCTTTGCCCTTACATCACTCCACAGGGGAAAAAATTGCGTGATTTCGGAGAATTTGGAGATGTCATCTGAATAATGTCTGTCAAACTTAAACACCTGAAAAAGAGAAAGTCCTATATTGTTGAAAAGTAGCATCAGAGTGATAGTCAGACAACCTTAGAATACCAAACAACTGCTACGAATCAAGATACACTTCTGTTGTTGTGCTGTTTTCACATCATCGACGATTTCTTCATCCACACGGTGGGAAGTAGGGAAGTGGAAAGAGGGGTGGGGGCAGGTTTCCAGCCCCAAATTGACATGTTATGTAGGCTCACTAAGTTGAAAGGTTATTCTTAGAACTTATGTATTAATTATCACTTCTCTCACTTCTGGCAACATTTGTTAATGTGAAAAATTACCGAGACGCAGTGTGTTTCTGAATCCACTTTAAACTCTAAGCCCCCCTATCACTGGCTGGTAAAGGCAGCTCAGAGGTTGGAGGAAGGAAACTGTACACCATCTCCAAAAGGACCCACGCCTAGTAGAGCACTGTGTGTTCAGATCGACTTTTATACTTACTTAAGTACTATCACGAAAGGCAACTACTGTATCCGCGCGCTCCGCCCACTAGCAATACAGGTATGTCCGTCGGGTTGCCGAAGCTCGGGCCCCGTAGGCGATGCTGCCTCGGGAGTTTACATGTAAACATTCGGCCGACAACATCAACACAGGTTTGTTTTCGTGTCAAACTATAGCAGACGCCACGAAGACAAGAGCCTCCCGCTTCGCCACAGGCGGCGCTTTTATCACCACTAGAGACGCGATAGGCACAGTACCACTTGCTTCTTCCTGTCAAGTGCCTGCAAGTAGACTGAGCAATATTCGATACGATATTGCAGAGCCTTTACCGTTCAGATTACGATCCAAAGTTCCTTCGGGCATCCACGCGTGTCTGAAGAGACTTCGAATCGTACTTCTGAACAGTACAGGCACTGTAGTGTCGTATATCTCCCACGTACGGGAGTATATATAATGGATGTACGAGTGCACGTTGTAGACACATGGTTAACGACAACTGGAAGTTTGGTTCTGGTCGTGAGTCATGCTCGGATAGCCTAATAATAAGATGACAGCTCTCGATAAGCGAGAAATCCGGGTTCGAGACATGGTCGTCATTCCATTATACAGCCTATTGTTCTCCATATGCGCAACTGTGAATACATTTTATCGCGAGCAATATTCATCCGCCTAAGCAGTACTTAGGCTGCCATTCAATCAAGGAGCAAAAACTTTCTGCTGCACCACCAACCTCAGAGACACTTCACAGCAGCAGGGAGTCGCCACCAGAGTCTTCATCTCATTCAGCATTGGCCTCCAGTGGACTCTATGCTTCAGGATTGGTATGCGCTGGTTGACTTAACTAGTGTGATTTTGCTCAGGAACTATTATCAGTGATAGCCATCTGACTGGACTTAGAAATTTTTCTCATAAACCCAGTCACTACAGTGACTGAAGCCCAACCCAGACATATCTACTTCAAGTGTTGTCTTTATCTGTCAACGAACTAAAAGAGACTATTATTCATTATTTACATAATATCAAGAATACTGTAAATATGTGTGTTGCCAGTCTTACTAATCTTGCGTCCCAGTGGACACTTGCTGTGAATCATTTCATTTTCGAGTGTCTGAATAAAGCGCCTTTGTTTTATCACTACCCGTGAGTCCTGTCTAGAGTTGACAACAATAACTCTGTTATAAATTCAACATTTGGAGTAGCCTATAACGTCTTCAACATGCAATAACATTTTGATGTTGGGTCAGGTTTTGCTTTACTTGAACTTCTCACACCGTGAGCTATTGCCCTTTACGTAGGACTGACTGCTTGTTTTATACGCTGACAGAACCTTAAAATAAAATGTTATTCTGATACCTAAGGACGCAGTGAAGCTTTTGCCTATCCTGTAAACATTTATGGTTTTTTAGATACCGTAGTAGTGGCGCTTCAGCCATGTTAATGAAACATTCAACATAGTGGTTACTTTCTCAACATTTTAGCGTCAGTTTCAAATTTTTAAATGTAGAATGCAGTAAGTAAGTAAAAATTGTTTCCGCCAGTGTATATTTAGATGTAATTATTTACATTTCTTGTATCGTTCAGTGTTCGATTTGCGCTCTACAGCAGGGCTCTAGGTTTACATCGAGGTTGCGTACTGCGACTGTTTCTGGATAAACATGCTTTAAGACACCAGAGAAACAATATTATCGTTAGTCTTTAATGAAGTTACATTCCTTTGAAAAAGACTGTTGGTGTGAGTCACTCTGTGACTTTTGTTGGACAGATGCGATGTTTACATTCTTACGTCGTGTTTGATGCCACCTTCGGCTATGACAGACTAGTGACACTGATTTAAATTCAGTCTTTTCGATACTTGTTTCCACAGGTCGCCTAGTCATTACCTCAAAATTGTCGATATGCTGTAATCTTGTTCCAAAAGGTAGTCGTTACATACGTTGTAGAAATGAAACAAAGCGACGTCTGAACTTTGCGATATAAATCGAACTCTGGACTGTACAAGCGGCAGTCAAATCCAAACCTGTAGAATATTTAATCACGTACGCTCAATTTGCGGTATTAATTTCAGTACTTTCATTCTTAAGTAGACAGAATGATTTGTATAAATATTTCGTCAGTATTACGTCAAACAAAAAACTGGAAATTTGTGGTAAGGTCTTATGGGACCAAACTGCGGAGGTCATCGGTCCCTAAGCTTACACACTACTTAATCTAACTTGAACTAACATAGTCTAAGGACAAGACACACACCCATGCTCAAGGGAGGACTCGAACGTCCGACGCGGGGAGCCGTGGACGTCAAACTGGATAGCTAAATACTATGCATGGTGGTGATAGGTACTAGTCTAATTTGTTTCGAGGAGTTGTATGGGTATGGGAAAGCCAGTATCGCCATTCGGCATAAAACGTTTCGTATTACTGTCTTCCGAAAACTCAAGAGCTATTCTTGCGTTTCTGTTGTAAAGAGCATAAGTAAGTTGTTTGTAAATAAATGGCACTATAGTAAATTCGCAGTCTAAATTCTGCAGTGAAACTTATTTCGTCCACTCAAATGGCTCACAGAAGGCCAAAAGGGGATCAGTGCGAAATTTAGTTTTTATTTTAGCTTGGTTTATGATGCTGCGAGAACGAAGACAAGACAGATATGACTGTGAGCATTCGCTCCAATAGTGAGTATCGAGATTTTGTAAACAGTCGAACGTCTTTACTGCCATTATTTATGCATGGTATAAAATTTTACTTGTAGGGAAAAAAGACAGAAGGCGATTCTAAGTGTAAAAACACGTGCGTATTCGGAACACTTGTCGATTCCCACCAGTAGCGACAATGTAATGTGGATGGTTTGTGATTTTTGCTTGTCTTTCAGTCAGCAGTTGAACTCTTTTTAGAGGAATTTTACTGTCAGTTATACAACACTGATACTACTCAAATAAACACAATTGTTTTCTAAATCATAATGATGTAAACAATGCATTTTACCTCGATGAGACGCAGATATAATATAAGGCGAACAGAAAGTTTCCCTTTGAGCGTGTTGTTGCAGCGTGTTTGCAACGTTGTCGACTCCGATGCAGTTCTTAGGGATTAACGTGGCATTCGTGTCTTTCCGACGTGCGTACGGTAAATGCGGAAACGCGAACTACGGAAACGTTACTACCAAATGCGCCAAAATGACCAACGTGCTGTTAATCTGTTCTTGACTTTCGAAGGACAAACACCGGTACACATTCACTGGAGTATGAAGAATGAGTCTGGGGTAGTATGTGTGTCAAAAAGCACCGTTGTGGAATGGTGGTGGTGCTGCATTCACTATAATGCACTTCACCGTATCGCAAATTCCCTAATGCATAAGTTATGCCAACTCAAGCAGGAGACATTCGCGCACCCACCCTATAGGCCCGACCTCTCTCTATGCCATTATGACGCCTTCGGTCCCTTAAGAAAAGTCTTGAAGGGTCGACAGCTCTCGCTGGACGAAGGTGTGCAGCTGGCGCTCACTGACTTCTTCACGCAGCAGGACACGGTTCTTCACCAAAAGGCATCTTCAACCAAGTGCGTCGGTGGGATTGTTACCGCACCCTCAAGGCGATTTTGCTTAATTGGCATACCGATTCTTTACGGCCTTTTTGATCGCCGCTTATGTTTAGCGAATATTTTACCACAAATATCAGGAACAGTACGGCAACTGAACAAAAGTATAGAATACTGGAAATGGGTCTCTGAATGTCTCTGAATGGTGAATAGACCAGAAGAGCCGATTAAAGGAAAAGAAGGATCAGGAATTATTACGTGAGTTATTCTGACGAGCAAAACGCTGTTGTCTTCAGAGCAAGAATGAATTTGCCTCGGATTGCGATTGGACTAAGAATGAATTTGTCTGAGGCTGCAATTAAACGATCTCCAATTTTATTTTAAACTGATCAGTTTCATGGATTCAAGTCTCATCGTTGTATGTACCTGAAACATATCCACCAAATTAATGGATAGTATGTTTTTCTTCGGACCATGTCTTGTTGTCGCCACAGTCTTGCAGTAAGGGACCCGCAGCATCGCCTATGAAGTAACACCCTCAGAGGCTGACTGTAGACCGTTACTGACATCCTCATGGTGCGTGTTCTGGACGATGAACTTGCCTGTCGAAGCTCCATTACCCTTTAACAGAAATGCTACGCTGTGGACTTCGCTCAATGTTTCCGCGTGTCAGTACAGAGACAGGGAATTTTATTTGCAGATAACTGTACTTTTTTCTTTTAATCAAGGAAGTTTGGAAGCCTGTAACTGGTAGTAATGTATTCACAAACATTGCCGAGATCAATACTGCGCTGCACCAGTTTACTTCTCGTGCGCCGTGGTAGTAAATCAGTGGTTCCCCTTCTGGAAAATATATCAGTGAGAAGTTGATTGAAATTGGATTTAAATTGTATGCAAGCGGAGCGGAGAAAGCTCATTTTGGTCTCACTGCGCCGCTATGAACGGAATTCATTTACATTTCCAACTTATGAATGTTATAATTACGGTAGAAACAATGAGAGTTGTATCATTCACAGTCCTGCGCATGACGTACTCGCAGGATAAGCAATTTATTACGACTCAAACAAAGAAGCGGGGGGTAAATCGGCGGCTCCCCTTGCTCAGATTATTTTCCGCTCGCTCCCTCCTCTCTCATCACTTCGAGACTGTCGCCATGACGCTTATTCGTACCCCCTGCTCGCCGTCGGCAACTGTCCTGGAGGGGATAACGTGACCGTAGCGTACTTCTAACATTCGCTCGAGAATCAGTTAATCAAAAAAGCGAAAACATAGGCTCCATATGCGTCGATGATGAATTTTCACACATTTCTTGCACTTAAACGGAAACAGATGCTACAATCCGGAACGAGTCGCTTTGTTTAATAAGTCATTATTGACGTTTCTACACACTGATGTACGCTTGTTTCTATAAACGAAGATAAAACCACATGCAAATTACGGAATATCCGCCAGGTTTGGGATAAAACCACATGCAAATTACGGAATATCCGCCAGGTTTTTGGCTTCCGAACAGAATGATCTCAGCATATCGCTCGGAATAGAAAGATAGCATCGGGTGTAAAAGTAACTTCAGACGCAACTGAAGGGGGGCCGTTACCGTTCACGATAAACGATATCCTTGACATCCTTTTGTTGTAGAATCTAACGAAACATTATGTGATAAAATGTAATAAAGTATATCGAACAGAGTGACCTCCTCCATACCAAGCACCACGGATTCCGAAGATATCGGTTAAGTGAAACCCAACTCGCACTTTTCTCAAATGGCAACTTGAAAGCCGTGAGCAAGGCAGTCAGATAAATGCTGTGTTCCTTGACTTCCAAAAGACATTCGACTCAATATGGCACGTACGCTTGTTATCGAAAGTACGTTCGTATACGGAATCAAGCGAAATTTGTGGCTAGATGGTGGATTTCTTGGTACGATGGACAAAGTACGTTACCTTGGATGGAAACTCATCGACAGATGCAGAACTAACTTCAGGCGTGCTCCAGGAAAGTGTGTTGGGACACTTGCAGTTCATCCTCGTTAATGACCGTGCAGGAAATATTGATAGTAACTTCAGACCTTTCGCAGTCGATGCAGTTACCTGTAATGAAGTACTGTCTTAGAAAACCTGCCCAGATGTTCAGTCTAATCTTGATAAGGAATAAAAGTGGTGCAATCATTGGTGACTCACTTTAAATGATCACAAATGTAAAATTGTGCACTTCATAGGACAAGAAACCAAGTTATCCTATGATTACACTATCAGTGAACAACATTTGGAACCTATGAGCTCATACAAAAACTTGGATGTAAAAGTTTGTAGGGACATGAAATAGAACGATCAAATATTTATTTATTTGTTTGTTTGTTCAACCTGCTCTGACTAGGGCTATCAGGCCCTCTCTTACAGCAGACGAGGTTTTCAGATATACAATACATTTCTTACGTCATAGTTACCTAAGAAACAACAATTTTAATATGGCAGCTTGTATTAAAATAATCTGAGTGTCTGAAGTGGAGAGTGAGTAAATTATACTGACTATGAACTACCAAAGTTAACAATGGCATTTCTTACACTGCTACAGTTGCTGCCGCCAATAGAAATAATGAAATAATAATAATAATAGTGACATTAATAACAGCAATTGGAGTGGCAATATGAGAAGAATTTATAGGTGTACAACATAGATGTTTTCTGATATAACGAGTTCTGGGAAATAGAAATTTAAGGAGGTTGGGTCGGCTAAGAATGCTTAGGACTGATTTTCCACCTGTGCTCTTGATATTCGTACAGCTGCTTTCTCCAAAGGCTCTCTTTAATTTTCCTGGAGGCGATATCTATCTTTCGCCTTGTGATGTATGCTTCTAAATCTTTACTTTTGTCGTTTAGCCATTCCTGCTTAACAATTTTGCACTTCCTGTCAATCTAATTTTTAAAAAAATTGTATTCCCTTTCGCCTGCTTTATTTATTGCATTCTTGTATTTTCTCCTTCCTTCCTTCAGTTAAATTCAGTATGTCCTGTGTTTCCCAAGGATTTCTACTAGGCATTGTATTTTTCCTATTTGATCCTCTGCTGCCTTCACTATTTCGTTTCTCAAAGCTACCCACTCGTCTGCTACTGTATTCATTTTCTGTCAGCAGTTGCCCAATGTTCGCTCTGAAACTTTCAACAACCTCTGGTCCTTTCAACTTATCCAGGTCCCATCTCCTTAATTTCCTACCTTTTTACAAACAATAAATTGTGACCAGAATCCACATCTGTCAATGGAAATGTCTTACAATTTCAAGTCTGTTTCCGAAATTTCTTTTTTATCATTACATAATCAATCCGAAGCCTTCCGGTGTCTCCAGGTCCCTTCTGTGTGTACAGTCTTCTTTCGTGATTCATAAATCAAATGTTAGCGATGATTAAATTATGCTCTGTGCAAAATTCTACCAAGCGGCTTCCTCCTTCATTCGTTTCCCCTGTCCATATTCACCTACAATTTTTCCTTCACTTCCTTTCACTTTTATTGAATTCCAGTCCCCCAATTAGTATTAAAGTTTCGTTCCCTTTAACCATCCGAATAATGTCTTTTATCTCGTCATACATTTCTTCAGTCTCTTCATCTGCGGAGCTAGATGGCTTATAAACTTGTACTACTGTGGTGGGAGTGGGCTTCCTGACTATCTTGGCTATTATAATGCGTTTATTACGCTGTTAATAGTCGCTTAACTGCATTACTGTTTTTTTATTCATTATTAAACCTGTTCTTGAATTATTCCTATTTTATATTGTATTTATAACCCTGCATTCACCTGACGGAAGTCCCTTTCCTGCCGCCACCGAACTTCGATAATTGTCGCTATATCTAACTTCATCCTAACCATTTCCCTTTTTGAATTTTCTAACGCACCTGCCAGAGTATGAGATCTCCCATTCCACACTGCGATCTGTAGAATGCCAGTTTTGTTTCTTCTGATGATGACAAACTCCTGAGTAGTCCCCGTCCGGAGGTCCGAAAGAGCAACTACTTTACCTACGGAATATTTTACCCAAGAGGGTTCCATCATCATTTAACCATACTGTAGAGCTGCATGTCCTCGCGAAAAGTTACGGCTGTGGTTTCCCCTTTGTTTCAGTCGTTCGCAGTACCAGCACAGCAAGGCCGTTTTGGTTATTGTTACAAGGCCAGATCTGTCAATCATCCAGATTGCTGCCGCTGCAACCACTGAAAAGGCCGCTGCCCCTCTTCAGGAACAACACGTTTCTCATGCCTCTCAACATGTACCCCTCCGTTATAGTTGCACCTGTGGTAAGGTTATCTGTGCTGCTCAGGCACGCAAGCCTCCCCAACAACGACCAAGTCCATGGTTCATTACTCGGCTAGTGCTCGCTTGAATCAATTCAAATTACTTTCTTCCACAGGAGCCTTCTCTCTATAAAATACCTTTATCCTTAATCCCCAGTTATACGCGAGGCAGTACCTCAAATAAAATTAATTTTCTGTTCGGCACGTTCACTAACCAAGGTCCGCACTCAGCGAACACCCCCCCCTCCCCCTCTCTCTCTCTGTGTCTTTTCCTCTCAGCAACTGATTCGCTCGGCCGAGGTCTGGTCAGTAATATGAGGGGTGTTCGAAAGAAAAGGTACGAAACAGCACTGAAGTATAATTGCTGACCACCAAATTCCGCACACGTCACAGTTAATGGTTTCTCCGTACTCGAGGAATTCGATGAGTGTCAGACCTCGGACATCAATAAAGTCGGTGAGCACCACTTTGCCTGTTGAGAGCAAAGATTTGATTTTTTTATGGGGAGGTGAATGCGCATGCTTCCATTGCTGAGCTTTTTCATTGTTGTTGTTGTTGTTGTTGTTGTTGTTGTTGTCTTCAGTCCAGAGACTGGTTTGATGCAGCCATGCTACTCTATCCTGTGGAAGCTTCTTCATCTCCCAGTACTTGCTGCAACCTACGTCCTTCTGAATCTGCTTAGCGTATTCATCTCTTGGTCTCCCTCTACGATTTTTACCCTCCACGCTGCCCTCCAATGCTAAATTTGTGGTCCCCTGATACCTCAGAACATGTCCTACCAACCGGTCCCTTCTTCTTGTCAAGTTGTGCCACAAACTCCTCTTCTCCCCAATTCTATTCAATACCTCCTCATTAGTTATGTGATCTACCCAACTAATCTTCAGCATTCTTCTGTAGCACCACATTTCGAAAGCTTCTATTCTCTTCTTGTCCGAACTATTTATCGTCCACGTTTCACTTCCATACATGGCTACACTCCATACAAATACTTTGAGAAACGACTTCCTGACACTTAAATCTATACTCGATGTTAACAAATTTCTCTTCTTCAGAAACGCTTTTCTTGCCATTGCCAGTCTACCTTTTATATCCTGTCTACTTCGACCATCATCAGTTATTTTGCTCCCCAAATAGCAAAACTCCTTTACTACTTTAAGTGTCTCATTTCCTAATCTAATTCCCTCAGCATCACCAGACTTAATTCGACTACATTCCATTATCCTCGTCTTGCTTTTGTTGATGTTCATCTTATATCCTCCTTTCAAGACACTGTTCATTCCATTCAACTACTCTTCCAAGTCCTTTGCTGTCTCTGACAGAATTACAATTTTTCATTACGTGACCCCAAAGCGGCATATGTAAATGTCAACTAGTTTGGTCGTTACGATGTTTTTACCTTTTCGTTTAAAGACTTATTCTGGAAATGGGGAAATCCACTGACATAAGCGACTTTGACAAAGAGCAGATTGTTATGGCTTGGCACCTGTGATAGATCAGCTCTGAAACAGTTGTAAGTTATATATATCAGAGAGACATCAGTCTGTTTCATATGTTTGCCACTATAACCATCTTTGCATGTCTGAACACATGAGTGAGACGTCTTAGGTACCAGAAGTAGCGCTCGTGGTAACTATGTATTTGTCTGCAAACCACTTGAGTGGCGACCTTGCCATCGGTGAAGGAACAGTCACAATAACAACACACCCACACGACATATCGAGCTGATGCAACCCTTTCGCTGATGTGTGTACATCTACACACCGCAAGCCGACTTACAATGTGTCGTGGAGTATGCTTCTGGTACCACTACCATTTCACGCCTTCCCGGTTCCATTCACAAGTGGTGTATGGGATTGAATTTCTGAAAAGCTCCGCATGAACTCCGATTTCAATGATATTTTTGTCGCTGCTTTTGTGATATGTACGTTGTAGGAAGTAATATAGTGCCCGCCTGTCCTTGGAAACTACGCTGTCGTAATTCCAACAGTAAACCTCTCAGTAATACGAGTACATAACGTCTGTCTCGTTGCGCATAATGAACCACCCAGAGACAAAATGCTCTGTGTTCCATCAGATCAAATGAGTTCGATGGCCAAGAGATCAGTGTAAATTCACTATCATGCTCCTCAAACCACTGTGACGCTACTTTGGCCTTGTGACACGACAGTCATCGTGATGAAAGATGTAACTGCTAGTTAGTGAAGGGCGTACGTGCACCTCAGTAATAGTGTACGGCTGTCATGACGCCTTAGTTTGCTACCACAAGTCCCCCATAGCGTAATATAAGGGACGGGCAAAAAGTTTACGTTTAAGGTTTGTGCAAAGTAGCGCGACTCCGATGTGGGTGAACAGGCAGCGACATGGAGGCGAGGGATTAGTGTGTTATTCGCGTCTTTCCAACATGTATGTGTTAAATGCGTAAACATGAGCGAAGTTATTACTCAGTGTATCCATACAATAGCAACATGCTGTTTCTCTTTTTTTGCTGCGAAAGGACAATCACCGGTATATATCCATCGGAAAATGAAAAACGTGTATGGGGCAGCATGACTGTCGGAAAGCACCGTTGTGGAAGGGTGGTGGTACTACTTCATGGCAACGCACATTCCCATACCACAAATTTCGTACCGAGCGAGGTGGCGCAGTGGTTAGCACACTGGACTCGCATTCGGGAGGACGACGGTTCAATCTCGTCGCTGGCCATCCTGATTTAGGTTTTCCGTGATTTCCCTAACTCGTTTCAGGCAAATGCCGGGATGGTTTCTTTGAAAGGGCACGGCCGATTTCCTTCCCAATCCTTCCCTAACCCGAGCTTGCGCTCCGTCTCTAATGACCTCGTTGTCGACGGGACGTTAAACACTAACCACCACCACCACCACCACCACCACAAATGTCGTAACGCAGAAGTAACGCCAACTCTCGTGGGAGTCATTCGAGCACCCGCACTATAGTCATGATCTCTCCACGTGCAATTATCACGTCACTGGTCCCGTAAAAAGTCCTTGAATGGTCGGCGATCCCTGTCAGACAAGGACGTGCAGCAGGAAATTAACAATTTCCTCACGCATCACGAGACGGTGTTTTATCAAAGAGTATCTTCATCCAGGTGCGTCAGTGGGATGATTGCCTCAATGTGGACTGCGATTTTGCCTGATTAGTACGCCGACTCTGGACTGTACCACCTTCGTACGGAAATTGTTTGATCTTCTCTTATACTGTCCCCCATAGGCTGAGCTCGTGGCGCTGTTTATGTTTCGAGCAGCATTCGCCTGGATGACAGTATATGTGGACACTACCATCGACAACGTGTAACCAGGCGATACGTTTCCATCGATCCCTGCCCTAGTATCGATGATCTCGTGTCCACTGCAGTCGAAGCTGACGATGTAGTTGGGTCAGCATGGGAACATGCACGAGTCGTCTACAGTAGAGTGTGATGTGCAGCAGTGTGTTCTGATCGGTGTGCTAAGACTCGGATATACACCACTGTGGTCCATAAAAATGCGTGGTTTCAGCCGTAACCGAACTTTGCCTGCTGCTAATATTTGGATTGTAAAGACAGCCGTTAAATTTTTCTTTTTTTCTTTATTGTATTTCAATTCCTCATCGGGGCGGGCTGGCAGCAGCATATGCGCTGCTCTTCAGCCGAAAGACATAGAAACAAACAATAGAAGACATTTAAAAATAACAAAGGAGAGAAGATGGTGAACATAGATATAAAAAAAGGGGGAACATCACGGAAGGCAATATACAAAAAACGGGGTGACTGTAAAATGGAGATAAAAAACTGTTTAAAAGTAGGACACACAAAAAGCCACACACTGCGACAATTAAAAGAACACAAGTCACAGTATGACTGGAGCATAAAAGGTGTTGACGGATGGCATAGCACATAACGTAACACTGACGGCGGACCTCAAGGCAGTACACAATTAAAATCACACCTCTTGACGCACAGGAGAAACAGCACTAAACACAACACTGATGTGGCAAACTGACGATGAGCAAAACGGAGGATATGCCAGGCGCAAGGAGATGAGGGAGGCTGGAAAAAGGGAGGGAGGGGAAGAGATGGGGGAGACAAGCGGAGAGCGCGCTGAGGAGGGCCAGGTAGGGAGGGATGTGGGAAGGGAAGAGGCAAGTATGGGGTGCCGGGTCTCAGGGGGGGGGGGGGGGGGTCCGGTAAATTGATCCCACGCACCTTATATACACACAGGACGGGCCAAGTGGGTATGAGTACAAGGCAAATCGTAATGGAATAAATACCACGTACACGGTAGAGACATGATGCACTGTGAGCCCTCTGTTTCACGCATTCTGGACGACAGGGTGGCAGTAATTTTGCTGCTGCCAGATTATATATTTTGGCAAGGTTAAAATCATCATCACGATTAATTAAATTATTCATCAAACTTATTTCAATAACTTCCCTGAACACAATCCACGAAGAGTGAAACAGATATTAAAATCTAAACGTTCTTGTAGTCCATCACCTACCTGTATGAAGTTTCCGGTCACGGCGGATTTACCAGGTTGTAGTAGGCAACTATTTCGTCGACGTTCCCCTACGTTATCGAACTGTACGTAAGCACCTGCAACATACAAGAAACCAAACTGACAGAGAATCTTTCAGACACGTGCCTTCTGTTGAGTCAGATCATCCTCCACAGAGGCAAAAAGTGTGGTTGCGTGTGGTGCTAACAGAAAAATAATCTGTACTTTGTATTTAGAGCCGATACGACCTAGTTTTTTAGAAGAGAAATTCCCTGTGTACCGTAGGACGGCCATTGACTTGAACTTGTCCTGTTCAACTTTTTAAGGCGAGGCACCTACCATCAGTTTTAGTTGAGGACCTTCCAAGAGATATAGCTATTATCTTCAGTTTTTTCCGAAATGATCGTGTTCTTCCTGCAGATGGTCCTAATCAGCAGTGATATGTGCTCTGTGTAAAATTTTGTTCAGAACAGCATTGGAACCGAGCGAGGTGGCGCAGTGGTTAGCACATTGGACCCCCATTCGGGAAGACGACGGTTCAAACCCGCGTCCGGCCATCCTGATTTGGGTTTTCCGTGATTTCCCTAAATCGCTTCAGGAAAATGTCGGGATGGTTCCTATCAATGGGCACCGCTGGCTTCCTTCCCCATCCTTCCCTAATCCTATGGGACCGATGCCCTCGCTGTTTGGTCTTCTCCCCCTAATCGACCAACAAATAGCATTCGTTTGTGCAGGATGATGGCAGCTGTTCGCTTCCAGGTACAGAGCTGTACTATGAACAAAGATCCACCTTCTTCCATCTCTGTGGTAAATTGGGTATTACCAACAATGGAATTCTGGTGATCAAGAACTTACTCTCTGCCACGGTCCCATTCCACAAACGTGTCACCCAAGTACCTGCGGGAGATGACATGCTTAAGACTTGTAAAGTCTAACGTCTGCTTTTCAAAATCTTCCATAAAGAAGTCGGTCACCAAGGCAAACAGCGCACTTCCCATGGCAGCGCCGTCAATTTTTTGATAACATTTCGTGGAAGACGAGGTCAGTAGAGGTGAAACGGAAGATCACATTAAGACAGGGATGTGGTAAGAAACGGACTGTGTCGTTTTCAAAGGAACCGTCCTCGAAATGTAGGGAAAACTGCGGAAAACGTTAAGTCTTGGTTACTGGTTTGGGAGGTGGAGTCCGGCCCTTCACGGTGCGGCTCCAGTGAAGACAGACTGGAGGCGCGCCAGACTGGCTGCTGGAGCCGATCAGGGCCCGAGCATCGACACCGGGGGAGGAGGCTGCGACGGAGCCTCGGGTAGCGGCGTCGCGCGGCCGGCTCGGCTCGGCTCTGCGCGGCGCGGCGCGGCGCTGTGACGTCACGCGCGCGGCCGCCCATCGATCTGCCGGCGTCAGCAGGGCGGCGCAGCGCGTCATAGCGAGGCGAGGCTGGGTGGGCCCCGCCCCGCCCCGCCCCGCTCCGCGCCGAGCCGCGGCTGCTTGCTACTCGCTCATTAACGCGGCGTGGCTCTCCAGCGGCTGGAGGACCGCGCACGCCGCCGCCGCCGCCGCCGCCGCTCGAGGAGTTGCAGATCCGGCCGCTCCAGTGGCGCTTCCGATAGCAGCCGGCAAGGTCGCCTCCCCAACTCCGACCTGCGCGAACGCGTCCCGGGTTGAGGTGCGACTCGCCATCCGGCCAGTTACTTCAGTCTCGTGACGTGTCTGTGCGGACTTTGTTGGCACGAATGTTAAAACGCTACGGTAGTTCCACTGGCGTCGGAAACTTTAAATTTTATGTGCTTGTGCGTTGCGACTCAAAGAAGAACCAGGGTACAGCGGGGTTATTCCACTCACTTCACCTGTAAACTCTATATACACTACTGGCCATTAAAATTGCTACACCAAGAAGAAATGCAGATGACAAACGGGTATTCAGTGGACAAATATATTATACTAGATCTGACATGTGATTACATTTTCCCGCAGTTTGGGTGCATAGATCCTGAGAAATCAGTACGCATAAAAACTACCTCTGGCCGTAATAACGGCCTTGATACGCCTCGGCATTGAGTCAAACACAGCTTGGATGGCGTGTACAGGTACAGCTGCCCATGCAGCCTCCACACGATACCACAGTTCATCAAGAGTAGTGACTGGCCTATTGTGACGAGCTAGTTGCTCGGCCACCATTGACCAGACGTTTTCAATTGGTGAGAGATCTGGATAATGTGCTGGCCAGGGCAACATTCGAACATTTTCTGTATCCAGAAAGGCCGGTACAGGACCTGCAACATGCGGTCGTGCATTATCCTGCTGAAATGTAGGGATCCGGAGCGATCGAATGAAGGGTAGAGCCACGGGTCGTAACACATCTTAAATGTAACTGTAACTGTTCAAAGTGCCGTCAACGCGAACAAGAGCTGACCGAGACGTGTAACCAATGGCAGCCCATACCATCACGCGGGTGATACGCCAGTATGGCGATGACGAATACACGCTCCCAATGTGCGTTCTCCGCGTTGTCGCTAAACACGGAGGCGACCATCACGATGCTGTAAACAGAACGTGGATTCATCCGAAAAAATGACGTTTTGCCATTCGTGCACCCAGGTTCGAGTACACCATCGCAGTCGCTCCTATCTGTGTTGCGGCGTCAAGGGTAACCGTAGCCACGGTCTCCGAGCTGATAGTCCATTCTGCCGCAAACGTCGTCCAACTGTTCGTGCAGATGTGGTTGTTGTCTTGCAAACGTTCCGATATGTTGACTCAGGGATCGAGATGTTGCTGCACGATCCATTACAGCCATGCGGATAAGGTGCCCGTCATCTCGACTGCTAGTGATTCGAGGCCTTTGGGATACAGCACGGCGTTCCCTATTACCCTCCTGAACCGACCGATTCCATATTCTGCTAACAGTAATTGGATCTCGACCAACGCGAGCAGCAATGTCGCGATACGACAAACCACAATCGCGATAGGCTACAATCCGACCTTTATCAAAGTCGGAAACGTGATGGTACGCATTCCTCCTCCTTACACGAGGCATCACAACAACGTTTCACCAGGCAACGCCGGTCAACTGCAGTTTGTGTATGAGAAATCGGTTGGAAACTTTCCTCATGCCAGCACTTTGTATCTGTCGCCACCGGCGCCAACCTTGTGTGAATGCTCTGAAAAGCTAATCATTTGCATATCACAGCATCTTCTTCTTGTCGGTTAAATTTCGCGTCTGTAGCACGTCATCTTCTTGGTGTAGCAATTTTCATGGCCAATAGTGTAGTATGACGAGAAAATTTGAAATAATCTCTGAATGTGATACAATTATGGTATTTTAATTGTGAATACATTCCAACAATAATAGGTCGCAATTCCTTTGTACGAACAAAGTATTAAACGAACACGAGAACAATATACGAGGGTTGTCCGTAAAGCAAGGTCCCCGACGAGCTGCCGTCGGGACGGAGCGAGATAGCGTAAATCTGACAACAGCGTTGTGTTCCTCGCTTCACACGCCACTATTCTTGCCAGTCCCCACCTCTCTTCGATGCTTATTCTTGGCGTAACAGACGTTAACGATGGAAGGGAAAATCGACACTCCCGCCAAGGATGAATTGCGTTCTGTGATTATATTTCTGTGATTTAAGGGCGCAACCCCTATTGAAATCCATCGCCAGTTGACCGATTTGTATGGGGAAAAGTGTATGGTCTTTAAAAAAAAGCTCTTAAGTGGTCTAGGAAGTTCGCAGAAGGCCGTACAAACGTCCACGACGAGGCCGGCCGTGGGCGTCCGTTAGTTTCGGACGAGACAGTGACGAAAGTCGAAGAAGTTTTGCTTGCGGAGCGGCGTGTGACAGTGCGAGAGATTGCCGAACTGACAGGGGATGTCTCTAAGACTACCGTTGACAAGGTTTCAACGGACATTTTGAAGTATCAACAGGTGTGTGCCAGGTGGATGAGCACAAAAAGAATGCGCATCGAACCTGCCCCAATTTTCTGCGCCGTTACTGGGAAGAGGGTGAGGAATTTCTGTATTCAGTTGTAACCGAGGACGAGGCTAGGGTCCAGTACTTCACGCCAGAGAGTAAGGAACAATGAAAGCAACGGCGACGTTCCTGTTTTCCAAATGTCAAGAAGTTCAAGCAAACATCGTCAGCGAGGAAAGTGATGGCTTCGGTATTGTGGGATAGGAAAGGCGTTCTGCTGGTTGACTACTTGGTTAGAGATACAACAATCAGCGCGGTAAGGTACTGAGAGACACTAACAAACCTACGCCGGGCTATACAGACACTTGCACCATAACAGGTCTTATCGCCAAATTCGGGTGGGAAATCATTGACAGTCCTCCATACAGCCCTGATTTGGCTCCCAGTGACTACGATTTGTTTCCAGACTTCAAACAACTCTTGGGGTGAATCAACTTCTCAAGCGACTAAAGGCAGCTTTCCATTCCTTCCTGCACGAGTCGGCGGGAAAGTGGTACCACGCAGGTATGGAAAAGCTTCCGGAGAGTCTCCAAAAATGCACCGATAGTCACGGGGACTACTTTTGAAAATAGCTACGAAGCTTTCAGAGTCTGTAATTGGATTTGCAGTCAAATGATGTCAAAAAACATTGGAGACCTTAATTTACGGACAACCCTCGTATAAAAAAGTGGAGCTATTCCACTCAGTGAAGATTCTATTCCGACCATTGTGTTTCAGAGTCAAAATCACAAGCATTTACCACACGTAAATATTTATCGTAGTTTGACACCCACGCACAATTCTTGAAACCATGTAGCATATTGCTGGCACTTTATCCAGAAGAGCTGTCTCTAACTATTGTTATTGACGGATTCATATCTTCCTTGGACCACGCAGCACTTAGCTTTTTCCTTTTGTAGGTACACAACATCTGAAAGGAAACCGAAAATTTCGCAGTAAAACATCAATTAAACTAAACATTTGACTTAGGGGAAACAGCCTCACGTGTATGGGGCAAAATAGCCCCTCGTGCAGACATTTCGAAAAACGCCGCAACTCAGATTTTGTGGAAAAAGCCAGCAGTATTTCTTAATACACACACACTGTATCAACTATGTTCGTATAAAAGAAAAAATAAGACTTTAAAATTTCATGTTATTGTGCATGGTACGCTTTAATTTGTTAGGTTGTGTTCCTTAGCTATGGCAATAATCTATTATAATTCGCTTACTTCTAGAACCGGTTCTTCTGTCCTGACAGTAATGTGACAGTGAACACCCTCACTACATCCACATGCGGCGACGCAGAGCTACTGGTACACTCTGAATGCGAAACGACCTTGACTTTGTGAAGAGTCAGGGCGCTGTTGCAATATATCGTATTTCTGGCGAATTATCCCCGTGAGCGGAATAGCCCCGCATACCCTATATCACCAACGACACTTGTAATTGACATACATCCTTTTTCACTTTTACTCCTATTCCGACTGTTATCACCTAGTTCATTGCTTTTGGAAGGTAATAATCAAATAAGCCTCGCAATAAGCTGCCATCCTACTTTTGTTTTTATTCATGTCTCTGGGGTCTCTACATACACTATCTGATCAAAATTATCTGGCCACCTATTAGTGACAATTAATACGAGGTGTGTCTTTTATTTTTTATTTATTTATTTATTGTTCCGTGGGACCAAATTAAGGAGAAGTCTCCATGGTCATGGAACGAGTCAATACATGAAATTATAACACGATATTAGAAACAGATAAAATGAAATATAAAAAAACATATTCAGGTGACAAGTCGTAAGTTTCAATGAAAAAAATCAACAATGTAACACTGGAATTTGCTTAATTTTTTAGCTCTTCCAGGAGCTCCTCGACAGAATAGAAGGAGTGAGCCATGAGGAAACTCTTCAGTTTAGACTTAAAAGACTTTGGGCTACTGCTAAGATTTTTGAGTTCTTGTGGTAGCTTATTGAAAATGGGTGCAGCAGAATACTGCACTCCTTTCTGCACAAGAGTCAAGGAAGTGCATTCTACATGCAGATTTGATTTCTGCCTAGTATTAACTGAGTGAGAGCTGGCTAATATTGCTAACAACAAACGACATTAAAGAAAATATATACTGTGAGGGCAATGTCAGAATTCCCAGATTTTTGAATAGGGCTCGACAAGAGGTTCTCGAACTTACACCACATATAGCTCGAACAGCCCGTTTTTGAGCCAAAAATACCCTTTTTGAATCAGAAGAATTACCCCAAAAAATAATACCATACGTCATAAGCGTATGAAAATATGCGAAGTAGACTACTTTTCGTGTTGATGTGTCACTTATTTCAGATACTGTTCTAGTGGTAAATAAAGCAGCATTTAGCTTCTGAACAAGATCCTGGACATGGGCTTTCCACAACAGCTTACTATCTATCCGAACGCCTAGGAACTTGAACTGTTCTGTCTCGCTTATAATATGCCTATTCTGTCTGATCAAAATATCGGTTCTTGTTGAATTGTGAGTTAGAAACTGTAAAAACTGAGTCTTACTGTGATTTAGCATCAAATAATTTTCCACAAGCCACGAACTTATTTCATGAACTACATTATTTGTTACTGTTTCAATATTACACACAAGATCCTTCACTATCAAGCTGGTGTCATCAGCAAACAGAAATATTTTTGAATCACCTGTAATACTAGAAGGCATATCATTTATATAAATAAGAAAGAGCAGTGGCCCCAGCACCGACCCTTGGGGAACGCCCCACTTAACAGTGCCCGATTGGGACTGAACATCACTACCACTCTCAATATTGCGGAGAATTACCCTCTGCTTTCTGTTCTTAAAGTAAGAGGCGAACCAATTGTAAGCTACTCCCCTTACTCCATAATGGTCCAACTTCTGCAGTAATATTTTGTGGTCAACACAGTCAAAAGCCTTCGTTAAATCAAAGAAAACACCTAGCGTTCGCAACCTTTTATTTCATCCGTCCAAAACCTCACAGAGAAAAGAGAATATAGCATTTTCAGTTGTTAAACCATTTCTAAAACCAAACTGAACATTTGACAGCAAATTATGCGAATTTAAATGCTCCAGTAACCTTGTATATACAACCTTCTCGATAACTTTAGCAAACACCGATGGCATAGAAATAGGTCTAAAATTGTCAACATTATCAATGTCTCCCTTTTTATAAAGTGGCTTCACTACCGAGTATTTTAATCGGTCAGGAAACCGACCACTCCTAAAGGAAAAGTTACAGATATGGCTGAGAACTGGGCTAACATACATAGAACAATACTTCAGTATTCTGCTAGATACCCCGTCATATCCATGAGAGTTCTTGTCAGTATCATGGAGGAGAATTTCAGGTAACAGTCTCGGAACACTTTTTTCTAAGAGCGCTATATGATTCCCTGTTGGGACTAGGTTTCTATTTAGTTCACCTGCTATATTCAGAAAGTGATTATTAAATACTGTACACATATGCGACTTATCAGTAACACGGACATTCCCACTACGCACTGATTCTATATCCTCGACCTGACTCTGCAGACCAGCAACTTCCTTTACAACTGACCATATGGTTTTAATTTTATCCTGAGACTTAGCTATTCTATCTGCATACCACATACTTTTTGCCTTCCTAATAACATTTTTAAGCATCTTACGATACTGCATTTAGATTTTGATTGTTTCTAACGTTTTGATATAATTGCCACTTTGTTGTACAAGATATTCTTATCCCTCTAGTCAGCCACCCAGGCTGCCTGTTTGTGCTAGTACCCTGTTTTAAACGTTCTAACGGAAAGCAACTTTCAAAGAGCATGAGAAAAGTCTTGAGAAAAGCATTATATTTATCGTCTACTGTATCAGCGCTATAAACATCTTGCCACTCTTGTTCCTTTATAAGGTTTACAAAGGTCTCTACAGCAACTGGATCAGCTTTCCTGAGCAGCTGATGACTATATTTAACACGTGTTGCAGCACAAAAATCTTTTAAAGTTAAAATTTGTGCATCATGATCTGAAAGGCCATTCACCTTTTTGCTAACAGAATGCCCTTCTAGTAATGAGGAATGAACAAAAATGTTGTCTATGGTTGTTCTACTGTTCCCTTGCACTCTCGTTGGAAAGAATACGGTTTGCATAAGATTATATGAATTAAAGAGGTCTACCAGCATCTTTTCCTTGCACAATCACTTATACAATTAATATTGAAGTCACCACATATAACTAACTTTTTGTATTTCCTATAAAGTGAACCAAGAACCTCCTCTAGCTTTAGCAAAACTGTTGTGAAATCGGAGTCTGGGAATCTATAAATACCAACAGTTAGAAGTTTAGCTCCGTTAAATTCAACCACACCTGCACAACATTCAAACACCTTTTCAGTGCAGTACTTTGAAACATCAATTGACTCAAATGGGATGCCGCTTTTCACATACATGGCTACTCCCCCACACCGCAAAGAGCTCCTCGAAAAGCTGCCAGCCAACCTGTATCCTGGTAAAGGAAGCCTCTGAATTAGCTCTTTCTTTATTATCAAAGCTTGAACTCTGCTTGGACATTATCAATAACGTATCTCACTCTCTGTGGAAGAAAGTCAGCCCATTCTTCATCAAGAACCGAAACCAGAGAAGTTGGTGATGTTTCTGCGAACTGGTTCGAAATCGGCGCTGTAATTTGTTCCAAACGAATCCCATTCGGTTCACTTGGGGACTCTGGGCGGGCCAGTCTATTTTAGGAATGTTATCGTCCACAAAGCATTGCCTGACATACGCTATTTTATGACAGCGTGCATTGTCAAACTGATAGAAACAGTACACAAACACGTAAAATATGTTCTAATCATTCAGTATTTTGCGTTTTCTTAAGCACAATGAGTGGACTTTATCCTAACCACGAAAAACATCGTCGTACCATAACACCACTTCCTCTCTAAATCACTACTGACACTACACGTGTAGGCAGGTAACATTCTCCGGCCACTTGCCAAACTCATACCTTTCCATAGGATTGCCACACGATATAGGGTGATTCACCACTCAAAACCAGTCGTTTCCACTCACCCACTGTCCAGTGGTCTCGCTCTTTACAGCATCTCAAGTGACACCTTGCATGGACTACCGAAATGTATGGCTTATGAGCAGCTGTACTTCATTTTTTTTAATCTCACTACACACAGTCATTGTGCTAGCTGGACAGTTGGTAGCACACTAAAAATCAAGAATGATTCATTCTGATGGTTTCATACCATGTTTTACAACACCTGCAATGCTCGGCGGTCCCTGTGTATCAGTAAAGGAGCCCTGCCTCGTCGTGGTTTCTCTGTGTTTGTTGCTTCCCGTTTCCACTCCACAGTCACATCACCAACAGTCGACTTGGGCAGCTTTTGAAGGGTTGAAATGTCGCTGATGGATTTGTGCTCATGTGACACCCAGTGACTTCGAAGTCAGTGAGTTTTGCTGACCGACCAGATCTGCTGTCATTGCTTCTTTTTTGACAGCCCAATACTCCCTGCTTCGTTTTGTACTGGTATATCCACCTGCCGTGACGTCAAGTGCTCTGTTATACATTAGGTACGAGAGTTCGCTTTTCATCAGATAGTGATGTATAGATATTATAGATTAATGGCCTGTCTCTATACTTCACCTCCATTCTTCTCAAATCTTTAAACACATACTACCCTATATAGTGATGAATTTTGATAGGTCCAGAAATACTGTACTGTGAATGAAATCTGGTTTCACAGGATAGAGCGGATCAGGTTATGGTTGTGGAGGGGGGGGGGGGCGTAATCAGTTACTGTTAGTTGCACAAAACACACAAACTTTAATTTTCCTAAGAACCACTTAATTACAAATTGCCTTAAAAGGGTCAAATTAAAACAATACGAGTGAAGGCCTAGTTAAGAAAACTTGCGATACCTCCTGGGCTGAAGGCCCATAACAACACCAAAAACAAGAACGGCTGAAGGCCTTAACACAAGTTATAAAAATTGGTTTTAAGAACACACTCGACTGAAGGCCTTATTAAAAAAAAAAAAAAAAAAAAAAAACACCTAAACACTCGGCTGAAGGCCACACACTAGACATTGAACAACTCAGGACTTATGGCCTGGATAACAAGAATTTCAGATAGAACAAACTTTCAAAATTTTGGTTATTTAACAAATCAACCTTCAAATTTTTAATTTAACTCGGCTGAAGGCCTTATTCAAAATTAAAACAAACTAAATCAATAGATGGCTGAAGGCCTCGCACAGTACATCAGACTAAAATTAAAATCACAATCTAAAATCAACAGAACAGTGGTGCTCAGAAGTGTCCCGAGGGTCGGCGTGAGGAGCAAGCTCTAACGTAAAGTGGGGTGAGACATGCAGCCAAGAGTAAAGTTAAATAATCGGATGGCAACCCGACCCAGGGATGGCTGAAGGACCGGCCAACAACCTAACCAATTCCCTTCCGTCCGACCAACGGTAGGACAACGGAAAATATAAGCTGTGGACGAAGATACTAACAGCACTACGTCTTCCAAATTGGCGTCTAAGAACAGCCAAGGCACAATGACCACTCTTAAGAAAAAAATATGAACAAACAACTAAAAGTCTGCCGAACTACATGCCGTACCGGACAGCATCAACACGACGAGGAAAAACACACTGCCGGAAAACTACGCTAACGACCAGGGCAGGTAACTGGGGCGTTAATGGCCACAAGGCAGAAGATACCGGTGGTGCACTTCACTGATAAGGAACAACCGATTTAATAGTTCAAGACCATACAGGAAGACGGCTGTAAAATTTCGCCGACTCCAGGAAGGGCCCAGGAAGCAATAGCTGGCAATGAACGAAGAGATGTCACAGCAGTTGAGGTTTCACAGCAGGTTAACTGATCACTCAACTTCAGTCTCCAGGTTCGCTGGGCAACGAACTTTGCAGCTCTCGCAGCTAGCCTCACAATCCGACCGCGCATGCACGCCTCCAACGGTCCTAGCCCGACCCCAAGCCGCGGAGACTTCCTCGCTGCTCTGTCCCAACCGACCAACGCCATTCAGCACGCAGACAACATAAAAATAGCTGCTCAGTCAAACCACACAAGCTACACTCGGTTCCACGGAAACACTTCTACAAACAACTCAAACAATACTAAAATCAGTGACTGTGGAACAACAAGGACGAACCACAAGTCGACACACACGGAGAACCCGGAAGCGGTCGGCGACCAAATACACGTCGTCCGGTGAGACGACCGACCGAACGACCAGCCAAGGTCGTCCCCACTCAAGTCATGTGTGTCGACAATGGTCGAGCGAGTCATGGGTGTTCGGACCTCTACATCTACATCTACACTTATACTCCGCAAGCCACCCAACGGTGTGTGGCGGAGGGCACTTTACGTGCCACTGTCATTACCTCCCTTTCCTGTTCCAGTCGCGTATGGTTCGCGGGAAGAACGACTGCCGGAAAGCCTCTGAGCGCGCTCTAATCTCTCTAATTTTACATTCGTGATCTCCTCGGGAGGTATAAGTAGGGGGAAGCAATATAGTCGATACCTCATCCAGAAACGCACCCTCTCGAAACATGGCGAGCAAGCTACACCGCGATGCAGAGCGCCACTCTTGCAGAGTCTGCCACTTGAGTTTGCTAAACATCTCTGTAACGCTATCACGGTTACCAAATAACCCTGTGACGAAACGCGCCGCTCTTCTTTGGATCTTCTCTATCTCCTCCGTCAACCCGACATGGTACGGATCCCACACTGATGAGCAATACTCAAGTATAGGTCGAACGAGTGTTTTGTAAGCCACCTCCTTTGTTGATGGACTACATTTTCTAAGGACTCTCCCAATGAATCTCAACCTGGTACCCGCCTTACCAACAATTAATTTTATATGATCATTCCACTTCAAATAGTTCCGCACGCATACTCCCAGATATTTTACAGAAGTAACTGCTACCAGTGTTTGTTCCGCCATCATATAATCATACAATAAAGGATCCTTCTTTCTATGTACTCGGAATAATTTACATTTGTCTATGTTAAGGGTCAGTTGCCACTCCCTGCACCAAGTGCCTATCCGCTGCAGATCTTCCTGCATTTCGCTACAATTTTCTAATGCTGCAACTTCTCTGTATACTACAGCATCATCCGCGAAAAGCCGCATGGGACTTCCGACACTATCTACTAGGTCATTTATATATATTGTGAAAAGCAATGGTCCCGTAACACTCCCCTGTGGCACGCCAGAGGTTACTTTAACGTCTGTAGACGTCTCTCCATTGATAACAACATGCTGTGTTCTGTTTGCTAAAAACTCTTCAATCCAGCCACACAGCTGGTCTGATATTCCGTAGGCTCTTACTTTGTTTATCAGGCGACAGTGAGGAACTATATCGAACGCCTTCCGGAAGTCAAGGAAAATAGCATCTACCTGTATCTAATATTTTCTGGGTCTTATGAACAAATAAAGCGAGTTGGGTCACACACGATCGCTGTTTCCGGAATCCATGTTGATTCCTACAGAGTAGATTCTGGGTTTCCAAAAACGACGTGATACGCGAGCAAAAAACATGTTCTAAAATTCTACAACAGATCGACGTCAGTGATATAGGTCTATAGTTTTGCGCTTCTGCTCGACGACCCTTCTTGAAGACTGGGACTACCTGTGCTCTTTTACAATCATTTGGAACCTTCCGTTCCTCTAGAGACTTGCGGTACACGGCTGTTAGAAAGGAGGCAAGTTCTGTCGCATACTCTGTGTAGAATCGGTATCCCGTCAGGTCCAGTGGACTTTCCTCTGTTGAGTGATTCCAGTTGCTTTTCTATTCCTTGGACACTTATTTTGATGTCAGCCTCAATGCTGCTCAGTCCCGACTGGCTTCCAAAACACGACGACTCGGAAATATTAGCGGTCGCTCCAAAGATAGTACGACAGTTCTCTTATCGGTAAGCGCTGCCGCTGCCACTCACGGGCAGGCAAGCCAGCAACTTAGTGACGGCAGTAAATCGAATAAGAAACGGGACGGCAGTACCGCAAGGACAAGATGTCAAGCAATAAACGGTTTGAACACGAGCCGAGCACGTCTCAGTGAATAGGTAATACGTTTTCTCAATTAGTTCTTCCATTGGAAAGAACATGGCTGGAATTACCTCTCTGATACCTTTACCTCCTCTGGAGCCAACAAAGCTTCCTCCAGTAATACTGTGTCTTCGATAGTGATGGAGAAGGTCTCGGCTTCAGTGCTAACATTTTCATGGTGGAACATAAATATTATTTATTTCCTTTTTATTTATAAGAGTCAAATGGCTCTGAGCACTGTGGGACTTAACATCTGAGGTCATCAGTCCCCTAGAACTTAGAACTACTTAAACCTAACTAACCTAAGGACATCACACACATCCATGCCCGAGGCAGGATTCGAACCTGCGACCACAGTGGTCGCTCGGTTCCAGACTGTAGCGCCTAGAACCTCTCGGCCTCTCCGTCCGGCTTTTATAAGCGTCATTCCATAAGTCATGCAACTATCACGTGAAGCATCGCCGTGATCGGAGTAAATACATTCGAAAGTCCGCATCAGACATTACCGAAATCAACCGACAGATTGCGACCGCATACGAGGATCGCTCGGTACAAGCGCCTGAGACATTCAGTGTGAGGTTGGCCGTGCTACAAGAAGGATCCTCCACATCCACCCTTCTCACCATACCTCAGTCCATGGAACTTCTACGTCATTTCACAAGTGGGAAAACCTTTGCGTGGGAGGCACCTTGCAAACAGGGCGAATGTCCTGATGGAATTTCGGTGAGGGGCTGGCACACATTGATGGCAATATCAATGGGATTCAGCACCTTGCCCATCGCTGGAAGCGCTGTGTGTATGCACGGGGGGAGGGGGGGGGCTACTCTGAATGAAGCACTGAACCACAGTAATTGATTTAGATTCATTTTTGTTCCATTTGTACTCGTGCACAATAAATTTACACAGAGTTCTAACGCGTGTGTTTCTTTTAAACCTTTACAATGACCTCATGTACTGGAACGCTATTGTATGTTGGCATTCGAATACACGCTACTGCACCGGTGCAATTCTCATGTTGTCGCATTATCGCAAGATATACCATAGTTACTATGACTTGTAGAATGATCCTCGTGTATACCCAGCAAACTCAGTTAATTGCTTTCCATATAAATTGCAGTTGATTTCGAAGCCTTCTGTTCCATCTTCCGGCAAATAATAGGGGAAGCGATGTATAGTACATGTAAATTATTAAAATAAGCCATGTGAAGCTAAAACACAACTTCATTGTAAAATAAAAACAAAAGAGTAATTAAAATGAAAGAAATCTCTTTGAAAGTGCACATTTTTGCTCAACTCTGAAAGATAAATTTGGCTGGCTCTGAGCACTATGGGACTTAACAGCTGTGGTCATCAGTCCGCTAGAACTTAGAACTACTTAAACCTAACTAACCTAAGGACATCACACACATCCATGCCCGAGGCAGGATTCGAACCTGCGACCGTAGCAGTCGCGCGGTTCCGGACTGCGCGCCTAGAACCGCGAGACCACCGCGGCCGGCGATAAATTTGGTATTGGATAACATTCAATAATATGTTGTTCCACCTTGTGAATGTAACATGTTAGGATCCTCTTTGAAATTCTTTCCACAAGGTGCTGAGATATTGTTCTTTAAGCCTGCCCTGCCCTTGGGCGGCACTTATCTTAAGGTCTACAAATGCGCATGGTTTGTTGCTGCGAAGGTGCACTGTTAGTTTCAGCTGGGCCAAAGAACGCTTACTGAGCGGATACCACAGTCCATTCCATAGGGTTGATTGTCACCTCCTGGAGTAAGGTGTCGCGATGTAGAATTTACTTGCATTATAATAGTGAAAGATGAACTCATCGCTGAAAGCTCACAGTGGGTACAAAAACCTGACATATTTACCAAGAACACTGTTGGGCAGGAAGGGTGTCATAATGTCGTTGCTTTCTCTGCTGAGGCAGTCAGCCCCACAACAGATGTAACTGGTCCTTGATATCCTGAATGCAGGCACTGGGGCAGTTGACGTCCAACTTGCTCCTGTCGGGGCTAGAGATGGGGATCTTGATGGGCACGGATTACCTCAACATCACACAGACTTTTAATAGAGATTCGTGGCGTCTGTGAACGAGCATTGTCCTTTTGTAAAATGGCACCACGATGCTGTTGGGTGAGAGGTTACACATGAGGACGCAGGACGTCTGTGACGTAGCTTGTGCCCTCAGTGTTGCTTTAAGCACTACTAGACGTCACTTGAAGTCATACCCAATGGCTCGTCACGTCATGATTCCAGAGGTAACACCGCTGTGCCGCTCAAAAACACTGGAAGACTGGGACTTCTTCCCAGGTCGCCGCCATATTTGCTGACGATGGGCACCCGGGGCAGTGCAGAACCGCGAATCGTTGACGAAAACAATGCGACGCCGTTCATGAGCAGTCCATGGTTCCTGGTCACGGTGCCACTCCAAACGCTGCCCTTTGTGTTGTGTTAACAGCAGCCTAGGTATAGGACGGGAATTTCCTAGTTCGGCTGCTATCAGTGTGCGACCAGTGCTGCAGGGTGCGACAGAATATTGCAGGAAGTGGATTACTTATTCTCGGATGGCAGCCAGAGATGTGAAGGGGCTAAGGTGTGCTCGCTGTGCACAATACAGCTGTCTTCCGTTGTGCGGTCGACTGGAAACCTTCACGACGAATATGGCTACTCTCACATTCTCACACAGTCCAACATCGAGCCACTATCAAATCTGGATAGTACATGATTTGACGAGCCAGCCAAATGGAGACTCTCAATGAGGCCCCTTTCAAATTCTTGCCAGGTACTGACAGTGCTGTCTCATACCAGTAAGCAGCATCTCCGTACTTCGCAACTAACACTCAGCTTCAGACGCTGAGCACGCTCCTTACGTATACCACCAAGCCTGGTAACAACAATAAACACGAACAACACTAAAGCACCGCCATGGGCGTTCTATCTACATCTACATCTGTGCAAACCACGGCGAGTGCGTGGCAGAGGGCACGTCCCATTGTATCAGTTCACATATGGAGCGTGGGAAGAATGGTTGTTTGAATGCCTCCGTTCGTACAGTAATTATTCTGGGGGGTTGTAGTACATTCCTACAGTCATAATTTAAAGCTGGTCTTGAAACTTTGATAACAGACTTCCTCGAGATAGTTTTCGTCTATCTTCAAGAGTCTTCCAGTTCAGTTCCTTCAGTATCTGGTGGTGGTTAGTGTTTAACGTCCCGTCGACAACGAGGTCATTAGAGACGGAGCGCAAGCTCGGGTTAGGGAAGGATTGGGAAGGAAATCGGCCGTGCTCTTTCAAAGGAACCATCCCAGCATTTGCCTGAAACGATTTAGGGAAATCACGGAAAACCTAAATCAGGATGGCCGGAGACGGGATTGAACCGTCGTCCTCCCGAATGCGAGTCCAGTGTGCTAACCACTGCGCCACCTCGCTCGGTTTCCTTCAGTATCTCTGTGACACTCTCCCACGGGTTAAACAAACCTGTGACCGTTCGTGCTGGCCTTCTCTGTATACATTCTATATCCCCTGTTAGTCCTATCTGGTACGGGTCGGGTCCCAGACACTTGAGTAATATTCTAGAACCGATCGCACGAGTGATTTGTCAGCAATCTGCTTTGTATATTGATTGTATTCTAGCAATAAACTGAAGTCTAGCCGCGATTGAACCTATGTGATCGTTCCATTTCATATCCATACAAAGTGTTACACCCATGTATTTGTGTGAGTTGGCCAATTCCAACAATGACTCATTGATATTGCAGTCATAGGATACGACCCTTTTTCGTTTTGCGAAGTGCAAAATTTTTCATTTCTGAACATTTAGATCAAGTTGCCAATCTCTGCTCCACTTTGAAACCTTATCGAGATCTGACTGAATATTTATGCAGCTTCTTTCAGATAGTGTTTCATTACAGATAATTGCTTCATCTACAAAAAGCCCGATTTTACTGTTAATATGTCTGCAATGACATTAATATGCGACATGAACAGAAAGGCTCCCAACACACTTCCCTGGGCACATTCGAAGTGACTTCTACATCTGACGCTGACTCTCCATCCAAGGTAACAGGCTGCGTCCTTCCTACCAAAAAGGCATCAATCCAGTCACAAATTTCACTTAATACCGTATATGATGCTAATTTTGGCAATAAGTGTAGGCGTGGTACTGAGTTAAATGCTTTTCGGAAATCAAGAAATACAGCATCTACCTGACTGTCTTGATCCTGTCACAAAGAACTGCAATTCCAGTCACGTATATAAACTCTGACGGTGTATGCATGTACAAAACTACAATGACATTCGATCATGTCTTCTGGGATCTTCACTACTTTTTTTGTCATTCTGTGTAATACCAGTCCATAGCATGATAGTCTACCTCCGTTCTGAACCCTTGTGACCGCGAACCTGAGACGTGCATTTGCACACTCAGTATCATTGAAAATAGCAACGCAATCCGACTTTCAGTAATCTCTACAAAAGAATGGCCCTGACTAACAATAACCTATACCTTTCATGAATCACTGACCTCATAAAAATCTTCGTTACTCGAACTACTGCAATACAGCAAGCGCCATACTGCCAGCTAAATAAAAGATTCTGACTACTGAAGGCACTAACTACTGATAGGCATAGTTATGAAATGAAAGATTTTGATAGAGAATAAACAATTATTTACCTTAATAATGTTCAAAAAGTCTTCATATACATATCTATCAATCTTGACATCTATCTTTACAAATTTCCGTTTTCTGGCGGACGCACGTCCAGATCGTCCGTTCTCAAAACTCTGGCATCTCTCTCTCCATGTCCACTACTGCTGTCGGCTCACCTCCAACTGCACAACGCTACGCGCTGTTCACATCCAACTGCCCAAAACTACAATAGCGAATATTCCAACAATGCCACCCAGCCACAGACTGCACACAGCACAGTCAGTGACTTTCATACAGAGAGCTACGTGGCGTTACCGACATAAAAACCTAAACAGCCTACTTACATATATAACCAAATACAGTGCGTACATGTAGACAAACACAGGGCAACATCAATAATGCGTTGACCGCCTTTTTTGCAATACATACCTCAATACGATCTGGCGTCTTGTTGATTAGACATCTGAGTTGGCCTGAGGCAGACTGGTCCACAAATCTTGAACAGCCATCTCGACATCGTGTACAGAGTGTTTCAGCTGGGCCCACTCATGCTCTAGACGCGGAAGTCCAGGTAGCAGGACGGCCGTGCAAGAATCGGAACAAGACGTACGGAGTCTTGAGCAACTCGAGTTGTAAGCGGACTAGCATTATCCTATTGGAAAGTGCCCCTGGTGGACCATCTAGGAAAGATGTCGTCATCATAACGCTGGCCCGTTAAGGTTCCACGTACCACAATTAGAGCGGACCGGCTATCTCAGGCTACAGTCCCCTAAACGATTATGTCGGCTGTACGGGCGGTGTGGCGCGTAACAACGCGGGTGGAACTGTACTGTTGACTGCTGCCTCCACACCCATATGCAGTTATCATCCGTCCCCAAAACGAAGCGGGATTCATCACTAAACACGACGTTTTGCCAATCTGTGGCAGTCCACGCCGTTTCGGCTTCGCCTCACTGTAGGCGGAGTCGCCGATGTCTCGGTGTTAACGGCAGTACGCGGCAAGGACTCCTGGATTGCGAACTCGCTTACGCAAGGCGTCTAGAAATGGCTTTGTGGAACAACTCCTCTGGCTGCTTTGCTAAGTGGTATCGTGTTTGCCTACCATGCAGCGGGCTCGGGTTCGATTCCCGGCCAGGTTGGAGATTTTCTCCGCTCATAGACTGGGTGTTGTGCTGACCTCGTCATCAATCACCATCACCGACGCGCAAGTTGCGCAGAGTAGCGTCACCTAAAATAAGAGTTGCATCCGGCGGCCAACTTCTCCGGATGGGTCTCCCAGCCACCAATGCCATACGACCTTTTTTTTTTTATTAACAACTGCCATCCGTACGTCTGCTTGTATCGTGGAGCGAGTCACTGTTGGATCCCTGATTGCTTACCGCACGATCCTTCGATCCTCCTGCCTCGTCATCTTCCTGGTCGCACCAGACCCTGTACGTTGCACGTAAGTTCCATTCCCTGTCCACTGTTCCCAACATCGCCTGACGTAGCACTCCGAACGATCGACATGTCGACGTGTCGACCAGCCTGCAATTTTCATGTCGATGGTTAGGCCTATTTCAAACTGGTTTAACTGTAAGAAATGTCGTCTAACACATCTACCCCGCAAGTCACCGCCGTTAACTTCCTCCTCGAGTCGGGAAGTGATTGTCACATGTATGACTCGTCCATTATACGGCGTTTAAATTGGACCGGATTGCAGCGCCGCTGTAGGGTCTGTGGGCATGCCCATTGGCACCAAACTTGTATTATTTGTATATCGGACCTCGTTGTACTTATTTGCAAAGTTTCGCGTGTGTACCTTTTCTTCCCTCTGGTTGAGCTTTTTTCAATATTCCTGAGGCTATGCGGCCTGACCACACTCTTCTACGACGATCGTCACGCGCCAGACAAATTTTCCACTTGTCAGTAGAGAATCCATTCCACGTTTTCCCTTGCCTATCTCTTTCGCGAACCACAATCGTCTTGTTGGCATTGAAGTTCCTGTTGATATTTATTTTCAGTGTTTGTGTATTAAATTGAGAGCTTTTTTTAAAAAAAACCTTTGTCTTCTGCAAAACACAGTGTGTGTATGTGTGTGTGTGTGTGTGTGTGTGTGTGTGTGTGTATGTGTGAGTGAGTGTGTATGTGTAAAAGTGTTCTTTCGCACTATGAAATCGGATTGTTAACTTACTGCGTCGATATATTTATTTCAGTATTATTTTAAGACGCCATTATGTTCAGATTTTTGTATTGTTCACCATATAACTGGAGTTGTTTTCTGACTTCCATAATGTGTTTTGCAGACGGCGAAATTCGCGCACCATAAATTTTTACTTTTGTTATTTATGGACATGTAGATGCCAAACCGGTCGCGCCCTGACGCTTGCGTACCGACTCGGCTCACACAGCCCTCCCAGTAGCTTTCCAGACCGTCAGTGCGCAGTTGGGTTACATTCTCCTCGGTTGGCTGCGAGCCATAATTTTTTGTAGTTAGCGATTATTAGCGGTGCTGTTTCTCGGGCGACCATTATGATGTAGAGCTTGAGGTTTATGCGTTTCACAATGGCAGAAGAATGTCGATGCATGCAAGCAGCACTGTCCCGTTGACGATTGGAGACACTTGCTTTTCTCAACAGTACCGAGAATGGAGGTTACTTTTACCAAAATAGAGACTTGAGGAGATCTAAGTAATATTGTCAAATCGGTTTCCGATTATAAAATCACGTCTGAAAGTTAGGCACCTCATCTGTAAATCGACAGAACATCTGCACTTACACTATCTAAACAGTCCAGGTATTCCTTCGGCCCCCAATTACCTGCTGATGCATTATATGAGGGGCGTTGAGTAAGTAACGCAAAATATTTTTTTCTAAGTGGAGGTTGGTTTTTTCAGGATTCTAATACACCATATTACTCCGCATCCTCTTGGTTACAAAACTATGTTTTTCAACATAACCTCCGCTCAGTAAGACAGGCTAACGCCACTTTACTGGGAGTGCCTGGACGCCCGCGTGGGACCACTTTACTGGTCGGCGTCGGAGCCAAGGTCTTGCTGTACCAACAACCTCACCATCATCCACGTACTAGCTTCCGCGGACTGCATCCTTCATTGGGCCAAACAGATGGAAGTCGGAAGGTGCGAGATTCAGTTTGTAAGGCGGATGAGGAAGAACAGATTACGGAGCTCTTGTTGCGAAGGTGACAGTCACCTCTCGCAACGACTCACCGTGCTTTCGTTCACTGCCAGATCTCCGTACACATTCCGCAACCACCTATAAATATCTGCGATACTCTGGTTTTCGGCCGAGAGAAACCCAATGAGAGCTCTCTGCTTGGAACAGACGTCCATTAGAGACGCCGTCTTGAACGTTAGCTACAGCGGCACCACCTTTCGGAACTTCACAAAACTATGGGGGCTGAAGCGGAAATATTCAACATTATCTCGCAAAAAATTACATTTTTTCTCGACCGAAACTGGCGGAGGAAAAAATGTGTTGCATTACTTATTGAATCTCGTCGTATTTTATTATTTGAACGTAGTCGGTCCTAGTGGTGCGCCGGCACAGTAGCTCAGTGTGTTCTGTCAGGAGACTTGCCATTCTCTGTAACGAAAAAGTGAATAAAATTCTCATTGTTGGACTCACAGAAATGTCATGTGACATTCGCACAGAACTGTAGAGAAAAAGTCGAGACAAAGACAGAAAAAAGTGGTCTAGTGGTACAGCATGTGACTGGAGACTGGGAAATCACAGGACAGAATCCCAGTCGGACCACAGAAACTTTCAGTCTACGTTGAATGTAGCCTTCAGTTACAAGTACATATATATTTCGTATGCGTATTACAAACAATTTACAATAAATTCACACATTATAGAATAATTTGTCCTCTATAAAATTTACGGTATTACAATGCTAATTTATAAAATAAAATACATGGAACATTATATACAGTATAATAATATATTACGCAGTCTTTGCTTCATACCTCATTCTTGCTCAAGTCCACATATGTCCTCGCTATTTCGCTGCACGCTATCAGGTCTTGGGCCGCGCACGCTCTTGGATGGTTTACTAGCGGACATTAAAGCGGGTGGTTCATGGTCTGGGTGTTCCCACACGGACACAACACACTTTCAGTAATTCCCCACTTGTGCAGATTTTTGTTAGATCTGCCCATTCCTGAACGCAGCGTGTTCAGGGTTTTCCGTCTCTCCCACTCAAGTTCCGCACCTGGTGCCAGCACTTCCTCAGAATCGTGAGCAGATTCTTGTGGTTCCTGTCACAGTCTTTTTCTAGAAGCTTTTGCTGGATCTGTGAGTGGTTTGGTTGAGTGGAGAAAACCACTTCTTGACTTAAGGCGTTTTGGTACAATTTGGTACCCATGTAGCGGATGACATTGATCTTGAACCTGTTTTGTTCGTTCAGTTCTGCTCTGTATTGGGCGTCGGACATTTGGCAGAGCAATTCCTGATAAGGAGTAAGGATATCCCACTCTTGTTGGCTTAAGACATCCAGTAATATGTCCACACGTCTTGTTCAGGACAGTGTCCAGTTTGTTTGTGTGGCATGATCGCTCAAACAAACTGGACACGTATAAGTGATGTGAAGAGTTCCCAGAAGCGACACGTGGTCCGGATTACACTTTAAACTGTAGGTCCCTTTTTCCCAGCGGGACTACTTGGTATGTTAGGGACACACATGAAGCTCAAGTGGCGTCCATTTGCATGATCTGCTCTCGGCCACTGAGTAACGACGTAACGTACGTCGTTTCCCACATTATGTGCTTCAAGGTATTGCCGCGTCACTTCGAAATCCATTACAATGAAACAAGGGAGCAATGAATACAAGTATTTGCATGTAGAAATGAAAATGAAATGAACAGAATTGAATTTCTGTCGCGAAAATCCCAGAGTAACTCTTAAATTGCATTTTTTTTATTCCTCTGTCAACCAATCTTATGAGCAGCTTACAAGCTTGGGAAATTGGTTGTATTCACACGCGCTTATGCTTTGTACAGCAAACAAGCATTAATAAATATTAATACATACCTTCACAAAACAATAATGAAGATAACCTACAGGAGTGGATCGAACAGTTTTTGCTAAATACAAATCATCCTTTTTTTTTAAAAAAAAAAAAGAAAAAAGACTAATTCGGAACATCTGTGCCAAAAGTTTTGGGGTTCTTCTTGTGTTACGAGGGGCGTTCAATAAATAATGCAACAAATTTTTTTCCTCCGCCAATTTCGCCTGAAAAAATGCGGAATTTTTGTGAGGCAATGTGGAATATTTCTGCTTCAGCGCCTGTAATTTCATGATGTTGCGATGGGTGGCCGGCGCTATACGTAGCCGTCAAAAAGGCGGCTGTAATGGTTGCGCGTTCCGAGCAGAGAGCTGTTATCGAATTTCCTTTGGCGGAAAACCAGAGCATCGCGGATATTAATACGCGTTTGCAGAATGTCTGAGGAGACCTAGCAGTGACCAAAACCACGCTGAGTCGTTGGGCGAGGCGTCAGTGATCAGCGCAACGTGGTCGCGTTAACCTGTCCGATTTCCCGGGCGCCGGCCGGGCGCACACAGATGTGACTCTTACGATGTTGGAACGTGCGGACACTCTCACTCGAGGTGATCGACGGATCTGAATCAGACACCTCGCTGCACAGGTAGACGTCTCTGTTTGTAGTGCTGACACACTCGCCACCAGCTGGGGTTCTCAAAGGTGTGTGCCCGCTGGGTCCATCGACGCCTAGCAGAAGAACATAAAAGAGCAACGAAGGACCACCTGTGGTGAATTTCTTGCGCTTTACGAGGTCGATCGTGACAGTTTTTTGTCGAGCCTCATCACAGCACCACGTGGACTCCGATGTCAACCAGTCGCGGGCTCCATGCGGGCACACAGGCTCTTACAGAAAGTTGGCGTACGATAGTTGCATTGAACGGAAATTATGTTGAAAAATACGGTTTTGTAGCCATGAAGGCGGGTAACAATATGGTGTATTAGAATTCTGAATAAAACGAACCTGCTTTGAGGAAAACTGTGTTGCATTACTCACTGAACCCCCCTGTTGTTGTTGTTGTTGTTGTTGTGGTCTTCAGTCCTGAGACTGCTTTGATGCAGCTCTCCATGCTACGCTATCCTGTGCAAGCTGCTTCATCTCCCAGTACCTGCTGCAACCTACATCCTTCTGAATCTCCTTAGTGTATTCATCTCTTGGTCTCCCTCTACGATTTTTACCATCCACGCTGCCCTCCAACGCTAAATTTGTGATCCCTTGATGCCTCAGAACATGTCCTACCAACCGGCCCCTTCTTCTTGGCAAGTTGTGCCACAAACTCCTCTTCTCCCCAAGTCTATTCAATACCTCCTCATTAGTTACGTGATCTACCCATCCAATATTCAGCATTCTTCTGTAGCCCAACATTTCGAAAGCTTCTATTCTCTTCTTGTCCAAACTATTTATCGTCCATGTTTCACTTCCGCACATGGCTACACTCCATACAAATACTTTGAGAAACGACTTCCTGACACTTAAATCTATACTCGATGTTAACAAATTTCTCTTCTTCAGAAACGCTTTCCTTGCCATTGCCAGTTTACATTTTATATCCTCTCTACTTCGACCGTCATCAGTTATTTTGCTCCCCAAATAGCAAAACTCATTTACTACTTTAAGCCTCTCATTTCCTAATATAATTCCCACAGCATCACCCGATTTAATTCGACTACATTCCATTATCCTCGTTTTGCTTTTGTTGATCTTCATCTTTTACGCTCCTTTCAAGACACTGTCCATTCTTTTCAACTACTCTTCCAAGTGCTTTGCTGTCTCTGACAGAATTACAATGTCATCGGCGAACCTCAAAGTTTTTATTTCTTCTCCATGGATTTTAATACCTACTCCGAACTTTTCTTTCGTTTCCTTTACTGCTTGCTCAATATACAGATTGAATAGCATCGGGGAGAGCCTACAACCCTGTCTCACTCCCTTTCCAACCACTGCTTCCCTTTCATGTCCCTCGACTCTTATAACTGCCATCTGCTTTCTGTACAAATTGTAAATAGCCTTTCGCTCCCTGTATTTTACCCCTGCCACGTTCAGAATTTGAAAGAGAGTATTCCAGTCAACATTGTCAAAAGCTTTTTCTAAGTCTACAAATGCTAGAAACGAAGGTTTGCCTTTCCTTAATCTAGCTTCTAAGATAAGTCGTAAGGTCAGTATTGCCTCACGTGTTTCACATTTCTACGGAATCCATACTGATCTCCCCCGAGGTCGGCTTCTACCAGTTCTTCCATTCGTCTGTTAGTATTTTGCAAGTGTGACTTATTAAACTTATAGTTCGGTAATTTTCACATCTGTCAGCACCTGCTTTCTTTGGGATTGGAATTATAATATTCTTCTTGAAGTCTGAGGGAATTTCGCCTGTCTCATACATCTTGCTCACCAGATGATAGAGTTTTGTCACGACTGTACCCGTAGTACATCTATTAATGAATTCTATGTATGGTTTGACGTGTAAAAATGTGGTGAAACCTTTTGGTTAAGAAAATTAAGAAGGATATCTCTTTTCTAGAAGCAGCCTGAAACCATTCACTAGAGAACCTTCTTTTATAGCATCATAAACTTAAGTGAAGCTAACGGTTGATTAGAGCGCTCGTAACGAAATGTGAAGGAAGCCACTGGGCAGGCCGATCACCTGTCGTCGTCAACAGCTGGGGATTGAAAGTTTGTAAACACTGCGAGGCGCGTACGGATCGTCCGATACAGTTATGCAATTTCCGGCGGTTCCGCCCCACAATATGGTGCCCGCTGATCACTTCCGGAGGCGGCTGCCTGCCTCTGCGCCTGCGCACTGGACGGAAATTTGGTCCCAGTTCACTCACTACGGAAGCCAAGCAGTCCCGCCTTGGGATTCCGGCTCGTTTTCTCGGCGTTTGCTGAACCGCTCTCTCTCTCTCTCTCTTTCTCTCCCTCTGCCCCCCCCCCTCTCTCTCTCGCTCCCTGTCTCTGCTCTGGCTGTGGTGTAAAATCACTAATGAGTGTCACTCGTAGCGATTAGTAAAGCAGTAATTTGGTAACACTTCAGAAGATGTGCACTACACTAAAATCATATATATATATATATGGCGGTAAGCTAGGACTGATATAAACTATACTACACCACTAGCCATTAAAATTGCTACACCAAGAAGAAATGCAGATGATAAACGGGAATTCATTGGACAAATATATTATACTAGAACTGACATGTGATTACATTTTCACGCAATTTGGGTGCACAGATCCTAAGACATCGGTACCCAGAACAACCACCTCTGGCCGTAATAACGGCCTTGATACACCTGGGCATTGAGTCAAACAGAGCTTGGATGGCGTGTACGGGTACATCTGCCCATGCAGCTTCAACACGCTACCACAGTTCATGTAGAGTGGTGACTGGCGTATCGTGACGAGCCAGTTGCACGGCCACCATTGACCAAACGTTTTCAGTTGGTGAGAGATCTGGAGAATGTACTGACCAGTACAGCAGTTGAACATTTTGTGTATCCAGAAAGGCCCGTACAGGACTTGCAACATGCGGTCGGGCATTATCCTGCTGAAACGTAGGGTTTCGCAGGAATCGAAAGAAGGGTAGAGCCACGGGTCGTAACACATCTGAAATGTAACGTGCACTGTTCAAAGTGCCGCCAATGCGATCAAGAGGTGACCGACACGTGTAACCAATGGCACCCCATACCATCGCGCCGGGTGATACGCCAGTATGGCGATGACGAATACACGCTTAAAATGTGCGTTCACCGCAATGTCGCCAAACACGGATGCGACCATCATGTTGCTGTAAAGAGAACCTGGATTCATCCGAAAAAATGACGTTTTTCCATTCGTGCACCCAGGTTCGTCGTTGAGTACACCATCGCAGGCGCTCCTGTCTGTCATGCAGCATCAAGGGTAGCCGCAGCCATGGTCTCCGAGCTGATAGTCCACGGGCCGGCCGGTGTGGGCGAGCGGTTCTAGGCGCTTCAGTCTGGAACCGCGCTACCGCTACGTCGCAGGTTCGAATCCTGCCTCGGGCATGGGTGTGTGTCATGTCCTTGGGTTAGTTAAGTTTAAGTAGTTCTAGGAGAGCCATTTGAACCATTTGATAGTCCATGCTGCTGCAAACCTCGTCGAACTGTTCGTGCAGATGGTTGTTTTCTTGCAAACGTCCCCATCTGTTGACTCAGGGATCGAGACGTGGCTGCACGATCCTTTACAGCCATGCGTATAAGATGCCTTTCATCTCGACTGCTAGTGATACGAGGCCATTGGGATCCAGCACGGCGTTCCGTACTACCCTCCTGAACCCACCGATTCCATAGTCTGCTAACACTCATTGGATCTCGACCAACGCGAGCAGCAATGTCGCGATACGATAAACCGCAATTGCGATAGGCTACAATCCGACCTTTATCAAAATCGGAAACGTGATGGTACGCATTTCTCCTCCTTACACGAGGCATCATAACAACGTTTCACCAGGCAACGCCGGTCAACTGCTGTCTGTGCATGAGAAATCGGTTGGAAACTTTCCTCATGTCAGCACGTTGTAGGTGTCGCCACCGGCGCCAGCCTTGTGTGAATGCTCTGAAAAGCTCATCATTTGCATATCACAGCATCTTCTTCCTGTCGGTTAAATTTCGCGTCTGTAGCACGTCATCTTCGTGGTGTAGCAATTTTAATGGCCAGTAGTGTAAGTAACAGGTTTATGTGAAAGACTAGTTTTATTTCTCGTCGTAATTAGCATTGCTCTCGACCAGCAGTGAGTGGAGAACGTGTTGAACGAATGACAGTCCTTCACGCGCAGCGTCAAAGAAATCTGTTCGAGACGCTAGTTGTGAATTAGCAATTGCAGTGACACCTGTGTGCATCATAGTATTGCAAGAAGTAAGACGGACTGGGAGTGGACTCCTAGAAAAGAAAGAAACAAACATATTTTATAGCTGTAGCGAAAGGAAACATGGATTCGGCACAGGATTTGTACTGATTGTCATTTTCACTTAGCACTTAGCAGATGGATTAAACCCCGTAAACCCAAGACATAAGATGAAAGGGAAATTCTTCAGCTACTCCACAATTGACGCTCATGCACCAACTGAAGAATCAGAGGATGAGGAGAAAGAATCTTTCTACGAATCTCTGTAAAGAGCATATGATGAATGCCCAGGGCTCGACATAAAAATACTATCTGGGGACCTTAATGCGCAGGTGGGAGAGAATAGAACTATAGACAAATAATCGGCATCCGTAGTAAACATGCTGTACGTAATTTCAACGAGACAAGGTTGATACTATTTGCAACATCTAGGAACATTGTTCCCATACAAGGAAATACATAAGGGAATATGGGCAGCAGCAGATGGAAATATGATACATCAGATCGACCGTGTACTAACAGATGCAAGGCAAAAGTCAGACTTACTGGAAGTAAGGAGTTTAAGAGGACCAAATATAGACACAGGTCACTTCCCAGTCTGGACAAGAATATTCAAAGCAGTAAAAGGAATCTGACCCATGACGCGGAAATACTGTATAGCATCATAGTTTCAGAATCAGAGGAAGCAAGGAAACGATATCAGGAGAGAACTCACTTAAGGGGCTCCGGAAAGGCTCAAAATCATGAAAAGTTCAATTTTTACTTTTTTGCGTTTTCTGAATCTGCAGACTATTACCTTTTAATAGATATATAATTTATTCAATTCCGAAGACTACAACTATTTTTAAATTTTTTTTGAAATGTGTTCTACATGGGCGTGACCCACTGTGGCGCTGTTAAACTGCTGTCAAATGGTGTTATTATTAACGTCCGTGTTCATCAGGTACATTTTAGTGATGTGAGATAAAGTATGTGTTGTGGGTAACCTGTGATGGTTCAATATATATCGCTGGTGTGATTGTCGATTGTTTCATGTTTATTTACTCTGTCGTTATCTCGAAAATATTCGTAATTAATTCTGTTTCTTGAGTCTCTGTTTTGTTGAAGTATAATAATGAGTAAAAGTAAAGTTATTAGAAATCCTCTGAAGGCTTTTAAGAAAAGGAGAAATGCTGGAAAGCCAAAGGTATGTGTTATTACTGTAAACAATAAAGACGATAACCAAGTGAGTGAACCTAACCTCTCAAGTACACCTGCCCATAGCAGTCAAAGTGGGAAAGAAAATACTTCACAGAAGAAGCTTGGTTCAATGAGTGAAAACTATGAATGTTTTATGGTCGAATCGGATGTGAATGAAATATTCAAACTGTGTAAGATGTATTCATTGTAGTGAAGTTGGTCTGGAACTCTCCATAACAAAAGCACGTAGGACTTGCTAGTGAAATACAACTGAAATGTGATAAGTGTTCATACATGACCACCTTCTGGAACAGTGTTGCAGTAACTGCAACTGAAGAAAATGGTAGCAAAATCTACGAACACAACAACGAGCGATGCTTGCTTTAGACAAGGAACGCCTTCGGTCTGCAGACAGGGCTGTAAAGAGTCTAGAAATACATGCAAGAGTAAACAGGAGGAGGAACAAGAGGAGCTGGAGGAGGAGTTTGCAGAGGATGAAGATAATCCCTCCTATGGACCTGGAATGCACTAAAAAGTTAATCCAATCTTTGTCGCTCGATTCCCAAAACTTTTATTTTCTCATACTAATTACATGTTTTCTAAGGATCTTCCAAACATATTTGTTTCAAACTTTCAGTAAATGTTACACAGTACCTTCTGCATAATTTAACACAGCCTTTTTCCAAAAAACTGTATATTTTTGAATATATAAATAAAAAATTGCAAAAAAATGTTGTGAATTTTCATTACAATTGAAAAAAAATCATCTTTAATAACTGAACTAAAATTTTGTAAAATCCCTGTGTTAAGTTGTAGCCCATATTCCAATAAATAATCTGTAAAAAGTTCAACTTCCTACCTCAAATACTTTGTGAGGAAAGATGTAATTTATAAGCGTTATTTTAACATTGCAAGTATAGGGCGTTCCGGAGCCCCTTAAATCTTGAAAACCTGCCACTGTAGTAACAGTAAGTGATCTAACAGCTTCGCCAGACCCTTGTTGTCTTATATGGGCGTTGCCGATCGCAGCGCCGTATTCTGCCTGTTTACATATCTCTGTATTTGAATAGGCACGCTAATACCAGTTTGTTTGGTGCTTTAGGGATCCGTTTTTACCGACAGAGGTACAAGACCCTAAAAACGGTGCATGTTTCCGCTCTCATAGTCTCGTCAGGCGAGGCGACAGTTTCGTCTAGAGACGTTTATGCTCTGACAGTGAAAGTGCCTGGAGGCGGCGGGTGATGAGCGCAGATCTTGGCGGCGGTCGCGCCCCGTGTGAGCAGCCTCGCGGGCCGCCAAGCTAAGCCGACGTGTGCTGCGGTGCGTGGACGTGGACGTGAGCGAGAGGGCGTGAGTCAGCCGCCCCGTGCTGGGCGCGCCTTCCGCCGGGTATTTCCGTAATGAAGCCGCCGGAAATGCCTTCCTGCATGACGGTATGTCCGCCACTCTCCGCATAGACATACGGTTCCGAGAATATCGCGGCCGGCCACTGTGGCACGCCGTGTTATTCTCTTTTCTCGGGCTAAGCAGCCGACTCGAGGCAGATGTCGCCTCGTTATTTTAATCCTGCTTTTGTCGGGCCAGTGGTTCTGCCCGAGGGGGCCCTGTACCCTCTCAGCCATACCCCATCTCTGCCCCCTCCCCCCCTCCTCCGGCCGCTCTGCAGACGGTGGTCCCGTAATTTTCGTCGCAGAAAACTTGGCGGCAGGTAGGGAGGGCCTTGTTGCGGCAGTACCCTTGAGCTGTCGTACTCCGGAAATTGCAGTGCCTTCTGCAAGCGCGCAGCCAGTGGGCAAGACCCTCTTTGTGCTGTGGCGATCGTGACGTAGACGACGCCGTAATTGCGAACACCTGCCGGGGAGCTGGCGGCAGAGCCCAGCGGAACGCGGTTTGGGTAATGCCTGCGATAGTAACCGCACATGTCTGACGTGATCTCTTTCCAGCGAACAGCTGCACAGAAGCTGGGGTCTTTGAAAGTGCGCACACAACACTGTTCAGTCTTTCGTATAGATTTATTCGGGCTAGCAGGCACACCGTAGCTTTACTTTCGTGACAAACCTCCCGTTTACTACAGAGATTTTGATGCCTTCTCTGCTGCTTCTGCTTCCTTTGGAGTTCAAATGGTTCAAATGTCTCTAAGCACTATGGGACTTAACATCTGAGGTCATCAGTCCCCTAGACTTAGAACTACTTAAACCTAACTAGCCTAAGGACATCACACACATCCTTTAGAGCTCCTTAACGATTTCTGTACACAGCAGTTGCTGTGTACACTCATCTTCAGGTCTATTGGTAAAATACACAAAATGAAAATGATTATAGAAAGCCAATGGACCATAACGTTGTCCAGACACAATATAAACAACATACCATATAATAATTACTACAGCAACTCGTCACCGTTGTCTAAATACAACTTGCGACACTGAACGCTATAGAAACCTTTGCGCGTTGATAAAGTAATCATGCTCCCGCATGGTGGCACCCACGCGCGAGAATCTTACAGTCTTAGTGACAATGTCAAAAGAGAAAGATCAAATCAAAACTTAGATTATTTCGTAACAATGATAAAAATGCAAAATAAATTCTTTAAATTATCAGTAAGAGAACAAAACTTCCAATTTGACTGCGGTTTTGAGTTTTCACCATTTCCGTTTCTGGAATGTATTGTAACTGTTATTAAACTGCTTGAACGTTCACGACACCATGCAACTGTGATGCGTTGCTACAGTAATTATTCTGTGCTGTGTCGTTTACACTGTTTTATGAGTAATTTTGTAATTCACTGGCTTGGTGTAATAAGTTCTGTTTTATCAATATTCCTGAAGATTACCGTATCGGTTGCCGCTCACCCAGTGAAATGGTACCAATTTTGACAACCAAAAAATTATAATCATAAAAAATGACGGTTGACATTGAGGTACCATAACAATCAGTTTATCAATGCTACATTTCGCGAGAGAATATCTTGAATAAGTTTCCTTCTGGTTTTAGTGATAATTTTTTTACTAGTTACAGAACATCCCAAATGTTCACTAGTTTTAGAAAGCTGATGACATTAATAATCAGGAAGATGTTACGCTCTTACTTTCGGGCCCTTGTTTCCACCCCAACAATTACGTTTACTCAATGATGAACGCGCTTGTAGGCTATTCACCCTAATATTCGGGTGGGTTAAAAGGATGTTGACAATAACATCTACGTCGTTGCAGACGGACAGTCATAATCAGGAGGGATCAGTGAAAGTGCCTCAAGATTGTTACACGATCTCCACATTTCTCAGTATTTACACAGATCAACGAAATTTTGGAATAAGTTACTTTTCATAATGTATCATGGAGATCACGTTGTATGTGGAACTATGCGTCAAGTTGGAGCACAACGGCTGAGTACAAACACTCAAGGGAAAAAAAAGGAAGTTGCGCCATGAAGGAGCTATGCAAATTGCTCAAAAATTCATCTTCACACACGTAGCTATGGCAAATGTAAAACTGTAAGCTTTGGCGGCCGATGGATGAATGTGTGAGTTGTAGCACAGTTTCATTGCGTAGCTGGCAATAACAATCAACAGGGAACATGTCGATACCAGAGCATAAAGTCTTCTCGATTTTCATTCCGTGTACTCAGGTGGACAGTAACTATGGCACACAGAGAGAGCGGCTCGCAGACTGGGACGTGATCTATATATGCAGGTGTCAGCATTTGAGAGTGGACGTGTAGTGAGAGAGGATTTGTAATTAAGCTCAAAGATGTCGACTGGAGTAATCGGCGAATCGCTCGACATGTGAATAGTAGCCATTCCGCTATTCGACGACGTTGGGGGCAATGGGTCAACCATGACCAAGCACAGTGTGAGGAAGCCGTCGACCCAGATAGAGGACAGAAAGTGAGGACTAAACAATTGGCAGAGAGGCACTCAGAGCTCCAGATTCATCGTTATCATGACTCAGCGTGCAACTGGTGCTTCAATGACCACAAGGATTATTAATAGGCGGCTCACAGATACGGGACTGAGCTGATGGTGCTCCTTGTGCCAACTACTATCGACCACTGTACACCAACAAGCCCACTTGCAGTGGTGTCGGACGCATTCGGTCTGGATAACTTGCCATGAAGGACAACAAAACACGACACAGAATATCGTCGACTTACAGCTGTACTGTAAGGGTGCCGCTGATGGCAACCAAAGTGGTCCTGCTATGAAGTGAAATGACATGATCACTCCCGGTTGTCAATCCACATGGCGGGCAGCAGTTAGGCTGGTGTCTCGCCGTTCTCCAAAGCGTCTTCAGACTGGAATCTCATTGGCTGGAGTAGAACCGCCTTAATTGATGAGTTCCGCTTCGAACTGAGTCCCGATAACCAGCGTGTACGAGTGTGGAGACGCCCCAGGCGGCGGTGGGATACCATCTAGGCTGTCGCCCGACAACCAACAGTGATGGTGTGGGGTGCCATTCCATTTCATAGCAGGAACCATTTGGTTCTCATTAGCAGCGTCTTTACTCCACAACAGTTCGTCGAAGATATTCTACTCCCCATTTTGTTGTCCTTCGTGGCAAGTCAATCGTGAGTTACATTTCAGCAAGACAATGCCCGCTGACACACAACGAAAGTTTCTGCTGCTTGTCTTCGTGCCTACCACTCTCAACCTTGTCCAGAAACGTCTCCTCACCTCTCTCCAACTGAGGACATTTGGAGCATAATGGGCAGGGCCCTCCAAACTGCTTGGAATTTTACAATCTAATGCGCAAATTGGACAGAATTTGGCACGATAACCCTCGGGAGAACATCCACGAACTCTAACAATGAATGTCAAGCCGGGTAACTGCTTGCATAAGAGCCACAGATGGATCAATGCATTACTGACTTGTTCAAGCTGTGAAGCTTTTTCTCTTGAGTAACTCACGCAATTTTTTCTGAAACTATTAATTTGTTCGTCTGTACACGTACGTCACATCTACCGGTATCCGTCCCATTCGGGTAATTACTTCGTGGTGCTCCGGCTTTCTTGTCTTAGAATGTACTTACATGCATGTCTAGATGGCTACATTCATCCACAGCGACCGTTGTACAGTGTTTTTCTACGTCCTACCGTGGCTCGTCGTACATTAGTGAATCCAGTTGTCGCTCTGAAGGCGCATCGGCTGATAGTATACTCGCTCACGACTTCTCGTTGTATGAGCACAGGTCCTCCTCCTCGGACCTCTTTTTACTGCCACACGCTTTTCGTACAACATTTGCTGTCTTTCTTCCTCGTGTAATTCCACCTGTCTGCGGAACATTTTAATTCGGTTACTCTAATGAGCCGAAACATTATGACCACTTGCCAAAGAGCGATCGAATGCCGCCTGTTAGCGTTAAGGGCACATGGTTTGACAAAAAAACTGTATGAGCGGAGCAGAGACTATTGGGGGATCACTTTATCATTCCGGAGACGATAGGTGCCGCAAATGGAAATATGTGTTGACATAAGTGACTTTAACAAAAGGCAGACTGCTGTGACCCGGCGCACGAGAAGGAGCATCTCGGAAACGACTAAGCTGATAGGCTGTTCCCGTGCTATTGTCTTGGTCACCCGTGGAAACTAGCCACGAGTAAGCAACAAGGTCTTCTACGCCTCTTCACAGAGCGTGACGCCAGAGGCTTTCCCGATATCTAAAGCAAGATAGGCTGCGATCTGTGGCGTATCTGATGACTGAGTTGAATGTTGGTACAGGTGTGTGTATTTAGGAGCACACTATTCACCGCACATTATGGGACAATGGCGCTCCGTAGTAAACGACCGCTAAGTGTTCGTCAATAGCGGTACCAGTGGGCAGGGGATCATCGAGAACGGGTCGTGGATCAATGGAGACGTGTCGTGTGGTCGCCTGAATCACGCTTCTTGTTACACCAGGTCGAGGATCGAGTCTGGATTCGTCTGCATCCAGGTGAACGGCTGTTCGAGACATGCACCGCAGCACATACGCAGGACGGTGGGGGCAGACAATCCCTGCCTGGTCAAAGTATCACGTCCTTGCGTACCGTGGCTCACGTTCCACTTACCTTCATCCACGAAATGAATATCTTTGCGCTCCACCCTTCCTCTTCCCATCATGCAGCCTCCTTAGCCCTGTGCACTACATGAAGTGGTTTTTCAATTGAAGTATGCCGATACCTGGTCTGTCTGCCATCATTAATATAATGGAATTACTAATGCACCCATTGAGAAGAGTGAACATAAGACATTTCAAGTGTAAGCAGTTCATTTTCTTGACATGTCTCCGGGATGAAGACCAAAAATAACAAATTTGTGGGGCGCATAAAAGAGTCCGAAAGAACAGAACCCAGATAAATATTTATATCAACACAGTGCGACGTCCAAACAGCCATTATGTCAGTGCGGATGCACACAAGCCTGATTTCTTGCGAGAATCCGAAATGGCGAGTAAGGGGTTGACGGGTACGTGACGCTACGCTAGTGTGCGTGTCAGGCTGGCAATTTGGGACGGATGGAAAGTGGCTGAGGCGTCGCAGCAACCGCTTGCTTTAAGCAGAAGATCTGGGCTCATGTCCAGGTTGGCTGGTTGGTCGATATGCGGTAGGGGACCAAATTGCTAGGTCATCTGTCCCGTCATATGAGCGAAGAATGGGGAGGGAAGACGGCCACGCCCTTTCAAAGAAACCTTCACGGCATTTGCCGGAAGCGATTTAGGGAATTCACAGGAAACCTAAATCAGGATGGCCGGACGCGGATTCGAACCGCCACGCTAACCACTGCGCCACCTCGTTCTGTTCATGTTCAGGTCTGGCAAAGTTTTTCACCTGTAACCATTTGATTTGAATACCAAGAGCTCAGATGGAAACCCACTTCTAAGCAAAGAAGGGAAAGTGGAAAGGTGGAAGGAGTATATAGAGGGTCTATACAAGGGCGATGTTCTTGAGGACAATATTATGGAAATGGAAGAGGATGTAGATGAAGATGAAATGGGAGATACGATACTGCGTAAAGAGTCTGACAGAGCACTGAAAGACCTGAGTCGAACAAGGCCCGGGAGTAGACAACACTCAATTAGAACTACTGATAGCCTTGGCAGAGCCAGCCCTGACAAAATTCTACCACCTGATGCGCAAGATGTACGAGACAGGCCAAATACCCTCAGACTTCAAGAAGAATATAATAATTCCAATCCCAAAGAAAGCAGGTGTTGACAGATGTGAAAATTACCGAACTATCAGTTTAGTAAGCCACGGCTGCAAAATACTAACGCGAATTCTTTACAGACGAGTGGAAAAATTGGTAGAAGCCGACCTCAGGGAAGGTCAGTATGGATTCCGTAGAAATGTTGGAACACGTGAGGCAACACTGACCCTACTGCTTATCTTAGAAGCTAGATTAAGAAAAGGCAAACCTACGTTTCTAGCATTTGTGGACTTAGTTAAAGCTTTCGACAATGTTGACTGGAATATTCTGCAAATTCTGAAGGTGGCAGGGGTAAAATACAGGGAGCGAAAGGCCATTTACAATTTGTACAGAAACCAGATGGCAGTTATAACAGTCGAAGGACATGAAAGGGAAGCAGTGGTTGGGAAGGAAGTGTGACAGGGTTGTAGCCTCTCCCCGATGCTATTCAATCTGTATATTGAGCAAGCAGTAAAGGAAACAAAAGAAAAATTCGGAGTAGGAATTAAAATCTAAAGAGAAGAAATAAAAAGTTCCAGGTTCGCCGATGACATTGTAATTCCGTCAGAGACAGCAAAGGACCTGGAAGAGCAGCTGAACGGAATGGACAGTGTCTTGAAAGGAGGATATAAGGTGAACATCAACAAAAGCAAAACAAGGATAACGGAATCTAGTCGAATTAAATCGGGTGATGCTGAGGGAATTAGATTAGGAAATGAGATGCTTAAAGTAGTAAAGGAGTTTCGCTATTTGGGGAGCAAAATAACTAATGATGGTCGAAGTAGAGACGATATAAAATGTAGACAGGCAATGGCAAGGAAAGCGTTTCTGGAGAAGAGAAATTTGTTAGCATCGAGTATTGATTTAAGTGTCAGGAAGTCGTTTCTAAAAGTATTTGTATGGAGTGTAGCCATGTATGGAAGTGAAACGTGGACGATAAATAGTTTAGACAAGAAGAGAATAGAAGCTTTCGAAATGTGGTGCTACAGAAGTACGCTGAAGATTAGATGGGTAGATCACATAACTAATGAGGAGGTACTGAATAGAATTGGGGAGAAGAGGAGTTTGTGGCACAACTTGTCTAGAAGAAGGGATCGGTTATTAGGACATGTTCTGAGGCATCAAGGGATCACCAATTTAGTAATGGAGGGCAGCGTGGAGAGTAAAAATCGTAGAGGGAGACCAAGAGATGAATACACTAAGCAGATTCAGAAGGATGTAGGTAGCAGCAGGTACTTTGAGACGAAGAAGCTTGCACAGGATAGAGTAGCATGGAGAGCTGCATCAAACCAGTCTCTGGACTAAAGACCACAACAACAACAACAACAACAACAACAACCATTGATTTGTCTAAATGCCCAGATGCGGCTAACTTTATTGAAATCCTTTGAATAAGTATTTTTGTGGTCGGTGGATCACTTATGTCAATCGTTAATGTTTAATAAAATGAAATCAACTTTTCGCACCAGGACCCTAGCGGTTGCCCTATGTATTTACTGCCGAGTAAGATCTGTTCCAAGGCTGTCGTACCTCTCCCGACTCTCTTGATCCACCATCCTGCCACGTGGTCCGGGTGCTTTATCTGCCTCGGCAGAAACCAGCTTCCTACTTGCTGCGTTGCTTAATGGAGCGAACTGACTTCGGCTATCGCCGAATTCCAGTAAAGGTACAATTTGTGAAAAATAACTAATCTTAAAAATGGGGGAAATCCACAGACTAGTGACGAAGGGAGGTCTAAGAGAGTGGAATTCAGGTGGACTGTACCCAGCAGGAGACCTTAGGAAGCAGCCAGCCGGAGTGGCCGAGCGGTTAAAGGCGCTACAGTCTGGAAACGCACGACCGCTATGGTCGCAGGTTCGAATCCTGCCTCGGGCATGGATGTGTGTGATGTCCTTAGGTTAGTTAGGTTTAAGTAGTTCTAAGTTCTAGAGGACTTATGACCACAGCAGTTGAGTCCCATAGTGCTCAGAGCCATTTTGAACCTTAGGAAGCGGGAAATGTCTACGGCCAAAGCAGACTAATTAGCCGTAACGGGGTAAGGCGAACATACAAAAACAAGGACAAATGTTAGTATCGTTTTAGGAGAGAGGTCATTAGATGGCTTTTGATGTTAAAGATGTGATTGTGTTGCTTCATACTGTGAGTAAAATTATTCCAAAGTTCGTTTCCTGGTACCGGAAAGGATCTAGGCAAGCAGGCTGTGTGATGGATTGGAGCAGAAACGGTGATGCTCTGACCAGAACAAGTGTTTCTGCTGGGATGTTCAGGTTACAGTACTCTGGGTAAGGAGCGATAGAAAGGAATACATACGATGATCAGACAGAAAAGAAACACAGCGCTTACGGAAATCTCTGCACTTGCGTGTGCGTAGCATGCAAGCTGGGAATAAGATCGTTAAATATGATAAAAAGGACGAAAGTTGCAGATATTTCAGCGCTATCTGTAGTAACCACGAGAAAGCGCTTTCAGCTTTCAGGGGATAAACATTGCCAGATGCAATCGTTGTGATCAGCAACTAGAAGTAAGAGCATTTATACAGATGTCTTTTCATAAGGAATGAAAAAATGTTGATAGTTGTCAGCACTGTCTAATCTCTTCTAAATACAACTTTTCTGTAACGTTTGGTTTATGCCTATCCTTTTCATGGTATGGCGTCTGAGGAAGAAAATTCCACAAAATTACATAAAAAGTGATTAATGAATCAGTGCAACACTGGGGCCGATAATTTTTAGGGATGTTATGTCACTTGTATGTGATGCGAAATTTGATTTCAGGAGAACATAGATGTTTAGATAAAAATTTCATACGTCTTTTATGATCACGACGACTGTCGATAGCACATTAAATGCAATACACCGTTTTTTCCTTCACTATAAGAAGCGAGGGACAGAAGAGCCGAAAGGAATGAAAGAAAATTAGTTGTCGTTTCTCACTGTTCGGATCTGAAATCCTTATCGTGCTCGCATTAATACGCCTCATTATTTTCTTCTATCGATGCCGGGAAAAGACACAGCCTTTGCCTCCAATAAACAAATTCTGTGCTCCACTCTGCAGCCGGTAATTACTCGCAGACGCTATTTGCGTCCGACGCAGTCACAGCATGCTTCGAAAGCAATGAATTTTATTTAATCAAACATTTAGAATCGCACGACGCCCGAGAAATTTTACGCATGAATTTAAAGTAGCTAGCTCAGTTGCCACAAAAAATGTTGTTTGAATTGGAAACGGGGCCTTGACAGCTCATTACCGGGCTTAATCAGTATCTTATGTCTCTACAAATTGCTTCATTAATATCGAGAACAAGAATGCCGCAGCCACAGATCCTTAGAGAGGACTCTAATCTAGAAGAATGGAAAACCCGCTGGGGAAGAAGCGTACTAAATCTCCTTACTTTGGTAAAAGGGATCTCTACTTCTAAGTAAAAGTATTAACGACAAATATCATTTACACTAGTTTAGAAGAATGTGGCAACTGTTACACCGCTAATGTTTCGTTATTGTAAGTCGGTACGAAGCTGAAACGGGCGGTTGTACCTGATTTCAAGCTAATGCGATTAAATCGACGAGTGCTTTCGCCTCCTTATATGTCAACTGCTATTACTTATCCGTAATGTGTGCCGGGGCAGCTTTGTATCGAAATTGTCATGAAAATCTGCAGTGTTCGGCATATTTCGCAAATCACTCTACAGTCGATGGCGGAGGGTACATCGTACAAATGTTATCTCTTTCCTTACCTGTTCCATTGTTTTGTGTATTGGGCGAGGGAAAAATGACCATCTGTACGTGTTGGTCTAATCTCTAATGGCATCCGTCCATCCTTGAGGGATGATGGTGTAGCATGCTTGGTTCAGAGTCTGCAGCGTCTGCTGTGGCTAAAAAGTCCCACTCGAGAGTGGCAGTCCCTACTGCAGTTTGGACATGTGAAATTTGAGGGACTTCGACAGAAGCCGCTCTGTCTCTTCGCTTTGTCCTCTTCCTGATTTGTTCCTGTGTGCTTTCGTCCTCTGAGAGCTTGACGCCGTTGCGCACAGTTGCTCGCCACTTGACACGGTCATCTGCAATGCTTTCCCAGCGACTTGGATTGATTCTGGTCTTGGTCAGGTCTCTCTTGCAGACATCCTTGAAACGAAGATGCGGTCGTCCCACTGGCCTCACACCTTCCTGAAGTTCGCCGTACAGCAGCTGTTTCGGTATCCGCTCAGGATCCATGCGCCTGACATGTCCCAACCATCTTAGACGTCGATGACTCAGAAGTGCAAAGATGCTGGTTGTGCTTGCACGATGAAAGACTTCGGTGTTGGGTACTCTATCTCTCCAAGAGATCTGAAGGATCTTCCGGAGACAGCGGAGATGGAAGCTGTTGAGTCGAGATTCATGCCTAGAAAGAGTTGTCCATGTCTCACAGCTATAGAGAAGGGTGCTTGTAACACAAGCGTTGTAGACTTTTAATTTAGTTTTTGTGGTAAGCAGTCCGTTGTTCCATACTCTGTTTTTCAATCTAGCCATGACAGCTGATGCCTTTGCGATTCTGTTAGTAAGTTCAGTGTCCATGGACAAGTTGCTACATATTGTGGATCCCAAGTAGGTAAAGCCATCAACTATCTGGAGAGGATTGCCATCAATGCTAATGGATGGAAGGTTGGTAGTGCTCTGCGCCATGATCTTAGTCTTTTGAAGGCTGACGAGTAGACCAAACTTTTCACAGGCATTTGATAATTTGTTGATTATATACTGCAGCTCATCTTCTGTGTTCGCTACTAGACCTGCATCGTCCGCATATAACAACTCACGGATAACGACTGTATTTACTTTGGTCTTGGCCTTGAGGTGAGCAATATTGAAAAGATTTCCATCAGACCTCGTATGTAGATACACTCCCTCCTCACAGTCTTCAAAGGCAAATCTGAGCAGAAGGGAAAAGAAAATCCCAAACAATGTAGGAGCTAACACACACCCCTGTTTCACACCGCTAATAACAGGGAATGCTTCTGATGTTTTACCGTTGAAGCCCGAGGCTTTACCACCGACGTACGTGTTGGTAGGTCGGTGGTAAAGCCTCGGGCTACGAATCCAAAGTTTTAGCGTCTATTCCCGGTCAATTTTACGGTTTTTGTCTGTCATGTATCACTTCTAACAACTCTAGCAATGATTGTTGATGCGAAAAATGCCGATTTGACACCGTGACCATGGAGCGACATCCAGATTTGTATCCCGCGACTGTCCGAGGCATTTCAAGACACGTCGTCATCCTGGAATCTCAATGAATGGAGTAGAATTGTCTTCAGTGATGAGTCCCACTTCGAACTGAGTCATGATGAACAACGAAGACGTGTCTGGAGACCTCTCGGACAGCTGTGGGGCACCAAACTGACTGTCGCCCGACATACGGGCCTACAACCAGGCGTGATGTTTTGGGACGCCATTTCATTCTATAAAATAGGCTTCATCTTACACTTACCCTCATTTAAAGAGAACTGCCATTGATTACCCGAAGTGAAAGTTTTATCGAAGTCGTTCTGCAGTTCCCTATGATCGGCTCAATCCGGTATTTTGGTTTAGAAAAGAGCATCATAAGCAAACAATCTTACAGCTCTACCGATCGTTTCTCACTATACTGCAAACACTGGAGATGCTATTTACATTCGTTAGAACACACCCGGTGTTACTTTCGTTTCTGTGGAACATTCGCTGTCCAGTATAACGTATCTGATTCTGTTGTTGTTGTTGTTGTGGTCTTCAGCCCTGAGACTGGTTTGATGCAGCTCTCCATGCTACTCTATCCTCTGCAAGATTCTTCATCTCCCAGTACGTACTGCAGCCTACATCCTTCTGAATCTGCTTAGTGTATTCATTTCTTGGTCTCCCTCTACGATTTTTACCCTCCACGCTGCCCTCCAATAGTAAATTGGTGATCCCTTGATGCCTCAGAACATGTCCTACCAACCGATCCCTTCTTCTAGTCAAGTTGTGCCACAAACTCCTCTTCTCCCCAATTCTATTCAATACCTCCTCATTAGTTATGTGATCTACCCATCTAATCTTCAGCATTCTTCTGTAGCACCACATTTCGAAAGCTTCTATTCTCTTCTTGTCTAAACTATTTATCGTCCACGTTTCACTTCCATACATGGCTACGCTCCATACAAATATTTTCAGAAACGGCTTCCTGACACTTAAATCTAAACTCGATGTTAACAAATTTCTCTTCTTCAGAAACGCTTTCCTTGCCATTGCCAGTCTACATTTTTATCTTCTCTACTTCTACCGCCATCAGTTATTTTCCTCCCCAAATAGCAAAACTCATTTACTACTTTAAGTGTTTCATTTCCTAATCTAATTCCCTCAGCATCACCCGACTTAATTCGGCTACATTCCATTATCCTCGTTTTGCTTTTGTTGATGTTCATCTTATATCCTCCTTTCAAGACACTGTCCATTCCTTTCAACTGCTCTTCCAAGTCCTTTGCTGTCTCTGACAAAATCACAATGTCAACGGCGAACCTCAAAGTCTTTATTTCTTCTCCGTGGATTTTAATATCTACTCCGAATTTTTCGGATTATATTACTCCAATATTCCTCAAGCCAGGCACACGTTTGCAGAGATATTCAGCATGATCGTATTTTGGTTAGAAATGCGTTACAGTGTTTAAGACCTTACGAGAAACTAGGAAGGCGGAGTCTACATGTTCAGCTGCATCTACTGCTTGCAAGACGTTGTGCAGGAAAACAGCGAGCCGAATGACATTTTAACTCTGCTGCGGAGTGTGTGCTGATATGAAACTTCCTGGCGGATTAAAACTGTGCGCCGGACGGAGACTCGAACTCGGGATATTTGCCTTTCGCACTCATACAGAAAGTAGGAGACGAATTGCTGGCGGAAAAAAAGCTGTGAGAATAGGTTGCAAGTCGTGCTTGGGTGTCTCAGTCGGTGCCTGCATGGTAGCTCTGCGTGTTCTGTCAGAGCTGGCTGGTCTCTGTAATAAAAAAACTGAGTGAAGGGACCGACGACGAACTGCAATGGATGTCACGTGACGTCCACTACTACCAAATACAGCGATCAATAACGAACAAAATGAAAAAAAGAAGAAGTCGGTAGAGTAGTTGCCCGCGAAAGGCAAGTTCCCCAGTTCGAGTCTTGGTCCGGCGCACAGTTGTAACCCACTAGGAAGTTTCAAAAAGAGGGCTCTTTTTCATTCGAGTTTTTATAAATCTGTGCTGATGCCTTGAAATAAGTTCCTATTCCTCCAAGAAAGCAATAACGTTTGATCTTAGAACAGACTTGTTCAACGGGAGGACGTCAGCGATATTGACTTATAACTCTATGCATCCGACCTTTAACCCTATTTGTAAACTGGAGTGACCTTCACTCCGTTCCATTCACACGACATTGTTAGCTGCACAACGGTTTCTCCATACAATACACTGGCACTGAGCGAGAAACGTACAGGATTTTGCCATAAAAGCAACAGTAAACAAATTGCATACCCAAGAGGTAAATTTTCGTTATCCAGACAGCATTCTCTTCTCGTTCTCTAGGAAAACGGCTACGGATGCAGGGCGAATGCGAGTATACTGTTACCCGATTTAGTCAGCATCCAGAAATGTCGGCCGTGCGACTCCCCCCCCCCCCCCCCCCCCCCCGCCTTCGGAGGTTCGAGTCCTCCCTCCGGAACGAGTGTGTGTGTTGTCCTTAACGTAAGTTAAAGTTAGATTGAGTGGTGTGTATGAGATGACCTCAGCAGTTTGGTCGCATAGGAGCTTACCACCACCACCAGCAGAAATCTTGTTACAATGTGTAATACTTAGCAATCGATGTTGAGAACAAGTCCTAGCGCAAAGATAGATATATCGTCGCGGAGATTCGGATCATTCAAGAGCTCACAGTTTTCGAATTTCTTGGAAAAGAATTGACCTTGATTTTTATTTATGATGATATTCCTGCTTTGGAGGGAAAGATATTTGGGCGGTGTTGGAAAAATCAATGATTCTTGGAATTTTATATAAAGGATTTATTTTACACTGAAACTGTGGTTTTTCTCAGAGTGCTCGGGAGAGAATTTTTGCTTCCTTCTTAGTGACTGCCGAAAGCACTACTTTTTTGTTAAATTACATGTGAATGTGCCGGAAAACCCATTAAATAATTCTGTTTTTCAAAAGAGCTGTATTGCCTCAGGTCCAAGTCCAAGTGGGTACAGTGCATTGTTTCAGAACTCAATTCAAGAATAAGAAACTTATCGCCCAAGCATTACAAACATCATTCATTGGTCGAGAAACAGGGATGTTGGATGTTGGGATGTGGTGTGAAATCAATGTTCTAACTCACCCCAAAGTGCCCCACTGTGTACAAATCAGAATACTGGACAGAGAAGTCCGCTTCAGGAACGTCATTGTCCACAGACCATTGCCTCAGAGACGCTGCTTCATGACAGGGTCCGTACAACCACCACCTCTGAACTGTTCAAATGGTTCAAATGGCTCTGAGCACTATGGGACTTAACATCTGAGGTCATCAGTCCCCTAGAACTTAGAACTACTTAAACCTAACTAACCTAAGGACATCGCACACATCCATGCCCGAGGCAGGATTCGAACCTGCGACCGTAGCGGTCGCGCGGTTCCAGACTGAAGCGCCTAGAACCTCTCGGCCACTTCGGCCGGCTGAAAAAGCAACCTGAGACATAACCGAGCAGTGCTGAACGCAAGCTTCAGGGCGTACACTAAAGTGCGCATTACTGTCACCAGCAGCAAGTACAGAGAGAGGACAGAACAAGTTTGTTTCCAAAGAAGACAGACAGTACATACCGTCGACAGTTTCACTGATCAGCACTATTGCAACACAGATACGAAGTTAACTAGGGCAAGAAAGCAAAAGAAATGTAATAGCTCTGTGACAGACCGCTGTAGGTTGTTCTCCCTCATACCAGAAGACCCAGATGGTATCCCTGGACGCAGTGTTAAAATTTGTCAGTCGAGTTCTGGATCACCCTACATAAAATTAAAGCGACAAACGGAAACTTTGCAAGGTTGCGTTTATTTTGCACCGAAATAGTATAAACAGGTGATAGTAAAGTAGGAACAGTGTAAGGAAAGTAGGACATAAACAAATATTAAGGAATACAGTATACTGAAAAAATATTGGTTTATTTGGTATGTAAGTAACATATAGTATGAAAATAAAAGTTTTCCCAAACGGTCTCGACCCCTCGAACCTCTAATTATCGTCCTGTACTTTTTCCCCTGCGCCAAAGACTGCTTGGAAACATCGCTAAGATAAATGTCTTATGTCACGCCGAAAACACTATCTTTTCTAAACGCGTCGCCACTTGGACCACGCACTTGTCTTCACTTCCATTTCTGCGCGAGCGCTGCAGATGCAGTATTAAAAATTTGGACCACATCGGTGATGATGAGGCGCGGTTCCCTTTCCAGTCTAGTATCGGCACCGTCATCTACTCTACTTGTTCTTATCTCTTCGTTCTTCATCTTGTCTCTCAGACTCATTCCATGCATTGCTCTCTATATTGTCCTTTGAGAGACCCGGAGACGTTTTGCGCTGCTTGTTGTATCAATGTTTTGAGGCTGTATGCTGTTACTGGCATATGTATGTGTCCTAAATTTTCCTCTTTAAAATTATAGGTACAGTCGGTTTGCAGAGAATGTACCCAAGTTTCCCGAATGCCATCAGGCGAAACCAATTTGCCGGGTGATCTCTACTATCTGGTTATCTTTTCGAGCTTGGATTTTGTGTTCCATATAAATGTACTCATTTACTACATCTAGAGCAATGCTTTGATGGAGACCCTAATAATGACAGGTCTCATGACTTTGGTCTTCTGGAGGTTGATTCTTAGACCAACAGCTTGGGAAGCATATTTAAATTATCGGATCGTTATTGACAGTTTGCATCGCTGCTAAAGAAGATGGTGTCATCTGCGTATTGATGGTGGTTAAGATGTTCTCCATGCTGATACATTTCTGTCCCCAGGATAGACACTTGAACACATCCTGCAGAGCCACGGTGAATAAATCAGGTGAGAGTGACTCTCTTTGTCAGCCGCCTCTTCTCACGGGAATCTTTCCAGTGACCCAGTCTTCATTTTCACATATAAAAATTTGATAGCACATACCAGATTTTTTTTAAAGAAAAAGGGCTCATAATTTTAGAGTCGCAATTGCTGACTTTGATCGAAACTAGTCGTACACTAAAAGAAATGTGCAACTGAGATGGAAAAACAAACGATCAAAATATTTTAAGTATTGACACAGTTTGTCAATTCCGTCGCGGCGTATACTCTGAGGTGACAAAAGTCATGGGAAGATCTGTACATATACATATGGTTGTAGTATCGCGTACACAAGGTGTAAAGGGGCAGTGCATTGACACAGCTCTTATTTTTACTCAGGTGGCAAGGCAAGGCACTCCGTCTTGAGGCCACAAGTGGCCCATCGGGACCATCCGACCGCCGTGTCATCCTCAGCTGAGGATGCGGACAAGAGGGGCGTGTGGTCAGCACACCGCTCTCCCGGTCGTTATGACGGTTTTCTTTGACGGAGCCGCTACTATTCGGTCGAGTAGCTCCTCAATTGGCATGACGAGGCTAAGCGCAACCCGAAAAAATGGCAACAGTGCATGGCGGCCTGGATGGTCACCCATCCAATTGCCGGCCACGCCCGACAGCGCTTAACTTCGGTGATCTGGCGGGAACCGGTGTATCCACTGCGGCAAGGCCGTCTCTTGTACTCAGGTCACTCAAGTGAAAAGGTGTCCGACGACATTATGGCAGTATGACGGGAAACACTGATCGTGAAATAGTAGTTGGAGCTAGACACACGGGACATTTTATATCGACAATCGTTAGGGAATTCCATATTCTGAGATCGACAGTGTCAAGAGTGTGCCGAGAATAACAAATTTCAGGCATTATCTCTCACCACGGACAACGCAGTGGCCGGCATCCTTCAGTTAATGACCGAGAGCAGTGGCCTTTGCATAGAGTTGTCAGTGCTAAAGGAGAAGCAATACTGCGTGATATAACAGCAGAAATCAATGTGTGACGTACGACGGACGTATCCGTTAGGACATTGCGGCGATAGTGGGCTATGACAGCACACGACCGACGCAAGGGGCTTTGCTAACTGCAGAACATCGCTCGTAGCGCGTCTCCTGGGCTCGGCTCGTGACCATATCGTTTGGACCCTAGACGACTAGACGACTAGACCTGGTCACATGACTCCCGATTTCAGTTCGTAAGAGCTGAGGGTAGGGTTCGAGTGTGGCGCAGACTCCACAAAGCAATGGACCCAGATCGTCTACAAGGCACTGTGCAACCTGGTGGTAGTTCCATGGTGGTGTGGGCTGTGTTTAAATGGAATGGACTGGGTCCTCTGTTCCAACTGAACTGATCACTGACTGGAAATGGTTACGTTCAGCTACTGTGAGACCATTTACAGACATTCATGGACTTCAGGTTCTCAAACAACGATGGAATTTTAATGGATAACTGTGCACCATGTCACCAGGCCAAAATTGTTCGCGATTCGTCTGAAGGACATTCTGGACAATTCGAGCTGATAATCTGGCCATCCAGATCGCAAACTCGCAAACTGAACATTTATGGGACATAATCGAGAAATGAGCTGGTGCGCAAAATCCTGCGCCGGCAACACTTTCGCAATTATGGACGGCTGTAGAGGGAGCGCGGCTCGACATCTCTACAGGGGGCTTCCAACGATTTGTTGTGTCCATGTCACGCCAAGTTGCTGCACTCCGTCGAGCAAAAGGAAGTCCAGCATGATATCGGGAGGTAAGCCGCCACTTTTATCACGTGAGTGTATATCGCCAGTATCGAACATTCCAGATAATTAAAAAGAAGTCGTTCGTGTAAAAAAGAAGTAAGGTAGTGTCGTATCTGGGAAGGCTTACCGGCAGACCGAAGCCGCTCCCCTCGTGGTTCATTGTCCACTGGCGGCCACATTTCCCAGATCAGAGGGCGTGCTGGTGTGTCTGCAGCGGCAGAGCCGTTCGGTGCGGCACCGGCGAGGCGGCCCCCGCGATTGACACGCGGCCCGCGGCCCGCGCGCCCGGAATCCGGCCGCTGATTTACGCGCGCCGCGCGCCTTGTTTATTGCGGGGGACGCAGAGGCACTTCCTTTATCCCGCCGGTCGCCGTCGCCGGTCGCCGGTCGCCCGGCCCGTTATTTAATAGGCCGCAGCAGCAGCGGCGCTGGCAGCAGAGATCGCCGCCGGGACGCCCACGGCCGCCGCCGGCTGAAGAAGTGCTTCGAGCCGGCGACGAATTCGATAAACAAACTCAGATTCCAAACGAAATGTTTCAAATCGTCCCGGCGGTTCAAGGCCAGCCACTCGCTTTGCTTCTTATTTGAATACACAATTAGAAAGCAGTACACGTGCGCACAAGCCGCTCTCACGACGGCGCCCTGCTCCGCTCTGTTAGGCTCCCGCCGTCCGCTCCACCGAGCGCGCGAGCAGTTCGTACCTGAAGACAAAACACCCTGCAGTTACTAAAGTTCTGCAGGTACTGGCGGCCGATTTTCGGTTGCGGTTCTCGCAGTGTTGACACGTTTTGCCGTTACAGCCACATTTCACTTTTTCTTACGTGAAGTTCACTGCTGCCGTTCAGTGTATAGACACGTTGGTCCATTGATCGTGACCGGGCCAAATATCTCACGAAATAAGCGTCAAACGAAGAAACTACAAAGAACGAAACGTGTCTAGCTTGAAGGGGGAAACCAGATGGCGCTATGGTTGGCCCGCTAGATGGCGTTGCCATAGGTCAAACGGACATCAACTGCGTTTTTTAAAAATAGGAACCCCCATTTTTTATTACATAATCGTGTAGAACATAAAGAAATATGAATGTTTTAGTTGGACCACTTTTTTCGCTTTGTGATAGATGGCACTATAATAGTCACAAACATATGGCTCACAAATTTATACGAACAGCTGGTAACGGGTAGGTTCCCTAAATTAAAACAGAGAACGTAGGTACGTTTGAACATTTTATTTCGGTTGCTCCGATGTGACACATGTACCTTTCTGAACTTATAATTTCTGAGAACGCATGCTGTTACATCGTGATTACCTGTAAATACCACATTAATGCAATAAATGCTCAAAATGATGTCCGACAACCTCAATGCATTTGGCAATACGTGTAACGACATTCCTCTCAACAGCGAGTAGCTCGCCTTCAGTAATGTTCGCGCATGCATTGACAATGCGCTGACGCATGTTGTGAGGCGTTGTCGGTGGATCACGATAGCAAATATCCTTCACCTTTCCCCACGGAAAGAAATCCGGGGACGTCAGATCCGGTGAACGTGCGGGCCACGGTATGCTGCTTCGACGACCAGTCCACCTGTCATGAAATATGCTATTTAATACCGCTTCAACCGCACGCGAGCCATGTGCCGAACATCCATCATGTTGGATGTACATCGCCATTCTGTCACGCAGTGAAACATCTTTTAGTAACATCGGTAGAACATTACGTAAGAAATCAGCATACATTGCACGATTTAGATTGCCATCGATAAAATGGGTGCCAATTATCCTTCCTGTCGTAATGCCGCACCATACATTAACCCGCCAAGGTCGCTGATGTTCCACTTGTCGCAGACATCATGGATTTTCCGCTGCTCAATAGTGCATATTATGCCGGTTTACGTTACCGCTGTTGATGAATGACGCTTCGTCGCTAAATACAACGCGTGCAAAAAATCTGTCATCGTCCCGTAATTTCTCCTGTGCCCAGTGGCAGAACTGTACACGACGTTCAAAGTCGTCGCCATGCAATTTCTGGTGCATAGTAATATGGTACGGGTGCAATCGATGTTGATGTAGCAATCTCAACACCGACGTTTTTGAGATTCCCGCGTCTCGCGCAATTTGTCTGCTAGTGATGTGCGGATTAGCCGCGACAGCAGCTAAAATACCTACTTGGGCATCTTCATTTGTTGCAGGTCGTGGTTGACGTTTCACATGTGGCTGAACACTTCCTGTTTCCTTAAATAACGTAACTATCCGGCGAACGGTCCGGACACTTGGATGATGTCGTCCAGGATACCGAGCAGCATACATAGGACACACCCGTTGCGCATTTTGATCACAATAGCCATACATCAACACGATATCGACCTTTTCCGCAATTTGTGACGGTCCATTTGAACACGGGTAATTATGACGAAGCAAATACCGTCCGCACTGGCGGAATGTTACGTGATACCACGTACTTATACGTTTGCGAATATTACAGCGCCATCCACCACAAAGCGAAAAACGTGGTCCAACTAAAACATTCATAGTTCTTTACGTACTACACGGATATGTAATACAAAATCGGGGTTCCTATTTTAAAAAACGCAGTTGATATCTGTTTGACCTATGGCAGCCCCATCTAGGAGGCCAACCATAGCGCCATCTGGTTTCCCCCTTCACGCTAGACGAGTTTCGTTCTTTGTAGTTTTTTCGTTTGACGCATATTTCGTGAGATATTTGGCCCGGTCACTATCAATGGACCACTCTGTATATACGACTTGCTCCCCGACAGTTGTTTCATTATACCGACTAGCCTGAGTCTGGTTTTTAGGCCGTTTACCTCACTCCTTTAGGCGAATGCTGCTCTACTAAGTGAAGTATGCCTGGATGTACTAACCAACCTAAAAGCATAATACTCGTAATAATTATAATTATCAGTCTGCAAATGAAGTAAATACTTACGTAAAGTTGTTCAGTATATTGTCCTCAGTCACTAATACAAATATTTTCACTTGTACTCGCTATGGCCTGTATACGTAACTATCCATTGTCTAATATCGCCTAACTTTATCCAAGAGGCGGTATGGTACATTTGTGAGTGCAATGCTCACCATCGACGTATTTTAGTCTGGTGTCCAAAATTAAAGTCTTTTTGTCTAATTCACGATATAATCACGTGTCCGTACGATGGTGTTCTGTACGAAAGATGGCACTCCGGTCAACGGACAACCATGCCAACGATGACGTCAGGGCACCTATCCAACAGGGTAGTGTTTGCCAGTTATTCCCACATCCACAGTCGCTGTGTATACACTCACAGATGGTTCAGTACGGCACAGAGAAGACGTCTACCAGATTCTTTGCAGTGGAGGGCAGTGGAAAGCATGGAAGCTGGACAGTCGCAAACCGACGTGGCCCGGTGGCTTAATGTGAGTCGTTCTGTTGCTTCTGGGATTTGGCGACGGTTTATAGAGACCGGAACTGTATAAAGACCAGGGCAGGGCCGACCGTGAGTGACATCAGAAAGAGAGGGCCGTTATTTGTTTGTAAGGGCACTACGGTACCGCCTTAGCACTGCACGGCAACTGGCATTTAACCTCTCAGCATCCACTGGACGTTGTTGTATCCAGGGGAACGGTATACAGAAGGCTTCGGCAGAATGGCCTTTATTGTAGGAGATCTGCTGTACCTTTCACGCGTCTTCACAGAAGGGAACGAAGAGAGGAGTCGTCAACATGCCACCTGGGCGGTCGACTAGGGGGCCGATGTTGTTTTCACGAATGAGTCCCGATTTGGTCAGGAGTGTGATTCTCGGCGCAGTCGCATCTGGAGGGAACGTGCAACGTGATTTCGGGAGCCAAACATTGTCGAAATGGAGCATTCCTAGCGCTGAGGCCAGGGGTTATGTTGACCTCTCGAACACCTCTTCATGCAAGTGTACTGGTGAATAGATAAGGTTTAACTGCTGTCACGTATCGTGACGAGATCTTGGGACCTCCTGTGCGGTTGTCGTGACCTGCTGTGGGCCCAGATTTCATACTGATGGGCGATAAGGCTCGACCATATAGCGCATGGGTGGTCGATGTTTTCTTGTACAGGGAAGATACTGTACGCATGGCGTAGCCTCCTCACTCTACCGATTTTAGTGCTATAGAGCTTGTCTGGGATGCACTAGGGGGAGGGACTGCACACGTCAGCAACCACCAACCACTCTCGAAGACTTGCGAGCAACTCTGTGGGAACAATGGGTGGTATTGCCTCAAAATGAGATCGATGACATCATTCACAGCACGAACCGTTCTGTCAGCCCTGTATTGCTGCCAGGGGTAGTCACAACTCCATACTGAGCACATGAACCAGTTGTGGGAATGTAGGTGCAAATCCGTTAAGGTGGAAAAAACGAAGAGCGTTTTTTCCTACTGTTACGAATGTTGCAGTTGTTTATGTTCTACATTCTTCACACTTTTTCTACTTTGCTGTCACCTGTTTATACTATTTCGGTGCAAAATAAACGCAACCTTGCAAAGTTTCCGTTTGTCGCTTTAATTTTATGTAGGGTGATCGAGAACTCGACTGACAAATTTTAACACTGTGTCCAGGGATACCATCTGGGTCTTCTGGTATGAGGGAGAACAACCTACAGCGGTCTGTCACAGAGCTATTACATTTCTTTTGCTTTCTTGCCCTAGTTAACTTCGTATCTGTGTTGCAATAGTGCTGATCAGTGAAACTGTCGACGGTATGTACTGTCAGTCTTCTTTGGAAACAAACTAGTTCCATCGTCTCTCGGTACTTGCTGCTGGTGACAGTAATGCGCACTTCAGTGTACGCCCTCAAGCTTGCGTTCAGCACTGCTCGGTTATGTCTCAGGTTGGTTTTTCCGGCAACGTTGGTTGTACGATAACAGTGATACACAGCAATAGGGATAGCTGTAGTAGTGAAGAGTCGGCCTCGTGCTTGGATCCCCCGAATGCAATGGAAGCGCGGCAGAACAACGCTATGCTGAAATGCTCCTGCAGAGAAACCAATCTCAAAAGACAGTGCCTTTGCACCTCTTCATAGGCGCCGAGAGAGTGGACCCTTCCGTGTTAGAAAGATTGCTTATTACAGTCACTTGCATGGATATGATGGTATTTTCCCAGAAACAAAGGTGACTGGGGTAAACTGTGCGTCAGAAGAGGCCGTGGAAGGCCCAACGGTACCGACAGACCGCCGTCTCATCCTCAAACGGTATGCGTGTGTAGAGGGGCAAGTGGTCAGCTCACCGTTCTCCCATCCGTTGTCAGCTTTCGTGGCCGGAGCCGCTACCTCTCAGTCAAGCTCACGAGGGCGGAGGGCACCCCGCTTGCCAATAGGCCTCGGCAGACCCTGGCGGTCACCCATTCATTTGTTAGCCATGGCCGACAGCGCTTAACTTCGGTGATCCGACGGGAACCTGTGTTACCACTGCTACTACGCCGTTGGCTCATTGGAGTGACAAACCCAATAAATCATTATATTAGCCTGCCACGATCCGCCGGAGGTAGTGGGTCCCTTATACCAAAATACTCAGAAAGTATCCCAGAACAGTCTTTGAAAGTTTGTCGGGGAATTTCTGGTTCACCCTGTATATATTTCAATAGGTTCCGTGGTATAACGTTTTGGTGTTTTAGTAAATGTATCTAGTTTCACGGCATCTTTTCTTGTGCGTTAGACGCGTAGACGCTGACAAAACGGAATCTAATAGTAATGTGTGCTCTGACGTCTAGTATTGTTGGTGTCGTTCAGCAACGTGATCAGGGTAAAATGCGAAAGAAGAGACGCAAGTTGCAGACTCTTCACGTGGCGTTGCTAGTTGGTTAAGTTGCTAGTTCCATCATTCAGAAACGGTGGGCACACTAATTCATTATGATGCGGAACGCTAAATTTACCTGTTTAGTCATGAGGTTATGCAATTACATTTTCTGTCTATCTGCTTTTTCAAAGCTGTAAATGAAATGCCACCTTTCTGTAGGTGTGTTCTTTATTTGTTACCACATCGTGGTAAGACTGAGCAAGTCGCTACGCTCATTGAACTGTGATCACATTTTAACACAAAGCTTCTTTATTAAGTGTCCTACGTTATTTTCTGGAATTGCTGAGCTTGTTCTGCAGAAGTGATCGCATAGTACTAACGAGTAATTTTATCTCTTGCGTGCTCTTATACTTAATAAGACAAACTGAGAATTTCCCCAGTTAGGGTTGAGAGAAGTGGCATTCAGAATAGATACGGTTCTAATCCTCGTACGGGTATTCAGATGTAGATTTCACCTGGCTTTCGTAGATCAATTAAAGCAGATGCTGCGATAGCTGTCTTGAGAAAGACATTGTCGATTCCCCTCTCCTCTGTCCTTCTCTCCGAGCTTGTGCTCCCGTCTGTAATAATATCATCGTCGACAGGATGTTAAATATCCAGTCTTCCTAGTTTTCACTTCGCAGCAGTAGCAAAATACATCGACATCATAAGTACCGTCTTCGCAAAACACAAAAAAAAAAAAAAGAAAAATCCTAGGATGGTTAGGAAACGAAGTCTCTATTTCCTGAAAACCAACACGTTTTGCCTAATAACGCCATTTGGCGCGGGGCCAGCTCAGTTTCGAAACTAGCATATAGCGCGGTATGTTTATCTAAGACCGGGACCCGTGACAGGATTCGGCGACACGGACAATGTTTTAATTTATGGCTTCCGTGGCGAGGCGGCTTAGCTAAGGCGCACTGACACACTGTGTTGTGTAACTTTGGCGAGCGTGTGTGTGAGTGGGTGATGTTTTGCAGGGACAGAGGACAGGCAGAAACAGCTGTAAGTACCACGACGGAGAAAACAGATGTGGCAGTAAAAGCGCTGCAGCGGTTTGTAGAAGACGTCGTAGGAGAGTTAATAAATAGTTTGGAAAGATACGGTGTTAGCAGTTACATGACATTACATCTGAATTGTAAAGAAATGGAGAGACGAAAGTAGCAAACTTTTCAAACATGAGTAAACAGTAAGACGAGATTCCTCTAAAATGAACCCGATCTGAGACACTTCGGACAATGTCGGGGGTCAGATTCGAACCACAACTTACCGCGCCGTAATTTACTGGAACCGCGTGACCTGTGCGTAAACATCCTATACGTTCGAGATTCACTAACTACTTGTCGAACCCATACCAAACAGATTCGTTTCTGTGTTGCATTCCAAAGGTGGAACAACACGCTGTTAATCAGATGGTTATAGTGTAAATACGAGGCTTATTCGGAAAGTAAAGTCCGATTCGTAGCGAAATGGAAACCACTGTGAAAATCCGATGTAACTTTGCACAGATGTGTCGGGCAGTGTCTTGAGTGTACCTATCGATCGCTTCACGTCACTCTTTCCAGTTTAGAGCGCAAAGTGACCACGTAGAAATGCCTAAAACAACAGTGTCTCCCGCCAAGTATGTGAGAGATTTCGCCTGAAGCTATGCAGCCCACATAACGTAAACGTCATGCGTTTCTTTCTTCAAGACAATTCTCGGCCGCACTCTGCAGGGGCGATGAAGATGCTCCTGCAGCGTTTTCGATGGGAAGTGTTTGATCACCTACAATACAACCCTTAATTGGCTCCATCCGTTGTTTATCTCTGCTCACATGAACTGCTGGCTACAAAGACAACATTTTGGCACAAACAACCAGACCAGCGTAGAGAATTGGCGGAAAGCACAGGCTGCTGCTTTCTGTGACGAGGGTATTGGAAAGTTTGTACACCGCCAGGCCAACTGCCTAAGTCGGAGGGGCGACTGTTTAGAGAGGTAGCTGGATGGTGTGGCTAACTGTTGTGAATAAAACATTTTTGATTTTCGCTGTGGTTTTTATTTCGCGACCGAATTGACCTTATTTCCGAACAGCCCTCGTAAATGGCCAGCTGTGTGCTTTTGCTGTAACTTATGCAAGTAGCTTTGTTATCGTTTATAGCGTACTTTTTCAGTGCCAGATAACAAGTGACATATGTAACTAAAGCGAAATGAAGTATAAGGCAGACAACGGGCTAAATACAGCAAAGGAAATGTAAACAATTGATCCACGCGAATATGAAAATGTGACTCCTTCGCACCCGCTGTAGATGAAAATGGGGCTGCAAACAAATCATATCATAGCACAGAACAATCTCTCATTCAAGTGATTTGTCTGGTCTCAAACGTAAAAGATGGTGCCAGTGTACTGTGCAGTAGTAGGTAACTAAACTCTCTGGTTTGGTTGAACGTTTGTGGTGTCTGTGACCTTACAGTCACTAATGGAAAGTAAATATTATACAGTTTGCTTTTTACGAGGCTAACTTTAGATATGATGCCACACGGATGTCATCCGTGGAGTATGTAAATGTGAGACAGTAAATAAGTAAACCATGGTGTGCTGGTGAATTGGTTGTGATGGCTCCTTTAAGTAATAATCAGTAGATTTATCATACGTGAGATTTATCATCTATTACCCACACTTACTCTGTCGCATTTATTCTACTTACAAAGCGTTTATTTTTAAGCTCATCCGTTTCGGATATTTTAGAACCCTGCAACCAGTCATCTCCGTGCAAAATAGACTTACGCCACACCTTTTTGCAAGATCTTTGTTACAAGCAACAGTTGTATAGCACATGCTGGATGTTGGAAAAGTTTCGCTGTCACAGTGTAAATAAATACGGATTGTGTAGAAGCGTGTGAATTTATGTACCAACTGCTCATCAAAATGGAAGCAGACAGATGGACACTAACGAAAAAAGCCACCCATACTGTCGCAGAAAGTAAAAAGCTAAATGTTGGATCCATATCGACAAATAAACAATAGTCATGACGATATATTAAAGCGTGTTCCATCTTATTGTCACAGAGCCAGCAACCAGCATTATGCTAGAGGCAGTGATGTAACTTACAGAAAACCATCTGAAGATGAATCTGAAAAGGTTAGGTTCGAAAATCGGTTAATGGAATAATAAATAACTATTCAAAAAAGTGACTCACTGCAGTTTTATGTATTTACATGGCTTTATTTTTATTTTGTATGAATAACTCGCTTTGAGATATGTGACTCAAGTTTCTACGACAGTTCTGGTTCTTACAATACGACGTAAAGAAGCTGTACTCCATTTCATCGTTAAATAAATTAGAAGAACTATAGGAAACTACACCGAAACCAGCTTTCAGGAGCCACATTACGTATGAGAGAGAGAAATCGAGTACGATATGCCACCATTTCGTTGCCAGCGTTGAAGCAAGAGAGTTAAGAAATAATGGATGACGGTTTGATTTTTGTCTTACATTTTTCTCGAACAACGAGATGTGTTACTATAAAAAAAATCGAATGAGGTCTGTTACACGAGTAAACGTTCCTCATGATTTTCAGAGTTTGGTTTAGTTTTATACGATTATACCTTTAGTACTATAATTTTCACTGCCGCATATACTCGTTTCGTAATTTAACTGGCGCAGAAACTATAGGCACTGCAGAAACCGCATGTGGCGCACATAGCGTGTGCTGTTTATCCATCGGTGTCATTCAGAACATCACTGCAGGATGTAATGTCTTCGCAAGACAATAATCAATGTTCAACTGTTCCCCGTACTGTTTATCAGCTCGTACATTATGTCCCCAGTTCGTAGACAAGAGCTGTATGATCTTTAGGAATGATCAGTTGGCAAAAGTTATTCTACCTAGAGAGAATTCCAGTCGCGACCAATCGCGTTTAATTGTGGAGAAAAAGTTCGCACGGTGTCCTCATGTTACAGGTACTCGTTGAGGGTAGATTTCTTGATATGAGCGTAGGGTTCAGGCATTCATAGCAAACCAGGGGATATTTGGTGCTATTTTTCTGCTTCTAATTCTCGGCTTTCGCTGCTGCCCATCTAACGATCTAGGTGGCTATACTTATAGCCACCTTTATCATCAGATGGGCAGGTGTGAATCGTACTGACGGCATCTGTTCACTATACCCTTCATCTCGCTTTAAGCTTTTATACTGGTTGGGGTGAAATTCGTACGGACAGGTGCTGAGTGTTCAGCCGTGGAGAAAAAGAAAGAACCGCTTGCGTACGAAGATCATCTGTGTGCATATCATAAGTGCGACAATACTAAGCACATACTTCATCCTTTTCTCATTGAAAGGGTTCTGGAAAACAATCTGATACCAGTATAGAAGACGGGGAATTGAACTTAACTCCTCTCGAATACTAGATAAGTGCTTGACCACTCAAAAATTACTTACAGCCGTAAATTTTTCCATCGGCCAATACGTTGCTAGATACCTGGAGGGGGTGATATTAAACGTCTCCTGCACTCTTCACATCGAAGCAAGACGCGATTACATTCCAGGGTTTCGAGCCATAAAGCCCAAATTTCCTTGTTTTGTAATTCCTGTTATTTATTTCTGTCTATGTATATCAATGGTATTGCGAGCATGTATTATTTGTGGTACCAATTAATTCTTTATTATGTTTCAGGAGTCTTCGCCTACTTTGACGCTCATCTCGTCAAAGGTAAGTTCCTTGACAGATTGGCCTTTCTCCTTTTGAACTCTTTAAATGAACGTTCTTGCTCTTTCTGTCTCACTTTTCGCGTGCGTGTAATGCGTGAATGTACTTCCGCAAGAATGTCATTCCCTGCACTCAACCACTCGGCCACGCTTGCTCTGGCCTTGAGAGAAATTATGATGTATATACTGTATGACTTTCCTTGGCACTAGTAGGATGATGTCACGCAAGCATGCTCAAGTGACTAGATATTCCCAGATCTCTTGCCTGAAAAATATTCGGAGGAATCAATTTGTTGAAAATTTATTATAGACGGGGATGTCAAAACGCAGGCATTAGTTTTATCACATGAATTTTACAGCTTGAGGTTATTTTTAATCCATCTTTATTTTTACTAACTATGAATGTAACTTCCACAAACAAATTAATATACATATTATAAGAATGTACACAAAGTCGATTGATCGAACAGCTTTATATGGAAGATATAGCATGCAACCAGAAACTTTTAACATGCTCTGTTTGTCTTTTCCATATATACACATTAACAAAAGTTTTTCATCATCCCTTCTCGTCTTAATTCATGCCACAGAAAACAGAAATTGGCTCTGAGGCATGCGGAAAAATTCATTTGCAATGTGTCCAGATCACCAAATCAAATAAACAAATATTCAGTAAGGACAGAATCGTCTGTTTTTCATGTGGGTTTTTCACAGTACTGCTGAGCAACGTCAGTATGTGGTGGAACGACCCCTTGTTTGGATGCTGGCTTGAATCCGACGTGGCATTCCGTGGATGACGTCATCAAGCCAGCACTGGTCAGACTGCCACACCCTTCAACGGCGATTCTGAGTAAGGTGCGCAGAGCACTTTGCCGTTGCCGACATCCTAAAATCGGTGCTACGCATGTTCGACTGGGTGCATGTCCGGGGAACAGGCAGACCACTCCATTCTGGTGATACTAGTGTGCTGAAGGAACTTGTACGTGAAAACAGAACGACGAGCACACGATTTATCATCCATGAAGATGAAAGTGTCAGAAAAACGTTGAGGCTACTGTTCCGCTGTTGATTGCAGAATCTCGCCCGTGTAACGCAGTGCAGTGAGACTGCCTCAACAAACACGAGAGTTTTACGATAGCGGCATGTACTGTCATCCCAGAACAACACTTCACCACCACCTTGTTGCACATGGGACGCCGTGTTCGAGGCGTTTGATACTCTTGAGTTGTCTCCAAACATATTGTCAGTAATTATGAGGGCACAACGGTTTCGCCCGTAAGCAACATCCGACGCCGATCCTGAGGCGTCCATTCTGCATGATTTCTTGTCCATATGTAGCGGCGTCCAAAGTGTTGCGCTGTACGATGTGGTGCTCACCACGGTCGTCTGAAATGCAGATTCTCATCATGCAATCGTCTCTTAAGAGTTTTCTTCGATGCATGATGTCCTGTAGTCTCTTCGAATCCCGTTTTCTATTCAGGAGCCGTCTTACTACGGTGCCTTAGGCTAAAAAATAGTAGATATCGATCATCCTGTGCACCTGTCGAACGTGGACTGCCTGTGTGGTGTTAAGTCCTCAACACTACTTGTCAACTGGCACCCACTTCATGTCCGCACCACACCACTTAGACTCCGGTGCACACGTGGAGCAACTTCATCAGCTGGGAAGCCTTCTGCTCGTAACGTGACGATGCGGATCCGACGACTGGTAGCGACTGTCCTTCACGGCATGATGGATGTTTACTCTTCCATAGACGTCGCTACTGCGCCCATAACAGTGCGCTATTTACAGTTGAAATGCTGCAATCCATTCCAGCTTGGCGCTCTACCCACAGGTAGCGCTCATGGTAACAGTGTGTATGTTTACAAACAACTTCAGGGATCACCCTCCGATCGGTAAAGTAATAGTGACAATAACAAAACACCTGCACGACATATCGGGGTGATGCAAAACTTTTGTTGATGTTTGTACGTCATTATGGCTTTTGCATTCCCTTGGGTTGCCATATTGAATCATCTTTTTCAGTACGTTAACACCCCTCTCACTTTGAACGTTATCAAATACTGTAGTTGGAAATTGTCACAACGATGCTTGGTTTAGAAAATTTGTACTTGACAACATTTGGTACTTCAGTGATGGACTGACTAACTTGCTATGAATACAATGCTGTATGATTTGTAAATCAGACACTGTACAATAATTCAAATGATAAGTGACTTACTTCTCCGCTCACAACTGCTGAGAATGTTGGAAAATTGTGAAATAATCTAAAAATGTATGGGAGGCGATAATGCGTTGTAATATCTAAGTGAATGTAAGATAAACTAAGTGTTTATGCTGACAAAGTAGGAGTGAAGTTGATGCTCGTATACAGAGCTTTACTGAGTCTATTAAGATCTTCCTCCCTACATTTAAAACATTTAATAAATCTAACATGTTAAGGTAAAGGGCCTTGTGTTACATGTATTATGCGTTGCACAATAAATTAGTTTCCTTTGTTGTCAGAGTAATGAACAAAATGCAGATTACAATAATCATTATACATGACGCTTACTCGCTACTCCACCTACAGTATGTTACCTCGAACTGAACGAGAAGAGAGACAAGTACGAAATAAAGGCTTCGAAATTAACACGGCAGTATTGCATAGTTGCAGAAATGACGTGAGGCCCGTACGTAACAGAGAACATTGTCATAACCGCATAAACAAAAATTAACATTTACACTTTTTTTTCGGAGATTCTTACGTGCAAGAAGTGCTAAATTAATTATACGGAGATCAGGAACGGTAATTCATAGAGAATGATGTAAGAAAGTGTAGAGGGATGTCGTAGTTGAGGGAATAACGTGAAGTATATTAGTTTGCGTGAATCTGAACACTATTTGCGCATATGTGATTAAATTATATGCAGTGGTATGTAGAATAAACACAAATTATGTTTACAGCACAATCGTTCAACGTATTTATTTTCTCCACGGGTTGATTTTGATGCGCACGTTTTGGTTCCGATGCAAGTCTTGAGACGGAGCCAGCTCGTCCCTTGACCGAAGAACCGTTGGCCTTTAGGGCTACACGCACAAGTCCTCCGGCGTACAAGCAACACGTTGGCGGGGTCACGACCTCCCTACATCTCGCAGCAACTAAAAGCAGCTGCACACAGCGGCTATTCGTACCCGCGTAGAACCTCTCCACACTTCATGCCAGAGTGTTTTACGGTATTCGTGCTGATTATGGCCTTGTCTACGGGAGAAGGGCATTACACGTTATTATACTTGTTCTTGGAACAGCGGTTCTAGACAGCAAAATTTAAGGCGTTCCAGACATAGTACAGTTCCCGGTCCTTCTCGTTTTGCGTCGTTAAAAGCACATATGAGTTCATACTTAGAACATGTAACGGATGACATTTAAGTGAAGGAAAAGAAAAAGTCCAATAGTAGATAGTATAAACTGTTTTGAGATGTCTTGTGTACAACTGCAAACATGTTATACACTGTTTTTGTCTTTGTTGATAGGACGGCGAACTACTTAATGCGTTTCCGAATTCAGGCAAAAGTTCTGCTGCACATTGACAATCATTACTTTAATCCACTGGTGGAAAATGGAATCTCACCATCAGAAAGACATTAAGGTAGAGAAATAAAGTTTACGCGAAACAATTATCTAGGTAACTCAATTATTTGATTCAAGTTTTTTGGTAACGATTTACATTATGCACGAGAAGAAATATCAGCTGGTAGTACCTTAATACGCGAAATGCTTCTTGCAGTTAGCTCAGTAACAATTAATGCTGGTAATGGATGACTGAATTTGTCGTCTGATAATGCCCCGTGGCTATACGTGTTGAATGGGAGAAAGGTCTGGTGACCTCACAGTCCAGGGCAACTAGTCGGCACTTTGTGAAGCTCAATGGGAGACAGCAGCAGTGTGAAACACGCATCATCCTGTTGGAAATCAGTCCCTTGGATAGTGAGAATGAATGGGGGCACAGACGGTTCAGTCGCTGGTCTGACGAACAAATGTGCTGTCAAAGTTTTTGGGGGAAACATCGAGAACGCTCCTGCTGTTACACAAAACCGTTTCCCATACCACTCTCCTGGTGTAGGTCGAGTGTGCCTACGTCACAGACATCTCGCTTCCAGTCGCTCACCTGGCCTCGTTATTACCAACGCACGACCGTTGTTGGCACAAACACATGTACACCTCTCCTCTGAGAACAGAACAGATCTCCATACCGTTTTCCAGTGAGCTCTATGTCGACACCACTGAAGCTGCAAATGGCAGTGATTCAAAGTTAGTGGCATGAACACCACAGGGCCTTTGGCTTGGACCTGCCCGCCAAGAAGTTGACTGGTTACAGTTCACGGTGACACTCTGGTGTCAACAGGATCTCGACATAGCTGCTGCAGGTGCAGTATGATGAACCACAGCCATGCAGCGAATACGGTGGTCTTTCCCACCAGTAGTGGAGCGTGTGCAGCCGGTCGCCGTTCTTCACGAAGTAGTGGCTTCCCAGGATCATCGTTGCCGACAGTGATGCACTGTGGATACACTCCTGCCAGGTCGTTCTGTGATATCGCAGAAAGCAGATCCACCTTCCCGTAGCTCTACCACATGGTCTCGTTCGCATTAAGTAAGGTACTAGATACCACCATCTTCATCTGGTTGATGTCTTGTTCGATTCACAATGTCCTCATAACGTCAAATCTTGACGACATACGCAGCGTACATTGCATGTTTATAGTAGAGTGCTGTGTTGCGTCATATTGGCGATATTAACGTTGCTCTTACTGTACAAGCGAGAAAGTTGAAAAGGTGTCATTTTTCAGATGTATAAACTCACCCGCCAAATTTTGTTTATATAGTACTAATCATTCTAAGTGCTGGGAGTTCAATTTCTTTCGGTGTGCATGTGACGTACATACTGTCCATGGATAATTAGTAAAGAACAGAACTCGTGTGAAAATCAACTGGTGGAATGAGCGGCTCATGAAGTGGATAACAATTCATTTCCATTTCAGGAATTCTGTCAGTCACCGGATGCTGCCACTTCTTTGTCGTGCAAGAGTACTGTATGATACTATGGTTTAATGGTGTGTTGTTAACCAAAAATTGTGAGAGGGTCTGCCGTTTTTAATACTGGTGCGTACCTTACGTTCTGTGGCACTGACAGAGCAACGATCTCGAATTACTGTATGGCATGATCATTTGTTACAATTAAGCGTGTGTATCGTATCGGGGCTCGAATATGGAAGCAACACTTATGGGACTTCAGTTGGAATAAAGCTGTTTGCGGGACATAGGTGTATAGGTTTGAGTCTTGGTCCGGACACAATTTTAGCTTGTAACAAACGATGAACGGCAGTGTAGGTTCCTTCAATACGGTTTCATTTAATTTGCCATATATGGCCACCGCTGCAGAAGCGAATAGGTTTTCGTCACTCACAATCATTGCTGAAAAAAAAGTAACATTACTTTTAACCACGATTATCCTTGAACTCGGTGTTGTTGAAAGCGAAAACTTTCTCAAGGAATCTGATATTCATTCGATAGTGTGCTTGAAGCTTCACGTGATAAGGATACACGGAGCAGTGTAAGACTGGCGAAGGTTATTAAATGACGGTGACTACAAGTACAGGAGGTTGTTTCTTATCGAAACGAAGACACCTTTCCGCCACTATTATTAACTCAGTTTGTTTTAATCAAGTAACGGGGTAGCATCTTTGCCAACTAAACAGATCTACGTGGATGCTGGGTTAGATCCCAGCCACTGCTTAAATTCTGAATAAAAATCATCTGCAACGACGCCCAAAGATTTCCAGTATAAGCAATCACACTCGTTCTATCAACGACCTTGTCAAAGAGGGCGGAGGACCCGACGGAATCTGTCAGTCCCTGGGCACCCTCTTGCCCTTGGAATGGTAAACTGCCCTTAAACGCGGAAGAATTAGCAACGACCAATGGTACGAGGATGCAGAAGGCAATGGAAACCACTGGATTAACGACACATAATGTGTATCCATAAAACATGTTGCCTGTAATTGAAAAAGTGTCGTTATGATCTTTCCATTGACAAAAAATTCCGGGTTACTTCCCCATTTGGATCTCGGCAAGGCGACTGGTAAGGGAAGAATAACTATGGGAAAATAATTGGCTAACCAACAAAAAGATAACATTCTACGAGTTGGAGCGTGGAATGACCAAAGTTGTGAAGGTGATAATTAAACAGGAAAATCTGAAAAGGTTAACGTAAAGACTCTGTTTAGATGTAGTTGGGGTTAGTGAAGAGAAAGGGAATGAAGACAAGGATTGTTAATCAAAAGAATAAAGGGCAGTATCAATAGCAGCAGAAAATGTATGACGGATGTTGGATTCGTCATGAATACGAAGGTTGGCCAGTGAGTTACTTTGAACTATTCTGTGATAAGATTATTCTCATAAGAATCGACATTAAACCAACGACAAGAGCAATAGTCCGGATATATCTATGTCACAAGCAGAAGATAAATAGGCAGAGTCAGTACATCTGAGCACTGAACGAGTAACTCATGTATGCAAGGGGAAGTGAAAATCTAATAACCACAGAGAATTGGACCGCTGTGGTAGGTAAAGGCATACGGCGTAGAGGTGTTGTAGAAAATGAGCTCTGTGGTTGGACTAAGAGAGGAGGAAGTCCAATTGAGTTCTGCCATAAATTTCAGTTAGTAATAGCTAATACATTTCTTCCAAAATCGCAAGAGGAGGAGATACATTTGTAGAAAGACCTGGCCGCAGGTGAATATACCAACTGGTTATGTTATGATGAGACGAGATTCCGAAATCAGATATTGAACCGTAAAGCATATTCAGGAACAAATACAGGCTCAGACCACAATTTAGTAGCAATGAAGAGTAGGTTTATATTCAAGAGAATTGTCAGGAAGAATTACTGTGGGAAGAAGTGGGATCCCGAGGGACAGAGGTATGATGAGACGCGTTTGAAGTTCTCTAAGGTTGTAAATACTGCGGTAATGAATACCACAGCAGGTAGTTCAGTTGAAGAGGAATGGACATCTCTAAGGAGGGCGGTCACAGGAGTTGGACAGGCAAACATAGGTACAAGGAAGATAACTGCGAGGGAGCAGTGGATAACAAAAGAAATACTTCAGATTTATCGATGAAAGAAGGAAGCACAAAACTGTTCAGGGACAGACGGGAATACGGCAATATAAGTCACTTAGGAATGAAATAAACGCCACGTGCAGAGAAGCCGAAACGAAATGGCTGCAGGAAAAACATGCAGAAATCGGAAAAAGGATGTTCGTCGTAAGAACAGATTCACATATTGAGAAATCAAAACAATCTTCGGCGAAATTAGAGAAAAATGTGGCAATACTAAGGATGCAAGTGCAACTCAACAGTTTACTGCAGAGAAGAGAGTGCATACGTAGAAAGAGTACACTGAAAGCCTCTATGAGGTAGAGGAACTGTCTGCCGACGTGACACAATGAAGTAATAGGCGTCGATTCAGAAGCGTTCAGTATTATAATCAGGTTTAGACAGAGCCCCGGAAGACTTGTACTCAAATATGTCAGAAAGAATAAATCACATTCATCAGAATTTCTGAAAGTATTGTGGGAAGTGCTAACCATGCGTCTAATCAAATGGGGTGTAGAACCTACGAAACTGGAAGCGTATAATTAGAATTTCGGAAAATATCAACTACGCATCCAGAAACTAACAAGGGCAGTTAAGTGCGAGAATAACCGCACAATCAGCTTAACAGCTCTTTTGGGGAAGATAAGGCTATCAGACCGCAGTTCAGACCTTACTCTTAATAACTAAGGGAAAGCTTAAGAAAAGTCAAGACTCATACGATTTACAGACTTTGAAATAACTTTGGATAACGTAAGTGGCTGCAGGATGTTCAAAATTCTCTGGAATACCTGTAGTATAAGGTATTAGTTACAGCGAAAGACGAGAAACATGTAACCAGCGAAAAAAATGCTCCTGTCAGAGCACAAAAAAGGCGAATATGCTCCTGTTTAAAAGTCTCTGACTGAAAAGTGGGGTACCAGCTACCGAATTCTACCTCCTCAGCGCCGTTAAAAATGTTCCCAAAAATTTCGGCATGCGAACATATTCACGCTTTTTTTTTTTTAACATGAAATTCACCTCTCATTGCCACAAGATTCCTTAAATGTAATTCGCTCACAGCAAACTAGTTCATCTCTGTAAGTCCACTCACACTTATCGATTCTCACTCACTCATTCAGCCCAACTCATTTTCATTATCTGCATGTGTTTCTCTGACTGCCGCTGTCTCCTGTCTCATGCCCACTGACTACTACTAGTACTGTCTCCTCCCATTTTCTCTGTCTTCCTTACTGCTTCTCATTCATTCCTTCCCACTAGTGTTACCTCTTCTCACTGGCACTATCTCTCTCTTCCCCTTTGTCTTTTCAGAGATTCTGTCTCTCATTATCACTGACTCTCATCCACTTCCTCTGTCTCTTTATTCATCTTCTACTGACACTGTCTCCTTCGCTCTTTTCGTAACAACATTCTACCACTGTCAACTATGTTCCATTACCACTGAGTCCCTTTCTTTCTATCATACTCTCATTATCTCCTTAGCTCTTTCTATAGCACAATCACTGTCTACTATCTTCCGATATTTGTAACTTTTCCGTCTCTTCCCTAAGGCCAATGTCTCCTTCTCTCTGAACATAAAAGAGCGCGAACATCTTCGCATGCCAAAAAATTTGGAAACATATATAAAGGTGGTAAAGAAGGTAGAATGAGGCTGCTGATATCCCACTTTTCAGTCAAAGCCTTTTAAACAGGAGCATATTCGCCTTTTTTGTGCTCCGATAAGAGTACTTTTCCTTTGGTCCCTTCTTTTGCCTGCCGCAGTGGGGTACGTCACCCATATGAAAAGAATTTTATCTGTACGTAAAATTTTGATAGTTTACTTACGTGGAGTAGAAATAACGCAAAACTAAATTTACACCTTAGACTGGATTTTTCGTGCGCAACAGTTTTGCACGTGCTTCAGTACAACACTCTGTTCCCCAGAACTTTTCTGATGATAACAGAGACACTTTACAGCATATTTCTCCGTGCTACGTCAGTTACATACTATCTTTTCGTCTCTCATCGGATGCTACACACGCGTATTTTACAGGTACAGGTAGGTTAACTTTGAACAACTGTATCTCAAAAATGAAGAAGGATATCAATAAAATTTCCGAGACTGTTCCAGATCGGTATCTTAGGAATATATCGTAAATATTGCACCCGTTTGTCGTGCATTAGCGTCATGGACTCTGCGGCTCGATTTTGATACCCAAAAACAGTATTTGGGATGTTTCCCCATCATGGGTAAAGATTTTTGAAAACAGGAAGACGGCACTCCTACATAAATGAGAATATAACGTTAAAATTTGAGCAATCTGCTGCGGTTATTTATTATTTATATTTTGCCCTCACGACCGTTACAGCGTGTATTAAAAGCAAAGCGCCACTGGTATGCGGCTGGAGCGAAATCTGAACGGACATCTCCTTTCAAAGGTAGAAACACGCCTGCCAATTTTCATTTATGTCGCAGTCCACCCCGATAGCCCTTGGGTAACTTCGTCGGCCTCGGTACTCGGTAGATGCTAAAGTACTTACTGTATAATAATCGGTATGTTGAATAATCATTTGGTTTGAAAGCCGCCACGGTAGCTCAGCGTGTTCGGTCAGAGGGTTTAGTTACCCTTTGTAATAAAAAAAAACTGAGTGAACGGATGTACTAACAACCTGAACGCCTGTCATCGGACGTCCGCCACGAACAAATTCAACGAACGATATAGAACAAAATGAGATAAAAAAAGATAGCTGAATGCTCAGCGTGACGAATTACCGTCCTACGGGCCCGGGTTCGATTCCCGGCTGGGTCGGAGATTTTCTCCGCTCAGGCACTGGGTGTTGTGTCGTCTTCATCATCATGTCATCCCCACCCGGCGCGCAGGTCGCCCAATGTGGCGACAAATGTAATAAGAGCTGCACCAAGGCGGCCGGACCTGCCCCGTAAGGGACCTCCAGGCCAATGACGCCAAACGCTCATTTCCATTTATGTCCCACAACTCCTCCTTGGTGCCGAGATTTTTTTCCGTCAGTGTATTTGTGCAATCACAACACGAAGGCAAGACACCGCCATATAAACACTAATTGTTCTGAAGCTGTTTGGGCGGTCAAAAGTACTCCAGTTTTGCAGAGTTGCTTGACTTACTTTGCGCTTCCGTGACATACCATGCAGTGAGCAGAGACGTATGACACCCGCATATTGTGTAGTCTGGCTGTTGTACTTTCTGTTATTGTTCTGATAATATACAAAATGGAGTGTTTAAACTAAGGGATATTATGACGAGTTCGTATATTTTCTAATAAAATAAGCAACACATAATTACATATGTATTAGGTAGGATTACTTTGCATACACAAAGATACGTAAGTATGTGGCATTGTTTTCAGTTCCATATACATTAATAGATTACGTTAGGCGGATTATACGAGTACAAGTGCTAAATGTTTTTAAAATGCTACCACATACAACAAAATTTTGGTGTACTAGGTATTTATTACGTGATAAGGTTAGTACAAATGTTACTCTCAAATACTGTTACAGCATTCAGTATTTCCCACCGTTCTAGTACTTATTTGCATACATATCAATGTCTAACTTATAGGTAATGAGAGCAGCATTTTTATGATATAGTCATTTATTGAGCTATAGCCTGTTTTTAGGATGTGGGACGTTATAGCATATTTAACGGCTCTGTTTAATGTAAAACAGTCAATTTGTTCTTATTAGGCCAATGTACCATACTTGACACTGGCCAAAGTGACCTTGTATAAAACTAACTGTCCAAGCTTAAGTTTCTTTTCGTAGATGCTATCCTCAGTGAAGATGACTTGTAATTACAGGATCATTCGAACAGAACGAACAGTATGTCGAGCGCAGAATACAGAGTGGCAATAAATCGAAGAAAGTCGAAAATAATAAGAAGTGCCAGAAATGAGATCACCAACGAACTTGAGAGTACATAGTAGACGAGGTGAAGGAATTCAGCTTCCTTGGAAGCAAAGTTACATACGACAGACCGAAGAAGCTAGTCGTAAAAAGCAGATTAGCACAAGCAAAGAGTTCTTCCCTGGCAAAAAGAAGTCTAGTAGGCCTTAATTGGAGGGAGAAAATTCTGAGAATGTAGATTTGGAGATCAGCATTGTGTGGAAATGCATGTTCTGTGGGAAAACCGTTAATGGAGAGAATCGAGCATTTGAGACGTAGTGTTATAGAAGGATGTTAAAATTTAGGTGGACCGATAAAATAAAAAATGAGGAGTATCTCTGCAGAATAGCCGAGGAAAAGAATATATGGAAAAAACTGACAAAAAGAAGAGACAGTAGGATACGACATGTTTTGAGGCATTATGGAATAACTTCCGTGATACTGGAGGCGGCGCAGGCGACTGATGAAGAAGAAAAAGAAAAAACCATTATCGATTTAAATGGAAAAGATTCTTCCTCAGACAGCAGTACTTGTTTTATGCAAGTTATACGATGTTCTATTGTTGACAATGCCAACGCACACTTCGCGGCAGAATGAATGTTTAGGCTGTGACTAACCCATTTGGCGCAAAACACTTTCTCTCAGAGGAGTACGTTCAGTGAAATTATGGAAGTACAAGACTGATAATGCAATAGCGATTTTTTTAATCAATTCGTTCCTTACTCCAGACACGACAGGGTATAGAAAAATCCGATTGTTTGTTAAAACCGAACCTCATCGAGCTAGGAACAGGGCATAGAGGTTCCCAATTAGAAATATTAATTTGGAAGGGTATTACTAGTTTCAGCATTATAAACGAGGGAAACATCCGAAAATCTTGGTCAGAAACAAGGACTGAATCTGTCTGTCGCAATACGCCCCATATAAAATAATGAAGACTAGGGAGGGTAAATACATCTATTAGTATGCGCAGCAAAGTAAGATCAGTCGCTCGTCACGAGTGCCCTGAAATGTACCGGACAATAACCGTCACTGGGATGTGTTGATGCCTTTAATCCCCTGTCCTGTAGTGTACGCAGACTGTTTGAGATCTTGCCCGTAGTAGCGCTCGGATCCTTTCAGTCAGACACCAGGCGGCGCATAAAAGACTTCTAACGGGGAACATTTGGGGTAGGATTTCCAGTAGGCCATTTATAACGAATCAGGCAAAAATGATGACCTACATCCATGTATTTGTGTATTTGTGTATTTGTGTGTGTGTGTGTGTGTGTGTGTGTGTGTGTGTGTGTGGTGTAGTGATAATTCGTCTGGTTGTTTCTTAGGTGGAAAGCAACAATTTACACGCTGCCTGAAAGTCTTATTACTTGGTGAAGTTCGCAATTGCCTTCCTTCGCTGTAAGACATTACACATTCGCACAACTCGAAACGTTCTTTCGGTAATTGACCCTAAATAACGAAAAGTGTGAGGTCTTCCACATGAGTGCTAAAAGGAATCCATTAAGCTTCAGGCCGTAAATTGCACTAAATACCTAGGAATTACAGTTACGAACAACTTGAATTGGAGGGAACACACAGAAAATGTTGTGGGGAACGCTGCCAAAGACTGCGTTTTATTAGCACTTAGAAAATGTAACAGATCTACTAACGAGACACTACGCTTGTCCGTTCTCTTTTCGAATATTGCTGCGCGGTGTGGGATCTTTAGCAGATAGGATTGACGGAGTACATCGAAAAAGTTCAAAGAAGGACAGGACGTTTTGTATTATCTCGAAACAGGGAAGAGAGTGTCACTGAAATGATACAGGATTTGGGATGGCGATCATTAAAACAAAGGCGTTTTCCGTTGCGGAAGACTCTTCTCAAGAAATTCCATCACCAACTTTCTCCTCCGAAAGCGAAAATATTTTGTTGACGCCGACCTGCATAGGGAGAAACGATCACCATGATGAAATAAGGGAAATAAGAACTCGTACGGAAAGATATAGGTGTATGTAGACGAGTATGTAGAATCGCATGGATTCCCCCTCGCGGCCACAGAAAATTCCACACGCCCGGTGCATGTCGTGTTCGTGACGCGCTCTGCTTACTCGGATCTGACGTCAGCATGACGTGTCAGTCGATGCGACGACGGCAGTCGCCGACTTTGGAGACCACTTTACGGTACGTACTGCTCCGACCATTTACTCGGAAGCGTTTCTGGGCGGGCCCAGATTAACTTTCCGCTTTCCGACACTACTAAAACCGCTCTGAACAACATTCGCCATCTTCGCTTTCACTCATCAGACAGAATGAAAATTATTTCCACTCTACAGTCAACAATTAAAGCATCGAAGCCCCTCTAATTGGTTTCACAGATATTCCGTGATGTTAACAGTTCATATACCACCCTCAAATGGCACCAAGCAACTTTGCCGACAATTCCACAACAGTGAAACAGGAATACATACCGAAGTCGATGGACGTGCGACTCGGTAGCTGCGGGGTCAGTGCGGACCATTAAAAAGCGAAGTGGCTCGCTTTCGATTCCCAGGTCGGACATTTCCTCCGCTCGGGGACTCAGTGTCGTGTTGTTCTTACTTCCGTATCGTCATAATTACTATTGAAATGGCTGAATAGGGACAGCCAAAAAGCCAATAAATTGAAAAAAAAAAAGAAATCGACAGACAAGCAGTTACAAACACCACACTCAAATTTGCACGGTCACAAATGGTGTGTTTGCTGGTTTCAGATACGCCTATCCTAGCCCGCCACTTTCATCCACCACAACCTCCAGCTAGATAATGGCTGAACGCTCTCATACAAAATGCTTCTTCCTATCGGACACGTGTTCGGTCACTAAAAGGCACCAGTCGCGCAGAAAACCAGGAAGGGACTAAACAGCATTTAGCTTCCGTGGACAGGAACGCACTTCTGATTCTTCTTGTCTTTCTGCATTTGAAAAGTAACTTTGTTGCTCGCTAATGCCACCAACTTCCCCCTTCAGCTAAAAATTTTACAGAACCAGCTCCCTCAACTATCTCAACTGTGTGACAACTGAAGGCCGACAACCCCATTCTGGGAGCTCTTAACCGCTTCACGAAACTATTTAACATCATGCCCTTTCAGCTTTTCCGCCACTAAGCAACAGGAGTAAAATATGGGCATTTTGCTAATAGCGTTTCGATGAAGCGTTTGTTACTGCCAGAACTTCGAGAAGTTCCTTTTCAGTAAAAACTAAACTACGTCCGAACAGAGCTGGAAAGGTCGAACGGTACCAACCGACCACCGTGTCATACTCAGCCAACAGGCTTCACTGGATGCGGGTATGAAGGGACATGTAGTTGAACGCACCGCACTCCCGGCTTTTGTCGGGTTTCGTGACCGGAGCCGCTACTTCTCAGTCAAGTAGCTCCTCAATTGGCCTCGCAAGGGCTGAGTGCATCCAACAGTGCTCGGTAGACTCGGACGGTCACCTGCTCAAGCATTAGCCATGCCCAACTGCGCTTGACTTCGGTGATCTTACGGGAACCGATGTTACTACTGCGCCAAGGCCGTTGGCTCCTTTCCAATGGGTATTCGAATACACCAGTCACTTCGCGAAATCGCAAGCCTCTAAACCATTTCACTTGGCTCCAATCACAGCCGTTTTAGGAGGGCTAGGGAAGGACCATCCCATTGTCATCTGACGAAGCTGTAGCCTCGTTCACCACGCTACTGGAAACTGGCTCTAGTGTTCCCAGTAGCGAAGAGGACGAGCACTCTGGCGCTGCAACAACATGTTGACCACAGAAGCGTGTGCCACCATCTGATTAAGGATCTGTGGTCAGTAACGCACTTGTTTTATAAAAGTAAATAGAGTGAATAACAGTAACCACTTGCTGTCTCCATTCACTAGGAAATTGCTTGAATCGTACTTAAAGTTCAGAAGCTCTTCTAGTTCGACCGATCACAGTTGATGAGTTGCTTTGACGATGCGCTGGGTCAGAAAGGTGGCGAACCGTGACTTCTGGTAAAATATTCCTACAGCTGTGTTCGAGGAGCAAAACATGCGGCAACAAGTCCAAAGGTAAGTGTGTTAAGAAGACATGCTCCGCGGCGGAGTTCGCCGTGGAGGCTGAACGTTCAAAACAATGTTATGAATAGTGCGTCAAAAATAATTGTCCTAATTTGAAATCAGAGTTGATAACTCGGAACACAATAGGCAATCAGAGGTCACTTACGAGCAAGACAACAAGCGGCGCGGCCGGCGTTGTGTAACGCCGGGCGTTACGGAGCCGAGCTGGCCCGCGCTGTTTCCTGCTGCCTTGGCTGCTCTAGCCTGTGTGCAGGTGTGTTTGTCTTCCAATCACGGTTGCAGCAGCACTCGTGGAAACCACCTGCCGAGGTGGCGTGACGTCATCGCTACGTCTGGCAGAACGAAACGATGGCGGTAGCTGTGGAAAATTCGCGTTAAAAAGTATATAGGACAGTATCGGAACTTAGCGGCACTGCCTGGCAATTGATATCGCCAGAAGGCAGCTACGAAAGTATAACAAACATCAAGCACATGACTGAAGCGGAACTGATTCCAGCATGAGAGAAGCGACTTTTCGCTTCAGACTGTAGTATCGAAGACACAAAATAAAGTCAGTCCTAAATTCTTCAATTTGCTCAGAGGACAATTAGGAAATTGTGCTTTTAATAAGTTTTTATACCAGTTGTCCTGTTGATTTAGCGTCAGGAGTCTACGATTGTCATGCGAATGACTGTAATAAATAACTGTCTAATGAAATGTTATGTTCTTTGTTGCCGGCCGGTGTGGCCGAGCGGTTCTAGGCGCTACAGTCTGGAACCGCGCGAGCGCTACTGTCGCAGGTTCGAATCCTGCCTCGGGCATGGATATGTGTGATGTCCTTAGGTTAGTTAGGTTTAAGTAGTTCTAAGTTCTAGGGGACTGATGACCACAGAAGTTAAGTCCCATAGTGCTCAGAGCCATTTGAACCATTTGAACCTGCCTCGGGCATGGATGTGTCTGATGTCCTTAGGGTAGTTAGGTTTAAGTAGTTCTAAGTTGTAGGGGACTGATGACCTCAGATGTTAAGTCCCATAGTGCTCAGAGCTATTTCAACCATTTTTGTTCTTTGTCTTCGTGAACCAGAGGTTGTTTAAATATGTTTATGCCAGGCATAGGCGCTAATTTTGAGTCCGATTAAACTAAAGTCATTGCAGTTTCTTTTTTAATTCAAATTCGGTTAATAATATCAATTTTGTCAACTGTGGCTGAAAGAGTTTAGTCCAGCGCTCATGTATAGCGTACCATCAAGTCGCACCGACAGGGTTGCGGAGTCTAACGCTCCACTCTACAGCTCGGTCACCTCTCCGTGCACCAAGAGACGGCCTTACAGATTTGAAACTTCGCTCAGGATATTCGCGTAAGGAGTGGTTGTCCGGAACTGCAGTTCATAAACTCCATTCCTCTTGCTTGTTAATTTTAGTGATGATAATTTCTTTCGCAAACTATATTCGAAATCGCTAACTTCTAACGTAAGGGATCAGTACTAACGTTAGTTTTAATGAACTCGGCTTCGGAGACTGGTATGAAACCCTTAGAATTACTGTTGAATGAAATAAAGAGGATAACATTTGCGTCAGAGGTAAGCAAAAGTGATGAACTGTGTCAGAGACAGAATTGGAACTGTCGTTGTAAAATTCAGACAATACTCGTGTCAGTTATAGAAGATTTGAGTACGTAGTTAAACCGAAAGAAGTACATAAAAAACACAAGTCAACCAGACGTTCAACGACAAAAAAATTAAGTATAAACGAATAATGATCTGGAACCAATAAGGAAGCTTCATTATCTACAAGTCTAGAGCACAACCGGTGCACGAAACCGAAGTTTTAAAAGTACGGAAAATGTGACAAAAGGAACCCTCTTAAACGCTGTGAATAGAAGGATGTTACATTACAAACAGAGTGATAAGTACGAGATGGGACAGGCGAGGGGAGGGACAGAGAATTCATCGTCTAAGAGGTCGAAGAGCATACAAATTAATTGTACACTTGTGTGCAGCAATAGCTAACGTAGGGTTGGAGGGAATAATGGTGAGTGGAAACAAATGATTGATATTTGTAAGTTAATTTATTGAGACCATAGACCGTAAGCACGCAATAATTACAACACAGAATAAAATGGTAACAGCAATTAACATACACTGAAGAGCCAAAAAGCTGGTACGCCTGCCTAATATCGTGCAGGGCCCCCGTGAGCACACAGACCTGCTGCAGCACGATGTGGCGTGGACTCGACTAATGTTGGAAGTAGTGCTGGAGGGAACTGACACCATGAATCCTGTGGGGATGTCCATACATTCGTAAGAGCACGAGAAGGTGGAGATCTCTTCCGAACAGCACGTCGCAAGGCATCCCAGATATGCTCAATAATGTTCACGACTGGGGAGTTTCGTGGCCAGCTGAAGTGTTTAAACTCAGAAGAGTGTTCCTGGAGCCACTCTGTAGCAACTCTGGACATGTGAAGTGTCGCATTGTCCTGCTGGAGTTTCGCAAGTCCATCGGAATGCACAATGGACATGAGTGGAGCAGGTGATCAGACAGGGTGCTTACTGCACGTGTCACCTCTCAGAGTCGTATCTAGACGTATCAGGGGTCCCATATCACTACAACTGCACACACCCCACTCCATTACAGGACTCCAACAGCTTCAACAATCTTCTGCTGTCATTTAGGATCCGTGGATTCATGAAGTTGTCTCCATATCCGAACACGTCCGTCCGCTCGGTACAATTTGAAACGAGACTCGTCCGACCAGGGAACGTGTTTCCAGTCATCAACAGTCCAATGTCGGTGTTGACGTGTCCAGGTGAGGCGTAAAGTTTTGGTCGTGCAGTCGTCAAGGGCACACGAGTGGTCCTTCCGCTCCGAAAGTCCATATCGATGATGTTTCGTTGAATGGTTTGCACACTGATACTTGTTGATGGCCCAGCATTGAAATCTGCGACAATTTGCAGGATTGTACTTCTGTCACGGTGAACGATTCTCTTCAGTAGTCGTTGGTCCCGTTCTTGCAGGATCTTTTTCCGGCCTCAGTGATATCGGAGATTTGATGGTTTGCCGGATTCCTGATATTCACGGTACACTCGTGAAATGGTCGTACGGGAAAATCCCCACTTCATCGCTACCTCGGAGATGCTATGTCCCAACGCTCGTGAGCCGACTGTAACATCACGTTCAAACTCACTTACATCTTAATAACCTGCTATTTTAGCAGCAGTAACCGATCTAACAACTGCGCCAGACACTTATCTTATATAGGCGTTGCCGACCGCAGCGCCGTATTCTGCCTGTATTTGAATACGCATGCCTGTACCAGTTTCTTTGGCGCTTCAGTGTTTGAACAAACTTAATCCATGCGGATATTCGACTAACACAAATTCATATTATGCAATTTTTCCTTCTCTTTTTTCTCCTTTTCAGGTTTAACATCGCGTCTGTAGTTAGATCAGAAGAGACTGATCACATTTCAAGTTTTAAAAAGACGTGAGACTGTATCTGCTGTGTTGAAGTAAACATGCCCGTATAAGCTCGTGGTCATGAACGGAAGCCAAGGAAGGAATCGAGGTCATTAGACTTGAATTTTTCAATGTTAATACCATATAATGGTCCTGTGTATGAACTGACAACGTCCATTAGCTCGAAGGCACAACGAAACTTTGATTTTTCTTTTGTATGATCAGGGCAGCGTGGACGGTAAAAATCGCAGAGGGAGACCAAGCGATGAATACACTAAGCAGATTCAGAAGGATGTAGGTTGCAGTAAGTACTGGGAGATGAAGAAGCTTGCACAGGATAGACTAGCATGGAGAGCTGCATCAAACCAGTCTCAGGGCTGAAGACCACAACAACAACAACAACAATAACAACAACAACAATGATCAGTCAAGGAAGTAAACGGGAAAAAAATGTAATTTTTTCGTAAACTTCTGAATTCTAGGCGTGGAGAGGAGAGTCGTAAACAGACCATTTTGTAAGATAGAGACCGACAGACTCAAAGCAGATCATTGTAACTTTGTACCGTATTCCTGACAATGAGTTAAAACTATATGCCTTGCTTTTCTCTGAGCTTCGAATTGAAATCCCCCGCTAGTTGCACCCTGCTGTACAGTATAATGTGAGCTCCGTACTACGATGCATCCTGGCATTTTTCGCATTAACAACTCATTGCCGATAGCGAAAAGAGCGACATGTTAAAAAAAAAAATCTTATGACCTACTGCGAATTAAACTGCAGACGAACCAGATTTTAAATTGTAAGACATTTCCAGGGGGCAGATGTGGACTCCGACCACAATCTATTGGTTGTGAACTGTAGATTAAAACTGAATAAACTGCAAAAAGGTGGGAATTTAAGGAGATGGGACCTGGATAAACTGAAAGAACCAGAGGTTGTACAGTGTTTCAGGGATAGCATAAGGGAACAATTGACAGGAATGGGGAGAAAGAAATACAGTAGAAGAAGAATGGGTAGCTTTGAGGAATGAAATATTGAAGGCAGCAGAGGATCAAGTAGGTAAAAAGACGAGGGCTAGTAGAAACCCTTGGGTAACAGAAGAGATACTGAATTTAATTGATGAAAGGAGAAAATGCAAAAATGCAGTAAGTGAAGCAGGCAAAAAGGAATACAAACGTCTCAAAAATGAGATCGACAGGAAGTGCAAAATGGCTAAGCAGGGATGGCTAGAGGAGAAATGTAAGTATGCAAGGGGACTGATGACCATAGATGTTAAGTCCCATAGTGCTCAGAGCCATTTTGTAAGTATGCAGAGGCTTATCTCACGAGGGGTAAGATAGATACTGCCTACAGGAAAATTAAAGAGACCTTTGGAGAAAAGAGAACCACTTGCATGAATGTCAAGACCTCAGATGGAAACCCAGTTCTAAGCAAAGAAGGGAAGGCAGAAAGGTGGAAGGAGTATATAGAAGGTCTGTACAAGGGTGATGTTCTTGAGGATAATATTATGGAAATGGAAGAGGAGTTAGAAGAAGATGAAATGGGAGATATGATACTACGTGAAGAGTCTGACAGAGCACTGAAGGACCTAAGTGGAAACAAGGCCCCGGGAATAGACAACATTCCATTAGAACTACTGATAGCCTTGGGAGAGCCAGCCCTGACAAAACTCTACCATCTGGTGAGCAAGATGTATGAGACAGGCGAAATACCCTCAGACTTCAAGAAGAATATAATAATTCCAATCCCAAAGAAAGCAGGTGTTGACAGATGTGAAAATTACCGAACTATCAGTTTAATAAGTCACTGCTGCAATATACTAACGCGAATTCTTTACAGACGAATGGAAAAACTGGTAGAAGCCGACCTCGGGGGAGATCAGTTTGGATTCCGTAGAAATGTTGGAACACGTGAGGCAATACTGACCCTACGACTTATCTTACAAGAAAGATTAAGGAAAGGCAAACCTACGTTTCTAGCATTTGTAGACTTAGAGAAAGCTTTTGACAATGTTGACTGGAATACTCTCTTTCAAATTCTGAAGGTGGCAGGGGTAAAATACAGGGAGCGAAAGGCTATTTACAATTTGTACAGAAAGCAGATGGCAGCTATAAGAGTCGAGAGACATGAAAGGGAAGCAGTGGTTGGGAAGGGAGTGAGACAGGGTTGTAGCCTGTACCCGATGCTATTCAATCTGTTTATTGAGCAAGCAGTAAAGGAAACAAAAGAAAAGTTCGGAGTAGGTATTAAAATCCATGGAGAAGAAATAAAAACTTTGAGGTTCGCCGATGACATTGTAATTCTGTCAGAGACAGCAAAGGACCTGGAAGAGCAGTTGAACGGAATGGACAGTGTCTTGAAAGGAGGGTATAAAATGAACATCAACAAAAGCAAAACGACGATAATGGAATGTAGTCGAATTAAGTCGGGTGATGCTGCGGGAATTAGATTAGGAAATGAGACGCTTCAAGTAGTAAACGAGTTTTGCTATTTGGGGAGCAAAATAACTGATAATGGTCGAAGTAGAGAGGATATAAAATGTAGACTGGCAATGTTAAGGAAATCGTTTCTGAAGAAGAGAAATTTGTTAACGTCGAGTATAGATTTAAGTGTCAGGAAGTCGTTTCTGAAAGTATTTGTATGGAGTGTAGCCATGTATGGAAGTGAAACGTGGACGATAAATAGTTTGGACAAGAAGAGAATAGATGCTTTCGAAATGTGGTGCTACAGAAGAATGCTGAAGATTAGATGGGTAGATCACGTAACTAATGATGATGAGGTATTGAATAGAATTGGGGAGAAGAGGAGTCTGTGGCACAACTTGACTAGAAGAAGGGATCGATTGGTAGGACATGTTCTGAGGCATGAGGGGATCACAAATTTAGCATTGGAGGGCAGCGTGGAGGGTAAAAATCGTAGAGGGAGACCAAGAGAGGAATACACTAACCAGATTCAGAAGGATGTAGGCTGCAGTAGGTACTGGGAGATGAAGAAGCTTGCACAGGATAGAGTAGCATGGAGAGCTGCATCAAACCAGTCTCAGGACTGTAGACCACACAACAACAACAACAACAACAACAACAACATTTCAATTTGTACCTGGCACTGAGCCTACTGACCACCGAACAACAATCGAATGTAGTAGTAGATGACATCAAAGAAAATAATGTGGCAGAATCTTTTTTTATTCTGATACGTTTTCAAAACTTTCATAACTAATTATACAGTGGCAGTGAACTGGACGTTGTTATTTTTCTCCGAGGTGAGCACAGCTTGTCCTCAGTGACAGGACATATTATCAGAGAAGAGACATAGTTTTCCTTTTATAGTTTTCGTGTTAACTGTAACTACACACCGATGAGGCAAAACGTTTTGACCATTTCCCAGAGCGAGGCGGAATGGCGCCTGGCGGCAGTGTGGTCACGTGGTGCGATAAGAAAAGATCATAAGCAGAGACGGTAAGAAAGCGGCGGCGTTCTTTCGACGATATGGACCACAAGTGGGAAATACACTGACGTAAGGGATGTTGACAACGGGCAGATTGTATGCTACGGCGCCTGTGAACCAGTATCTCAAAACGACGAAGATGGCTGGCTGTTCACGTGCTACTCTCGTGAGCTTTCTATAGAAAGTGGTTGAAAGACGGTGAAACCAAGCTTAGACAACGCACCAAAGAATGGGGAGACAGGTGGCTAGGGGCTCTAAAAAGCACGATCGGCGGCGGTATGAGGTTCTTGATTACATTATTCAATGCGCACTGTTGAACACTGGACTCCACTGCCAATAACCTCTAAGTGTTCCCATATTGAACCAGCAACGTCGTCAGTCACGAATGCTGTAGGCATAGAATCATCGAGATCTGTCTTTGTCCAGTGGAGGCGTGTGGTCTGCTGGCTTAAATTATACAGGGTGTTTGTTTTAACTTGAGACAACTAAATCTCTCGAAAACGACGCGCCGGCCGGGTGGCCGAGCGGTTCTAGGCGCTACAGTCGGGAACCGCGTGACCGCTACGGTCGCAGGTTCGAATCCTGCCTTGGGAGTGGATATCTGTGACGTCCTTAGGTTAGTTAGGTTTAAGTAGTTCTAAGTTCTAGGGGACTGATTACCTCAGAAGTTAAGTCCCATAGTGTTCAGAGCCATTTGAACCATTTTTGAAAACGACGCATCCTACGATAAAAATGTTCTACATGAAACGTGTTCACAGTTGTGAATGTGGAAATCGTCAGCTGTATAATGCAGTGAAAGAAGACACAGAAATTCATGCCGGACTGGGAGTCAAACTTTTCTTTGCATTTCCTTTTTAACCTTTATTGTCTCGGCATTTTGTCTGTGCGGACGCCACAGGACATAGGTTCAAGTTGATCGTTGAATATTAGTTCAGTGTTTTTATTACAGAGAGCAGCCCGCCCTCTGAACCAACACCTGAGCTACCGTGGCGGCTAGCACCAGGATATCCGAGCACCACTCACGGCCAGACCCGAAATCCTATACATCGTCAACGATGTGTCTACAACATGCACTCATACATTCATTATGTACATTCCCGTACGCGGGAGACATTTTCATTTCCAGTTGTACAGCTCATTGTTGTGCATATTGGCGACTGCGAAGACATTCCGCGTATTTCATGACGGCGGACAGGAGTACATGTCGGAAGGAACATCGCATCGTGCATCTGAACAACATTGTTGCCGCAGTATCGTGCCGTATAAAGATGATCTAGGTTCAAATGGTTCAAATGGTTCTGAGTACTATGGGACTTAACTTCTGAGGTCATCAGTCCCCTAGAACTTAGAACTACTTGAACCTAACTAACCTAAGGACATCACACACATCCTTGCCCGAGGCAGGATTCGAGCCTGCGACAGTAGCGGTCGCGCGGTTCCAGGATGTAGCGCCTAGAACCGCTCGGTCACACCGTTCGGCTAATGATCTAGGTGAAAAGTTAATATCAGTAAAGGGGACATATGTCTGTGTTAAAACTGCCAACCTCCTAACCATGTGGGTGGGGTCAACTTTCTATTTTCAAACGGGACCCCATTTTAATGCACATTCGGATTCTGTGCCAAAAAAAAAACAAAACAAAAAACACATACGTTTTATTCAAACTATTGTTTCCTGTTCGTGGTATATGACGCTGTAATCGACGAATACCAAGAGTACTTGTTTTTTTTTTTCAGCTAAGAACCAATGCATTTGATTCTACATTTGTGCCTGACACATTGCTCCACAAGAGCGGAAAAAAGCACCGAATCTCGATTTCAGTGGTCGCTGGATCGGTAGTGGTGTTCCAGTAACGTGGTCTGTCAGATCACCCTATCTTAGGTTGCCGGATGTTTTTTGGACCAAATACTCGACCGAACATGATTGAACGTATCAGAAATGATTGCGCGAACATTCAACCAGACATGTTTTCAAGTTGCGTAGATGCACTGCACGTACGAGTTAATAACTGTATTAAAATGGAAGGTCGTCATTTTGAGCATTTATTGTGAATCACAGTTATGGTGAGAACCAGAAAGACTCACCGAAGTCAAGCAAGAGGCCAAGGTACTCACAGAAATCAAGCACTGCAAAGATGAGCGGCAAGAGGGCTCACCGACATCAAGCATCCCGAGGAGAACAGAAACCTGTTACATCCTCTTCGCTGTTTGTGGATCACGCTAACCAGACGTTGAAACGGCTAATCACATCGTATGAACTGTTCGAAACATGTACCGCGCTGTGGAAGCAGACCGATGGGGCAGTGTTATGCTATGAGGGACATTCACCTGGGCTTCCATCGGACATGTAATAGTAATGGAATGCACAATGACAGCTGTGGGCTACGTGATCTTTACTGCTGACTGTCTGCATCCTTCCATGACTGATGTTCTCCCCTGCGGTAATGACATCTTCCAGCAGGATAACTGTCCGTGTCACGAGTCCAGGTTCGTGCTACACCGTTTTAGAAGCATGATCCTGAACTCACGTACCTTCTTGGCAACTAAATCTGGTGGAACTGACCTGTGACGCTATTGGGGGCCATCTCCGCGCCCACAGCCGGCAGGCTCCTCATTTACTGGAATTGCGTGACCCGTGCGAAGACATCTGGTGCCATATACCTGCAGAAAAGTCCCAAGGACGTGTCGAGTCCATACGATGCCGGATCACATTTCAAAAGTGGAGTAACCTGCTTTTCAGTATATGGTCATAATGGTTTGTCCCTTTATTGTAGGTGTAGCAACGAAATACTTAGATCAGTTACTGACAAATAACTTCCAATCCTCATTCGTTTGTGCGTGTATGCACGCTGTGTTGTATTAGAGGCTCTGTGAGCTGATCCTTTTATTGAAGATGGCTACTTTTAGTCCCACGACTGATACATACCTCAGCAGCTCACTGGCCTCTATCCGCCACTGGTTAGGCACTACTAGCCTACTGAAATCGTCTGCAGCACCATCCTGTAACGAACCGTCAGATAGCAGTTGATCGCATTCTCTAAGCTTCTGTATGGAAGGTTGGCTAGCGTCTCCCAGTCTCCAGTTGCTTTAGTGCCCCTTTCCAGTCGTCAAGTATGGACACATTAAACTTAAGCAGTAAGCAACTGGGAACGCTCTAACAGTGCTCAAAGTTCTTCACCTGCACAAAATGTATTTCGAGGCTGGAGAACGTGCGTCTGGATCATTGGGCACAGTAAGATTAAGAATGGAATGGGTCCATAATACCTACTGCAGCAACGTTTGCTTTCTTAGTATGTGGCAGAGACGCCACAGGGCCGCAGAACCGCTGAAAAGAGTAAACGCATCGGTTTGCATGGCGCAAGTTACAGGCAAAAGGTGCCCACTGGTCCAACCTCGGTGTTATGAGTACAAGACTCGGAGCAGCACGTCAACAAAACAGAGGCGCACAGCTGTGTGTAAGTAGGTGCCTGTTTTTCAGCGAGGGGGTTCAAGTGTGGCAGCTCTCCTGGACGGCAGAGTGTGTCACAGCGCTGGCTACACGCAGCAGTAGATGGGGCGCCAGTGTTCCAGTCCACAGTGGGTCGCTGGTTCGACCCTCTGAGGCCAACGCCAGGTCTGTAGCCGGCCAGCGGCGGGCGACTCAACTTCTCGCTATCACGGGCAGTCTTGTTGGCTCCCAACACATGCTGGAGGCGTCCCACTGGTCGACCACATCTGACCGCCATGTCTTGCACCAAGCACTTCTTAGCCCCTTCATGTGTGTGCCTGCCATCTGAGAACAACTAATGTCTCCCCTCCGACACTCTGTGTCATCCTACACTACTGGTCAGTGACTATCTGTGGCTGGACCATGTAGATATCATCCCATGCGTAGGATGTCATTAAGACCACAATACAAACAACTACATCTGGAGTGGTGTCTTGACCTGGAAGTATGGACTCGTAATGAATGGCGTCACATTGTGAACAGCGACAAATCGTGTTTCTTCATGATCCCAGATGACCATCTTTGGCAAATACGACTGTGACCTGGAGAAAGGTTCCGTTCTTTAAAGTGTTTTGGGGAGAGAGAGACAATGTAGTGTTATTGGTGGTGTCACAGTGTGGAAATCCACTGCGTATGACTTCAGGCCATGGACAGTAGTGGTCGAGGGAACTCTGACTGCACTATGGTACGTCACAGACTTCCTGTGTTCTCATGTATTACTCCTCAAGCGACAGTATTTTGGCACCTTTTACCAGCAGGGGAATGATGTTCCACAAAGGGCATGGGACTCTATAACCGGTGTACATGATGCTGAGGTACTCCTTTGGCCACTAAGATCCCAGATGTGTACCTGATAGAACATGTGAGCAACCACCTCGCGTGTCAACTGCATCTCAGCGCCAGTACGGAGGATTAAAGCAGTTGTGGGCCATTCTGGCACAGGAGAGGATATAATGGCTTTACGACACCTTTCCGAACCAACGAGTCCATGCATCTGGGCCAGAGGGGTTGTAACGTCAAACTGGTAAGCGGGCTCATCTTGCCAATTTTTTTGTGAATCTGACTTTATTTTGTAGTAGTAGAAGTAACTTCACACACCCTCTCAACCCCTTTGCTCCTTCAGGGTGTTTCAGGTTTTTCTGAGGCATTGTACTACCATATACATTCACCCGTGTCAGTTCTCTGTATTAATTATGATACACCTAACAGAAAATGTGTCCACTTCCATAACTGAGTCATCAGTGCAGCTGGTTGCCACGCAGAGGACCTGGGTTCGCTTCCTGGTACTGCTTGAAATTTTCCTTGATGGGAGGAACTAGAATTGGGTGAACCCAATGTCGTGCTGGTAGTTGAGGAGCTATTTGAGCGAACAGTAGCGGCTCCAGGTCGCGAAAACTAGCAGTGATCCCACACTTCTCCGTACCGCATCCTGACGATTGATGACACGGCGGTCGGTCGGTGCCGATGGTCATGTCACGGCCTGTGGACAGAGTTGACGTTTATTGTATAAAATGTAACTTTTCACGATTGTGTCTTTTCGTGCAGAGGGGACAACGTTTGGGTGAGGACCTTTGTTCTGTCGGTCGGTTTGGGAAACGGAGTGCAGGTGGGAGGGGAGGCAGCAGTGAGAGCAAGGCCGGCCGGACTGAGTCCCACCTGGCGAGCGTGGGCGGCGCGGAGGAGTGTCGCAGAGGTGTGGAGCGGAGCCGAGCCGAGCGGAGCCCGCGAGAGGCGCCGAGATTTACGGGCGGGTGCTGGCGCGGGCGGGGGCGGGGGCGGCTGCGTCGCTCTGGCCGGCCGGCGCTCTCCACAGCACAGCTGTGTGTCCTGGCGGCCGGCCGGCGGTGCTTTAGGGGCAGGACGCGGGCAGAGCTGGGTGACGCCCGGGCAGCCGCAAGCGGCCAGCGGCAGAGACCTGCCACGCGCCCCGTCTACTGACGTCTCTGAAAACAGCTGGCAAACGGACAACCTAGGCCTCAGCGAGGTCTGGTCGCTCCGAGGGCAGAGGGGAAAACACATGGCGCTGACAAGGAGGTCCTTTTATTTTTGTGGTCTGTGTCGCGCATGAGTCGTCTCGATCTGGTGATTAAACAGTTTTACCCAACTTTTTCGTTAAGTACTTGAGACGAACGAAAACAAGATTCCATAGAAATTACACAATGGTTCAAATAGCTCAAACGCTATGAGACTTCAGCATCTGAGGTCATCAGTCCCCTAGACTTAGAACTACTCAAACCTAACTAACCTAAGGACATCACACACATCCATGACTGAGGCAGGATTCGAACCTGCGACCGTAGCGCTCTTGATTAGCATACAATGTATTTCCAATCTCTTTCTTCCAGTAATCTCGATAGCAAAATTACAATTATTCAATGCGGCTATTGGGCACGGAGAAAATCCTAGAAATCCTCTCAACACACACCAGAGAGAATACTACAAAGAGTAATTAAGCGCTCATGGAATAGTAACAGTACTGTACTCGATTCTGCGAGTATATAGATGGTCAAGTAGGAAACCTGATTCACTCATAGAATTGTGCAGGGATAATTAGTAGAATATAAAGAGATATTACACTGCTACAGTAGCAGCTGCGTGATTCCGGACTGGAGCGCCTACAAGCGCTCGGCCACAGCGTCCGGTCATAGAAATTACACAAAGAATCTTCGTAGCTAGTTGAATGTACGGACAGGTCATCAAATTAAGCAGCGTGAGGTTTAGTTTTACAAATAAACGTTTAAAACAGTTTTCATCTGCAAGGAAGTTTCACACCAGCGCACACTCTACTGCACAGTGAAAATTCATTCCAGAAACAATATCTCAGGTTGTGGCTAAACCGTTTCTCCGTAGTATCCTTTCTTCCAGGAGTGCACTCCCGCAAGTTTCGCAGGAGAGCTTCCGTCAAATTTGGAAGGTAGGAGATGTATTCGCAGAAGTAAACCCGTGAAGGCGGTTCGTGAGCCGTGGTTACATAGGTCAGTCGCTGCCGGGACAATGACTCAGCGAGGTCAGTGAAGGCACTGGCCATCCTCTCTAATAAAAAAAGTTAAAAAAATAAATAAATAAAAGATAATAAAAAATAAATAAAACTGAGTCGATTTCTCATCGACAGATTCTGAAAGATGACGCGTGACATCCGCTTGTAAGTGATAACGAAAAATTACGAAGAAACGGACAGAATGAAAAAGAAAAAAGTCGGGAGAGCACTGGTCTGCGAAAGACAAAGGACTTAAGCCAGAACTCCGTTCCGGCACACAGTTTCAATCTTCCAAGAAGTTTCCAACATTTAATTACTTGAAAGAAATCATGGCAGTTGGGAAAAACTTAATTAGTGATTAGAGGGAAAACTGAAATATTTCATTAACAAGGTCAAATATTCGTCTGTTTACTGTCAATAAAAACAATTTTTGCGATAAAAAATGTTGAGAAAAGAAACTTTCAAATGTTTTGTCAAATTATTTGTGTAGACGTCAGAAATAAAATTGATTAAAGAAACATTTGACATGCCTTGATGTTCGGTATCATGCACTACAAATGAGGCGCCAATTGAAAATTTGAAGTTTAATTTTTAATTTAGTATCTTTTCTCTGCTCGATTATGTAGATCGTCCAATCTTATTTGCTGTATATGATTTCGAGCATCATTCAAATGTTTCTCTAATTTGTTTCATTTCTTACTTTTGAACAATTCATTTCACGCAACACGTTACCGTGTTCTTTTCCATTTTTTTTCTTATTAAAGCAGTCTTCCTCCATCATACTCATAAATTTGAATCGTAATAGCTAAGTGTTACGAAGTGATAGGGGAGTGGTAGGACTGTGTTGAATATGTGCCCTATGATTCGAAAGACAGCAGAATATTAAATACAAAGCTCTTGATATGCCTAATAAGTTTACAATATAAAACTTGTTAGTATTGCCTACTGATTATAATTAAACTTTTTCTATTCAATCGTTATAAAACGGAAACTAATTATCGTAAGAGGACCAAAAGTGGTAGCATTAATGTCAAGGACATGGGGATGAGAAATAATACAGGATCATTTCAATTGAAACACTTTTAAACTGCTACTTCGAGATATCTTACTATTTATTACATACCGGTACCATTACTGCTACAAAAGGGGCTCAATATGGCGCCCCTCAGTGTCCAGAAGTATCTGAAAGAGCAGGATTACATTCTGCATAGCAGAACGAAGCGTGTCAGTAGGTATGCTTGTTACCTCTCTTGATATGCGCTTCAGATCAGATCGTGTCTGAATGTTCCCCTGGTAAACCCTGTTCTTGAGGTAACCCCACAACCAGAAATCACAGGGAGCGAGATCAGGTGATCGTGCAGACCAAGCTGACAATTGGATCGTTTCGAAGTGTGTTTCGGAGAAGCAGGTGAATTTCATGAGCGATGTGCGGTGGACCCCATCTTGCATGAAAACTGTTAATTTGAAAGCCTCTCTCTCCTGTAGGGCGGGTACGGCATGCTGGCGAAGCATATCGCAGTAACGCTAGCCGGTCACACGGCACGTCTTTGACCCTTAAGCGCCAACCTGTTCAAAAAAAAGGGGGCCGATGACGAACGTAGCCGTGATGCCACACCATACCGTGGCACGTTCACCATACAGAGCAGCTTCACGTTCAGTGACCGGAGGTAAAGATCCCGACACTCGGGAATTCTGCGTGTTCACCTCACCCGTCAGTGAAAAATGAGCTTCGGTCTGTCCATAGGATGTTCCAGGGCCAGCCCTCGTCAACTCCAATCCCAGCGAGAAGATGGAGAGCGAAGTCAACACATCGTTGTGCGCCCTGTGGTGCAAGTTGCTATAGGATATGGATCTTGTACGGATACCGTTTGAGAATGTTTCGAAGCACCTTCCGTACCATGGACCAAGGGATGTTAAACTGTCGTGACACAGCACGCGCACAGCCTGGCGATCGGGAACTGCGCGCAGCGTTCTCTGCCATAGCAACAGCGAATTCATCAACCCCCGAGGTGGAACCACCAGCACCGACGCCCAGTTCTTCTGTTGATGCCAACTACTTCATCATGCTCTGTATAGCAGAGGTGGAGAAAGCGGACGCTTCCGTAATTGTTTCAGCCGGCGATATTCTCCAAGTGCGGCTGCAGCATTACCGTTGTTTTGATAATAGAGCTCCACCAATAGTGCCCTGCTCCTTTTGTCCAAGCTCGTGTTGACACAGCAACAAGTGCACTGTGACTGGTCAGGAGTGTGAGACACTATGAATCACGGTGACTGATCACGGCACCTGGTGGATATAGTTGGAACTGGACGGGGATGCTGTGACTCAACAAAAGCATAAATCCCCTACTCTCGACATTAATGCTACAAAGTTTGGTACTTGTACGCTAATTGGTTTCCGTGTTATAACGTGCTAAATACGGAAAGTTTAATTATAACTAGCCGGTATTTATGTATGTGATTAAGTCTCATTAACAGGGCTCAGTACAAACCGCTGCTCAAGAAATGATCCCTCGTAACATAAAGGATTCTCTTCCCAATATTAGCAGTCATCCTTGGAACACCATCGAAATAACAAATAATACACTCATCAAAAAAAGTTTTGCATCACCTCGGTTCCGAGAGTTCCGGAGCCTGTACAGAAAATTTGAATAGAGAACAGCGTAAACGTCATTTCTGCCCTTTTTATTGATCATGAAAACCACACATTGCATGTTGTACCACCATACAGCGAGACCTTCAGAGTTGGTGGTCTAGATTCCTGTACACACCGATACCTCTAAGACCCAGACAGTCTTGCATTGATACATGCTTGTATTCGTAGTGGCATACTATCCGTAAGTTCACCAAGGCGCTGTTGCTCCAGAATCTTCAACGGCGACTCGGCGTAGATCCCTCACAGTGATTAGTGGGTCACGTAGCCCATAAACATCCCTCTTCAATCTATCCCAGGCATGATCGACAGGGTTCATGTCTGGAGAACATGCTGGCCACTCTAGTAGAGCGACGTCGTTATCCTGAAGACGAATGCCTCGTCATTATGCTGCCGATATGGTTTCACTATAGGTCGAAGGATGGCATTCACCTATCGTACAGCCGTTACGGCGTCTTCCATGACCACCAGCGGTGTACGTCGGCCCCACATAATGCCACCCCAAAACAGCAGGGAACCTCCACCTTGCTGCACTCGCTGGACAGTGTATAAAAGGCGTTCAGACTGACCGGGTTGCCTCCGAACACGTCTCCGACGATTGTCAGGTTGAAGGCATATGCGACACTCATTGGTGAAGAGCACGTGATGCCAATCGTGAGGGGTCCATTCGGAATGTTGTTGGGCCCATCTGTACCGCGCTGCTTGGTGTCGTGGTTTCAAAGATGGACCTCACCATGGACGTCGGGAGTGAAGTTGCGCATCATGTAGCCTGTTGCACACACTTTGAGTCATAACACGACGTCCTGTGGCTGCACGAAAAGCATTATTCAACAAGATAGCGTTGCTGTCTGGGTTCATCCGAGCCATAATCCGTAGGTAGCGGTCATCCACTGCAGTAGTAGCCCTTGGGCGACCTGAGCGAGGCATGTCATCGACAGTTCCTGTCTCTGTGTCTCCTGCATGTCCGAACAACATCTCTCTGGTTCACTCCGAGACTCCTGGACACCTTCCTTGTTGAGAGGCATTCCTGGCACAAAGTAACATTGCGGACGCGATCGAACCGCGGTATTGACCGTCCAGGCATGGTGGAACTACAGACAACACGAGCCGTGTACCTCCTTCCTGGTGGAATGACTGGAACTGATCGGCTGTCGGACCCCCTCCGTCTAATAGGCGCTGCTCATGTAAGGTTGTTTACATCTTTGGGCGCGTTAAGTGACATCTCTGAATAGTCAAAGGGACTGTGTCTGTGATACACTATCCACAGTCAACGTCTGTCTTCAGGAGTTCTGGGAACTGGGGTGATGCAAAACTTTTTTGATGTGTGTATGTCATCGTAGTATTCGAACTGGCTTAACTGCTTCAAACACTTCTCGAAATGTGTTTTAGTAGTAGCTACACTACGACTGTGGACAGTAACCGGCACAGAAACAGCCAACTCTTCCAAACCGACCACAAGGTGGATGGAACTGGTGCCCCTGCCCCACCTGCAGCCCACGCACACATCGGCCTGGCAGTTGCTGTGCCATCGAACTCGGGTCCCGAGACTCAGCGGCCACAGCGCCACAGCGCACGTACCTGTGTCTCAGGCCATGCGGCGACAGCCGCGTCCTTCATATGGCTCAGCGGTCTCGCTCGACACTGCTGCCGGTAAATTCAGATCGATGCCGCCGCCACTGGAAGACGGAGACGTCGTCCACCGCACAGCTAGCAACATTACAGTAATGGCCACATAACACAGCTGTGCATCCCCTTTATGATAACGAAAAGCATTTCATTTAGCGTCTCTCTATCTGCAGCTTTACGTTATGCTGTACACTTGTACATTAGTGATGATATCTATGTAGATGGGATTTCGTTTGTTGAGTGGTCATCGACGCCCATACAAAGCCCGAATTTCTACAGAGTCCTATTGGTTTTTTTTTTTTTACACAGTCCGGTCTAACCACTGTCAGGAATGATGATTGTGGTGATGAGGACAACACAAACACCCAGTCCCCGGTCGGAGAAAATCCCCAATTCGGACGGAATCGAACCAGGGATCGTGTGATTCAGAGGCAGCAACGCTATCCAATTTTTTTTTAATTTATGGATTTATTTTTGTTCCATCAAAAAAAGATCCTACAACTGCCGTAGCCGAGCATCCGAGTCGTCTTCTCGTCTGTTGGGATGGGTTCCCCCCTATTCCGTCAGTAGAGGATCAATACGCTCGAGGATTCTTCTTCATTTGCCGCGTCTCATACCCGGAACGCCCCAGTGAGCAGGAGGATCCGCGAATAATGAACCTAAATAATTTGCGAAACGGGGTCTGTACTTCGGGTGGCGGCTGAAAGCTGCATGTGTCGTCATCAGTAGGGACCTAAAGTCCAGTGTGCCTTTCTGAGCATCGCAAATTATGAAGTAAAGGACGATGGCTTTTAGCCAGTTAACGGCGTTCGTCCTGGTCGATGGAAAGTAGACGCCGGCGGGGCGCATCAGGAGGGATAGAGTCCGGCAATCGCCGCAAGAGTGATTCCGGCACGCGCTGCCCCAGCAGCCAGCACTCGCTGCATCCGAGTCAACGACTGAGCATGTTGGACACGAGGGGTCGTCCGTCACATGAATGGAATGTAGGCTCTGACGAGTAGCGAACTACCCATTCACAACCACGTACCACAATGAATGCACCGTCGTAGGTAGAAAAGGTGTGTGTACCGCTCGCCACAACGCACGGAGTAGGCTTCCTCCCTCGGGCATGGGTGTGTGTGTGTCATCCTTAGCAGAAGTTAGTTTATGTTAGATTAACTAGTGGGTAAGCTTAGGGACCGATTACTTCAGCAGTTTGGTCCCATAAGTCTTTATCACAAATTTTCAAAATTTCCCCTCGCCACACCGTGTTCCAGGCAACTTCAGGATGTCTGTGTGCGACCGTATTGATAAGTTTCTGCTGTTGATAGAGGTGATAATAGTCTTTCATGCTGGGCATCCGTGTCGTCGGAAGGTCTGACCGTAAGTAGCTGAAGTCAATCAAGAACTCTCTGATGTGGGCGAGTGCCGGTGAAATGTGTCCTACAGAAACCGGGGGATGCAGAGAGTGTGGTGCCACTTCCGCTATCAGGGTGCCCGTCAGAGTGGAGTGGGTAGAGGTCCACGTGCGACGCATAGTGTTGAGATAAAGCGATCGCGCACGGTTATAGGCGTGAATTAAACCGATATCCATGCCCGCTGCGTCAGTGTCAGGGTGGCGTATCGGACTTTAAAAACAAGGCAAACAAACTCACGAAATGTCCATATGCTGCCTGAAATCTGTGGGCCATCGTAACCAGCAAGGGAAGGATATGTTCAGAATAGCTCAGTTTGGAGACAAGATAGGTGTTGACATAACGTGTTCTGAGGAGCATATCCATGCGACGCCATTTGCTGTCCCGTGTCAGAGCACGTGTCTGGTGTAGGAGCCAGCTGTATGTAGCCGCCGCCGGGCGGCGAACATTCCTATAGAAGTGCACTCTTAAAGATTTGAGTACGGGAACCTTGTCAAAGGGCCCCCGTCCGACATCCATGTATTTTGTCTACTTCACGTTGATGACGCTCGCAGCGACCGCCCCGTACTGGCGTAGCCACTGAAGCGCCACAAGCATTTCATCCTCTGATCTGGCCAGGAACACCATATCAGTTGGCGAATGCACCACAACGAAATGTTACGTCCCGCACTGAAATGCCTGTTAATCGCTGCCGTAGACCATGTAAGGCTGGTTCAAGCGCTGCCGCAAATAATATACCCGACAAGGGGCACCCTTGTCGCACTGACCGTCCAACAACAATGTGACCAGACTGGTAACCGTTGACCATCATGCGGGGGCGAGCTCCGTGGACCAGTCGAAGGACCACCTGTGCAGACTCTGCACAGACAGCCATGTGTTCCAAAACTGCGCGTAGGAAGCCGTGGTCGAATGCGTGGTCAAAATCGACGGCGACAAGGGTGCCTCGTATTTTGCAGGGTCCCGTCAAAGCAATTACGTTGCGGTGTGCTCCTAACACTGTATGCATGTTGCTGTCACCACCTAAACATGTCTGATGGGCGTGGGTGGCTTTCCCGATAGCGGTGTGGAGACGCGCGCGGAGGATGCGGACAAAGATCTTGTAGTCGTTGTTGAGGAGTGTGAGTGGGCGAAAGTCCTGCCACCTACAACCACCATTCGGTTTCGGTACTGCGATCAAGATGCCGTCTGTGAATTCCGTGGGGACAGTGAAATCAGGGTCGGTCTTGAAACATCTGGAGCCATTTGTCGCCCATAAGATCATAAACAGTGCGATAGGGTTCAAGGAGTAAACCGTCCTGCCCAGGCGATTTGTTCGGTGCTCCACGTGCGAAGGTCGATGTCAGTTCATCGGATGTAATGGGAACAGCAGAGTATCATTCGGTACAACGTCTCTAGGGGCGGGAAAATCGTGCAACAGCTCGTCATAATCGCGTACGTTTCGCGGGTCTTCCATGTACAAGGTCCCACAGTGTCGGGCGAACGTGTGCGCTATGTCCGTTTGCGCCATTGCGCGGCCGCCCTGCTCCGTGTTTACCGCCGTAATGGTACAAATGGCTCTGAGCACTATGGGACTTAACATCTCTGGTCATCAGTCCCCTAGAACTTAGAACTACTTAAACCTAACTAACCTAAGGACATCACACACATCCATTCCCGAGGCAGGATCCCAACCTGCGACCGTAGCAGTCGCGCGGTTCCGGACTGAGCGCCTGAACCGCTAGACCACCGCGGCCGGTCTAATACCGCCGTAATGAGCTGACGTTTGCGGTGGCGCCTCTCGCGCACAATGTGACAGATCGATGCTGTTTCGTTGGGCCTGCAGCCTTGCACTCGCGCACTAGTCCGGACACCTTCTAGCTGCTCTGCCCTGATGTGAAGTAGACGAGCTTCGACGCATTGTACGGACATGTGACGTTCGGGAGACGGCAGTTGCGTCGCCAGCTCACGTAACGCTGTACAATAAAATTCCGATGTTGTCCTACGCCAGTTCGATCTGTCACGCCCGTAGGCCATCACGGTCTTGCGGAGTGCAGGTTCGACACATCACAGCCACCACAGCAACGTGGAAGCATACATGGGCAGACGCCTGAAACGACGACGCCACGTGTGAGTAACTGCTTGCCGAAACGCTTCCTCGCGAAGGAGGGTGACGCTCAGCGTCCACGGTCCTCTGCTGCGTCTTGTGAGTTGTCGGGGAAAGGTGATAGAGCAGATACACGCGAGATGATCCGTGCAGGCCGTCGGCCAGAGTTCTACATCACGGGTTGCTGTGCGGAGGGCACGCGAGACGTATATCCGGTCCAGACGACTGGCAGAGTGGCCGGTAAAGTGCGCATAACCGCGCTGGTTCCCATGATGCAACAGCCATGTGTCGTGGAGCGCGAGGTCACGTACCAGTGCTTGCAGAAATGGGCATGGGACGTAATGCGGTATCTGGTCCTCGGGGCGCAAAACACTGTTAAAATCGCCGCCCACTGTGTAACGGTCCATATTTCTTTGCAAAGTGAGGCTACCTCCTCCGAATAGAAGACGTGTCTGCCACCACGGTGCGAAGTACCGGAGGAGGCGTAGACGTTAACGAGGCGGACTGCGCCAAGAGTGAGAGCGATGCCTCGCTCGTTCGGCAAGTACGTCACGTCAGTCGCTTCCACGCCATCTCGGAGAAGGATGGCCGTTCCTCCTGCGGCATCACCAGAGGGTAGGCTGTGGGTGGTGTAGCCATACAGGTCTAAAGGCAGCTCAGGACGGACCTCCTGGAGAAGGACAATGTCCAAGTCTGCCGCTCTCATCATGTCGTGTAACATGCGGGTCTTGACAGTGGAGTGGACACCATTGACATTGACTGTTCCCACAGGGTATGACTGAGACATATCAAGTGGCGGAGGCAGTGTGCTGGTGCAAGCCCATTGTGATCTCGCGCATCACACAGCCACCTAGCCACATGTCGTGCATTACTGTGCCTTATGATCACCTGAATGGCAGAGACCTCCGGGCTCAATGTCATCCATGGGCTCTGGAGCAGGTATCGATGTGTGCTGTGCATCATCGGCCTCCATGTCGTCTGCCCAATCACCAAGAGAGGATTGGGAGGTCAGTGGTGGCTGGCCACTTTCACAGGAGCCCACATTTTGGGAGTCAACCCGACCTGCCTCGTTTTCAGGGCCACCAGATGTAGGACAGTGTTCCTTATCGTCAGGCGCCTTCCGGTGAATGAGGCCGCTGGAATCCGTTGCAACTGTAGGCGCTTCAACGGGGTCGATGTCTTCCGCCATTGTCCCATCCCTGTCCCTTTCTTCAGCTGACAATCGCCTCTTCTTGTGCCGCTTGGGTGACTTTTGCTTGCGGGTCCGAGATTCGACATCCACTAGAGGGCGGGGCTCGACACGGTCTCGGCATTCTGGAGTCCCTGTGTCCGATCCCGACAGTGACGGCGGCTGGGTGCCCACGACGCCGCGGTGGGCAGAGGCTGCAGGAACCTCTGCACCATTTGGCTGCGGTGGGGTGTCGTCGTCGGAGCTGACTGTCCAACGGAGCTCGCAGCGGCTTGAGGTGGTACCAGGTTTTGATCATCCGTCACATCATGTCGTGACGCCTCCACATACGTTAGCGGGAGAGAGGTCGTCGTGGATCGTTGGGGAAGTTCATTGCGGGGAACCTGAACGAGGCGGCGCAGCAGACACTCAGTTCTAACATGGCCCTCCTGGCCGCAACCTAAGGAGGTCCTCGATTGTCCATCGTATATAACAATTGTGTGGCATCCGCCAACGGAAACGTACGATGCAAAGTGCTTCCTAAGTTCTATGCGCACTTGTCGTACCCCGTTAAGGACAGGGCACGCTTCGAAAGTATTCCATTTCTCCTTTGTGTGGCTCAGAACTGTGGCATATGGTCAGAACGCATCAATGACAAGTTTGGCCTGAACTTCGAACGGAAGTTCAAAGATACGCACGGTACGCACCTCCATACCAGCATGGTCAACCTCTACCACGCTCACATTACCGTCTGCTTGGCAGAAGCGGAAGTCGTTTGCAGATAGTTGGAGGAGTCTGTCGTAGGCTGCATCGTCAATCAGGTTGAGGTACACTGTGCTAGATACAGTAGACAAATGAATGCCTATCAGTTCTTGTGGTTGTATGTGCACGATGTCTCGCAGAAACCTTTAAATTTCATGGGCCTTCGGTCTCGTGTACGATGCGTTGAACGTTAGTTTGATTGTAGCTTGTCGATATGAGAACGCCATGGCGGATCGGTACCGGTACTATAAGGCAATACAACGACGCAACCTCGCGCTAGTGGGTAAACAAACAACGCCTGCAGAGCACTGCTCTGTGCGCCGAGCCCGCCCGCACGGTATCACGGCTGAAAGCCCACTGACAGTAGACCACCAGCTGCGAACTTGTGCATTAGTCGCTGAAAGCAGCCGAAGACCCGACATATGATCTCATAATGTAATGGCGTAGTAATGAGAAGTGTCAACTGCTTGATATTCCAGTTAAATTAGATAAGCGTCATAACAAAAAAGTCTCTAGCAAGAAAGTGACGTCAGTACTGGTAGCAGTCAAAATAGTTTGCTAAGAAGTTTTAATGACCGCTGCAAATGAAGAAATATCACTAAGAGTTATGAGAAGCTCAAGATCAATATGTGGCCTTTCCAGTGATGTGAGTAGTCAATAGTCTACAGAAGATCAATTGCAAAAGAGCTGGTAATAGGATGTTACTCCTATGAGTATAGGTGAAGGGGAGGTATAAGCAATCAAATGTTTTTTCTCCGAGTACTGTAGCAGAGAAACGAAGCAACTGTGGTCTGAGGGGGCGGATCAGGTGTCCGATCTCGTGTTCTCCCAGGCCCAGTACAGGTGAAATGGCTCTTTCCGATACTGATGATCTGAGGAGATGGAATCACGTGTCCAGTGTCGTGTTTTCCTGGGAAAATACTGGAGAAGCGGCTCCTGATGAGACTGGAGGTCTGAGAGGGAGGGATCGAGTGTCCAGTACCGGGTTTTCCTTGGAAGATACAGGAGAAATGGCTTCTGATGAGCCTGGGGATCTGAGAGAGAGCGACTGGATGTTCGTGGTCATGTTTTCCTAGGTTATTACATGAGAGGTGACTGCTGATGAGAGTGGTAGTCTGAGAGGGAGAGACCTGGTGACCGGTGTTGTGTTTTCCTGGGACAATACAGGAGAAATGGCTGCTGATGATACTGGTGGTCTGAAATGGAGGGTTCACATCGTGTTTTGCTGTAACGACATAGGGGAAGCGGCTAGTGATGAGACTGATGGGCTGATAGGGGGGGCGGGGGAACAGGTGCTCAGCATCGTGTCTTCCCAGGACAATACAGAAGGAAGGGCTGCTGATGTGACTGGTGGTCTAAGGGGGTGGGATCGGTTGTCATGTGCCTCATCTTTTGATGGGACAATACAGGGCTAATACTGCTGACGAGACTGGTGATTTGAGGGGGAGGAATTATGTCTCTGGAGTCACGCTTTCTTGGGACAATACAGGAGAAATAGTTCCTGATGAGTCAGATGGTATCATGGTGTTGTACGGTTCCAAGAACTACTATGGGTGTAGGACCACCACTGTTATACCACAAAGCTTGCCATGAAATCCTCTGCTCCAAGAATACTAGGTGATAATTCCTATATAAAATTGCACACTATTTCAAAGTGACATAACATAACCGCGATTTTTCGTGCTGAGGAGTTAGATGGGGCTCTTAGGACTGATTCCTTAAGCTGGTCAAAATTTATAGGTGGATCAGTAGTAAAATGTTACACAACATATTCAAAGGTCTAGAGTTCACTTCTGGTAAGTCCTATGACTTATATTCATCGCTAGTTACTTCGTTTAGCTCTAACGATGTTTTTTAATGTAAAAAATATCTATCAAGGGCGCAATACCTCCAATAAGAATATGGTGAGAGTAGCACTGTGGTGCCAAAGATGGCAGTTTTATTATGAAGTGCATTCTTCAGAGTGCAGTGATTTTATGAAAATATTGTTTTAACATTTTCTAACTTGAATGGTCCTTACTGATATTTCCTCCTTCAGATAAATCACAACTGCTCCCTTACATAATGTGCTGAATGTGTACGTCTCCACTGGGTTTAGTTGCTGTTCACACTTTGGTTAATCGTTATTGCTGCAGTTGCATCATCATCATTGATCACAGTTCCAGTGTGCACATCCAGTCGCTATGGTAGTTTCAATGGTTTTGCTGAAATTATTTGTACTTTGACAGCCCAGTGATGATGATCTTTGATCTCAAAATGTGTTGCTGTGTTATGTGAGCATCGCTGTAAAGTATGTTGGAATGATACACCATTAACGACTGAACATTATAGCCGTTTTGTCACATCTGTAGAAATGGATAATAACGATTAAACGGAAGACTGTATCCTTATTTATTTTTGACTGTTTATCTATAACAGAAACTAATCAAAAGTTGGTCAATGTTTATAAAGAGTCTGGTCTTTCGTTTTCCGCAGTTTAAAAATGTCTGGCTGTGTCGGTTGTGTTCGAAATTAACTGAAGCTGATCCATGTGAAGAACATCCCGAAACTCCTGCCACAAACATCAGTTTTGATCAGAAGAAAGAGTAAAATATATTTTAAAAAAAATGGTTCAAATGGCTCTGAGCACTATGGGACTTAACATCTATGGCCATCAGTCCCCTAGAACTTAGAACTACTTAAACCTAACTAACCTAAGGACAGCACACAACACCCAGCCATCACGAGGCAGAGAAAATCCCTGACCCCGCCGGGAATCGAACCCGGGAACCCGGGCGTGGGAAGCGAGAACGCTACCGCACGACCACGAGATGCGGGCAAAATATATTTTAAGAAAAAACTAATTAACAGTGTGCAAACTACACGAAAAATAGGTGTTGCATTTGTTGTAACTCATCAAAATAAAAGGGGAATAAAAATTAGTCAGCAATGTTTGAAACATTTTCAAAACCCTGAAACTGATCTTCTGTGTTGATCCATTTATGGGAATGACATTATAATTCATTAGTTCAACTTCAGAAACGAAAGAACAGTCGTGGCAATCGGTAGATAAAAGTGGAACTGCACCTAGGAAACTCGAAGTTTATTTCAAGTGCTGAAAAGGTTCTGATCAGTGTTTCCATTGATGCAAAAGTGATTATTGTTGTTGATGATATTTCGAAGGATTATACAATAATTCACAGATCTTTTAGACCAGGTGAAAAAAAAAATCGGAAGAGTGAAACAGAATGAAACCTCATCTTTTGTTATGACCCCTCCTCTGTCAACGTAGGTGTTATGGCAAAAGGGAAAACTGAGGGATACGAAATTAAATTTATCAGAATATGGGGACTATTATTCATATTTAGTATTATCGACTTTCACCTTTTCCCTCTTCTAGAGGAATCCCTCGCTGCAGAATGTTTCTAATTTCAGTGAAGGAGTTATGACAGCCAAACACTGATATTGGCTTCATAGAATCGACGAACATTAGCATATAAATAAATAAAGCACATAAACCAGTTAATAAAAAATACAGAAAAACTGCATACAGCTAAAAGAGATCAGTAGATTATACACAATCAAGAGGTATTTTGCGAACAGGATGATGCTGGGGAAGATGTGTGTTTTGATGACGAAAAGTAATTTGTTAATATTGATGATATAGCTGCGGATGAACTACAAAGCACGATTACAAAACAGGAAACCTGCAGAAATATACGGAACAGACTTAGAGGAACTTCATTTCATATCATATACCTACATGTTATTGACATGTACTGGCACTGTGCGAAATCCCAAGCTCTTATAATAAGGCTGAATTTATATGCGATCTGAAGTTTTTTCCGGCGTATTTCCAATTTGAACAGTTCTCGGGTATCCGACCGGGTAGCGTCGTAATTTCTCCACAATACTCTTTGTAAAAGGAAGACTTTTTGTGTTGAAATTCTCATAGCTTTTATAGATTTTGAAAAAAACTTTCGATCGATTTCATCGAAATACTCGAAAATTACGATTAATAATGAGTGACAGTTGCTACCCAACACCTCTCTCCTTATAAAGACAATGGGCACCTTATATTGTGATACAAAATCAGAGCTAAATGCGTGTGAGAAAAGGATAGACGAGATAAAAATCAATCAGAGAGTGAGACACGGGTGGTCTCTTTCACCCGCTCTTTTTAACATTTACATTAACAGTGTCCTTAATAACTGGAAGACAATCATCCAGGAATTGAATTAATGCAGTAATGTGTCAATCTAAACACATTAATGTCTGTAGATGTTTAAGGAATAATATGACCTACAGTTAGCAGCACATCGATTGAATATAAGGAACAGTTTACTTGCGTTCTTAAAATTCCAATGTGTAAGATAATAGGTATGTACACAATATTTAGAAAGTAATAATTAACAAAGAGGTAACTGAACATGTGTTACATTTGGATGTGCACCACGAGTTTTGATTAAAACGACACAGATGGAAAAACTGTACAAATTTCAGGCAATATGTGGAACAATAACTAGAGTATTTGGCTACAAAATCAGAAAAGGTATGAAAATTTAATTTTATAAATTATGGAAATACATTTTCTACTGTTTGGAAACAGGAGTTGTATAAGTAAAAGGAAGACGAAAATAAAATGTAAGCAATAGAGATGAAATTCTTGAGAATAGCGGACATTGCACTGAATTCGAATTTTAATGCTCGTTGCACGCCCACTTTTTCTTTTTTTTTCTTTCCATTTTGCATTGAAAATGAAGTTATAATGGATTGAGTACGCATATAGTGTACTTTTAGTTATCCAGATATGTTGCATCTTGAATCGTTGATGATAAGGTGTGTTTAGAGAGCACAAAATTTTGACAGTTTAATTAAGACGAAAAAGTCGAACCCCTCTGTGATGGACTTCAGTCACTGCGCCGATAAAAAAAGAGAATGAATGAAGATCAGGATTTAACATCCCGTCATTGAGAGAGGAGCCTAATGTCGGCTAAGGGAAGTATGGGGAAGGAAACTGGCCGTTGCCTTTTCAAAGGAACCATTCCAGTTATTCATTAAGTGATTTAGGAAAACTACGGACACTCTTGACTGCGGATGGAGATCTGTACGGCCGCCATCTGGAATGGAGTCCAGTGTCTGCACATTACCGCACCTCGCTTGCTGTATTGGCAAATCATTTTGAAGCGAAAGGACAACGTTACCCATTGCACTAATTTCCAGTACATGTAGGCTTTCTGCTAGTAATTTGTTGCCACAGTTTAACTAATTTTCAGTGAACGGACTGTTTCATTAGCAACAGAGCCCGCACCCGTTGGTCTTATTCGCTTCTGACAATGACCCTGTGTCCTCAGCAATATCACCAAAGTTAAAGTCATTATTTTAAGTATGTACTATTACTGACTGCGAAAATACTGAATAATAACAGTACAAGTTTTACAACATTTTTGGAGTTTATTGTTAAATATCAGTTACTATGATTACTTCTTTATACAAGAACACTGGTTAAATCACAATTCATCATTTCATACAGTACCAGCGACAATTCTTTCAGTTTTAATGACCAACTTGTGATGGAGAATGCGATTTTCACTCTGCAGTGGAGTGTGCGCTGATACGAAACTCTCTGGCAGACTGTGTGCCAGACTGAGACTCGAACTCGGGAACTTTGCGTATCGCGAGAAAGTGGTCTAACTTGAGATACATTTTGCATAAATCACTCGTAATATCGTTTTGTCTTTCCCCTGTCAACAAAATATATTAAAACCACTAAAATATCGTTAAACAAAAACCTCGCCACTTTGGATACATTGGTTCCCATTAGATCACCGAAGTCAAGCGACATCGGGTGTGGCCGGTACTTGGATGGGGGACCGCCCGGGTCCGCCACGCGCTGTTTGAAACTTTCCCTTTGGACTTGTGGCTAAGGGGAAGAGGCGTGGTGGCGTAAACTTCCTGATTACCATTCTTTACACAAATGTTTTGGATTAAGTTCCGAACATCGCTGCAGTCTCATGAAGTTGATACATGTGATGCTGTTGACGGTGATCTGACTGTCGGGTGTGGACGCTAAGCTCGGGGCTCCCTTGCTGCTATTCGAGAGGAGTAGGCCATGTGCTGGCATCAGGTTTCACCCTCTCTCTTCCTCCTTGGAAAAAAAAGGACACACAAAGCCAGCACTACACTGTACAGGCAGTCGTCACTTGTCACAGTCATGCGCACGACACAGGTACTGTACTCCCTCGACGTTTCATAACAGACCAGAGAAAAGCAGTGGTCAGCCACCTCCACTATGACCTAGCCAGGACTCCTGAATCTGCTACCACAAACTCATTCCCCGAGTATGGGACTACTTTGACTTTCGAAATAATTTTAACACGACCTCGCACGTCGCACCCTTAGTCCATCTCCAGTCTCGACAGACTCCACACTGATAACTCAAGCAGTGCCTGTCGTGCGCTCTAGCCGTGTCGCAGTTCAAAAAGAACCAATGGAGGTCGAAAGTATACATCGCCCCTGGCTCATCTGGCTGAAAGTTTACATACTCGTAATCCCAGGTTGCGTCGAGGTGTGTGACAGTTCCTGAGTAGGCCTGAAATGCTGGATGGTAACCCCTTTTGTCACCTAAATTTTGGAACTCTATTGAGTTGATACTGAAAACTGACAGGTTCTCGCTGTCGACGTGCCCCTGCAGCCTCGGTGGAAGCCGCACCCAGCACATTGCCCCCGGGCGCGCCGCGCGCTGTGTGTGCCGCGCTGCGCTGCGGCTCGGCGGCGTTCGCGGGCGGACGTGACGGCGTTGTTTACCGTGGCGATACGGCCTCCCCTGCCCTGCGAGCCGCCCGCTGGATAAACTTATCAGCAAATCAATACGGCTACGGCCCGCTCTACCTGGCCGTCCGCCTGTCCGACTGAGCACCGCTGCGCAGCCGTGGGGATTCGCCTGCCGCAGCGGTCTGCGTCCCACCGCTCCCTCGTCCCAGGGGGCGACTTTGAAGAAGGGAGCACTCAGTTCGGTTCCTACTGACTGTTGCAGCACCCTCGGCATATGACTGAAAGAGCGAAAGTTTGTGCCGCGGGCTTGAGGTGTGAAGCGAGTAGTCTTTATTTTAATGATTCTGCAGAGGCAGCGGACTCAGTGCAGAGTATAGTTCTCTTTCGAGCACTGATTGTATGTGTGTGGTGGTCTTCAGTGCTGAGACTGGTTTGATGCAGCTCTCTATGCTACTCTATCCTGTGCAAGCTTCTTCATCTCCAAGTACTTAGTGCAACTTGCATCCTTCTGAATCCGCTTAGTGTATTCATCTCTTGGTCTCCCTCTACGATTTTTACCCTCCACGCTGCCCTCCAGTACCAAATTGGTGATCCCCTCATGCCTCAGAACATGTCCTACCAACCGATCCCCACTTCTAATCAAGTTGTGCCACAAACTCCTCTTGTCCCCAATTCTATTCAATACCTCCTCATTAGTTATGTGATCTACCCATCTAATCTTCAGCATTCTTCTGTAGCACCACATTTCGAAAGCTTCTATTCTCTTCTTGTCCTAACTATTTATCGTCCACGATTCACTTCCATACATGGCTACACTCCATTCAAATACTTTCAGAAACGACTTCCTGACACTTAAATCTATACTCGATGTTAACAAATTTCTCTTCTTCAGAAATGCTTTCCTTGCATTGCCAGTCTACATTTTATATCCTCTCTACGTCGACCATCATCAGTTATTTTGCTCCCCAAACAGCAAAACTCCTTTACTTCTTTAAGTGTCTCATTTCCTAATCTAATTCCCTCAGCATCACCCGACTTAATTCTACTACATTCCATTATCCTCGTTTTACTTGTGTTGATGTTCATCGTATATCCTCCTTTCAGGACACTATCCATTCCGTTCAACTGCTCTTCCAAGTCCTTTGCTGTCTCTGACAGAATTACAATGTCATCGGCGAACCTCAACATTTTTATTTCTTCTCCATGGATTTTAATACCTACTCCGAACTTTTCTTTTCCTTCCTTTACTGCTTGCTCAATATACAGATTGAATAACATCGGGGACAGGCTACAACCCTGTCTCACTCCCTTCCCAACCGCTGCTTCCCTTTCATGCCCCTCGACTCTTATAACTGCCATCTGGTTTCTGTACAAACTGTAAATAGCTTTTCGCTCCCTGTATTTTACCCCTGCTACCTTCAGAATTTGAAAGACAGTATTCTAATCAACATTGTGAAAAGCTTTCTCTAAGTCTACAAATGCTAGAAACGTAGGTTTTCCTTTCCTTACTCTATTTTCTAAGATAAATCGTAGGCTCAGTATTGCCTCACGTGTTCCAACATTTCTGCGGAATCCAGACTGATCTCCCCCGAGGTCGGCTTCTACCAGTTTTTCCATCCGCGTGTAAAGAATTCGCGTTAGTATTTTGCAGCTGTGACTTATTAAACTGATAGTTCGGCAACTTTCACATCTGTCAACACCTGCTTTCTTTGTGATTGGAATTATTATATTCTTCTTGAAGTCTGAGGGTATTTGCCCTGTCTCATACATCTTGCTCACCAGATGGTAGAGTTTTGTCAGGACTGGCTCTCCCAAGTCTGTCAGTAGTTCTAATGGAATGTTGCCTACTCCCGGGGCCTTGTTTCGACTCAGGTCTTTCAGTGCTCTGTTAAACTCTCCACGCAGTATCGTTGCTCCCATTTCATCTTCATCTACATCCTCTTCCATTTCCATAATATTGTCCTCAACTACATCGCCCTTGTATAAACACTCTATATACTCCTTCCACCTTTCTGCTTTCCCTTCTTTGCTTAGTACTAGGTTTCCATCTGAGCTCTTGATATTCATACAAGTGGCTCTGTTGGAAATGGTACGACGCGGTCATCCGACCTCTATCACTGGCATAAAAAATATGGAAAATAAAGAAGAGAACACTTTACCATGTGTAACACGATACAGGAAAACAGTTGGTGATCCTAAAACAGCCTCCATTCATCTCTGAATGGATAAATAGAGGTCATCTATGCCTTTCAATGACACCATATACCATACTACTGGTAGGCAGTGGCAAGTTAAGGTAACGATGATGGAAGCGGATAGTGACCACACACTCTTCTCTCCAAAGTAGACCACGATGGAATACAGAGATCTGTTGATTCTGGCGGCCAGAGGAGGTGCTGCAGTTCATCCTCGTGCTCACAAAACCAGCCCTGGGCGAGGCCAGGCGTGTGAACAGGGGCGCTGTCGTCTTGGAACAAATCATCGCCTCTGGCGAACAAAGATTGTGCCATGGGATGAACTTGATGAGCCGGAATGGTCACACAATCGTCTGCAGTAATGGGACGTTGAATGGTAACCGTGTGTTCCACCGAATGTCATGATACGACTTATCAAATCGTCGCCGAATACCCTCCGTGTTTCACTCTTGACACGTAAACCCAACCAGATGATACTCTTGGCACGTAAACCCAACCAGAAGTTGGGAACAGTTTCATCCGGCCTAAGGACTTTCTTCCATTCCTCCATAGTCCAGCTTTTGGCACCACGTTTCCCTATTATGGGTATCTGCGTCACTGATGAGTAGTTTTGGAATTCCATCTCGCCCTGGAATTCTCTGCTTGCGGGGCTCCCTTCGTGCTATTTTGATGCTGGCAGTGTTCGCGAGTGCAGTAGTCGGTTCCGCACTTTCTCTTCAGTGACCGTCCGTCACGATCACTCAACGCACCTTTCCGTCCGCGTTGTCACTTAGCGAATGATTTTTTTTCCGCTTTCCGTGAATGCGGCCTAAATCTTCGATACGGTGCCTCTCGAAACATCAGACACTTCAGTTGCCGTGGTTACGTAAAAACCAGTCACACGAGCACGAACAATCTGCCAACGTTCGAATTCATTAAGCTCCGACATAATGCACTCATAACTGCACAGAACACTCTTCTGACCACGTCTGGTAACTGCAACGTACTGAGCACATTGCACACGTGCCGTTCGTGGTCAAATGCACAATATCGCAACTTGCAGGGTTGACTAGCGTCTGCATTTACAGGGTGTTTCAAAAATGACCGGTATATTTGAAACGGCAATAAAAACTAAACGAGCAGCGATAGAAATACACCGTTTGTTGCAATATTCTTGGGACAACAGTACATTTTCAGGCGGACAAACTTTCGAAATTACAGTAGTTACAATTTTCAACAACAGATGGCGCTGCAAGTGATGTGAAAGATATAGAAGACAACGCAGTCTGTGGGTGCGCCATTCTGTACGTCGTCTTTCTGCTATAAGCGTGTGCTGTTCACAACGTGCAAGTGTGCTGTAGACAACATGGTTTATTCCTTAGAACAGAGGATTTTTCTGGTGTTGGAATTCCACCGGCTAGAACACAGTGTTGTTGCAACAAGACGAAGTTTTCAACGGAGGTTTAATGTAACCAAAGGACCGAAAAGCGATACAATAAAGGATCTATTTGAAAGATTTCAACGGACTGGGAACGTGACGGATGAACGTGCTGGAAAGGTAGGGCGACCGCGTTTGGCAACCACAGAGGGCAACGTGCAGCTAGTGCAGCAGGTGATCCGACAGCGGCCCCGGGTTTCCGTTCGCCGTGTTGCAGCTGCGGTCCAAATGACGCCAACGTCCACGTATCGGCTCATGCGCCAGAGTTTACACCTCTATCCATACAAAATTCAAACGCGGCAACCCCTCAGCGCCGCTACCATTGTTGCACGAGAGACATTCGCTAACGATATAGTGCACAGGATTGATGACGGCGATATGCATGTGGGCAGCATTTGGTTTACTGACGAAGCTTATTTTTACCTGGACCGCTTCATCAATAAACAGAACTGGCGCATATGGGGAACCGAAAAGCCCCATGTTGCAGTCCCATCGTCCCTGCATCCTCAAAAAGTACTGGTCTGGGCCGCCATTTCTTCCAAAGGAATCATTGGCCCATTTTTCAGATCCGAAACGATTACTGCATCACGCTATCTGGACATTCTTCGTGAATTTGTGGCGGTACAAACTGCCTTAGACGACACTGCGAACACCTCGTGGTTTATGCAAGATGGTGCCCGGCCACAGCGCACGGCCGACGTCTTTAATTTCCTGAATGAATATTTCGATGATCGTGTGATTGCTTTGGGCTATCCGAAACATACAGGAGGCGGCGTGGATTGGCCTCCCTATTCGCCAGACATGAACCCCTGTGACTTCTTTCTGTGGGGACACTTGAAAGACCAGGTGTACCGCCAGAATCCAGAAACAATTGAACAGCTGAAGCAGTACATCTCATCTGCATGTGAAGCCATTCCGCCAGACACGTTGTCAAAGGTTTCGGGTAATCTCATTCAGAGACTACGCCATATTATTGCTACGCATGGTGGATATGTGGAAAATATCGTACTATAGAGTTTCCCAGACCGCAGCGCCATCTGTTGTTGAAAATTGTAACTACTGTAATTTCGAAAGTTTGTCTGCCTGAAAATGTACTGTTGTCCCAAGCATGTTGCAACAAACGGTGTATTTCTATCGCTGCTCGTTTAGTTTTTATTGCCGTTTCAAATATACCGGTCATTTTTGAAACACCCTGTATGTTCAAGCGTACATTTCTCGCTCTTTCCATATATTTTGTCCAACTCCTGTATGCCGTGCCAGTAAAGTGGTGTATGGGCCAGACACTTGCGTAGTGCCAGAGCAGCTAGATGGGTCGAAGTGGAGATGTGACAGAATAACAGAAAGTAACTGTCGTGTTGGACGTGCTGTTGAGTACACTGTCAGTAAGGTTACCCGATTTACTGTCGTACTCGTATCAAAAATGGCTCTGAGCGCTATGGGACTTAACTTCTCAGGTCATCAGTCCTCTATAACTTAGAACTACTTAAACCTAACTAACCTAAGGACATCACACACATCCATACCCGAGGTAGGATTCGAACCTGCGACCGTAGCGGTCGCGCTGTTCCAGACTGAAGCGCCTAGAACCGCTCGACAACAGCGAATTGCAATTATTTCATAAACTATTCTCTGAACAAAAAAATGTGGATAGGGTTTTCTGTAGAATTCCTGAAGAGGTATTCGGAATTACTATAATAATTCTTTTTACGCAAAATGGAAAATAATTTTTTTGCAGTATCAAAATTTATCAGAGTAATATTTTCTTTTTTTCTCACGAAATGTTGCAGAACTATTCAAATTTTGTGCAGATATGCTTAGAACTAAAACATATCTATCACAAACTCTCAAAAAATGTATATTTATCGAAAGTCGGGTGCCGACTTCGTTGGACTCACAACATTCTGCAATGACGCCGATGGCGGCATCGGCGCACAGTGTTGATGCACGGGTGTGCCACAATCGAAGCTGCAGCCTTGTTCATGGGTCGGCTGAAGATGAGCAGGTAGCTAGCGACAAGGACACCCGGCGTTACCGAGAAGACTCCTGTGAGACAACGATGCGTGTGGTACTCCATCGGCTTCTGGCATCTTCGGATCCAGCCATCTTGAGAGTTCACAAACTGATAACTGAAGAAGATAAAAAGATGCCACTATAGGTTAAAGATCTATTTTCCGAATCATCTTCCATTCTGATAGTAATAATAACACAAGCGACGAATGTGACAATGATTTGGTTTCCTGCGCGCTGTAGCAGCGCGGTCAGGGGCGCCTTGTCACGGTTCACGAGTCACGATCTCCTCCCCCCCCCCTCCCCCTCCCCCTTTGGAGGTTCGACTCCTGCCTCGGGCATGGGTATGTGTGTGTTGTCTGAACGTAAGTTAATTTCAGTTAGATTAAGTAGTTTGTAAGCCTAGGAATCGATTACCTCAGCAAATTGGTCGTGTTGAAACTTAGCAAAAATTTCCAAATTTTCCAATTTGGATTGAAAAATGTAAAATATCGAATAAAACATTTCTGCATGGCAACTTCGACATCGAATGCGTTGTGAGCGACTTCACAATACGTATGTTTTTGGATGTACGATTTTGTTTCATATCCCAAACATGTTTCACTGCAGCTGCAGCATCATCAGTTGGCTTTTATTTTATGGCTCATAAACATAAAGAATGATCTTTGAGCTTGTACACATGTAAATATCAGTTTTTAAATCGTAATTACAAATTTTTGAAGAACAAACAAAATTAAGTGTTCATACCCTTTTACCTCATGATGTGGTTTTTCTGAGGTATTAGGTTTTTATAGTGCCTGTTTTCTTTCACATTTTTTCATCTGCAACCATATACAACTTAATGTAGACATATTACTTAAGCAAAAATTATGATTTGGGAACTGCTGTGGCTATGCCTGAAATTAATTATTTCTGTCTGGAAGGTAGTGTGTGTGAGAGTGTTTGTGTGTGTGTGTGTGAAGGGTAGTGGGGGTGGGGGGATGGGCAGTCCTATAGGTTGGTGTTATTTAATATTATCTAATAATTCTTTGAAGGCAAAGAACACCAACATATAGAAGCCCCCAACCGCCAATTACCCTTCACTCTCTCTCTCTCTCTCTCTCTCTCTCTCTCTCTCTGTCACACACACACATACACACACACACACACACACACACTACTGTCTTTATGCTAACATAAGGAAGAAGAATCAGGCGTCGATTTAGAAGAGATACCGGATGCAGTATGAGAATCCAAATTTAAAAGAGCTTTGGAGGACTTAAGATCAAATAAGGCAGAAGGGTTGGATAACATTGCATCCGAATTTCTATATCTTAGGGGGAAGTGGCAACAAAACAACTATTCACGTTGGTGTGTAGAACGTATGAATCTGGCTACATACCATCAGACTTTCGGAAAAGTATCATCCACACAAGACGGCAAGAGCTGACAAGTGCGAGAATTATCGCACAATCAGCTTAACAGCTCATGCTTCCAACTTACTTACAAGAATAATATGCAGAAGAATGGAAAAGAAAATTGAGGATGTGCCAGATGACGATCAGTTTGGCTTTACGAAAGGTAAAGGCACGAGAGAGGCAATTCTGACTTTGCGGATAATTGAGGATGTGCTAGATGACGATCAGTTTGGCTTTACGAAAGGTAAAGGCACGAGAGAGGCAATTCTGACTTTGCGGATAATAATGGAAGCAAGACTACAGAAAAATCAAGAAACGTTCGTAGGATTCGTCGACCTGGAAAAAGCATTCGACAATGTAAAATGGTGCAAGATGTTCGAAAATCTGAAAAAAGTAGGGGTAAGCTATAGGGAAAGACGGCCATATACAATATGTACAACAACCAAGAGGGAATAATAAAAGTAGACGACGAAGAACGAAGTGCTCGTATTAAAAAGGGTGAAAGATAAGGGTGTAGCCTTTCGCCCCTACTGTTCAATCTGTACACCGAGCAAGCAATGATGGAAATAAAAGAAAGGTTCATGAGTGGAATTAAAATTCAGTGTGAAAGGATATCAACGATACGATTCGTTGGTGACATTACTATCGTGAGTGAAAGTGAAGAAGAATTACATGATTTGCTGAACAGAATGAACGGTCTATTGAGTACGGAGTATGGATTGAGAGTAAATCGCAGAAAGACGAAGGTAATGAGAAGTAGTAGAAATGAGAACAGCGAAAAACTTAACATCAGGATTGATGGCCACGAAGTAGATGAAGTTAAGGAATTCTGCTACCTAGACAGTAAAATAACCAATTACGGCCGGCCGCGGTGGTCTAGCGGTTCTAGGCGCTCAGTCAGGAACCGCGCGACTGCTACGGTCGCAGGTTCGAATCCTGCTTCGGGCATGGATGTGTGTGATGTACTTAGGTTAGTTAGGTTTAAGTAGTTCTAAGTTCTAGGGGACTTATGACCACAGATGTTGAGTCCCATAGTGCTCAGAGCCATTTGAACCATTTAACCAATGACGGACGAAGAAAGGAGGACATCAAAAGCACACTAACAATGGCAAAAAGGGCATTCTTGTCCAAGAGAAGTCTGCTAATATCAAATATCGGCCTTAATTTGAGGAAGAAATTTCTGAGAATGTACGTCTGGGGTACAGCCTTGTATGGTAGTGAAACATGGACTGTGGGAAAACCGGAAGAGAAGAGAATCGAAGCATTTGAGATGTGGTGCTACAGACGAATGTTGAAAATTAGGTGGACTGATATGGTAAGGAATGAGGAGGTTTTGCGCAGAATCGGAAAGGAATGTGTGGAAAACACTGATAAGGAGAAGGGATAGGATGATAGGACATCTGTTAAGACATCAGGGAATGACTTACACTGTACTTAAAAAAAAAAGGAAAAAAGAGAAATGGTTGAGCCTAAACAAAGCAGCAACTCTCCGTACCAAGACCTGCACGAAAGATAGTGTTATGCATCTGGTGGAACAACGGCGGTGTGTCGTGCTACGAATTGCTTCCCCGAGGTATAATCATCTTCGATGACCTTTTTTTTTCCCAACAAGTGAGACGTGTTGCTGACGCAATGCAAGAACAACGACCAGGATGACTGTGTGAAGTGATGCTGTCCCACTATAACGCGCTCCCGCATTCTGCTAGGCTGACAAAAAACACTGTACAGGAAGATCGGTTGGGAAGTTGTAACCTCCCCCTCACTTATCGACCTTAATGACAGAGAAAAATTAAACCGCGTGTACCTAATGCAAATTTGGGAAAAGCAATCGTCACCGAAGTTAATCTGTCGGTAAAGAGAGAGGAAGGGTTACATCTAAATGAAATGAAAAATGCAAATGAAATTGGTGGAAATTAATTTTGAAAAAGGGTAAAGTTAATAAAGAAAGTAAATGTGCAGTCGTTACCCTAACAATTAATTTGCGTTAATTAGATATTTGAGATTTGGGGCAAATTACTGTCGCTAGTCCTGTGGACAACTACCATAATAACTGAAAAAGAAAGGTTCATGCACATATAATTAGCACTAAAAGCGTGGCAACTGAAGGTTGACACGTGTTGTGTGAAAACTAAATGTTTGTCAGAAGTAATAAATTTCGCTACACTCTGACTTAATTTAACAAAATAATTAATAAAACCGGAAAATTGGAAGTTAATTTTAGTGACTGAAATTAATAGTGAACTTTGTTTCTGAAGGACTACGAAATAGAATAAAATAAGGTTAGTCTTGGGCTACCTCAACAATCATCTCAAAAGCAACTTGAATCTACGCAATTTAGAAATAAGACATTTAACTTTGAACTTGAATTAAATGGAGGAGGAGGAGGAGGAGATTAGTGTTTAACGTCCCGTCGACAACGAGGTCATTAGAGACGGAGCGCAAGCTCGGGTGAGGGAAGGATGGGGAAGGAAATCGGCCGTGCCCTTTCAAAGGAACCATCCCGGCATTTGCCTGAAGCGATTTACGGAAATCACGGAAAACCTAAATCAGGATGGCCGGAGACGGGATTGAACCGTCGTCCTCCCGAATGCGAGTCCAGTGTTCTAACCACTGCGCCACCTCGCTCGGTGAATTATGTGATTTTGAACAATTAACAGTAGCAAAATTCAGTATGTACCAAGCTGAGCTGCAGTCACAGGTCAGCTAAAATATGGTAACAAAACTCGCACTCTTAATTTGTGCTTGTGTAATCTAAATATAGTTCTGTTTGTTTATTGTAGCCAGCTTTGAAATTAAAGCAGTGAAATGGAATGATAGTACTTTAATGCTGGCGTTTGAATTTCAACGACACTCGGGTTTATTTCGGAAAAGGAAGGGACCCTGCTTGGTAATGCAATTGAGACAATGAGCAACAAAGGTTCATGCTAAGTTGCTGTATTTTAGTGATGCAAATCGAACAGTTTGAAAAGCTGAGGTCTGCCATACAGTTCTACAACTTTACGTGCTTCCAGTCTTCCTTGTTGGTTGATTGAAGGTTTGAAGTCGTCGATCGAGGAGGTGGCGACAGTCACTCATTGTCGGCCGTCGCTGTTGCAGAAGCTGGATGTTTGGGCTTCTTCTTCCCGACACGGTCACCAGGCGAAACGGGCTCTTGTGCGCCAGCTAACGTTTTCCGTCCGCGACACCGTGCCAGAAACTATCATTGCAAGTCGAGCGCAATTACATGCTGCCAAACCCCGAAAGCGCGGCAACTCGCGGGAGCGTCACACAACACACCTGCTCCACCTGTCCTACTCCAGCCAGACTCTCATCTGCCCGCGTTCGACGCGGCAGAGTTAACACTATCCAAGATCTTAAACACTCTGGTTCTCCACACGACCTATCGATGTATTCGTTCGATAGCATAGTTTTCCCTAGGCAAGACTCAGCGTAAAAATACAAATAATATTTACAAAACAAACCAATTATACATCGACATAAATGCATATATATATCCTTATTTTGTTACCTGAAGATATGACATTTTTGTGTCTTTATACACAGAAATGTCATATCTTCAGGTAATAAAATAAGGAAAAAATTTTATAGTACAATAGATGGAAACAGGAGGATATGCATGTCCGTCGTTACAAAGTCATTCCGCACGTAGCTTATTCACCTGATCTTGCGCCTTCAGATTTTCACACTTCCCGCTCTTTATGGAACAACCTTTAGAGAACTTCCTTTCCGGATGAAAATGCTCTACGGACATGGCTCGACGGGTTTTTCACCTCAAAACCAAGTCGTTTCTACAGTCACGGCATCGAAAAGTTACCGCAGCGTTGGCAGACCGTTGTAAATAGTGAAAGAATACATTAAGTCCGGGAGCACTTTCAATTACTTATTGCACAAGAAATAAACATTGTACAGATGTCATACATATTACATTTTGAAGAGAAACTCTGAAAGTTTTTACAAACATTGAATATGGGAACCATGAGTGACTCGGCAGATGTCAATAAGAATTCTTGCCATACCCGTCCCAGCATGGCATCGTCGACTGTGGCAGTCGCTTCCCGTATTCTCTCCCGGAGCTCTGCTACATCACTTGGTAGAGGCGGTACATAGACCAGCTCTTTAATGTGTCCCCACAGAAAAAAGTCACACGGAGTGAGATATGGTGATCGGGGAGGCTGTTTCATGAGACAGCTCACTCCGCACCTGAACTCGCCATGTTTGCGACTAGCGCTGGTTATCGGCAAATTATCAAACTATGCTGTGGCGGTATACATGAAAAAAAAGAACTTTCACGGTTTCTCTTCAAAATGACATATGTATGAGATCTGTACAATGTCTGTTTTTTTGCAATAAAAAATTGAAAGAGTTCGCTGACTTTATGTGCACTATGTATTAAAGAAGACTGAAGTCTCTGTTATGTGTATCTGCTGTGTTTGTTAAACTACGATACGAATTCATGCACTAGCCGAATAGAATGGTCTAAGTGGCACTACTGACAGACACTACGCGCTGCAAACATCTTTTCGAGCGAGTCATTCGTGCACACGTGTGATACATAATTCTTCTGCACCGTAGAAGACGATGTTTGGTTGACTGACGAGTCCATTGGTGTGCACGATCCCTTCATCGCTAATAGCCACCAGATTTAGAACGTCATCCTAAATACCCCTAATTTATACTGAAACCTGGTAGCGTTGTAAGCGTGTGTGATTTCGCAATACAGTTAATGCTTGGCTGCTATAGGTGTTCTTTGATCGTGTTCGGAGGCTATGCGTCAAACTTCGACACACTGTTTTGTGTGGAACAGCTGCTTTCAACAGCGCTGTCTGCTCGTCTATACTAACAGGGGGTGCTGCATCACAATAATATTGACTTCGTTTCCACCTAGTACTCAGCCTCGATGTTATTGCACTTGGCTTTATCAGAAACGTGCAGCGACGTCACAGTAAACAAGTACAGTGGTGACCAAGGAAAACACATCACACTGTCAATGCTTTCAGGTCAGTCTGAACAATTCGCGGTTGCTGATGCGCTGCATTATGTTAAAGAGCCACATTTGTTATGCAGGTTCTTAACGCCTCCACACGACTAGCGCCTGAGACGACAGAGACATTGTTTGATAAGCTGTGAAGAACTATACAGCCTCATCACATGCCTTGAATCAGCACACGGGCGTGTTCGTAGCAGTATTCAAACTAACAGTGCAACAGTGTTTGAGGCACCACAGGCTAGCGACTTCTCGTGAGGTAGAAGCAGTGGAGCCCCAAACACTGGACACAGAAGTGCCCTAACGTCATTTTTTTCAACCCACTACCGGTTTTGGATACAGCTTCACGATGAACGTATTCGTGAATGGAGTTCCGAAGAGAACGAATGTTGGCAGATTGCGCTCTTCACAGTCATACGCTCTTAGTTCCTGACTCGATGATATGAGATGTCATGGATACACACCAAGAGCACCTCTGATTCCCATAACCAATAATTCGGACATCAGGCGACACTTTTCTGCTGTATTTCGGCCGGTGACTTTGCCCTTCCTTTGAGCCCTCCGCAACATTATCATTCAACAAGTAAGACATGACAGCACGCTGGCTGTGCTGCCATACAGAGAGAGTTCGACTATCTCTATGCACCGCGCATTCTGCACATCTCCCGCTCACTGAAAAGACCCGGTCATGCATTGTGGACAGAGTGGCACACTACAACTGGTAGCCACTACGGTTGATGAGTTCTCTTATAGAGTTCAAGCTGCATGGAATGGCGTACCTGCTTCTGTCATCCAAGGACATTTCAATTTGATGCCCAGCCTGCTAGAGCCATTGTGCTGCCAAACGTGGCAAGTCTGCCTACTAAACTACGCATCCAATGTGCATGTGCAGGCAAACAAATGATTACAGCTTCAGGAAAATTGCATGATATATTCAAGAGAGAGAGAGAGCTTCACAAATTGAGCAAGTCAATAACTTGCTGGTCCGCCTTTGATCATTACAGAAGCACTTATGCCGCTTGGCACTGATTGACAGTGTTATTGGATGTCCTCCTATCGTGCCAGATTCTGTCCAACTGGAGCATTAGGCGGTTAAAAACCATAGCCGCTGGGAGGATCTTGCCCATATTGCTCTACACGTTTTCAGTTGGGGAAAGATCCAGCGACCTTGGTGGTCAAGGTACGGTTCGGCAAGCACAAAGACAAACAGAAGGAACTCTAGCGAGTGTGGGCGGGCATTGTCTTGCTCAAATGCAAGTTCAGAAAGGTTCTGAATGGTTTGGCATGAAGGACAACAAAACGGGGCTTAGAATATCGTCGACGTATAGCTGTGCTGTAAGACTGCCGCAGATGACAGCCAAAGGATTCCTGCTATGAAAACAAATGGCACTCCAGACCACAGCTCCTGGTTGTTGGGCCATATGGCGAGAGACAATCAGGTTGGTATCCCAGCGCTGTCCAGGGCATCTCCAGACACGTGTTCGGCCTCGAATCTCATTCACTGGAGTAGAAATGTCTCCAATAAAGAATCGTGCTGCGAACTGAGCCCCGATGACCGGCAAAGATGTGTCTGGGGGGCGTCCGATGCAGTGGTGGGATAAAAACACGACTATAGCCCACCATACGTCTCGACAACCAGGAGTGATGATCTGAGGAGGCATTTCATAGGGTTGATAGAAGAGATAGACAAGATCCAACGGAGAGCAGCGCGCATCGTTACAGGATCATTTAGTAATCGCGAAAGCGTTACGGAGATGATAGATAAACTCCAGTGGAAGACTCTGCAGGAGAGACGCTCAGTAGCTCGGTACGGGCTTTTGTTAAAGTTTCGAGAACATACCTTCACCGAAGAGTCAAGCGGTATATTGCTCCCTCCTACGTATATCTCTTGAAGAGACCATGAGGATAAAATCAGAGTGATTAGAGCCCACACAGAAGCATACAGACAATCCTTCTTTCCACGAACAATACGAGACTGGAATGGAAGGGAGAACCGATAGAGGTACTCAGGGTACCCTCCGCCACACACCGTCAGGTGGCTTGCGGAGTATGGATGTAGATGTAGATGTAGACACCTTTTGTTGTCATCCACGGCACCCTTACAGTACAGCGGTAAGTCGACGATGTTCTACACGGCGTTTCGTTTTCCTTAATGACAGACCTTGCTGGTCTCACATTTCTGCAAGATAATGCCCGTCCCCACAAAGCGAGAGTTTCTACTGCTTGCCAGTCCCTAACTTGGCCAGCAAGCTAACCGGATCTCTCACAACTGAGAACATTTGGACTATTACGGGCAAAGTCCTCCAACCTACTCGGGGTTTTGATTACCTATCGCGCCAGTTGGACAGAATTTGGCACGATATCCCTTAGGAAGATATCCAAGAACTCCATTAATCAATACCAAGCCGAAAGACTGCTTTCATTAGGACCAGAAGTCGACCTGTGAGTTGATGACTTAATCAAATTGTTAAACTCTTTCTCTTGAATAATCTTTTGTTTGTCTGTACGAGTACATCACAGATACCGATTTCCGTGCGATTCGCATAATTCCTTCGTGAAGTGTTGCTTTTTTTGTGTATACAGGGTGTTACAAAAACGTACGGCCAAACTTTCAGGAAACATTCCTCACACACAAAGAAAGAAAAGATGTTATGTGGACATGTGACCGGAAGCGCTTAATTTCCATGTTAGAGCTCATTTTAGTTTCGTCAGTATGTACTGTACTTCCTCGATTCACCGCCAGTTGGCCCAATTGAAGGAAGGTAATGTTGACTTCGGTGCTTGTGTTGACATGCGACTCAGTGCTCTACAGTACTAGCATCAAGCACATCAGTACGTAGCATCAACAGGTTAGTGTTCATCACGAACGTGGTTTTGCAGTCAGTGCAATGTTTACAAACGCGGAGTTGGCAGATGCCCATTTGATGTATGGATTAGCACGGGGAAATAGCGGTGGCGAGGTACGTTTGTAACGAGACAGATTTCCAGAACGAAGGTGTCCCGACAGGAAGACGTTCGAAGCAATTGATCGGCGTCTTAGGGAGCACGAAACATTTCAGCCTATGACTCGCGACTGGGGAAGACCTAGAACGACGAGGGCACCTGCAATGAACGAGGCAATTCTTCGTGCAGTTGACGATAACCCTAATGTCAGCGTCAGAGAAGTTGCTGCTGTACAAGGTAACGTTGACCACGTCACTGTATGCAGAGTGCTACGGGAGAACCAGTCGTTTCCGTACCATGTACAGCGTGTGCAGGCACTATCAGCAGCTGATTGGCCTCCACGGGTACACTTCTACGAATGGTTCATCCGACAATGTGTCAATCCTCATTTCAGTGCAAATGTTCTCTTTGCGGATGAGGCTTCATTCCAACGTGATCAAATTGTAAATTTTCACAATCAACATGTGTGGGCTGACGAGAATCCGCACGCAATTGTGCAATCACGTCATCAACACAGATTTTCTGTGAACGTTTGGGCAGGCATTGTTGGTGCTGTCTAGATTGGGCCCCATGTTCTTCCACCTACGCTCAATGCAGCACGTTATCATGATTTCTTACGGGATACTCTACCTGTGCTGCTGGAACATGTGCCTTTACAAGTACGACACAACATGTGGTTCATGCACGATGGAGCTCCTGCACATTTCAGTCGAAGTGTTCGTACGCTTCTCAACAACAGATTCGGTGACCGATGGATTGGTATAGGCGGACCAATTCCGTGGCCTCCACGCTCTCCTGACCTCAACCCTCTTGACTTTCATTTATGGGGGCATCTGAAAGCTCTTGTCTACGCAACCCCGGTACCAAATGTAGAGACTCTTCGTGCTCGTATTGTGGACGGCTGTGATACAATACGCCATTCTCCAGGACTGCATCAGCGCATCAGGGATTCCATGCGACGGAGGGTGGATGCATGTATCCTCGCTAACGGAGGACGTTTTGAACATTTCCTGTAACAGAGTGTTTGAAGTCACGCTGGTACGTTCTGTTGCTGTGTGTTTCCATTCCATGATTAATGTGATTTGAAGAGAAGTAATAAAATGAGCTCTAACATGGAAAGTAAGCGTTTCTGGACACATGTCCACATAACATATTTTCTTTCTTTGTGTGTGAGGAATGTTTCTTGAAAGTTTGGCCGTACCTTTTTGTAACACCCTGTATAATTCATTCTTCCTACTGTACTGTGTATACGCAATATGTGAACTTTTCTTATTTCCTATTCTTCCCGGTGTTGCAGTTTTAATGGCCACCAGTTAGTGAAAGTGGAACAAAAATACCACTGAGGTAATGAATTCGGTACGTAAACTAGATCTGGACGTTCATCTTCCATCACAAGAAGATGAAAGTCGCAGTGTACTTGTGAGGTGCTGACAAGAGTTCGCGGCTGCCGGACTTCCCGGCGATGACGCAGCCGGCCACATCTGATCCCGGCGGGTCCTGCGGATTGCGGCAGACGCTCAGCGGTGATTACTCCTCTGCCGGCGACGAGTCCGCACCTTCCCCTCACGGGCCTCCTCCCCCCCTCCCCCCCTCCCCCCCCACCCACCCTCCAGCCATTACACTGGCCCGCCCGCCCCTCCAATTCCAAAGCACCGGACACTGCGACAAAAACAAATTACAATAATCATTTGAGTGTGTAGTTGTAACTGGTTCTTATATGTATTTGGACTCTCAAGGTGAACTAGTGCGCGGTTACACGAGATATTTATGGTGTATGTATCTTTAATGCGTTTGCTTGGTACGAGCGGGCGCATTAACGTGGCCCCCCTCGGCCCCCGCTGCCCCCCTCCTCACCGCCGCGGTTCCCCACCGCCTCGCCCTCCGGTTTTGAGGACCGGACCATAAAGTGGCGCGGTGATCGGCCGCCGCCGCCGCCTCCGAGGCCTTGAACTTTTCCCATATTACGCGCTTAGACGCCAAGTGCAGCGACGCTCGCGACACGTGTGCACGCCTCCGGCTGCTGCGTCCACACGCGTGCGCCCGACTCCCGCGTGCGCCCTGCGCTGGACGTTCATCAGACCCATCTGTGCCCTCTCCTCTGCGGAAGGAGGCTGGTGGACTGTTCGTGACTGACCCGTGTCGACAACAGATTTAGCGTTTCCGGGAAGACCAGAACAGGGCAACACGTTCTACGACTCCCCAGAAATCCGCTTCATGATTATCATCATCATCGTGTGCATTTTCGTGCTAGAAATGCTTGCCTGATCCGAAACCAAGCAAGTTAAAACTTGAAACGTCCTGGCAGATCAAAACTGTGTGCCGGACCGAGACTGGAACTCGGGACCTTTGCCTTTCGCGGGCAAGTGCTCTACCAACTTAGCTACCCAAGCACGATTCACACCCCGTCCTCACAGCTTTACTTCTGCCAGTACTTCATCTACTACCTTCCAAACCTCACAGAAGCTCTTCCAGGAGCGCAGGTTCACAACAGAGCTTTTGTACAGTTTGGAAGGTAGTAGACGAGGTACTGGCAGAAGTAAAGCTGTGAGGACGGGGCGTGAGTCGTGCTTGGGTAGCTCAGTCGGTAGAGCACTTGCCCGCGAAAGGCAAAGGTCCCGAGTTCGAGTCTCGGTCCGGCACACAGTTTTGATCTGTCAGGAAGTTTCACATCAGCGCACACTCCGCTGCAGAGTGAAAATCTCATTCTGGAAGTTAAAACATAGCGCACCATTTTCTTCGTGGCCGTCGTACCCTTGTTCCACGTTTGGATCTGCAGTCATAGGCATTCCTCGGTATACAGTTTTGACCCATACGTAGTACGTCACCACGCCGTTCCTTTTCTATAATTTTTAAATGAAGGTCCCGCCTCCATTTGATTCTATAGATCGTTTATTCTACTGTACCACAATGAGTCGGCCTTTGGAGGTTTTCCAGTACCTCCGTGCTGGGTTTGATCAGACCAGTATAAACGAAGAATCGTCGAAATGTATTAAACTTGGTTATTTCTACGAAGACTCCGTTTATACAGAGGTCTGATCGTGCCCAACACTGTGGTACTTGTAAATGGCCGAAGGTCGAAATCGTGATTAAAAAGCAGAATAAACGATCCGCACAGTCAAATGGCGGAACATTCGTTTAAAAAGTATTATTTAAAAAGTATTACATGAATGTGGCCCCAAAGCATGGTAAAATTATCATCCTTTCTGTACTGTTGTATCTTTTATACTTTTCGTAGAACATAAAGCTCCTCTCTTACCTCATTGTTCGTCTTTTGAACTTTTAATTTGTCTCCTGTTCTTAGCAGTCTGGTTTCTGCCCCTTCAGTTCTCTGTAATTGTGAGTTCGTTAAAGTCCACATCTCGGAACCACAGAGCAGGAAAGGTACAGTCATAGTAATACAGAATTTAAGTACTGGCTCTTTCCTGGTCTTGTCGAGGAGCGTTCTTAATCGTACCTAACACGTGTTAGTACAATTTATACAAAGACTTCTGGGTATAGTACCGCGTCATACTTCAAAAAAATTATTGTTGTCGAATCCAATGTTTCGGCCACGCTTACAGTGGACTTCTGGGCCAACTGTTGTGATTTTACTGTCCAGATTCACTTATATTTTGTCATAACTTCTCACTGAGCATGTTATTACGTTATAATAATTTAAAAAACTGTATATAATTGCTAAGGTGACTTGTAAGAAGTGGGAACTTTATTGTAATAGGTTACCGATGCGGGAACTTTTTAAAATTATAACTTAATGTCATGCTCAATGAGTGCTCACGACTAAATATGTGATTCTGGATGGTAGTAAAGCCCAACATCCCCGAAAAAAAGCCACTGTAAGTATGTGCGAGCAAGACTCGAGCACCGTCTGGAAATGGTTAACATTATGACAAAACGTATCATTGACAAATAGAGAATCACCTTCATCATTATTGTCGGAATCACTTGAAAACGCTGCCACTTCACTCCTTTTGACGGGTGTAATCATGTGACACTGTCACTGGACTCGCCCTCAGAACCATAAAAATATTCGTTCACGCAGTCTTGTGAACCTTCATTCTCACTAGGACTATCTGGGTAATCATCGTCAACAGCCTCCGAAAGCGTTACAGAGTCCTTTTCTCAATAGGGCAATCTCTTAAAGCAGGAGGAAATTCAAGACGAAAAAAGTGACTATTTTAAATATCAGAATACAATAAAAATGGAAATAAGCAAAACTTACATGAAGGCAATCAAGTTTCATACACTGACTACTCGTGTAAACACCTTAACAGACGAGGCAATTGAAATATAGCACAGTATCTACAGACAGCGCGCAGCAAACACAAGTTAGGAACCGTCCGCAACGGGTGGTGCACGGAACATGCGTGTTGAAAGCGAAGAAATGCCATACTCTCCTGAAATTTCCCATTACTTGGCTCTCACCACCCGGTCGAAGGCGTTTTCATAACCCACAAAAGGTGTACGCGTTTGGATATTAAGTTCTCTCTGATTTCTGTTATCTTGTTTATAGAGAGAATACAAAACATAATTGCCGGCCGCTGTGGCCAAGCGGTTCTAGGCGCTTCAGTCTGGTACCGCGCGACCGCTACGGTCGCAGGTTCAAATCCTGCCTCGGGCATGGATGTGTGTGTTGTCCTTAAGTTAGTTAGGATTAAGTAGTTGTAAGTTCTAGGGGACTGATGACCTGAAAAGTTAAGTCCCATAGTGCTTAGACCCATTTGAACCAAAACATAATTGAAATCCCCGGTTTAAATCAATTTTGCTCTCCTGTATCAAAAGTCCCTATTAAAGTATCTAATCTTTTGGGAAGTAACTTGGCATATATTTACACTCATAGATTAGTACGCTCACGCCTCTGTGCAAAATGTAAACTTTCGCGGCAGAAAATGTCACAATTAAGATAAAGTTCCGGGCTACAACGACATGATCGGCTGGATTCCATATTGAAATCAACGTTTCGCCTAGATCTGCGGAGGACATTTTCAAGGGGAATCGAATTCTTGTTTAGTGTCTGAGTCACATCCTGGCTTGCTACTGACTGAATAAAAATTCCGCCAAAGCGTGCTTCCGCGAAGTGGCGTGACTTTAAATGTTTTGAATACCTGAGCTCAAGTGCCCGTCGTCGGCAGCCATCGTCCACTCTTGCTATCACACCATGGTGGAAGACTGCCACACATCTTCTTAAGCACCGGAATCCAGGTGTCATTCAATTTCACGCCTTCCTCCATCATGCTGAAATTCCTGGGGTGTTTTTCAATCTCTATGTCTTCTCTGTACAGCCTTTAATGGTGTCCGCTTGTGGCTGCCAATACTTGAGTCATCTCCGCCATCCTGCATTTCTACAAAAGGACGGTCAGAAAAGGACTAGAAGGGCACAAGGGAAATCGCAGAAAGGCGGAGACTGAGATAACCACGTCGGAAACCTTTTCACACGAATCACCAGAGTACAAACGACAGTTTCGCCAATGCACTGCCCCCTTAGTACCTGGTGTGCACGATACTACCGCCACCTGTGTAGCGCTATCCTGTAACTATTCTCACCTCAGTGTACAAACACTCGCCATCCCAGAGTAAGGATCTCAGCAATTGTTTGAGCCACTCGCTCTCAGATAGCGCCGTCCTGCATCTAGGTTAGGCCCTGTTTTTGCATCAGCTCTGTAGGGTAGCATATCCTTTCATCTGTTTCTACAATCGTCTTGTTATTTGATCTTACTGTCTAATGTATTTAAACCAAATACAGTTACAAAATTGTACAGTTCATGGCGAGCTTCGCCCCATCCTTTGTTATGCCAGCATCGCTTGGATTTCCGCCCCTCCCCGGTTCTATAAAGCCCTCCAAATCCTCGAACGCCATGCACTCCGCCTCGCCTTCCGCATCCGCCTTCCGTCCCCCACGCGCATCCTCTATGACCTCATCCCCTTCCCCCACCTTCTCCTTTTCCTTGAACACATCCGCGCACTATATATTGTCCGCCGCCTTGATCCCCCTCACCCCCTGGTGTCTCCCTTCCTCACCACTCCCAACCAGTTGCCGCGCCTTTACCGTTGTGTCCCTCCCTCTCTCCATCGCCACACCCTCCATCTCCTTTCCCAACACAACTTCCACCGTCTACCACTCCCGGATGATGAGCTTCGCCCTGACATCTACCCTTCCTACCAACTCTAACCCCCTCTTCCTGCCTCCTCCTCAGGGCTCCCTCTCCTCCCCCTCCCTCCTTCTCAGCGAATTTCCCCTCCTACTCCCCGTCCATCTCTTGTGCCTTCTTTCGGTGTCTCTGCGCTCCCTCCTGCCCTGTCTTCCCTTTTCCTCTCCCGCCCCATGTGTCTCCTGCCTCTTCGTGAACCCACGGTTGCCCCTCCTCTCTTCCTCCCGCCGTTTCCCCAGCTACCCCATGCTCTCCCCTCCTTTTCCATCCTCTCTGCCCTTTCCCTCCGCAGGTCCCGCCTGGTAGTTTTACTCTTCGTCGTGTGTGCTCCAAGTGGGGTTTAAGTGTGTTGTCTTCGGAGTGTTTTTAATACTGTGGCCAACTTTTAAACTGTGCATGTGCATCCAGTGTCTTCTGTGTTTTAAGAATCGCCAACTGTGTTTTTTAACTTTCTGGTGACTATTTTAACTGTCCCCAATGAACTTCTACATGTCAGTGATTTTTACCTCCATTTTCTCCCCTTACTCTGTTTTATGTTCCCCTTTTTTACCTCCTTATGTATGTATTCTTTTATTCTTGTTTTAGTTGTCATGTCACTCGGCTGAAGAGCGACGGATTGTGCTGCTGACAGCCCTCCCCTGCCCATATGGGGCAGGGGCATGAAATCACAATAAAGAAAAAAAAAAAAAAAAAAGGCGAGCTTCCGGTGGTAACAACCTCAATCGTAAGAACTGTTCTACAGTTACAGCCTAGAGAAATCCTCCGGTTCAGTGCTAAAAATAGTAAGGTTACAATAATTTTGTGACACAGAAGTCGTCTGGAAAGAGGCAGTAGTGCTGCTGGACAAGGCGCATTCGCCCGTGGATCCATCATCACATTCATTACGGCTTATACTTCAAGTGACGTACAGAAAGGAACTGGGAATACGATCTCAGCTCTCCCACATGCAATATCCATGTCTTAACACTGCACGGCTACTTTGTCGATTCTAATTGAATCTTGCCAGAAAAAGTGATTTTTAATGACCCCACACCTACTGAGTAAAGTAGTTGGACAATATTAGAAACACGAAGAGAACTTGGTTGTCTGTCCTTTTCAATCTCAACGATATGAAACGGCAAGAGGGCGAAATCGAAGATATCTGTTGAAGTGCCAGCAAGCATGGACAAAAGTGTGTCCAGAGAGGGTAGACTGCGAGTGCACACTGTAGTACAATTTGGAGCAACGAGTCAAAGGAATGGCATGAATTACATTCAACACTTCTACGTTCGAAGATCCTCCGCAACCACCCGCATCCTAGAGAGTAAGTAATGTGAATGAAACAGCAATAAAGCGAAGCTCAAAATTAGTAACGCCGTCAGTCTTCAGAATTATTTAACAGCTACATCGTCCAGTAGATACCAATCTTGTTGAGGAGATCGGACAATCCTATTGATACACAAACCGTTTGAGATGCAACATAATTTAAGTTGGAGACATCATTTAAGTTGGGTAGAAATATGATGAGATTGTCATTCTCCTGGCCAGCCTCACTGTATCGCCTGTCTGAAGTCAGAACCCGTTCATTTGCTCCTACTCCGTAGGAAATCAGCACTTGTGAGTCATTATCTAAATCTGCAGAGGAGCCTCTTTGTCCATAGATCACGGCCACAACAATATTTTCTCTAGGACACTGAAGGCAAGTAACACCTCTCAAATTCTAGGGAAAGGTCTGTTTAGACTTCAGAAAAATCAAGAGCAAAAGAGAATGGGGGAACGGAATGATAAACAAGATTTGCTCTCGAAGATAACTAGTATCTTGAATTACACTCCCTCACCTACCAAATTAGGAGCCAGTTTAGTGCTAATGGCCAGGCTTATTGTTCTGATTATCAATCAAAATTATTTATAGCTACTACCTCCAGTTCCCTTTTGGTCTACTTATGAAGAAAACTTCGCGTGATACAGCTGAGAAGAAAATTGTTTTTGCAAGTAGCTGTCTAAGCCGAAGAAGGTTGGCCAAATTAACAGTGAGACACAGAAAAGTGCCATCTGAGCATCCACCAGGATGAATTTAGGACAAAGATGGACAATCTAAATCGTCATCGAAAATAATTTCATAACCGATGCTCCATTTGAGAGTTCTGTTCCTAACAGATAGGCAGACTCTGTCGTGGTGTACTGTCGGCTATTCATTCCCATACTTCGAGTGGAAAATATCACTAGTCAGAATAGCACGGAACCAAACTGAAATCTGTACGTAGTTGAATGGTCAGCGCAGCTGGCTGCCATGCGGGGGCCGGATTCGATTCCCGGTACTGTCAGGGGTTTGTCCTTTGTAGGAGGACTAGAACAAAGTGCATTCAGCTTCGTGAGACCAAATGAGAAGCTATATGACCGAGAAGTAGCGGTTCCAAGGTTAAGAATCCCGACAACGGCCGGGAGGGCGGTGTCCTGACCACTTGGCCTTACGTACTGCGTACGATGATGCCGTTACCGGAGGGTGACACGGCTGTCGGTCAGACCAGATTGGTGCATCTAGATCCAGAATGCGGAACTTTACTAAAGTGAACTTTCAGTGGCCGATGCGCGCTACGGTAGCGATATGAACTTGAAGAGCAGAAGAGTAGACCAGTGTGGACATGGTGTGGCGTAAACGGACGTCGAGCGTAGTGTCATATTCATCACTTATCCTCGGTCACTCTCTGTTTCGTATCTCTTTGACGTCCACGCTGAGTAGCAAAATGGCTCTGAGCACTATGGGACTTAACATCTGAGGTCATCAGTCCCCTAGAACTTAGAACTACTTAAACCTAACTAACCTAAGGGCATCACACACATCCATGCCCGAGGCAGGATTCGAACCTGCGACCGTAGCGGTCACGCGGTTCCAAGCTGAAGCGCTTAGAACCGCTCGGCCACACCGGCCGACACGCTGAGTAGCAGCTCTTACACTTACGGTAGTCTTGGCATTTACTGCATTCACTGAGACGACTGTCGCTTTTGTCTCGTGCAAAAGAAAGCCCCACACACTTGAGTGCCATTATAAATAGGTACCCAATTCATACAGGTACAGTTGGTGGTACTTCAGTCCATCCTCGAATTTTTTTGGCGAAAATACGTGTTCATAGTCGGTGGCGGGCATCTCAAGTCGCACCGAGAGCCTTCTCAGAAAATTATTTTGAACAGTTAGTCCAGCATCCCACATGAAGTATAAATGGTTGCAAAAACATACTTGACATCTGAGCAAGAAATAGTCGTGACCATATAAGGAACATCACTACAGATACAAGGATTAGTGGCCACAAGGTGGTTGCAGCTAGACTGAATACCGTCTCATCTAGACACATCGAAAATAAATGCAAAATACATCTATTTAAAAAAAGCAGATAAAAATTCGTTTGATACCTTCCTAAGCGACAGTCCCCACTCCTTGCACCTGACTACGTAAGCGTAGACCAGATGTGGTTTAAACTCAAAGAAATAGTATCGACGCCAATTAAGAGGTATATAACAGATAAATTAATAACAGATGGTACTATCCCCCACACAACACAAAACAGGTCAGAACAATGTTGTAGCAGCAACGAAAAAAGCAACCCAAATTTAAAAGAGCGCAAAATCCTCATGGTTTTCCGCAATTCCTTCACAAAAGAAGACGAAGTAAATACTCCAGAATTCGGATCAAGAACAACTGCCAACAGAGTAACTTAGAGATAGGATATTCTCGGTGTAGTAAAGCAGCTTAAAACACATAATTAAGCCAAGGCTTGCATTACATATTGTGCACCAGTCACCTTCCATTTTGAGAGTATGCTGATACAATAGCTCCGTACTTAGCAATCATATACAACCACTCGCTCGAAGAAAGATCCGCACTCAAAGACTGGAGACTTGCACAAGTCAAGTGAACACTGAAGAAGGGAAACAGGACTAATCAGCTGAATTAGAGACTTATACTGCTAACGAATATTTCGGAACATGTACTGTGTTCGCACATTATGAGTTATCTCGAAGAAAATGATTTATTGGCAAGCCTCTGATCTGCATAAACGATTTAGGAGACAATCTGAGCAGTCCTCGTAGATTGTTTGCAGGTGGTGCTTTCATTTACCATCATGAAAAGTTATCAGATGAGCAAAACGATTTCAAAATGAATTAGACAAGATATATGTATGGTGCGAGATGTGACAAGTCACTCCAAATAATGAAAAGTGTGATGTCGTCCACGTGAGTACTAAAAGGAATCAGTTAAATTTCCGTTACACTATGAATCATACAAATCTAAGGGCTGTGAAATCAAATAAATATCTATGGAATACAATTACCAATAACTTAAACTGGAACTCTCGCATAGATAATGTTGTAGGAAAGCAAACTAAAATTTGTGATTTATTGGCGGAACACTTCGAGAATGTAACAAACAGGGGTACTTAAGAGACTTAAGCTTACACTACGCTTGTCCGCCGTCTTCCGGGGTACCGCTGTTCAGTGTGAAATTTGCATCAGATAGAATTGGCGGAGGACATCGAAAAAGTTCAGACAAGGGTAGCTCGTTTTTGTATTACCCCGGAATAGGGGAGAAAGTGCTAAGTATATGATACGCGAAGTGGGGTGACAGTCATTAAAACAAAAACGTTTTTCGCTGCGGCGGAAACTTCTCATGAAATTTCAATCACCAACTTTCTCCTCAGAGGGTGAAAATATTTTGTCGACGTCCACCTTTACAGGGAGAAATCATCATCATAATAAAATAAGAGAAACCAGAGAGCGGATGGAAAAGTTTAAGTGTTCGTTTTTACCGCGTGGTGTTCGAGAGTGGAACGGTAGAGAAGTAGCTTAAAGGTGGTTCGATGAACCTTCTGCCAGGAACTTAATTTTGAACTGCAGAGTAATCACGTAGATGTAGATGAATCTGTAGGAAACACGAAGCAACGTTTTGCACATTGTGCTACTAATGTTTTGACGAGTTACACGGTTACGTTTACTACCAAATAACTAACAACACATTACACCTTACAAGTAGCCAAACTTTGCTGCAATTTTCTCATTATTTAGCAAGTATGAGGAACAAACGTGCTGTACGGTGTGTACAGAACAAATCTTTAGTTATTTTTGGACACCTAAAAAATAATAGCAATATAGTTGTATGTAAATGTCATTAACAGTTTACCGATGCTAACGTCTCAGAATGATCCGTTTATGCCTTAACCTGGAGCACTAAGATTGCCTGATTCCTATCGAGATTGTCGCTAGTTCTCAAATAGAAGAGAATGCGCTGTTCAGGAATGATCAGTAGCTTTAGTCAAGACGGAATTGGTTAACGCTTCGTTTTCTGACTTGCTTTGCGCTAAATGTTGCACTTTTTCTTTAAATAAACAAGTGCCATGTTATTAAATTTGGCTTCTATTGTTTCCACGGAGCTGTTTTTTCCATTAGTGTGTGCTTTTAAATTTTTTGGGAATATGTACCTCGTTTTACTGCGTTGCTTTCTTAGTTGATCGAAATACCACGAGTACTTCAAAAGTAATAACGTCAATTTCGGAATGATGGTGGTCCATAAAACGGTTGCGACTAAAGGGCGCCGCAGCAAGTTTAATGCTAGTTGGGAATTTTACACGTATATGCATTTAAGCAGAGCTCGCTCACCTTGGCCAAGCCACTCGCTACTCGATGCACTCGGCGTCCTTTCAGGAAATTCTGCTAAAAGGGAGCACCGGGCGCCGCACGTCCTTCGAAGTTGATTGACTGCACACAATAAGAACACTACCACGCCGTCACAGTTCATTACAACGAACGCATTTCTTAATAGCGGTCTTCAACTGTGACATGCTCTGGTTCTTAATAATGAACATGTAGACAGATTTACGACAGTGTGTGTCAAACACGAACTGTTCCAGCAGTTAGATGAGTCTGTGGCAATTTTCTACACATTTCAGACTTAGGTAACAACGTACTTCAAAATAGAAAGCTGAAAAGTACCAAAAACATATGCTAGAGATGGAAGAAAAATAAAATACAGCCAAAGGGTTAAATAATTAAACGGAAGATATGTATTTGATAATAATCCTCAATACTAATTAAAATAAAAATATTAAACGAATCACAAACAAATGTGAACATATTAGCGCAGTATTTTGGGTTCAATTAAACTGTTACTGAAGTATAAAGTGACACACGTCTCTGTTGTCACTCCTAATATTTCGTAAACGATTCAAGACACCGAAACAAACTTTAAGTGAGTGACACCACACGAAGAGAAGAGCATTTCTTTTTCTGCTATTATCTGTAACACCTCTGCCTACCAAAATATTGAAAGAAGCGTGCTATTTTTATAGCACGATAATGTCTCTCAGTGTTAACTGTGGCTAATGAAAAGAGGAATGCATCATTTTTAACTGTCAATCAGAGTCAAATAGGGGGGCTGATGGATTTCTGCTTCACATTTGAAATGCTTACGATGAATTTTGCTAATACTGAGAACATTTACATGTTTCATGTTAGTGTACACCTTTTTCCTGACCTACAGAGTCGAGTTAATATACAGGGTGAGTCACTAACTATTGCCACCAAGAATAACTCCGAAAGTATGATAGAAGCTGAAAAGTTTGTGGGACAAAAGTTGCATGGGACACCGGGGGCCATAATATGACATTGGTTTACTGTTGCTAGGTGGGGTCGCTTCAGAAATATGAAGGTCAGCTTTGCTTTTATAAATGGGGTGATATAGTTTGGTACTTATTTTCTGATAGCAGCTATCGAGACGAATCCAATGATGTGTAACAGAAAGGTCTTTGAAGGACGACGAAGGTCTCAAAGGTGGCATGGATGTCCATTTGCAGAAGGTGTTTGAAGTGCTGACCATTGGTATCAATGCAGTGCTCAATCTTCTTATCATGGATTGAGTGGCATTCCTTATCACATCGGCACTTATCGAAGCACATGCTATGACAATTCTCTCTCACGTATCGTCAGGTGTAGTTGGAACGTCTTTATAAACAATGTCTTTTACGAATCCCCACAAGAAAAAATCCAGAGGCGTCAAGTCTGGCGAACGAGCCGGCCACGACACATCTCCTCCACCTTCAATCCAACGATTTGGGAATTGTCTCTGCAACTCATTTTTAGCAATCAGTGAAAAATGTGCCGGACACCAGTCCTGTTGATACCACATTCTGTTCCTTGTTCCTAAAGGTATTTCTTCCAAAAACAGACATAATGTTTCTTGCAGGAATGTGGTGTACTTCCTACCATTAAGATTTCCTTCGATGAAATAGGGGCCTACAATTCTGTCCTACAGAATCCCGCACCATCATTCACCGAACACGGTTTTTGGTGTGCAATTTTTTGCAGCCAACATGGATTTTCGGTTGCCCAATAATGAATGTTATGCAAATTTAACATTTCCATGGTTCGTGAATGTAGGCTCGTCAGTAAATAAAATCAGATTAATAAATGTGTCATCCCTCTGAATCTGAAGTTGAGCCCATGGGCAGAATTCAATGCGACGGATACAATCTGTACCAGTTAATTCTTGGTGGAGACTGATATGATAAGGATGATATTTCTGGCGATGCAGAACACGAACAACACTGCTCTGGCTCACGCCAAATTCCCTTGCGATTTGGCGCGAACTAACACAAGGATCGCGAGCCACAATGGCAACAGTACCAATTTCCATATTAGCTGCCTAAATGATGGGAGATTGCGGTGCAGATTCTGTGTTGGATTCCTCACGAAAAGAGACCTAGAGGACGACCCGACAGAATACGGATTGATGACATAAAGAAGTAGGCACGACAAAGTTGGATGCGAAAATATGATGTCGTGATGCATGGAGAAGTTTAGAAGAGGCCAATATACAGCAGTGGATGATAAATTATAACGACGGTGATGATGGAGATGATAAATGTTGGCGAGACAAAACGACGATGACAATAAAGATCGAGCTTTCTGATTCTGATCCCCTGCTCATCATGTAGACTTGGGAACCCTTTTCTGGTTGCTCTTAGTCTGGCACAGCTATTAACAAGTCAGAAAGACAATGCCTGCTGTCCACATTACCGGATATGCAAACTGTACGTGATAGTTTTGGGTATCCAATGGAACACCTGCATCATGATCATGAATGTAATCTGGAAGCGATCATTTTCGTCCAAGTGTCCACACACACACACACACACACACACACACACACACACACACACACACACACATACACACACGTACACTAGGACTCACCTGAAAAGAAGACGTGATGCTCCAATATTGGGGCCATTACTGTCTGTGCGCCTCTCTTTGCTGTTAAGTCAGATGGAGCCGAAACTATTATCGCCGTGCAGACAGTCCATGTTATTCCAGATTTAGTCGCACTGTTTGTGTGGATATGTGTCTTGCTACAAATAAACTCATTTCGCGTCACAGGATATGTGACGTGGCTGTACAATTCAGCATGGCCGAACGAATGATCTGTATGTCCTCTCTAGCGCTAGTTGCGCCGAGACACCGAGATCTTGTAACGTGAGCAGCAGTATTGCAGAACGATAAACCACAGATTCAATACGCTTCGATCCTACGGCTAACACGTGTTGGCACTCGTTGCTCCTCCTTACACGAGGCATAACATGATGTCCTCACAAGCAACCAACGTTCATATGCAGTTTGTGAATGAGAAACCCGGTGCGTAATGTTCTATTATATACAGAATTTAGATGGGGTTACAGCAACGCACCTTAGAATGTTGCATACAAATTCTGACAATTTCATATCGCAGGAAGGGTAACATTCCCTCAATAACAAAAGGGAGACGAAGTGAATCCTGAGAACAGAGAAGAGAATATATCTGAATGTTTTATTAGAACAAGTTGAAGCAGCCATAACAAGAATTCAAGACAATTTTTCCAAGGCATCAAAAATCGGAAACGTAGATTTGAGATCCCATCCGTTTTCAGTAAAAGTAAGGACGGCAACTTGATAAACAAGAATGAAAGAGTTGCAGAGAGATTACTTTCCAGAACTCCTGAGTCACCAGATGAAAAGCTGCCTGATGACGCCACGGAAGAACAGAAAGACGAAGAAGAATGGGAAGTGAGTGAAGACGACGTGAAGAATGCTATAAAAAGACTCAGAAACAACAAGACGCGAGGGAGGATCGAATAACAGGAGAGTCAATTCGGGCTGGAGGTCAGAGCTTAAACTTAGAGATTCTGTTAATATGGAACAATGAGACGTTGCCAAAATAATGGAAATTAGCCATAATACGCCCGATGTACAAGAAGGGAAGCGAAATGGAATGGAGTAACTACAGAGGCATTAGCTTGCTGAATGTAACCTAGAAGACACTGTCTATCATTATCCTCAGAAAATCATAACTAATCATAGAAAGCAACATACAGCAATACCACTCTGACTCTCGACGACACCGATCGACGATATATCACGTTCTCGCCCAGAGACAGCTGTTTGAAAAACAATGGAAGTGGGTTCAAGATATCTATAATCTGTTCCTCGATTTTCAACGTGCATATGGCAGCGTTCACAGGGAAAGTTATGCAATGCAGTGCGTACTTCAGAACCCCGAGAAGCTGGTAACAACGGTGCAAACTTGTACAGAGGGTCAATGACAGCAGTGAGCTTCCGAGGGGTCATGATAGAAACGTTCGAGAACGCGGTAGGTGTCAGACAAGGGATGCTTTCTCATGTGCTCTGTGCAGTGTCATTTTGGAGAAAGTAATATCGCAATATACGCACTATCAATAGGCTGGAGTACAGTGGATGGCAATTTCAGTTGTCTCCCATATGCAGATGTTAGAGTTGTGCTAAGTGGATCAAACTATGACTTGAAAGAAGTGTAGCAGGAAATGGGTTACTACGCACAGAAGCTTAGGCTAAAGGTGAACCAACACAAAAAGGAGTTCGTGCAATTAGGAAGAAGACAAGAACAGCAAGAATTTCTTGAGTAGATGGCACCAAGTTCAAGAAATGTCATCGCTTAAAATACTTGGGTTCTTGGTTTGCCCGGCAACAACAGCATAGAAATGGATATCAATGAAAGAATAGCAGTGGGAGTGAAATGTATGAATTCAAAAAATGTCCAAATGTGTGTGAAATCTTATGGCACTTTACTGCAAAGGTCATCAGTCCCTAAGGTTACACACTACTTAACCTAAATTATCCTAAGGACAAACACACGCACCCATGCCCGAGGGAGGACTCGAACCTCCGCCGGGACCAGCCGCACAGAAACGCACGAATTCCCTTAGGGAGACGCTCAGCTTATAAACAGTATCGGGAAGTACTAAAATGAGAAAATATAACTCAGTGATACGCTCATGAGTTATTCATGTTTCAGAAACATGGCTCAGGACTAAAGGAGAAAAGAAAAAAACTGTTAATATTTGAAAGGAGAGTAATGAGGAATATTGGAACCAATGTTAGATAAAAGAGAACAGAGGAGGAGGAAGAATTAAGGAGTCTACCTCTTGATGGAGGAACCAGCGATATTACGGAGGTTGAAGAGAAGAAGAATCGAGCGTGCAGGCCAGGCAGCCAATGTACCGCAGGGAAGACAGGTGAAGAAAGCATTTGAGGAGAAACCAAACACCAGACCCCCATAGAACGACCGAGGTGGCGCTGGATGGACAACCTGGCGAAGGATCTGGCAGCCCTCGGGATTTAAGACTTCTGGAGGAAGCGAGAACAAAGTAGTTACGAATGGAGGCAGTTTGTGGAAGCAACGAGTGGTCTGCAGGGCCTATGAGCGTTGGATATTTATGTATAAGCGTGTAACACTTTGTGCGTGTGTGTCGTTTGTCGCCTTCATGGTGTTGCATTTTTAACGGCCACCGCACTAGTTAGAATTGGGCTGCTGTGCCTTTTACAGCCAGTCTCCGGTAACACAGGAGGCGCTGACCACGTTTCACGAAGGACGGCTCACAGTAGCCCGGTCCTCGCTCCGCCCCCAGCCCGCTGTACGTCATCGTTAACGCCGCAGATCAAACGGTGGCGACCGCGAGCCGCAACACAGCGCGTTTAGAAATAATGACGCGCCGCCAGCTTGTGTATCGCGAGCGGGCGGCAGCCAGAGGGGCAAACAATCTGAGCGAGCCGGCTGCGGCCGGCGCGGGATACCCGGTAATTGAAGGCGATGCGGCGCGAGATAGCGCCGGCCTGTAATAGCGCACGGGCCGGCGACTCGGCGGGGCGCCCGGGCCAGCCCGGCAGCGAGCGGCCGCGTACAGCGCGTGACACTGCCGCAAACAGAGGCTGTGCGTCGGCAGGTCGCTGAGCTACTGCGCCCACACGTCTGCAAGCATCCAGACAAACAGACATCGAATACGAGCCATTGGACGAATTAGAAGTGTCAAATCCAGGGAGCCAAGTTATCCACGAGACCCAGAAGCAGTGGCGTACGGAGCGAACTTCGGATACGCTCTATCTGACCTCTTTAACCCTCATCTCTCCTCAACCTGTTTATTCGTTTCTTGAAACCAACACGACTTCACAGTGAATTACATTTCTATAGTTATTTTTTGTACTATTCAATTCAAAACCGTGGATCAACACAGAATCCAACATAACGCATTGTTTCAATCGCGATCGATGTAAAGCCGTGTCAGACAAACCGGTAAACGCAAAATAGTACTCTTGAAACCTCTGTTGGGTTGGCTCACTTGCCATGGCAAGAGTGGCTCAAGAAACAGCTATCTCTGTACCAGCGAGGGGTAGGGAACCCAATTCAGGCTCATCCAAATGTCCTCACCTTTTCCCCTCTTCTCATTTTAGTTCTCTCCAATCCCTTACCTTCTTCTTCTCCTATTACTTTGTCTTCTTTCCCCTCATACTTAGCCTTCTCACTTCCTCTTTTCATGCCCTTTTCTTCATTTTTTCGCCTTTCGGAGAACAGTGCCCGTGGAGACGGCACCTGGAGCACACGCCCCAGCACCATGTTAAATAGATGTGAAATATGTTTGACATGCGTTCAAGTGGACAAAGTAACGGGTACAAACAGCTCATCCTAAACCCCGGGAACGACTTGAATCAAATGTCGTACACGTACTGGTTATGATCTGGAAAGATATACTGTGGCGGTAAGAACCACCATCCTTCTATAGGAGTAGGGCTGATCCTTCGAGAAAGAAGGGGTGGGAGGAGATGGAAAACGCAGAGTGGGTACGATATCGACGGGGAGAGGGCGAGGAGGAGAACAACATAGAAAGGAAAGAGGAGAGGATGGAAAAAGAGAAGGGGAGCGGGAGATGGAATTTGAGGGGAGAAGAGGAGATGGAGAGAGGGGTAAGGAGGAACTGACGGAGGGGAAAACAGCAGATGGATAGTGGGGAAGGAGCAGGTGAGTAGTAGGAGACGGACGAAGAATGTGGGGTAGAGGAGGTGGACAGAGAGAGGGGGTGGAGGATATAGACTGGGTGGAGGTGAAACAGGAGATGGAGTAGTAAAACACTGGAATAGATACATGCTCTGGCAATGTCAGGTACTCAGCTACTGTATATGTATATATAAAATTAGCATCATATGTAAAAGTGGAAACAATCTCTCAGCATTTAGTATGCGTCTTCGAGAAAGTCAAAACTCAACAGCAGCAGTAAATACTAGTCTTCCCATTATTCGTAGAGCCCTACAAGGAAGTCACATGAGCATCTTGGAAGAAAAAGAAGTCCGTTCACATTTGTCAAAAAATTCGAATAACATCTCAAATGAACAAACAGAACCTATAAATAGAAAGTATATTCAGAACTTTGTCAAAATTATTTATCGATGACAGATAATTTAGAATAAAATGAAATCTTAAATTCTGCATACTATACAAATCAATTTTCATCAAATGTATAAATTTAGCGGGGACCGATATCTCTGAAAGAAAAACCGATAATGTAACAACTATGCAGAAATATGACAAAACAAAGGCACATGATATTTCAAATGTAGCATTTAAGACGATAAAAATTATGATACAATCAAAAATTGTATGTAAGTGGTGATAATAGCTTGATTGTATCTAGGTACCACTTGAGAATGAACTATAGCTCGAAACTGGCAGCATTAAATAAAATACAAGACATTAGCACTAGTTGATTATTATTACAGTAGCATGTATTTCACCCAATTTGTAAAGGCTCCAGAACAGCGTACATACGAAATATTCGTGGCAGAGATTCACTGAAGGAATTCTCTTGAAACGTAGTGCGGGAGGTAGCTTGGCTCTGAGCACTATGGGACTTGACATCTGTGGTCATCAGTCCCCTAGAACTTAGAACTACTTAAACCTAACTAACCTAAGGACATCACACACATCCATGCCCGAAGCAGGATTCGAACCTGCGACCGTAGCGGTCACGCGGTTCCAGACTGAAGTGCCTAGAACCGCACGGCCACACCGGCCGGCTAGGTAGCTTGGAAAACCCTCCTACCACCGATAGCTGAATATTAGTCCTCCGTCGGGGACCTTACCAGTGATAGACGAAACAGAGAAGACCCAAGAAGAGAGTGCGTTTCGTCACGGGCTCGTTTAATAAGGGCGAAAGTGTAACCGAAATGCTCATCGAACTCAATTGGTAGACACTACAAGAGAAGTGCTATGCGTCACGTTGTGACTTGCTGTTAATATAACATAGAAGATACTTTCCTAGAATAGACGATCAACATGTTACTGCGTCTTACATACAGTCTGTTAGGTCACAGCATGGTCGGCATTACAAACAGATTGTAAAAGATATCGCCTTAGCTGTTTAATAATAGAAAAGAGAGGGTCGTTGTCCTCCATACAATGTCCATAAAACTAATTGGTGGTGTTTCTCATAATTAGCTTTCGACGATTTGGAAGTGTTTACCGATAGTTTTAAATGGCGGGTAGCACAACTGCGACGTTGGTTTGACGTGGTAGTGGCGTTCCGTTGTACTGCTACTTCTGACGACATTCAAGGGAGAACGACGGGGTGACGGACGAAAATACACTCCTGGAAATGGAAAAAAGAACACATTGACACCGGTGTGTCAGACCCACCATACTTGCTCCGGACACTGCGAGAGGGCTGTACAAGCAATGATCACACGCACGGCACAGCGGACACACCAGGAACCGCGGTGTTGGCCGTCGAATGGCGCTAGCATTTGTGCACCGCCGCCGTCAGTGTCAGCCAGTTTGCCGTGGCATACGGAGCTCCATCGCAGTCTTTAACACTGGTAGCATGCCGCGACAGCGTGGACGTGAACCGTATGTGCAGTTGACGGACTTTGAGCGAGGGCGTATAGTGGGCATGCGGGAGGCCGGGTGGACGTACCGCCGAATTGCTCAACACGTGGGGCGTGAGGTCTCCACAGTACATCGATGTTGTCGCCAGTGGTCAGCGGAAGGTGCACGTGCCCGTCGACCTGGGACCGGACCGCAGCGACGCACGGATGCACGCCAAGACCGTAGGATCCTACGCAGTGCCGTAGGGGACCGCACCGCCACTTCCCAGCAAATTAGGGACACTGTTGCTCCTGGGGTATCGGCGAGGACCATTCGCAACCGTCTCCATGAAGCTGGGCTACGGTCCCGCACACCGTTAGGCCGTCTTCCGCTCACGCCCCAACATCGTGCAGCCCGCCTCCAGTGGTGTCGCGACAGGCGTGAATGGAGGGATGAATGGAGACGTGTCGTCTTCAGCGATGAGAGTCGCTTCTGCCTTGGTGCCAATGTTGGTCGTATGCGTGTTTGGCGCCGTGCAGGTGAGTGCCACAATCAGGACTGCATACGACCGAGGCACACAGGGCCAACACCCGGCATCATGGTGTGGGGAGCGATCTCCTACACTGGCCGTACACCACTGGTGATCGTCGAGGGGACACTGAATAGTGCACGGTACATCCAAACCGTCATCGAACCCATCGTTCTACCATTCTAGACCGGCAAGGGAACTTGCTGTTCCAACAGGACAATGCACGTCCGCATGTATCCCGTGCCACCCAACGTGCTCTAGAAGGTGTAAGTTAACTACCCTGGCCAGCAAGATCTCCGGATCTGTCCCCCATTGAGCATGTTTGGGACTGGATGAAGCGTCGTCTCACGCGGTCTGCACGTTCAGCACGAACGCTGGTCCAACTGAGGTGCCAGGTGGAAATGGCATGGCAAGCCGTTCCACAGGACTACATCCAGCATCTCTACGATCGTCTCCATGGGAGAATAGCAGCCTGCATTGCTGCGAAAGGTGGATATACACTGTACTAGTGCCGACATTGTGCATGCTCTGTTGCCTGTGTGTATGTGCCTGTGGTTCTGTCAGTGTGATCATGTGATGTATCTGACCCCAGGAATGTGTCAATAAAGTTTCCCCTTCCTGGGACAATGAATTCACGGTGTTCTTATTTCAATTTCCAGGAGTGTATTGCTCAAATCCAGGATTTCTTTTTTCTCCGTATTTTAATGTAGTAGACAAATGGGGTTTGGTGCAAAAAGTAGAGCATACACTGAAGTTTTTATTGGTATTTTTTAATTGAAAAATATTAATATCTTCACTGTGTGATTGAGGTTTTGCCGAGGCAGCTCTGAAAGGAGGTAGATCGACGGTTGTCGTTGTAACTTCGGTTGTGGTTATCTGAAACACGAAATTAACGTATTGCCCTGATCCTTACATCTGCAATTTTAGTTCATCGTAGAGATTTGCAAAACAAAATTTTTGTGGCGAAATTAAAGATATTTGAAAAATATTACCGTTTTTGGACTCTTTTTTGGCCGTCAAAAATTATGAAATATCAACGTAAGAAAATCGGCTATGATGAACAGAACGGAATTCAATTTTCTTCAAGGAAGACCAAAAATGATTAAAATCAGATGAAACTGTAGCGTGGACGACGATAACCGTGTCGAAAAACATTGTTTTGAGAAAACACGTTTAAAGAGTGACAAATAGTTATCGTATAAAGAGAGGGACAAAGCTTGATACGGGATATCATCGATGCCTGGTCCATAATAACTATCACACTGGCTAGTGGGTGACCGCTTTCTGCTACTTTGACGTTATAAGCCCTCATTTTCGTCCTCAAAGCCCTTCTCCTCGCTGAGCTCATCGATGCTGCCGTCTCTGTCTTGACAGAATCGGCGCATTTAACCGCCGATTTTGATCTGAAGGGCCTTTGCTAGGTGCATTAATCCCGTATGGCCTACATACGTCCAAATTTGAAGCAGTGTTGACAATTTCACTTCGGCTGGGTGCTATTTTTGGAGCGTATCTCCAAATGAGACTGTTGAAACTTTCGTTCACATTTTGAGTAAAACCGCCCTCATAACGCTCTAGTAAATCAGGTTCTCTCAAATCGTTATAAATAGCGGTGATGGCACTGATTCCGATTAGTGGCAGCAGGTTCTCTAGCTCCGAGGAGTGCCTACCGCGCATGCTCGCCTTCAAACGCTCACGCAATCGTTACTTTTTGGAGTTCGGGCATAATACGGGGGCGAAAAGAATCATCCGATTTGGCACGTCTATATTTCTGAAACTAATACAGTGTACAATGAATTTTGTTTTTTGGTGAACGGGAAACTCAAAAACTTTATTTCATACCTTTTCATAAGTGTTCAATATCCCCCCTTGAGATGCACGTCATATGTCAATGCGGTATTAAAATTGGTCCCACACTGGAGCGAGCATGTCTTGAGTTACGGGTTCCACAGCTGCTGTGGAAAAAGAGAGTCTTTTACAAACATCCACAAGAAATAATCACATACAGTCAGGTCCGATGACCTTGAAACCCAGTAATGTAAGGCTGAGTCATTTGATCCGATGCGACCAACCCATCATTTAATAATACTCTGATTTAAAATTCTCGCACTTTTAGATGCCAGTGTGACGGTGCCCCATCCTGTTGGTAAATGAAGTCTTTCGAATCAGTCTCCAGCTGTGGGAAAAGAAAGTTCTCAAGCACATCGAGATATGAGCTTCCTGTAACAGTGTTCTCAGCAAAGAAAAATGGACCATACACCTTTTCCAGTGAAACTGCACAAAAGACATTAAATTTTGGAGAGTCCCTCTCATGATGTGCAACTTCATGTGGTTGTTCCGTACCTCATATTCTCACATTACGTGTGGAGGAAAACTGTCATCCTCCATCTTGCCAAGAACGAAATTACAGAACTCCACACGTTGTTGTTTGTCACCTTCACCAAGACGTTGCAGTAGCTGAATTTTGTACGGTTTCCTGTGCAAACGTTGACGCAACACACGCCAGACGGACATCTGGGGCATGCTGAGCTGACGAGCTGTAAGGCGATGGGATTTCTGTGGACTCCTTGCGAAACTACGGCGGATGCGATCGACGCCTGTGTCAGACACTCGGGTAGGCCCAGGCGATTTGCCTCTACACAAATGACCTGTTTCTCGGAATTATTCATACCTCGTCTAATGCTCCATGCTGTAGGAGGATCCACACCATATCTAGTACGAAAGTCACGCGAACATTTACCACTTCCCACACTGCGCGAAACATAGAACTCATAAAGGTTATTGTTGTCCCGACACCATTTTTACTAGAACTGAAGTGGGCGCACACTCCTGCTACATAACGGGAACCAATTGAAACTCGAGAGTTTGCGCTTTCCAACAGTACGTTGTTCACGCACATAATGTATCTCAAATTACATAATAGTTATGAATATTTTTTAAAAAATCGGATGATTCCTTTTGATACACCCAGTGTTCTGAGGAATAATTCTTCAATGTACGAGGGTCACTCCAAAAGAAATGCACACTATTTTTTTTAAAAAATCCATCTTTTATTCTACTTGTTTGAAACTTTTACAGTGTGTAGATACATCCTTTAGGAACAATATTTTCATTTCTCCACATAATTTCCATCCCTCTCAACTACCTTACGCCATCTTGGAACCAGCGCCTGTATACCCGCACAGTAAAATTCTGATCCAACCTGTTGGAGCCACTGTTTGGCAGCGTACACAAGGGAGTCATCATCTTCAAGCCTTGTTCCACGAAGAGAGTCTTTCAGTTTCCCAAAGAGATGATAGTCACATGGAGCCAGGACAGGACTGGAAGGCGGATGTTTCAGTGTTGTCCATCCCAGTTTTGTGATCGTTTCCACGGTTTTTTGACTGACATATGGCCGTGCATTGTCGTGCAACAGCAAAACATCGTGTTTTTGCCGATGTGGTCGAACACGACTCAGTCGAGCTTGAAGTTTCTTCAGTCACGTCACATATGCATAAGAATTTATGGTGGTTCCACTTGGCATGATGTCCAAAACCAAGAGTCCTTCGGAATCGAAAAACACTGTAGCCATAACTTTTCCAGCAGAAGGTGTGGTTTGGAATTTTTTTTCTTGAGTGAATTTGCATGTTGCCACTCCATTGACCGCCTCTTCGTCTCTGGTGAAAAATAATGGAGCCATGTTTCATCACCTGTCACAATTCTTACAAGAAATTCACCTCCACCATCCTCGTACTGTTCCAAAAGTTCGCTGCATACCGTTTTTCTTGTTTCTTTGTCAGCCACTGTCAACATCCTGGGAACCCACCTGGCACAAACCTTTTTTAACGCCAACACTTTCAGTATTCTGCATACACTTCCTTCCCCTATACCAACGTAACGTGACAATTCGTTCACTGTGATGCGTCTATCAGCAGTCACAAATTCGTTAACTCTCTGCACATTGTCTGGAGTGTGTGCAGTACGAGGCCTGCCGCTGCGAGGACAATCCTCAATATTGCCGTGCTCGCTTTCATCACGTAACCTGCTTGCCCACCCACTAACTGTATTGCGATCGACAGCAGCATCTCCATACACCTTTTTCAACCTCTTGTAGATATTTCCCACTGTCTCGTTTTCACAGCACAGGATTTCTATGACAGCACGTTGCTTCTGGCTAACGTCAAGTTTAGCAGCCATCTTGAAGACATGCTGTGACGGCGCCACTCAGGGGAACAGGTTGAACTAAGTTTGAAAACAAGCGGGAAGGATGTATCTACACACTGTAAAACTTTCACACATGCAGAACGAAAACTGTATTTTTACGATAATAGTGTGCATTTATGTAAGTATGCAGGCTTTCGTGGCCATTGTCACTGAAGTTAAAATCTTCTGGGTAATTAGGCCGCGTCATGTTTCTTCTAAAATGTTCGACGTTTCGACCCCTCTGCTGGGATCTTCGTCAGGATCTTCTGGTGTCCACTATTGCTAGAACACTTAGAGACGAGTTCGCGTCCTCTTATAAAGGAGGAGTTTTTACGCGTTCATGTTGGAGAAGTGATAGTATTGGTTAAAATTCATATGGCTGCCATTGGTGGGCCATAGTCATTGGCTAATATTCCAGCCCTGATGCTAAAACAAAGTGCAAAATCGGCAGTAGCGGAACATCATGAGAACTGTGGCTCTGACATCGACTTTAAAAACGTACGTGTACTGGCTAAAGAAACTGACATTTATAGAAGAAAGGTCCGAGAAGCGGTTGAAATTCCTAAGAATGCATCTAATTTCAATAGAGAGGACGGCTATAGGCTTCCGGCATCGTGGCTCCCTGCCATCAAGGCAGTAAATACGCGGCCGCGGTGTGTGAGCGGTATAAACAACGCGCTGCAAATCGCCTCGGCGGACAATAATATTCTGGGTAAACGTCCCGCCTCTCTAGCTCTGTCCGTTTCGAATCTAGCCACGGATGACGACCAACCAATAGCGGTAGCAGTCATTTCAACCAATAACCCTTCTCCAGCATAGTGTGGAATAGTGCCTTTCTATCCAATGACGATGACCGCCAATGGTATCCACAGGAGATGAGCTACCAACGCCCCTTCTTCTGTATTAGCCTATGACTATGGCCCACCAATGGTAGTCATATCAATTTTAACCAATGCTATCACTTCTCCAACATGAACGCGCGAAATCTGCCCCTTTATAAGAGGACGCGACACTCGTCTCTGAGTGTTCTAGCAATAGTGGACACCAGAAGATCCTGACGAAGATCCCAGCAGAGGGGTCGAACCGTCGAACATTTTAGAAGAAACATGACGCGGCCTAATTACCCAGAAGATTTTAACTTCAGTGACAACGGCCACGAAAGCCTGCATACTTACATAAATGCACACTATTATCGTAAAAATACAGTTTTCGTTCTGCATGTGTGAAAGTTTTACAGTGTGTAGATACATCCTTCCCGCTTGTTTTCAAACTTAGTTCCCCTGAGTGGCACCGTCACAGCATGTCTTCAAGACGGCTGCTACACTTGACGTTCGTCAGAATCAACGTGCTGTCACAGAATTCCTGTGCTGTGAAAACGAGACAGTGAAAAACATCCACAAGAGGTTGAAAAAGGTGTATGGAGATGCTGCTGTCGATCGCAGTACAGTTAGTAGGTGGGCAAGCAGGTTACGTGATGAAAGCGGGCACGGCAATATTGAGGATTGTCCTCGCAGCGGCAGGCCTCGTACTGCACACACTCTAGACAATGTGCAGAGAGTTAACGAATTGGTGACTGCTGACAGACGCATCACAGTGAACGAATTGTCACGCTACGTTGGGATAGGGGAAGGAAGTGTTGCAGAATACTGAAAGTGTTGGCGTTAAAAAAGGTTTGTGCCAGGTGGGTTCCCAGGATGTTGACAGTGGCTGACAAAGAAACAAGAAAAACGGTATGCAGCGAACTTTTGGAACAGTACGAGAATGGTGGAGATGAATTTCTTGTAAGAATTGTGACAGGTGATGAAACATGGCTCCATCATTTTTCACCAGGGACGAAGAGGCAATCATTGAGCTGGCAACATGCAAATTCACCCAAGAAAAAAAAAATTCAAAACCACATCTTCTGCTGGAAAAGTTATGGCTACGGTGTTTTCGTTTGCGAAGGACTGTTGCTTGTGGACATCACGCCAAGTAGAACCACCAAAAATTCTGATGCTTATGTGACGACACTGAAGAAACTTCAAGCTCGACTGAGTAGCGTTCGACCACATCGGCAAAAGCGGGATGTTTTGCTGTTTCACGACAATGCACGGCCACATGTCAGTCAAAAAACCATGTAAGCGATCACAAAACTCGGATGGACAACACTGAAACACCCGCCATACAGTGCTGACCAGGCTCCATGTGACTATCATCTCTTTGGGAAACTGAAAGACTCTCTTAGTGGAACAAGGTTTCGAGATACGTTTTGCGCAGCGTGGGAAGTAGTAAATGTTCGCGTGACTCTCGGTCTAGGTATGGTGTGGATCCTCCTATAGCATAGAGCATTAGACGATGGCATGAATATGTGTGCATTTCTTTTGGAGTGACTCTCGTATGTAGATTCGAATTCCGTAATAAAAGAAGTCGACTTTTTCCGGCCGCCACCCTGTGACGTTGGCTTGACTTGTGTCCCGTTCCGTCGGCTGGCCTGTCAGTGTTCTGAATGACAGGAGCGCCGGCGCAGCGCCTGCAGGTGCAGGGCCGGCGGCGGCGGCGCGTGGCGCAGCTGACCGCCAGCGGCCCGCGGCAGCCAGCCGCTACCAAGGCCGCAGCGGCCGCCTTCCCGTGTGAACCTGCGCGGCGACCTGCTCGACAAACAGCCGCGTCCTGTGTGCATGCGCGCCGCGCTGGGCGCCTGTGTGCTAATTTTACTGCGTGCGACCCCGCCGCCGCCGGCACGTGCACCCACCCACGCGCCTCCAGGGAACCGTCGTCTGGAACACTCCAGACCCGTCCCGTGACTCGGTCACCGTGTCACCGGAGCAGAATCTTCCTAGGCGTCGGCGGGAATGGAGCCTTTGTCACATTCAAATGTGTCAAACTCACTGAACGACTGTTTGTGAAAATCGACATCTGCATCTACACTACTTACTGGCCATTAAAATCGCTACACCACAAAGATGACGTGCCGGCCGAAGTGGCCGTGCGGTTAAAGGCGCTGCAGTCTGGAACCGCAAGTCCGCTACGGTCGCAGGTTCGAATCCTGCCTCGGGCATGGATGTTTGTGATGTCCTTAGGTTAGTTAGGTTTAACTAGTTCTAAGTTCTAGGGGACTAATGACCTCAGCAGTTGAGTCCCATAGTGCTCAGAGCCATTTTTTGAAAGATGATATGCTACAGACGCGAAATTTAACCGACAGGTAGAACATGCTGTGATGTGCAAACGATTATCTTTTCAGAGCATTCACACAAGGTTGGCGCCAGTGGCGACACCTACAACGTGCTGACATGCGGAACGTTTCCGACCGATTTCTCATACACAAACATCAGTTGCCCTGCAGTGGCTGGCGAAACATTGTTGTGATGGAGGAGAAATGCGTACCATCACGTTTCCGACTTTGATAAAGGTCGGATTGTAGCCTATCGCGATTGCGGTTTATCGTATCGCGACATAGCTGCTCGCGTTGGTCGAGATCCAATGACTGTTAGCAGAATTTGGGATCGGTGGGTTCAGGGGGGTAATACGGAACGCCGTGCAGGATCCCAACGGCCTCGTATACCTAGCAGTCGAGATGACAGGCATCTTATCCGCATGGCTCTAACGGATCGTGCAGCCACGTCTCGATCGCTGGGTCAACAGATGGGGACGTTTGCAAGACAACAACCATCTGCACGAACAGTTCGACGACGTTTGCAGCAGCGTGGACTATCAGCTCGGAGACCATGGCTGCGGTTACCCTTGACGCTGCTTCACAGACAGAAGCGCCTGCTATGGTGAACTTGAAACGTCCCCTTTAAACAATTATACAAAACTGTGCTTAAACTGACATACAATATTTTTAGCGCAACGCAATCTGACTTTCAAAAATCCCTGCAAAAGAATGGCCCTGAGTAACATTAAACTATACCTTTCAGAAATCACTTACCTCACAAAAATCTTCATTACTCGAACTACTGCAGTACAGCGAGCGCCACTACTGCCAGCTAAATAAAAGATTCAAACTACGGAAGGCACTAACTACTGATAGGGATAGTTAGCAAATGAAAGATATTAATAGAGAACAAACAATGTATTTACCTTAGTATCATCAAAAGTCATAATATATATAGCAGTTCATGACAAATTACAAAACTCCGCCATCTCTCTCCCTACATCCACCACTGCTGGCGGCTCACCTCCAACTGCGCAACGCTACGCGCTGTTCACATCCAGCTGCCGCTGCCCAACACTACAATGGCAGACAACAATGCAAACTACCCACAGACTGCACATAGCACAGCCAGTGATTTTTCATATAGAGCGCTACGTGGCGTTACCAATAAGAAAACATAAACAGCCTACTTACAAACTTAACGACGAACCTGCGTGCACGAATGGCAAAACGTCAAAAAAATGGTTCAAATGGTTCTGAGCACTATGGGACTCAACTGCTGAGGTCATTAGTCCCCTAGAACTTAGAACTAGTTAAACCTAACTAACCTAAGGACATCACAAACATCGATGCCCGAGGCAGGATTCGAACCTGCGACCGTAGCGGTCTTGCGGTTCCAGACTGCAGCGGCTTTAACCGCACGGCTACTTCGGCCGGCGGCAAAACGTCATTTTTTCAGATGAATCCAGGTTCTGTTTACAGCATCATGATGGTTTCATCCGTGTTTGGCGACAACCCGGTGAACGCACATTGGAAGCGCGTATTCGTCGTCGCCATACTGGCGTATCACCCGGCGTGATGGTATGGGGAGCCATTGGTTACACGTCTCGGTCACCTCTTGTTCGCATTGACGGCACTTTGAACGGTGGACGTTACATTTCAGATGTGTTGCGACCCGTGGCTCTACCCTTCATTCGATCCCTGCGAAACCCTACATTTCAGCAGGATAATGCACGACGGCATCTTGCAGGTCCTGTACGGGCCTTGCTGGATACAGAAAATGTTCGACTTCTGCCCTGGCCAGCACATTCTCCAGGTCTCTCACCAATTGAAAACGTCTGGTGTATGGTGGCCGAGCAACTGGCTCGTCACAATACGCCTTTCACTACAATCGATGAACTGTGGTATCGTCGTGAAGCTGCATAGGCAACTGTACCTGTACACGCCATCCAAGCTCTGTTTGACTCAATGCCCAGGCGTATCAAGGCCGTTATTACGGCCAGAGGTGGTTGTTCTGGGTACTGATTTCTCAGGGTCTATGCACACAAAATGCTTGAAAATGTAATCTAATGTCAGTTCTAGTATAATATATTTGTCCACTGAATACCCGTTTATCATCTGCATTTCTTCTTGGTGTAGTAATTTTAATGGCCAGTAGTCTACATCTACATCGATACTCTGCAAGTCACACTTAAGAGTCTCGCAGAGTGTTCATCGAACCATCTTCACAATAATTCTATGTTATTACTATCTCGAATAGCACACGGAGAAAACAAACACCTATATCTTTCCGAGCGAGCTCCGATTTCCATCATTTTATTGTCATGATTGTTTCTCCCTACGTAGGTCCGGGTGAACAAAATATTTTCTGATTCGGAGTAGAAAGTTGGCGATCGAAATTTCGTGTCAAGATTCCGCCGCAACGGAAAACGCTTTTGTTTTAGTGACGTACACACCAAATCCTGTATCATGTCCGTGACACTCTCTCACCTATTTCTCGATAATACAAAACGTGTGCTCTTCTTTGAACTCCGTTAATACTGTCTGGTAAGTATCCCCCACCGCGCAACAGTACTCGAAACGAGGGAGGACGAGCATAGCACAGACAGTCTCTTTGGTAGAGCTATTGCATCTTTTAAGTCTTCTGCCGATAAATCACAGTCTCCGTTTCGCCTCTGCACAACATTCTTTATGGTTCTTTCCAATTTATGTTGTTCGTAACTTTAATTCCTAGGTGTTTAGCTGAACTTAAGGCCATTAGATTTGACTGATTTATCGTGTAACCGAAGTTTAATGGATTCCTTTTAGCATTCATGTGGATGACCTCACATTTTTCATAATTTAGCATAAACTGCTAATTTTCTCACCTTACAGATATCCTTTCTGAATCGTTTCGAAATTTCTTTTGAACTTCTGATGACGTTAGTAGACGATAAACGACAGCATCTTCTGCAAACAACCTAAGACGGCTGCTCATATTGTCCGCTAAATCGTTAATATAGATAAGCAACGCCAGTAATCACTTCTGTTTTACTCGGCGACTTTCCGTCAGTTATTAAGAACTGTGACTTTTCTAACAGGAAATCACGGATCCAATCACGTAACTGAGACGATGTTCCATAAGCTAACAGTTTCACAACAAGCCCCTTGTGTGCTACAGTGCCAAAAGCCTTCTGGAAATCGAGGAATATGGAATCAGTTCGAAATTCCTTGTCAATGGCTCTCAATATTCGCGTGAGGAAAGAGCTAATAATGTTTCACTATGATGTTTTGTTAATCCATGTTGACTGTGTGTCAATAGACCGTTCCCTTCGAAGTAATTCATGATGTTCCAACACAATATATGTTCCAAAATCATGCTGCAATCAACGTTTATGATGTGCGCCTGTAATTTAGTGGGTTGTTCCTATTGCCTTTCTTGAATATCGGTGTGATCTGTGCAAGTTTCCAGTCTTGAGTACCGATCTTTCGTCGAGCGAGCGGTTGTATATGATGGTTAAATATGGAGATATTGCATCAGAATAACCTGAAAACAGCTTAATTTGTATATAGTCTGGACCGGGAAACTTGCTTTTACTAAGTGATTTAAGTCGCTTCAGCACTCCGAGGATATCTACTTCTAATTTACTCATGAACCCAAATAAACACGGATACGTTGACGAGATACCGAGCTCTGCAGCCAGCTTCTCCAGTTTGGGCTGCGATTCTTGTTATCGGCCGCCTAGTTGCAAAATATCTGAAGAATGTCAGACCAGGTATTTCAGAGCGTAGTTAACTGTTTCAATTTGAGTTTAGGTATTGTCATTTTGTCATTCGGAGCTAGTGAGAGGGGCTGCGGAAGCTAGAAAATTGAGTGCGAAGTGGAGAAATCGGAACATTTCCGACGTAAGCTTCTGTTTGCGTGGAACAGAGAGATGAAGGCAGCGGAGGTAGGCAAAAACATTTGCACCATTTATGAACATGATGCCATTGGACAGAGCACGGCAACAAAATCGTTTTCTCGTTTTGAGGAGGATCGCTTTGACATTAGTGACTCTCCACTTTCAGTAAGACCTTCAGCGTTTGATGATCTTTTCAACGTACCAGTCCATAATAATCCACGTTAGTGTACTCGAGAACTGCAAATGTGATGAAGTGTGATCATTCCACGATTGTGGTACAATTGCACGAAGTGAGGAAAGTTAGAAAATCGGGTGTATGGGGACCGCATGCTCTATTCATCCATTGGCTCTTGAACGACGAAGACCATTCCTATCCTCAATCTTTACTGGTGGTGAAAAGTGGTGTCTTTGTAATAACATACGGAAAAGAAAGGAATCGTTGAGCACAAACAAAGCGGCAACTGCCGGTACAAAGACCTGTGCGCCTAGTGTTACGCATCTGGTGAAACAGCGACGGTGTGGTGTACTACGAAGTGCTTCTCCGAGGTGTAAGCGTCACTGTTGACATTTAATGTCAACAACTGAGACGTCTTGCAGACGTAGTTCTTGAAGACAGCGTGAAGCGATGCTTCTTCAAGACAACGCCCGCCCGCATTCTGCTAGACTGTCAAAATCACTGTACAGGAGTTACGTTGGGAAGCCATTCCGCAACCGTCTTATTCACCTGATCTTGCACCGTCATAGTTTCACTTTTTTCGCTCTCTATGGAACTACCTTCAGGGAAGTTCCTTTCCGGATGAAAATGTGATTCTCAGATGGCTGGACGAGTGCTTCGCCTCAAAACCACGTGATTCCTTCAGTTGCGGAATCGAAAAGTTACCGGTAACCCAGCGTTGAAAGATGACTGTAATTAGTGAAGATGAATATATTACTGATGACCAAAGTCTCTGTTATGTGTATCTATTAACTTATGGAAAAACGTTACAAAGCTGCGCACCAACCCAATAACAACAGTAGTTTGTTTACATCAGTACATTTGAAATGCATTCACCTAGAAATCCGAGAAGTGCTTGAGTCAAACTCGCACAATCTTGACAACAACAAAATTTACACAATATGAAATCGAAGTGTGCACTCGCTAATATCTGTATTCCACCTAGCAGTAGGACTGTGAACTCTGGTGTGTTCAAAAATGTTCAAATGTGTGTGAAATCTTACGGGACTTAACTGCTAAGGTCATCAGTCCCTAAGCTTACACACTACTTATCCTAAATTATCCTAAGGACAAACACACATATCCATGCCCGAGGGAGGACTCGAACCTCCGCCGGGACCAGCCTCACAGTCCATGACTGCAGCGCCCAGACCGCTCGGCTAATCCCGCGCGGCCTCTGGTCTATGGACTATGGCTCTTTGAGTGTGTAAATAGGGGAATGATGTTTCTGTACATAATTTCCGCCTACGTTCGGTAAATCAGTCTTCCTGACATATTGTTCTTATTGGGGAGGAGTGGGTGCGATGTCTTCCCTTTCTCTCGCGGCGCACTCCACTTCCTGTGGTTTATCGGATCTGCTTGCGGACCCTTGAACAGGGTCGTATTTGTTGTCGGTGGAGGGTACAGTCACCCAGTGGTTCGAATATAATAAATTTCGTACAGACCGAATCAGCACGGTTTCAGAAAGCATCGCTCGAGCGAAACTCAGCTTGCCCTTTTCTCGCACGATACACTGCGAACTAAGGATAATGGGCAGCAGGCAGATTCCATATTTCTAGTTTTCCGAAAAGCGTTTGACAGAGTGCCACACTGACTAAGGTACGAGCATATGGAATAGGTTTCCAGACATGTGAGGGACTCGAAGGCTTATTATGTAATAGAGCCTAGTACGTTATTCTCGACGGGAGTGTTCATCAGAGACAAGGATATCGTCTTGAGTGCCACGGGAAGTGTGTTACGACAGCTCTTACTCTCTGTATACACACATGATCTGGCGGACAGGGTGGGCAGCGATCTGCGACTGTTTGCTGATGATACTGTGGTGTACGGTAAGTTCGTAAGTAATCTCGTAATTGTTGAAAAGTGATCAGCAATGCGAAAGTTAATTACAAATGCAACATTAAATTGTGTACTGAAGCGCTCGTGGCGGGAGTAGGTCTGTTCTGATAGATTTAACAAACCTGTCCTGTTAGCAATACCACAAGCAATCTGACTGCGAGAAAAACACGAAGTATAAATAACCAGCAAAACTGCCCTGTCTGAAAAGTACGTCACTGTTGAAATGTTAATTGTATCAGACGCAAGTTAGAAATGGCCTACCTGTTTGCACAATGAATAAATGCTGTGCTGCAACTACCTCCAAACTATTGCGACTGCTATTGTTATACTAGTTAAAAAAATAAAAATGCAAACTACTAGGAACGCGATGTGCTTTACACTATTGAGACATCCACAAAACTTCTGTGCTAATAAATCTCGTTACCACAGTGATCACTGTCAATTAAAGTTCTATTACTGACAAATTTGGGAAAGCAAAATTATATATGTGACACTTGAAGTAGACAGATGAACGCTGATTATACAAGAAGACAATAAAGTAACTGTATTAAAAAAAACTTTACATCACTAAGACAAAATATTTTAACCTTTGAAATATTAAAAATTCAATTTACATTAATAGTGAAAAAACCTGAACAAATTGTCTTCACTTTCTTACAAACACGTAGACTACCCATCTTTGAAGAAGATTGTTACGTTATCATAAAAATCTCCAATTCTAAATCTCTGACCAAATTAATTACTGCTCTTGAATGACTCGGCAAATGCGCTGTTACAGCTCCTTTTGAAGTCTTCTGAATGAATTTAGAAAATACCTCAACATAAACGAAAAGTAGTATGAGAAAATTACTGCCGGCACACAACACGGCCTAAACACATCTTACCCCATTACGAAATACACCTCGACTCCTCCTCTCTTTGTCTCCAAGACTGCACTCCACTCACAAGTACACGTTCTACTAACAGTCTCTCGCAGAGCAACATCTTTGGCAGATATGTTGTCTGCTTATTACTCAGATGCTATTGAAACTTTACTTTTCCGCGTTACATCCAAAATAATACCAAAATTACAATTTTCTGTATAAAACGTAAGTGTGTGGGGACTGTAGTAGGGAATGTGAATGCCCGACTTCTGTTTATTGTGAGAATCTTGGGAAAGTGTGGTTCATTTGTAAAGGAGACTGCATATAGGGCGCTAGTGCGACTATTCTTGAGTACTGCTCGAGTAAGTTTCCTTTAATTTACGTCTACGGTCACAAACGTTTTGCTAACAGATTACCGGTTTCGGTCTATAATGACCATCATCAGATCTGTTTTATAAAAACAAAGTCCTAATGTACTGCAGCCATAGTGGCATCGTCAAATGTTAAATGCAAAATCAGCACCAACATTTAACATTTGACGATGCTACTATGGCTTCAGTACATTAGGACTTTGTTTTTATAAAACAGATCTGATGATGGTAATTAAAGACCGAAACCGGTAATCTGTTAACATAAAGTTTGTGGCCATAGACGTAAATTAAAGGAAACTTATTGTGTATACGTGTCACTGTTTTATTCGCGACAATGTCGCAGCTTGTGATACTGCTCCAGTGTTTCGGATCCGCACAATGTCGCATTAAGGGAAGACATCGAAGCAATTCAGAGACGGGCTGCTACATTTGTTACAAGTAGGTTCGAACAACACGCAAGTATTACGGAGATGGTTCAGGAACTCAAATACGAATCCCTGGAGGAAAGACGACATTATTTTCGTGGAACACTATCGAAACAATTTAGAGAACCGGCATTTGATGCTGACTGCAGAACGATTTTACTGCCACCAACCTACATTACGTGTGAGGACCACGAAGATAATATACGAGACATTAGAACTCATACAGAGGCGCATAGACAGTCACAGTTTCCTAGCTGTACAGGGTACCTTCCGTCACACGCCTTAAGCTAGCTTGCGTATGATATATATACATAGATGTAAGCAGATGTAGATTACGTCGGCGCACCTAGTGCAGAGTGGGGGCGGACCGACCAATCCAAATATCACTGTGCAGTGCAGTACCAGTGTCGTGAAGGTAAATTGAGTATCGTGTACGCAGAGGGGGGGGGGGGGGGGGGAAGTTCACTGCATTTTCTCCGATTTTTCGAAAATTTTGGCAGTAGTATAGAGCCAGCCCCTCCATATGGGGTTTTCAGAGTCTGGAATTTTGGCAGGATGAAGGAATTAGTCGGGGAGTCAGGGGACAGAGTTTCAAGGGACGTGGTCGGTGATCGAGAGAGACGGGAGTGGACGGCAATGTGTGACTGTTTTTTCGCTCTCTGCTGACTTGGAGCAGAGCTAAGTTTCCTCAATCCGTGGTAGAGCGATCTGTAGTCTGAGCCGTTCACTTCTCACATATTTTTGATGTTCAGCTTAAACTGCTGACTTCATTCAAATTTGAAATCGGGTTCTAGTTTCTTGCATCAGGGACTTACGCAGATCAGCATATCAGAATGTTGTAGTCTCCATGCAGTCTTGCGTCCGTAAGGTCCCTTCCTCAGTCTTCGACTGATCTTTTTCAAGGTTCAATTAATTTTATTTACCTGCTAGCCTTCGGTTAATATTTGCTTCGCTTAAGAGTAATAAGAATGTAGTTCTGTTAGACAAACAACATTTGAATCATCTTGTTGAACTTTAGAGTAAATAAAAGTTTTGTGAAAAGCAGACTTCACTTACATTACGAGACCCTTAACTTCTTCTATAGCTTTCCTGGTTAGGTAGTGCAAGGATAACCCGGTATGCTGCCAGGTTGTGCTTTGTTGTATTGGTGTTGTCCTTCGCGTACGGACATTGTTGTTTCACAAGCTGTAGTAGAAGCAGCTCTAACACACACACACACACACACACACACACACACACGGGACGTCCTTCGGCACTGCTCTTGCCCCTGTTGAGATATATATATATATATATATATATATATATATATATATATATATATATATATATATATATACTCCTGGAAATGGAAAAAAGAACACATTGACACCGGTGTGTCAGACCCACCATACTTGCTCCGGACACTGCGAGAGGGCTGTACAAGCAATGATCACACGCACGGCACAGCGGACACACCAGGAACCGCGGTGTTGGCCGTCGAATGGCGCTAGCTGCGCAGCATTTGTGCACCGCCGCCGTCAGTGTCAGCCAGTTTGCCGTGGCATACGGAGCTCCATCGCAGTCTTTAACACTGGTAGCATGCCGCGACAGCGTGGACGTGAACCGTATGTGCAGTTGACAGACTTTGAGCGAGGGCGTATAGTGGGCATGCGGGAGGCCGGGTGGACGTACCACCGAATTGCTCAACACGTGGGGCGTGAGGTCTCCACAGTACATCGATGTTGTCGCCAGTGGTCGGCGGAAGGTGCACGTGCCCGTCGACTTGGGACCGGACCGCAGCGACGCACGGATGCACGCCAAGACCGTAGGATCCTACGCAGTGCCGTAGGGGACCGCACCGCCACTTCCCAGCAAATTAGGGACACTGTTGCTCCTGGGGTATCGGCGAGGACCATTCGCAACCGTCTCCATGAAGCTGGGCTATGGTCCCGCACACCGTTAGGCCGTCTTCCGCTCACGCCCCAACATCGTGCAGCCCGCCTCCAGTGGTGTCGCGACAGGCGTGAATGGAGGGACGAATGGAGACGTGTCGTCTTCAGCGATGAGAGTCGCTTCTGCCTTGGTGCCAATGATGGTCGTATGCGTGTTTGGCGCCGTGCAGGTGAGCGCCACAATCAGGACTGCATACGACCGAGGCACACAGGGCCAACACCCGGCATCATGGTGTGGGGAGCGATCTCCTACACTGGCCGTACACCACTGGTGATCGTCGAGGGGACACTGAATAGTGCACGGTACATCCAAACCGTCATCGAACCCATCGTTCTACCATTCCTAGACCGGCAAGGGAACTTGCTGTTCCAACAGGACAATGCACGTCCGCATGAATCCTGTGCCACCCAACGTGCTCTAGAAGGTGTAAGTCAACTACCCTGGCCAGCAAGATCTCCGGATCTGTCCCCCATTGAGCATGTTTGGGACTGGATGAAGCGTCGTCTCACGCGGTCTGCACGTCCAGCACGTTGGTCCAACTGAGGCGCCAGGTGGAAATGGCATGGCAAGCCGTTCCACAGGACTACATCCAGCATCTCTACGATCGTCTCCATGGGAGAATAGCAGCCTGCATTGCTGCGAAAGGTGGATATACACTGTACTAGTGCCGACATTGTGCATGCTCTGTTGCCTGTGTCTATGTGCCTGTGGTTCTGTCAGTGTGATCATGTGATGTATCTGACCCCAGGAATGTGTCAATAAAGTTTCCCCTTCCTGGGACAATGAATTCACGGTGTTCTTATTTCAATTTCCAGGAGTGTATATATATATATATATATATATATATGAAATCTAATGTAAGACGACACCCTTCCTGACGAATATAAAATATACATTGTGCTTCGCGCAATGCTGATGTGCTTAGAACGCAGCGATGTGTCGGTGTTACTGATGGTACTAACTGAAAGAAAGAAAAGGAAAATGCATTTGTTACATAGCATAGTTCCCTCGATTAACACCAATCGGACCACCGAGCTTAAAGGTACAAACTCATAGACTGAAGAATCAACAGTATCCATTGTTAAGTTTGGGATATGTAGTGCCGAGAAACAAAAATGGAGTACTCTCAAACACAAGGTCATTTTACTGACAAGTGAGATGACAGGAAGTTAATCGTTGTAGGAGTATATGTCAACATACTCAGAACACATGAAACAAACATGTCGCAGTAAAGGATGCCCAAACAGTTGCATGAATACACAGTGTAACCCACTCTGGCGGCGACGCAGGCGTGTATTCTCGCACGCAAACGATCATAAAGGTGCCGAATGTCATCTTGCGATAGACTGCCTCGAGCGTCTTGCACCTTTTGTTGCAATTCGGCCATGGTTCTTGCAAACTCCACAGAACGAGTATGTTCCCACATCACGAAGCCCCACACGTGTTCACTTGGCTATTCACAATATACATAAATGACCTTGTGGATGACATCGGAAGTTCACTGAGACTTTTTGCGGATGATGCTGTGGTATATCGAGAGGTTATAACAATAAAATTGTACTGAAATGCAGGAGTATCTGCAGCGAATTGACGCATGATGCAGGGAATGGCAATTGAATCTCAATGTAGACAAATGTAATGTGCTGCGAATACATAGAAAGAAAGATCCCTTATCATTTAGCTATAATGTAGCAGGTCAGCAACTTGAAGTAGTTAATGCCATAAATTATCTGGGAGTACGCATTAGGAGTGATTTAAAATGGAATGATCATATGAAGTTGATCGTCGGTAAAGCAGATGGCAGACTGAGATTCACTGGAAGAATCCTAAGGAAATGCAATCCGAAAACAAAGGAAGTAGGTTACAGTACGCTTGTTCGCCCATTGCTTGAATACTGCTCAGCAGTGTGGGATCCGTACCAGATAGGGTTGATAGAAGAGATAGAGAAGATCCAACGGAGAGCAGCGCGCTTCGTTACAGGATCATTTAGTAATCGCAAAAGTGTTACGGAGATGATAGGTAAACTCCAGTGGAAGACTCTGCAGGAGAGACGCTCAGGAGCTCGGTACGGGCCTTTGTTGAAGTTTCGAGAACATACCTTCACCGAAGAGTCAAGCAGTATATTGCTCCCTCCTACGTATATCTCGCGACGAGTCCATGAGGATAAAATCAGAGAGATTAGAGCCCACACCGAGGCATACCGACAATCCTTCTTTCCACGAACAATACGAGACTGGAATAGAAGGGAGAACCGATCGAGGTACTCAAGGTACCCTCCGCCACACACCCTCAGGTGGCTTGCTGAGTATGGATGTAGATGTAGATGTAGATCTTGGTGGTCAGGGCAGTTACTGCACAGCACGAGGACCACTTTACTTCAGAGCAGGCGTATGAGGATGTAAATTGTTATGCTGGAAAAGCACATCGTCTTCCTGACGAAGAAAGGACAAGAGCGCAGGGATAACAACCTGCGCGTTGTAACAGACAATGGGTACTTTATTCTGCACTAATAATGAATGCGACCGCCTGTTGTAACTGAAGCCTGATGTGGGGGTGTCGTGGGGGGATGCCCTCCGTAATAGGCTTTTAATGAGGTCTACGCCGAACACAGTACGTCCATTACTCACACATAGACAGAATCTTCTCTCATCAGTGAAGACAAAAGAGAGTCATTCCACTCTCTTTCATGACGCCAAAGTAGCTATGCTTCGTGGTGTTTCGAAGTCAGTGGTCCCCTGGCCAGAAGAACAAGTGATCTTAATCCTGTCGTAAGCAGGTGGTATACACTATTCCCTGGTGACGGAGCAGGAGCGATATGTGTCCAGATTTCTTTCCTGGGTGATGTTCTGCCAACTACCACTGTGCCCGCAATCGTCGCTCTGACCTGCCTCTGTACTCTGTACTACATGGACGTCCATAACCTGGTGCAGGGGTGTGGGAATGTACCAGAGAACACTGCTGAAAGCAGCGACACAGCGCCGACACACAGTATACAGTACGTGTAGCATTCCGTTGATTCGTCTAACCGCCTTCCCGCAGGCCCTCAATGCGACCTCATTCAAATGGATGAAGTAGTACGGCAGGAGAACGTAGTCGAGAGTGGAGCATAATTATACTCTAGAACATATGTTTTAAATACGTTCAGCTCCAAATCAGCACTTTTGCAGACTGCAAAATCAAAACAGAGGGCGCACAGACAAGCGTTCTGAGCGCCATCTGACCGCCGATGACCATGACAGATGAATCACTAACACTGCACCCACTCAGTATCCACATACTACAGCCTGCTGCCACTGAACACAGTCCTTGCATTTTTTACAACTGTGGGTATTCATAATTCCCCTCCCCTTGTAGGCTAAATACTAACGATGAAAATTAATTCCAAGAGCAGGATGCGTAATTACTTCCTGATTGAGTGACACGATGTTGTTGTTGTTGTTGTTGTTGTGGTCTTCAGTCCTGAGACTGGTTTGATGCAGCTCTCCATGCTCCTCTATCCTGTGCAAGCTCCTTCATCCCCCAGTACGTACTGCAGCCTACATCCTTCTGAGTCTGCTTAGTGTATTCATCTCTTATTCTCCCTCTACGATTTTTACCCTCCACGCTGCCCTCCAATACTATCCCTTGATGCCTCAGACATGTCCTACCAACCGATCCCTTCTTCTAGTCAAGTTGTGCCACAAACTCCTCTTATCCCCAATTCTATTCAGTACCTCCTCATTAGTTATGTGATCTACCCATCTAATTTTCAGCGTTCTTCTGTGGCACCACCTTTCGAAAGCTTCAGGTCGGAGTCTGTTTTTAAATGTTGAGTGAGATCACGAATACAGAACAATGGATAGCATACGGGATGCGAATGTCAGGAATGTAGAGCTGGCCTCTGGTGTATCACGCGGTAGCTCCACAGAGCCGGGGGCACGCTCTGACTCAACAGGGACCAGAGCGGTGCCGAAGGACGTCCCAATTGACGCAGGCGTCGGGCGGCGGCGGCTCACGCAGTTGGCTCGTAACTCGCAGCTGCGGCAGCTCCATTGGTCACCTCCCAGTATGTGGCACGCCTGTTGGAGGGTGAGTCGCAAGAGAGTGGTTGAGGGTTAAGCCTCGCCTATTTGGGAAACCCACACTGCTTTCTCTATCTGTGAGACCAACTACGCACTGTCTGTAGCTCATAAAATTCTAGATTGTTTGAAGGGTTTTGCTCGTCCAATGCACGATAATGTGGCTGTACGAAATGCTGCAACTAGATTATGTTACTAGCAAATTCGAGGTTTGCTTTCTGGTCCTCAAAGCAAATGGTCTTTTGCATACACAGTCGACAGAGATTCGTGATTCATTTATCTGCTTTCTACTATCGTCTTTCCTTGCATGTTCTTCGGAAACTATTTTACTCTCTCAAATTAGAGATTTGGTAAAAAATTATGATTATTTTTTATACTTAGCCAAATGGACAACTGAAGAGATTTTCAGACATACCGGTATTTTTCAGTTCTTCGTATGATTACGCAATTGCAGGGAGAACATACAAAATAAACAGCACCGAAAGTAGAAGAAATCCATTACAAGATTTGTAGCAATTTCAATTCGGGCCTGCCATTCAAGAGAAATTATGAATGTAGATGGCATTTCCTTTATATATGCATTGGAACTATCTACAGCTGAAAGTCGATAATTTGTTATTTTAGTCCCAACATTGTACCAGGACAACGTTCGTAAATCAGCCACTTACGCTAGCAGCGAAGAAAGTATATTAATTCGTTGATGATGTACCAGTCCGAGGAATGACACATAATCTCAAAATGACGTGACCACCAAACGATTTTTGCACAAATTTCATTGATCCCTTTCCGTGTACGATGTTCTGCTGAAAAGAGATGAAGTGAAGTTGATGAAACAAAAGACAGAAACATGTACACGATACTGTCACTTCGTACTTCTGTAAAGCACGTCCATAGATTTCATTAAGTTTACTACCTGTACGTAACGATAATGAAGCTTTTTCATGCCAAGCAAGGTTGAAACATCCCCTTTGAAAAATTAATGAATTACTGTGCTGATAAACCTCTACGTTATTTGATTTTCAAACAGCTGAGCAAAACTGAACGTACTCAGACATTACTCTCTTTACTTATTCTGATCAACACTAAACTGACACACAATATTTTTACCGCAACGCAATCTGACTTACAAAATTACCTACAAAAGAATGGCCCTGACTAACAGTAACCTATACCTTTCATGAATCACTTACCTCACAAAAATCTTCGTTACTCAAACTACTGCAATACAGCGAGCGCCACTACTGCCAGCTAAATAAAAGATTCTAACTACTGAAGGCACTAACTACTGATAGGCTTAGTCAGCAAATGAAAGATTTTGATAGAGAACAAACAATGTATTTACCTTAATAATGTTCAAAACTCATAATGTATATCAGTTCATGATATCCAGTATTACAAATTTACTCTTTCTAGCGGACACACGTCCAGATCGTCCGCTCTTAAAATTCTGCCATCTCTCTTCCCACATCCACCACTGCTGGCGGCTCACCGCCAACTGCCCAACGCTACGCGCTGTTCACATCCAACTGCGCAACACTACATAAGCGAATATTTAAACAATGCCAACCAGCCACAGACTGCACACAGCACAGTCAGTGATTTTCATACAGAGCGCTACGTGGCGTTACCAACATAAAAACCTAAACAGCCTACTTACAACGTTAGTCAATGACTAGCGCAATGGACTTTCAGGAGAACCAGGGCTTAAATCCTCGTTCAGGTGACTGATTTTCCCAAATCATTTCCGACGATCGGTGCAATGACTTCCATGAAATGGATACAGCTGACTCCGTCACAATTCTTGACATTGTCGTGCTTGTGACTTACATCAAAAGACCACATCGCCGATGTGACGTTAAACTTGATCTTCTTTGTTTCCTACTGCTTTAAATAACGTTTGAAATGAAAATGAAAGTCATATGATGTCCACAGCATCAGCGAAAATAAATCATTGACAGTTGCATACGATCATATATTTCTTCAGTTCGTATCCAGTTGGGAATTGCCAAAACAACAAATTTGCAGCAGATACTAGCTAACAAAACGAATGCCACTGCACCTATATTCAGTAAACCGAATAACGATGTGTGGCGGGGAGTGCTTCGGCTACCACTAAGATTTCAGCATTTTGCAGCGATCTGTAAATGGTAGCGGGAGTACTCAAAATTCTCTGCTGTTGTCGTCATCGTCATTTCGCGAAACTTGTGACGGAGGAAGTAATACGTTCGTAATATCTCTTTATATTCGATGAATTATTCTGATACAATTCTACCCTTGAATGACGTTTACTAATTTTCTACCTTCATACTCGCAGAATCCATGCGCAAAGTATTTTCATACAATAGCTATTCCATGAGCGCACAATTATTCTTTGTAGTACTCTCTCTGGTGGTTATTAGAAAAGAAAAAAAAAAAGCTTCCGAGATTGTCTTCGTGCCGATTAGCCTGAGCTTTGTTTGAAGAATTGTAATCTGAATATTGAGATTTATGACAGAAGATAACTGATACGAACTGTATGATTAAAAGGGAAATATATATATATATATATATATATATATATATATATATAATTTGCTCCTTCATACAAAAGGTTTGTATTTGACATTTGAGAATTAATGATATTCATCGATATATTGCATAGTTGTTAATCAGAAGGGAACTTCCGAAAGACTGGATACGAACCTGTATTTAATAATCCAAGAGCTCCATTACTTCTTCGGAAGGTTAAACTTCATCAAAGCCAAATATCTGCTTGATCTGAGGTTTCCTGACTGGTTATACAACGCTCCCAAAATTACGAGGCATTTTATTTGTACAGATTAGCAGACTGCCGCAAAGCACGAGCCTATAGAGAAGAAGAATCATCGCCTGATTTCATTCTAACAAGTAAAATTTCTGAATCATTTTGAGTGACTGAGCTATGACTGTGCTTCCTGTCATGAATGATTGATTACACGAACGAATTGAGAACTACATAGATAGGAGGAAAAATTACACGTTGACTGACGCTTCTTGTAACGTACGATGTCTAAATTTTAACAATAAACCTCTCCATGACGCACGACGCCATTTTTTTGTGTCTGGTAGTGGATTGGTGAGCATCTCCTTGGCGTCCTCGCGCTTACTAAACGAAACCGTGAGAAAACACGCTACTCTTCTTTGGGTAAGCTCTGCCTTCACTATGAATTCTACCTGGTAAGGTTCCCAGACTTATAAGAGCAATATTCGAGAATCGGTCGAAAGAGTTTATTGTAAGCTACGGTACTTTTTTTCCGGATGAATTGCGTTTGCCGGCCGCGGTGGTCTTGCGGTTCTAGGCGCTACAGTCCGGAACCGCAGGACTGCTACTGTCTCAGGATCGAATCCTGCCTCAGGCATGGATGTGTGTGATGTCCTTAGGCTAGTTAGGTTTAAGTAGTTCTAAGTTCTAGGGGACTGATGACCTAAGATGTTAAGTCGCATAGTGCTCAGAGCCAATTACGTTTCTTTAGGATTGTCCCAGTGAATCTCTGTACGTAATATGCTTTTCCTAGAAGTAGTTCTATATGCTCGTTTCATTTTTGATCGCTGTCGACACATACTCGTAGATATTTAACGGTTGTGGCGGTTTCCAGTGTTTGATCGTCGTTTGGGTAAGGAAATGATGATCGGTATTTCTTCCTATTTCTGCCCAGAATGATCCCGGAATTCTTCTTCAATTTGACTGTGCATAGCAATGTTATCAGTGAATCTCATCATGGGTATCCGTTCGCTGTGAATTTTTATCCCACTGTCGAGCCTTTGTTTTCCATCCGTCATTTCTTCTTCGAAGTATTGCTTAAGGGGGGTAGGACGTCAAACGGGCCAACTTGGAGCAGGAGAGGCATCACAGGACATTTCAATTTCCAGTGTCTATACTTTTACAAATAAATTCATAAAACTTTGTGAGAATCACCAGGAAGGATTCAGGATTCACACTCATTGCAGTGGAAATTCGAAAACATAATAAAGTAATTTTTTTCGTGTGAAATTTCATCATTTTTTCAGTTACTAAATGGCTGCATTTGTTGCTATCGGTACACTTTTCTTCATAGGTTAGGGAGATTCTTGGATGAATTTTGCACAGCATACATACCATACTTACAGGTGTATGAAACTCTAGAATTAATTTAATTTGTGAAAAAACGAATGAACTGTTATATATTAAACTTCATGTTTAGGAAAAACACAAATTTTGTAGTTAATTACCTCAATTTTTACCACAGTTTTTAATAGATTTGGAAAATTCTAGAGTGTCATACACCTTTAAGTATGGTTTGTATGCTGTGCAAAATTCATCGAACCATCTCTCTTACAAATGAAGAAAAGTGTACCGATAGAAACAAATGCCATTAGTAAGTGAAAAAAATGATGAAATTTCACGTGTAAAAAGAAAAATTACTTCGTTATGTTTTCGAACTTCCACTGCTATGAGTGTGAATTCTGAATCCTTCCTGGTAATGCTGACAAAGTTTCATGAATTTACCTGTAAAAGTATAGACAGTGGAAATTAAAATGTCCTGTGGTGCCTCTCCTGCTCCAAGTCGGTCCGTTCGACGTCCTACCCCCCCTTAAACAGTAGGGGCGAAAGAGTGTATCCCTGTCTTACACCCCTTTTAATCCGAGCACTTAATTCTTGTTTCTTCCATTCTTACTTTTTCCTCATGGTCCTTGTACATGTCGTGTATTATCCACCTTTCTGTATAGCATACACCTATTTTCCTGGATCAAAAAATGGTAATATCATTGATATCTGGAAGGAACTAGAAATGTTCAGTATCAATGAAATAATAATATAATAATTTCGTGTGGCTGAATTGATCATCTCCTATAGAAACAGAGAATTGTAAATTATAATGCAAAGAGTATGTTGAATGAACGCATAATAACAGAATTTCAATCGTTTTGCTGGAAGAAAAGCCAATAGGACGTCGGTGTGCGCTACGACTGCATCACGATATGAGATGACAGTTTACCTCAAAGGTGGCCCACAGCACGCTCTGTATGTTGATGGTGACGATGATGATGATGATGATGATGAATGGTGAAACACGGAACCAAATGAATTCGTGTTACCTTTTCATCGCCAATAAAATACGAATGCAGAAACGTGTGCGGAAAAGAAGGGAGGAGGTGATTCTGGTGGACGGCCAGTATGTGGTGGCTGCCCCTGCCGGCAGCCGCGGGGAGTACGGCACGCCGTGTAGGCGGGAAACATTACGGAGCTAAGTCGTCGGTAAACACGTTTTCGGCGAGCGGCGCCGGCTCGCAGCGGGGGCCCGCAGCGGCCAGATGGGATCTCGGGCGCTGGCAGCGGGCAGAGTCCCAGGCGCGGCGGCAGAGTCCCGAGCGCTGCTGGGCCGGGCCGGAAGATGAATGGCCGGCGCGCCGGGAGCTGCGAGTGCGAGGCTCCCGAATCCGGCGGCGGGCGGGGGGCGGCGCGCTAATGCGGGGGGCGGGCGGGCGGCCGGCGGGCCCCCGCAGAGCCCCCACGGCGTCGCGACTCTGCCTAGCGCGGCCCAGAGCGGGCTGCCCACAACGGTCGCAGTATTGTAACCGACAAGTGCCGGACAGCTGCGATCGCGGACATTTGCGGTCGGCAGGGTTTACCGGACATCTGCCTCACCCCCTTCGTCAAGTACTCGAGCAGCGATCCCTAGGGCTAGGGAGGCCTTTCCTAGCACTCGTCCTGTCCACTTTCAAGTTGTCGTTACCCGACACAGCCAATACATCGAGGGCCTCATTCTTGGACATTGTAGCTTGAAATCGCATTGTTAAATTAAAATATATAATTACTGATGGTGCTCCACATACTTGAAAAACACAATGTAAACGATTGTGCTGAATAATTCAGACTATGTTGGAAAATTACAAAATTTTAGTGACTGGGATAAAACTCGGAAAGAGAGTCCCCCAGGGTTCTATTTTCAGTCCACCCTTATTCCTTATACGTATATCTGAATGACCTTACACTTAACATTCAACAAGCAAAATTGGTACTTTTTGCAGATGATAGTAGTGTTATAATAAATCCCATTAGAGATAAAGCAAGAGAAGAGTTAGCAAATGATATTTTCCGCTACATTTTGGAAAAAAAAGACTACATTCAGTTCTGAACCGTGTTTTATTTCAAAGAATATCCTTAAGAATTTATTTTATTTACTAGCGATTCATCAAGAACATTAGCACATTTAATCGTACTATTTAAGCATGGAAGTAGTTGCCAGGGAGTAACTGATGAAATGATAACCAAATTCCTTTTAACAAATGGGAATTTTATTCTCTTTAATAGTGCCTAAAGACATTTTTTTAAAAGAAACAGATTTAAAATTATAATCAGAAAGCGCCCTCTGAATATCAAAGTTGCAATTTATTCAGAGGCAGAAAGAAACAAGTTTTCATGGTATGAGCTTTCGGGCAGAGAACCTTGCCGCTCCCTTTTGACACGGCCGTAGTTACGACCGCTCCCAACAGCCTCTGAAAGACTACCCTGGAGCATATCTGTAACACACCGGATTACTTTAAACTAAGAGTTTTAACAATTTACACAAGCACACAAACTATGCACCTCCCCATAGGAGGGATGGAAATGGTACAAAACACTAACAATTAAAATATTAACCTTGCCACCGAAGGTGCAACTTGATTTTAACTTCTAAGAAAAGTCTTACGGTGAAAGGGTGGCAACTTTATATACTAAAGTGATCATTTAAATAAAAGCCCATGAAATGCAATCTTATATAAAATTCTACAAGGTTGGCCAAACAATAGTTAAGGTGCTCTACAGTACACAGATACCGCCTCTAAAGATCACAGGCAATAATACCAAAGTTTCCAAAGATCAAAACATATTTCAGGTATTACGCCGTTACACTCCAAGCAATAAATTCGTTGTAGTAAGCATAATAAATTCGTTAACACACCAAAGCCGACAAATATGACGGAGTCACCTTCTAACGTACGGTAGATTGATAGGGAAATTACCGAACAACCCGAACTGCAGGTTTTTTTACCACTGCTCAAGTTCTGTGCAACAAACAGGGTCATACCAATAGTTGATGTAGCACATGAGCAAGAGTCAGTACATAGTCTACAATGCTCCTATTGTTTGGGTGTACGTAATGACGAAAACTTGAACTGGAAGAAATAAATTACTGAGCTTCCCAAACGGCAAAGTTCAGCTACTTTTGCTCTTCGTTTGATTGCTACTCTTGGAAGCAAAAGTATCAACCTTCTGACACATTTTGCATACTTTCACTCAGTAATGCCGTACGGAATAATTTTCTGTTGTAAATCATCACTTAGAATGAAAGTATTGATTACACAAAGGCGAGCAGTGACAGTAATATGTGGTGTTCACCCACGGACGTTATGTCAATGCCTCTTCAAGGAGATAGGAAAACTAATCCGTCGTAGTACGTATTTTCGCTAATCAAATTCGTCATAAATAATCGATCACAATTTGAGAAGAATGGCGATGTACGTACCTACAATACAGCTGCCCTTCATTGAAGCTGTCAACGGCTCAGAGAGGAGTTCAATATGCAGCTATTAAAATATTTGATCATTTGCCCACTAACATAAAATATCAGACAGGTAGTGAGACAAGTTTTATTTTCCAATTTAAAATCATATTTCATGGGCAACTCCGTCCATTCCAGTGACGAAATTCTGCTTAAAAACTGGTAGCGAGTTAGAAAAACCTAGTTTTTAAGTGTAACTGCATGAGTAGGAATATATATATATATATATATATATATATATATATATATATATATATATATATATCCTGTAAACTAAGTCGTTACAAATCATTTCGATAAAAGAATCGTTCAGATGATCTATGGAACAAATAACTAACTACATAGGTGGATTTTAGATCTTTGTAATTACCTTTCCATTGCATCGAAATACAGAACTGCTTTTCAGTATCCGGAAATCAAAATACTTAAAACTGGTGGGAAACGAAAGAAGTAGCATCGACTTTGTCAATATGTAACTAGTTTCTCCAAGCATGAATGTAGCCCATCCTCCCTCAACTTCTTTCCACACTTATCGTCAGCGATAGAAACAGCCCATCGCATGGGAGTAACAGGAAAGGAACGATCTAAAAAGAAAGCGAAAGCTATAATTTTTAACACAAAGTTTGTGACTATTTTCATACTATGACAGACAGTCAAAAAAAAAAAAAAAAAAAAAAGAAAAGAATAAATGGGTCTGTGAACCGTTGAAAAGAAGAATGATATACTCCATGTTAATTTATCCACTACAATCCGATATCCTTTGCGGCCGAAAATTTACTAGTACCGTGTTGCGGGAAAACGTTCGAAATGAAAAAAGGAAATGTCACCAAATAAGAAATTACACTTGAAAAATTAGACGAAACTGTAATTTCTGGTGACAGGAGGGTCATTTGAGTGATGTTAAATGTTGACTTCATAAATCCAAATCCCACTGCATATAAATGCTATTGAACCGACTTGCGTCCAGCTAGTTTCATCATTAAGCTATTTAGAGGTACTGTTGTGAGATCTAAAAGACCGTTTCATTTTTACAAGTAATAAAGGTTAATTTCCATCAATTTGCACAGGCTTTGGACTGTGAAAATGATAAAAAATCATCTACCATTTTGTCGTGTCTAAAATTAGCCTAAATAGGCTTCGTCATTTTTATAACAGATCTACAGTAGACTTTATTTACAACTGTAACTTAATATTAGCACCGATAATGCTGCTTCAGTATACTTAATATTTTTAATTAAATAATCTGCGAGGACTAAGTGTTCGTAGATTTTTAATACATTACTTTTTCACATATCTTAGTCCAGTTTCCGAATAAGGGCAATGGCTTCCAAGCAGGCCCTAAAGTTGGCAGTCTCTTTGTAATTCCTTTACGATTCCCCATGTGTACCGTCGTTCAGCTTCAAGAATTTCATCTTCTTCTTCTTCTCTTCAAGATTCATCTACAGCTTCATGTACATGCAGTTTGTGACCTCCACTCTTTTCTTCAAACACTCCCCCAAATAGAAGATTTTAGGGCAGGGATATCCAATCATATCATTTATTTTGTTTTCAACAGCGTTCGTCGTTCGGTGTCTTTTTCCGTAGTAATACCACATTGCCTCGTTCTGTAGCCAGTTGCCCGCATAATAGTCAACAAATTGAGAGAGCCTTCCGTTATCAGGAGCTTGTGCATGAATCTCCACCACTTAAGTCCTCCGATGGTATAAATGCCAGGCTGCACACACGCTGACGTGAAATCTGAAACCTCCGTTCCGTGCCGTAGTCATCAGTTAGACCAAGATATTGAAGTCTTCCCCATAATCTCTTGTTCATATGGGAATAACATCCATTTATTTCACTTGAGCGGAAAACTTGACGAAGGGTCGATATCACAGCTGCCACAAAGTCAACGATCACTTCCCTAGGACACCACTGAGGAACTGCTTGTTTAATCAGGCGAAACAGGATAACATTGTGTGTTTCTTCTTGCTAGGGAGCAGTGCAAATACAACAGGAAGAATGGTTATTTCGTCACTAGTGCCTCCTAAGTCAGCGTGTATGGTATAGATTTGTGTAAACGACTTCCTGCAGCTCATGAATGTGCCGTACATAAGAAAGGAAAGATGTTTTTAAGCTTTCTAATCCTTTGGTTCCACTAAAAATGATTAGCGCCTCCTCTAATCTATCGTTTTCTAGAAGAAAACTACTGTCATCCACCATTTCAAGAGATCTTCATGAAGATCAATTTCACGAGCGTTCTTGCGGTTTTGTTAGTTCCCCCGCACTTGACTCCGCTGGCGACGCAAGGTCCGTTTCATAGAGTCAGAGTTACGCATCACTGTAACAAAATCGTAACCCTTATTATGAAGGTTTCCCATTTCATCCACATATATCTCGGACAGCTGCGTAGTTTCTTCTTGAACTCTCCTCTTCGCCCTCTCCACTTGCTTCTTCACATCCAGAGCTGCATCATCAGGTGGTCCACAGAGATGTTTCGACACGTTAAACACTTCTCTGTTCTTCTGACGCATCCTTCTCGTGCAATACTCCGTTTTTTTTATTTTGTTTTTTATAAGCAAACCCGTGTCTGCCAACCTTCTTTTTATTTCTTCACTTTACGATACGCGTAATCACTGTACACTGTATTGAGGACAACAGCTGCCCTTGGTCGTTGTAATAACTTCCATCCTGATGGGTACCAGAGAGGCGTTATCCCTGCGTAGCCAAGCGTCTGGACACCGTCCAGGGGATTCCAGGGGCCGGCTGGTGGGAGAGGAGAATGCGATGAGGGTATCCAACTCTTCAGTGCAGGTAAAACCGGAAAAGTCCGGAATCGCAAGTGTTCGCGTTCGCAAGTGCCCGGACACGGTAGTCAAAGGTCTAACAGGGCTGTGACTACATGACTACAATATGTAACAGGGGGGTCCCTCCCTGGCTGGGTCGTAAAGGTGATGTCTCTTATGCGGGAAAATGTTCTTGAACCGGCCCTGAGACCTTAAGGCACACAAGAATGAAATATCTTGGTCAACAATAGTACTGCCGTAGTTAGTAATAACAACGATCTGTAAACTGTTTACATTATGACGCAGCGTTGGGGAACCTTTAACTGACGCAAACTAAAACAGCTCTTGAATACGAAAGTAAAAGAAAAAAGGTATGTAACTGCATAGAGAAAACTTCAAAATATACGTAGGGCTCTCTGGGACCTAAAGACTAGTTTTAGGGGATGCCGGGCTGTCAAGTACAGCAATTTATCAGACTGCTGTTAGAAGTGTAAGTGTCTTCCGCCGAGCCGTTGGAGCAGCGAGTTTATAACCCTTCTTCATCATAACGTACAACTACAAGGGCTAACGAAGAGTGGGTATAGTTATGGCATTGATATCAAGTGGCAGATATAAAGAAGTGATTGATACTGGTGAAATTATTTTCTTCTAACGGCATATTTTACGCAAAACGTAAGTGAAGTTTCAACGTGATGTTTAGAACAGTTTTATTTATGAGCACTTTTAAAACCTTGTGTGCGTGTGTGAATAAACATGTATATTATGCTGTCGTAGACTTCTTTAACTGTGATGGCGTTTCAGTAACGGAAATGCGTGCGAAGATGGTGTAGGTTTATGAGCGTGCGTGATTGAAACCATCGAGAAAGCGCGTGGTACTGAACTTGACGAGCGACATGAAAGTTGTATGGAACAGCTGAATCTGTAAGGAATTCTGGAGAAATTGTGGGGTATGCTTGCTATACGCGACGAATTAACCGTGAGAAAGATGAATGCCACATCTGGTGTGCGTTCATCTAAAGTAAATACTGACGGAATGCAATGTTTTGGACTCTTGTAGAAGAGAGCCGAACGATTTTGTTCGTCTACCTGTTTGTATATCACATTATACCTGAAACGAAATAGCAAGAAAACTAGTGGATAGGAGCCCTGTACTAGAAGAGCCAGTATCTGTTTCATCTGCAGAATAGAGTACCGCCAGTGTTTCCCGGTATGCAGAACGGGGCCTTCTTTTGGCGAAGCAATAAATTGCAGATACTGTAAGTGATGATATTACACAAGCTTATGGCTGGGAATCCGGAGATACGTATTTTTTGTGTTATTAGAATTTCCATTATTATGTGGTTTCGTTGCGTATTATTGTTATTGTTATTATCAGAGTCGTTAATATTACTGAATAGTACTTGAGCTTCTAAGTTCCGTGTAATATTGTTTGTATTGTTAGGCTTAAGAGAGCCTTAACACTGCCGAGTAAAATAAACTGAGAAGAGACTAGATCAGAGTGACGATATGAGATTACATTAGTTAAACATGTCATCAGTGACAGACGTATAGACAACGGTTTGTTTACAGAATTTTGGAACGCACCATGTCCCAGTGGGATTACAATTGGTTGCGCTGAAGAGATGTTTCTGAAGACTAAAATTAGTTTATTATTTATTCTCTACACTCATTCCGTCTCTAGATGATTGAAAAATAGCTGACGTCCTCCATCAACGAATTGTGGAACAATTTCAACCTCCAAGAGGAAATTTGCGATATTTTGCAGTATATTCAAGTCATGCTGAAAGCGTTGTTAACTTGACGCTGGTTTCACCCATTCTTGCTTTTCTCAGCATCAAGTTTTCTACCCGAAAGCGCTCTGAGGCGTACTGCATCTCATGACGTTGAATTCTCGTCGCGAGCGCTTCGGAGACGTCTTCCGTGACCGTAATCGTCCAACTTCCGCAGCGTTGTGGAATTGGTCTCCAGGAGGCGCGTCTAACAGATGAGTTATCTGGTAGTCAGGGATAAAAGATCCGAGAAAACATCGCTAAGGAAATGCGCGTTATCAACACTATAACAGCAATAACTGTTCCTTCGTTATTGCCTAAACGAGCGTATTAATTGTTAGGGGTAGCTGGACATACGATTTCATTGTATGACGTAGAAATCCAAAGACTCCATCTGTTATCTCCGGATGTTTGAGAATTAACAGTGGGAAGTTGGAAGCCGTTCGGATGTTTCAGCAGATAAGTAAAATGTTCGCGATTACTTGGGTGGCCCGCAACTTTAAACGGCGATAAAAGCGTGTATTCCGCTCAAGCGTAAGAGGTCTGTTCCAGTTTAATCCGATGTTATTGCCTAACAGCAGGTTTTTCAGTTTTCTGAGTATTATTTTTGCCTGAATGTGAATGATGGAGTGGGAAGGTTGGATAATTTCATCCGCAACGTTGGATATTTACATCCAAAATCAGCTGTGACGGGAGCAACCCAGCGATACTTTCCAGTGACCAGCCTGCAAGTAACATTCATTGAAGGATAGTCACATAGTAAGCTATGCACAACATAACCGAAAAACGATCATGACATATTTGCTAAAGAAATACGGGCTCACATTGAGGCAATCTTTGTAGCTGATATATTTTCCTGTAAGAACCATATCGTTCAGAAATTTTGCCAGTCCTGGAACCCAAGTGAAGAAAATACACTCCTCGCCACGATAGATCCTTGTAACGAAGTAAAATACTTTTCATCTGCTGCATGGCTGGTCATAAATGTGTTCTATTGTTCTAATCTTGTGGCTAAGGAAGTCACAATGTCATACAGAATGAGTACAGAACCAGTATTCAAAATTCGGTCGACGAATATTCAAATAATGGTTTGAAGATATTTAGGGGCATGAATCGTTTTATGGCAAAATAAATGAGAAATAGGCTAACTTTGTGCTTAATCATTTAACCAAAGAAGAAACTGGTCTCAGATATTTCTTGTTACCTCTATCTAAATGAATATGCCACTAAGACACATTTCGCTCACCTGGACCTCGTGTATGATGATTCATTTGTTATGCTGTTAGCGTTACGTCAGCAGTATTTTGAGTATCTCGGAATGAGACAACTTTTCACTATTTTCCAATAATTCTCTATTGATTCTGCCGCCCAGATTCGTATTCAGAGAACGTCTGAGCAGCTGCAGTCTGGAGGATTACCGTAGAAAAAATGTAATTAAGTAAAATAAAATCTATAAATAACGTGAAATATAGTTGCAATAAATACTTGCCGAAATTTGAGGCCGAGATAGGTGGCGGCTCCTCGTCCAATCATTCAGTTTCAGATTTCCTGTGGTTTCAGTGAACCATACGGCAAAAATGGGCGATGTTCCTTTCAGAAGCAAGCATCCGATTCCCTTCCATACCTTTCTACCATCCAAGACTGTGCTCTGACCAATGATGTCGTCTACGACGGGACGTTAAACCCTAGTCTCCCTTCATTTCTACCCTTCTTCGAAATTAGACGCTTGATTGATGCCTCGAAGACAGTCAGTGTTTTCATCATACACGCTTACTATTCTATTACTGTTGAGACGTGCTATAATTTATACGTAAATTTAATTTTATCCAACAACTGAATATATATCTCCACAAAATCAAAAAACCAGAATCACTGTTAAATTAACAAACATTTCGCAAGCCAGAGTTATTTGATTAATTTTAAAGGCCTATTCCCAAGTTATTCCCAGAATAGGTCAGTTGTTTAATGATGAGATCTTTGGGATTACGAGTAAATTCATCTTTGATCACACTATGTACAGAAACATCTGTGAAGTGTTTGCAAACATGTGTATGCAAACGTGCCTCTTCAGTGAAGTGATATGTACGAACAGGATGGAGAAAAGAATGTATGATGGTGGTAAAACGTTAAAAACGCTTTTCTTGGATTATGTGCTAAGTTTACTTTGTTCATCTTTCCACTATTTTGCACGTATTTTCCGCGTTTGACTCCCGAAATTCATAACTTAACATCAAACCTTTTCATGACGGTAATATTCATTTCACCTCATTCAAGAGAAAAAAATGAAGCATGTATTAACACAAATTACACCTGATGATGAACCCAAAGGGTCCGAAATGAATCTTGTATTTAATAAAACAGGAAAAGTTGTGACTGAAGGTGTTTTTTATTCATACTTCCATTATGTGTAAATACTTTCCTGTTGATGCGTTACGATTGTAGGTGATTACGATCTTCGTGTAACCATCATCTCTTCGACAGAAATTTTGGTCTCTACAGGAGGAGATAAAAGAATAGCCGTCGACCCTCCCCCCTTCTCCCCTCAAGAAAAAGGTTCGTGGCCGTGCCAAAACGTGAAAAAGATCATGTTACACACATCAAGTATGTGCCTGACTTATGGAATTATAGCTGGTGGAGATTTCAATCTACGTATTGGTGTAAATACTTCTTTAAATTTGGTAGTGTGGACATAAAACATAGTCCGACATAGTACCAAAATATTTTCTCCGAAAATTATTGATAATGAATCCAAACTAAGCGTAAATACTTGTGCTAACATATTTACTAGACCTCATAGTGACAAAGAAATCTGAACAAATATAGAGCGCCTTGGTGGATACAGGAATTAGTAGCCACAGGGTAGCTACAGCAAGATTGATTACTGTAGCATCCAAATCCACAAAAACAAACGCAAAAGGTTTTTTTTTTAAAAGCAAATAAAAATTTACTAGGCACGTCTTTCCATACTAATTATGTAAACATCGAATAAATATGGCTCAAATTTAAAGAAGCTGTGTTGGCGGCATTGAGACTTTTATACCATGTAAACTATAAAAGAGCATGGTATATTTAAAAGAATGCAAAATCTCCAAGTTTGGTAACGGCTTACTTGATGCTGGGAACTACGATGTGAAATACGTTTAACAGATCCATAACGAAACTCTGTCTCCGAATCTGGCAGAAAATCACACCTACAACCAAACTCTGTCTCAGAATCTGATAGCAGACCCCAACAGAATCTGGTCGTATATAAGGTATACCAGTGGCAAGACGCATGACCTTACGTGCTGGATAGCACTGGTAATGTTACTGTTGACAGCGCCATTAAAACGTAGTTGCTAAAAATGTTTTTGTGCTATACCTTCACCACAAGCGATGCAATAAAATGCAATAGAATCCGAATCAATAACAAGTAATGAGTAAATCGGAAGAAGATACCCTCGGTATAGTGAAGCAACTGAAATTATTTGATTCGTTCTGGTCCGGACTGTATACCAGTTAGATATCTATGGGAATGTACTGATGAAATAGCTCAGTTTTTAGGAACCACTCGCTGTGCGAAAGATCCGCACCTAAAGACTGGAAAGTTACACAGGTCACACCAGTACAACAGAAGGAAACGGAAAAAGGCTGAATTACATACTCATATCTTTTATATGGATTTGTAGCAGATCTGACTACGTCACACGTTGTGAAATACTGCCAAGAAAACGATCTGTTGACACATAACCAGCAAGAAAGTACTGACAGCCGTTCCATTACTGACATCGTTTCCATTACATCCGCCTCATGTTTTATTCGAATTGTCAAGCCATTTACTGTGTACGTAAGGATACGTACACAGAAATATCTCTCTCAGAAGACTGCGGGACTGTCTGTTAGTTTTTCCCAATTACCATTGTTGCTACCGTCGGTGTGAGAGTGAAGTGCGCTCTCTTAGTGGGATGAGCGAACCTCCACGCGAAGCCAAGAGTTCGCCGAACTCATTACCACAAATTAGCCCTGAGCGCGCTTGCGTGGTCGCGCAGTGAAGCCGTATGAGCCCATTACTCAATTACTGCCGGCTTACCTCCGCCTGTTCCTGTTCTCGTCTGGCTCTCTCTGCTAACAGGACTCTCTATGCCGAAGGCTTTTCTGTCACATGCACGCAGTCGAGCCAAGTAAACAATGTAGCCGGCAGTTAAAAGAAGTCTCCCACAGATAACGAAGTAAATCAAGAACTAAACACTAGGAGCAGAAATAGCTGTCAGCAGCACGAATTTCACACGCGTTTAGCCGAATGTCGACTTGATTCGCCGTTTCCACTTCCCATGTAACTAATTTACGACAACGAACGTGACACCCATAGACTAGGCATACCGTCGAGGCCAGGTAATCTTTTGAACGAAATTCTTTTATTTTATTTCATTTTTTTGCCTGAGATCGCGAAAACTGTAAATGAGGTTGCGATCTGATGTAAGATCACTACCAAATGATCTGTTTAAAAAGCTAGAAATTTGGAGACCAGTAAAATATTATGAAACAAAACTGAATATGTCAGAGGGAACAGAAGAAATTTTACAGGAGTTCTAGTTAAAAATAAAAAAATAAATAATAAATAAAAAATACTATTTATATTCTGTTTTCGAAACCTTCTTTTGTTCTTAATCATACATCCCTCTGAGAGTAATTGTTCTCGTTTTAGTTTTAATACGAGTGGAAACTAATGTGACATTGTCCTGCTCAGGAGCGAGAGAGGCAATAACAAATTGTTCACTGAAAACCCGAATAACATTATTTAATATTTCAAAATTCCTAGTACATCCCTCTTAATGAAACGAGTACGTCACTCATGTGGTGGTGATAAGTAATAATACTGACCTTTTGGGAAGTAAAATACGTCAAGTTTCTATGAGACTGAAAACTTCGCACGAGGTACTGGAAGAAAATCTAAATCAAATATCACTCGCCGTAGGCCCTAATAAAATGACAATGGTAAGTGTGAAACATTGCAGGTATGCCTTTTTCTGCATTTGATTCTTATACTGATGTACACTTTGAAGATGCAGAAATGGAGATTCGTTCATTTGTTCTCGCAACCACCTTGTTTTTTTGTTGTCGTAGCTTCCTTCACTTGCCTTTCCTTTATCGAGAATTTTTTTCGAATTTCAGGCTTTAATTCCCGTAGCTAAGGTATCTGTATTCGTCGGAAATTAAAACACTCTCAAAGGTGAGTCATTTTGTTAGTGGCTATGTCTCCTATATTATGCATCCCTTTCGGTGTAAGACAGTGAAGACTTTCAAATGCTTTAAGAATGAAAGGAGTTAGTCACAAGATATTGATTGTTGTAATATACATGTACAGGGAAGAAAGGAGACAAATCCAGGCCTACAAGGAGAAGGTGGGAAGTCTGTAAGTGTCTCACTGAATGTGTCCACTTGTTATAAACTGACAGCTGTTTTATTCACCAGTTCTGTCCTAGCCTCAAAACATACGTCTATTTGCATTGTGTTTGTTATTTTGCCACATATTTAGGTCAAGTTTAGAATAAACTCTTCCGTCAGAAGAGTCTGTTGTACATTTTCCTCCAACTAACCGGCGTTATTTTCCTTCGGTAACGATAGCCTTACTCACCGTAAAATTTCATTAGGTATGTGCGATCACGGTCAACTATATCGCAATCCAGTAGGTCGATCAGGAAGGGGGAGGTTACAACCTGAGTGTAGATACCTTCCCAACTCCTATTTGGTAGAGCGCTATTCAACAACTGAAAGTCCGGACCGCAGTCTGGTTAGCACGAGTAACCTCTCCTCGTTACATGTTACGTCTGCCAACGTGTAGAACAAAAGTTAAGGAACAGAAAGGAAACTACTGCACGTCAAGCGTCAGTAGAAAAAGTTTCGATGTCTAACACACGTGTCGTACGTAACATCCTTTGTGTCTTCGTGTCCGATATTTCCTCGCGCTGCGACAACTGACGGCTGCCCCCACCGGCCCCCTCCCCCGGCGCTCACAGCCGCACACGAGGACTGCTGGCACGGCGGACGCCGCGAGCTCCGTGTCATTAGGGTGCGCTCGGCGGGCGCCGCGTTTTTTCGGCCGCCTCCGCAGATCTGGACTCACGTCAGCCGCGCACCTGTCGGTCGGCCGAGAGCATCTGCCGCCCGGCCCCGCGTCTCTGATGGCCCCCACGCGTGCGCCGGCAGCAGCCTCGAGCCGCGTCTGCGAACGGGCGTCCTGACAATGATTTAGCAAAGACTTTTAACAAAAATGGTTCAAATGGCTGTGACCACTAGGGGACTTAACATCTGAGGTCATCAGTCCCCTAGAACTTAGAACTACTTAAACCTAACTAACCTAAGGACATCACAAACATCCATTCCCGTGGCAAGATTCCAACCTGCGACCGTAGCAGTCGCGCGTTTCCTGACTGAAGCGCCTAGAACCGCTCGGCCACAGTGGCTGGCTGACTTTTAACAAGTTAAGTTCTCTTATACACATCGTCAACGGCTTTTCCTGGGAATGATCCAGATGAAACAAGAATTAAGTGCTTGGGCCTCAAACCTCCAGTGAATACTAATGGCGGCAGACGTGTGATTGCGCGTCATTACGTACATATTGTAGTTCCAAGATACCCGGCGTATTTGCTGCCTACTGAATCGGCCTTTACGATTCCGGTATGTAAAGTGATAGTACTGATATTTCATTGTAAAAATACAGCAACCAGCCACTTTTTAATGCGTTTTATTTATGCCAATATGCATTTCGGGTTTGCACCCATCTTCAGCTGGCAAATTACATGGGTCTTCAGTTACTACAGTAGTACAATCTCGACAGCAGTTTGGATGCTGCAGCTGGCCTGTGCAATAGCAACGATTCCAATCATTTACTTCAATTTCGCGAGTTTAAAGTTACGCACTATCAGTTGTTCATTTTACTTACATTCTAACTGCTGTCGAGATTGTACTACTGTATTAACTGAAGATCCATGTAATTTGCCAGCTGAAGATGGGTGCAAACCCGAAATGCATATTGGCATAAATAAAACGCATTAAAAAGTGGCTGGTTGCTGTATTTTTACAATGAAATATCATTCTCCACGGCCACGGAGCTCAACAGTCCAAATATAATGGACAAATTGTTATTGATAGTACTGATGTTTAATTCTAGGCGTGTACCCCTCTTAACTCCTAGACTGTCACGGTTGAACCAGGATATCATCAAATGAGAGTGGAGGGTTGGGTATCAATTTTGCCGAGGTCTGCTTCATGTACTTTTTAATTGCTGTTGTTGTGGTCTTCAGTCCAGAGACTGGTCTGATGCACCTCTCCATGCTACTCTATCCTGTGCAAGCTTCTTCAGCTCCCAGTACCTACTGCAATCTACATCCTTCTGAATCTGCTTAGTGTGTTCATCTCTTGGTCTCCCTCTACGATTTTTACCCTCCACGCTGCCCTCCAATACTAAATTTGTGATCCCTTGATGCCTCAAAAAATGTCCTACCAACCGATCCCTTCTTCTAGTCAAGTTGTGCCACAAACTTCTCTTCTCCCCAATCCTCTTCAATACCTCCTCATTAGTTACGTGATCTGCCCACCTTATCTTCAGCATTCTTCTGTAGCACCACATTTCGAAAGCTTCTATTCTCTTCTTGTCCAAACTGGTTATCGTCCATGTTTCACTTCCATACATGGCTACACTCCATACAAATACTTTCAGAAACGACTTCCTGACACTTAAATCTATACTCGATGTTAACAAATTTCTCTTCTTCAGAAACGCTTTCCTTGCCATTGCCAGTCTACATTTTATATCCTCTCTACTTCGACCATCATCAGTTATTTTGCTCCCCAAATGGCAAAACTCCTTTAATACTTTAAGTGTCTCATTTCCTAATCTAATTCCCTCAGCATCATCCGACTTAATTCGACTACATTCCATTATCCTCGTTTTGCTTTTGTCGATGTTCATCTTATATCCTCCTTTCAAGACACTGTCTATTCCGTTCAACTGCTCTTCGAAGTCCTTTGCTGTCTCTGACAGAAATGTAATGTCATCGGCGAACCTCAAAGTTTCGATTTCTTCTCCATGTATTTTAATACCTACTCCGAATATTTCTTTTGTTTCCTTCACTGCTAGCTCAATATACAGATTAAGTAACATCGGGGATAGCCTACGCCCCTGTCCCACTTCTTAATTATTACACAGTAAAAAAATGTTTGAAGTTCGTCAAAGGTACTGGTCCGTAACGTCAACCAGTTGTTAGTCGACTTATGGAAGGCCTCTTCACCCAGCTGATTGGCGGAGGGGTGGGGAGTTGCCATAACAGAAGCTGCAACGTGTTGCCCCGTGAAATCTGACTTGGTGACAGCTCAGTCACGACTGATGATCGATACGGCAGTTAAGACGACGCAATATTTTCAATACTACATAAATGTAAAATGAACTGTGCATTCACTTAGAAACTAACAGGTACTGTTTTGAGACCCAGCCTAAAACTTACAAGTACAACGGGCCGACATAACAGCACATTTCTTTTAATTGAAACCAACCAGCCAACTTAAGACAGAGATAGTGATTTCATCACACGGAACTTTAATTAAACATCTGTATTAAAATCTTAAAAATTAACATTAAAACAAACAGCTGCATTTACCGTGAAAAGAACTTCATAGAAACACACCTTCTAGTCCCTCCCCCCCCCCCCCCTTCCACTGTCTGCTCACCCAAGAAGGCAATAAAATAAACTAAAATAAGTAAAATGTTTCAAATACAACTACTATGTCTGGTACAGAAAATCGCTGACATAGGTAAGTGGTGGGAGTGGTTTCCGACGCAATTATCTTTAATATTAAGCTGCACCAAGTACTAGATTTCCACGATCAAGCGCCAGCACAATGCAAACCACCCACGACCTCCACGCAGCTTAGTATAATAGCGCGGCCACGCCGCCTTAGCACACAACTTCACAGAGCGCAAAGTTTCACAGCACGCCGTTCAGCAACCACAAGTACCTTTCCAACAGTAACAGCGATTACATAGCATTATGTCAAAATTCATTATGCAGCCTTACCCAGATCAGTAATTATGGTCATTAGATAGCTTACATTAAATAACTACAGTGGTGCACCGCCACTAATCAACGAGAAAATAGTACACTACTTCTCGACAAGGTTCCACTTGTAGCCCGCCAAAGATGACGGTACATTTGTTCTGTATCTGCACTTTTACATCAGTCAGCCGAACGAACACCAATCAGAGACAACCGTAATGCCTCTTTTGCAGCCGGCCGCTGTGGCCGAGTGGTTCTAGGCGCTTCAGTCTGGAACCGCGCGACCGCTACAGCCACAGGTTCGAATCCTGTCTCGGGCATGGATGTGTGTGATGTCCTTAGGTTAGTTAGGTTTACGTAGTTCTAAGTTCTAGGGGACTGATGACCTCAGATGTTAAGTCCCACAGTGCTCAGAGCCATTTGAACCATTTTTTGAACCTCTTTTGCAAAACTCGTTTCCACTTCTGAAAACTTCAGAGCATCCATCAGCCTGTTCGAGAAGCACAACAATCATTTCAGACTATACTGTCCGCTGGCTCTTAATCCTTAACTCGGCAGTTTAAACATTCCTAACCACTCTGCCAACAATGGTGTCATGGTCTGCCAACAGCCCAGTGAACTTTCAGAACAGACATCATCTCTCGACGAATTACTCGGCCACAGCGGCCTACTCTGTGAGCGACAACGTAGGTATCACAAGTACCGGCGTATAAATTACAGGAGTGACATCTATTACAGACTCCGGGCGACCAGATTACGACCACTTCCAACCGAAACAAGACAATTACTGTACAACGCCCTCGACAGAGCTCGACATCACCTCTGCAGAGCCCCTAGACAATGTTGTTATTGCTCTAGTCGCCGGTCACACACTGAGTGCTCGCCAAGCAGTTCTCCTAGCCTTGTGAGCACTCCGGCCGTCCACAGCGCCACCCGATATCAGCGTGCAAAATACAGCTGACAAACGAACGACGAAGCAGCAGAGGGACTATTTCCATCGGTGGCTGCAGCGCGAATTCAGAAGTGCCCGAGCGAAAACCAACCGGCACGCGGAAATGGCTCTCTGTGATACTCTTCCTTTTTAATTGTGCTTATTTTGTTTTTGTGGTCTTTAGTCCGAAGACTGGCTTCACTCACCGCTAGTCTATCCTGTGCAACTCACTTCATTTTGGCATAGCTACTGCAACCTACATCCATTTTAACCTGTTTACTGCATTCGTCTCCTGGTCTTCCTCTACAGGCTTTACCCCCTCCCCACTTCCCTCCATTACAAAACTGCCTATTTCCTGGTGCCTCCGTGTGTTTTCTGTCAATAAATCCCCTCGTTTATCAAGTTTTTTCTCCTCAACTCCATTCAGTACCACTTCGAGCCCTCCCCCGGCAGAAAGTCCCAAGCAACTGGAAAAAAGCTCAGGTGACCTCTGTACGTAAAAAGGATAAGAGAACGGACCCATAAAATTACAGACCAATATCCGTAACGTCGGTTTGCTGCAGAATTTTAGAACATATTCTGAGTCTGAATATAATAAACTTCCTAGAGAACAAAAAGCCTAAGTTCACGAATCAGCACGATTTTAGAAGGCATAGCTCGTGCGAAACTCAGTTTGCCGTTTACTCACACGATATACTGCGAAGTATGGATGAAGTGCAACAGGAAGATTCCATATTTCTACATTCCCGAAAAGTATTTGACACGGTGCCGCACTGCACACTGTTAACGAAGGTACGAGAAAATGGAGCAGGTTCCCAGACATGTGAGTGGCTCGAAGACTTCTTAAGTAATAATATCCACTATGTTGTCCTCGACGACGAGTGTTCATCGGTATTAATATGGTAAATAAAATGGAAATATCTTTCTGTTTAAAATCTGGTTTGTAAATCTGTGCCTTACCATTACATAATCTCTCTGAAAGCATTCAGTGTCCTCCGGTCTCTTCTATGTATATACTCTTCTTTCATGATTCTTAAATCTAGTGTTCGCAATGGTTAAATTATGCTGAGTGCAAAATTCTACCAGGCTGCTTCCTCTTTCTTTCCTTTCCTTTCCTAGTCCGTGTTGTCCTCCTCTTTCTCCTTCTCTTCCTTTTCCTTACTTGAAGTCACTCATTACAATTCAATTTTTGTCGCTCTTAACAACCTGAAAAATTTCCTTTGTCTCGTTACACATGGTTTCATTTTCGTGATCATGTGCATAGGTAGTGACGTATCAACTTTACTATTGCGTTGGGCCTATCTTGTCTATTACAATGCGTTCATTCTCCTGCTATTAGTAGCTTACCCACATTCCTATTTTCTAATTCATTATTAGGCCTACTCCTGCAGTACCCCTATTTGATATTGTGTTAACCCTGTATTCACTTGACCAGGAGTTCTATTTTTCCTGCCGCAGCATTTCACTAATTCCCACTGTATCTAAGTGCAATGAATTGGCTCACGTTCTGGCGTGATGTCTGCACCGTTTGTTTCGCTCCTTTATATTAGTTTTATGCAGACACTTTGAACCATTCTGCTGTATGCACTTTGCTACTGAAACTCGCAAACAATGCGATGGTATAATAACCTTCTGAAGAAGGGAAGTAAGTGCCCGAAACGGGTCAAGAAATTGAAATTCCTTTATGCAACCGGTTGCTTATTATTTCATTATTTGTACAATGCATCCATTTTCATTTGCAAATTCCCATACCTACCTGCCCGATTAAGGGATCCAGCATTCCACGCTCCTATCCGTGGGTTTCCAGTTTCGTTTTTCTTCATGGCGAGATCCTCCTGAGTAGTCACCGTCCACAGTTACTCCCCGTTCAGAGACCCGAACGAGGCACTATATCACCTCTGCAGTATTCATAACTAAGCCATACAGAAGAGCTGCACGCCCTCGGAAGAAAAAACCAGCTGTAGTTTTCCCTATCATTCAGTTGTTCACAGTACCAGCACAGCAATACCTAATGTTACAGTGCCAGATCAGACAATCTTCCAGACTTCTGTTCTTGCAACTACTGGAAGGGCTGTTATCCCTCTTCAGGAACCGCGGGTTAGTTTCACCTCCCTGCAGATACCCCTCCGTTGTGGCTGCACATACGATACGGCTACCTGTATCGTTACGAAATAAAATGTTAATAGCTTGCCTTTTAGGCGCAATGCATTTAAAAGAATATGGTGCGAACATGCTTTTGGAGTGCGGCTCTTTGGATCGTTGAGACATGCAAACCACTGCACATAGGCAAGGTCTGTGAGTCAACGGGGTGCTTAATCTTCTCGTAAAAATGCATATTTGATTGCCTCAGGGGACAGTAATCCACACTTGTTTCAGGTCATTTCTCGCCAAGAAAAGTGATGTGAAATGGTTGACACTGTCACTAACGTAAGTGTCTACGAGTCTACTACACATATCAACCAGAAAACTAGAGGAGTAAGACATCGATTCAAGGAAAAAAAATTAGTGCAGCATGATTTGGGAAGTAGACATAGCTCATGTTTTTTGCTACTCCTCTGTCACCTTCCGACCAGCTACTGCCACGTCGAAAACACTGTATCTTCTCGAATTTAAGACTGCCTACCATGTTTAATGCTGGACATGAGTGATATTAGTGGCCGGTTCCTTTCCCGTGATGACACTCGATTCAACAATGTGACGGTCTTATTTTGGCTTTCGCTCCGGTATCACTACATTCGTTCCGCTTTCATATTTGTCATCTCCCGTTCGAGACTTCTATTCGTTACAATGAATACGCCAACAGTAGTTGCTGTTAAACTATATTTCGGGTATTTAAAGACCTGTGATTTGTTTATTAGAATGAGTGCAAACGATGAATGCTGCATATCACCCAGAACGGGAATTTTCATATATAATGATGAGGCAAAACGTTTGGCACGCAGTGCAGCAGAGATTCTGCGTGACATAGCTCCGAAAATTTACAAATTACTTGTAGGATCTATGTGGAATCCGATGTTTACAAACAGGTCACTCAATTCCCGTAAATTGCGAGCCTGTTGTTTGTAGGCGCGGAGCTGGCGCCCGAAAGCGTCCCACATGTTTTTTATTGGGTTCAGGTCAGACGAATTCGGCTCCCAATATACCATCTTGAGTTCCCTATCATGATCCTATAACCACTGTATCTCGGCTATGGCCTTGTGACATCGACATTTATAATACGGGGAGATGCCACCGTCGTCGGGGAAGACATCAGATATCAAGGGGTGCAGACGGTCCTCAGTAATATTTACGTAGTCCCCAGCTGCAATGGTGACTTCGATTACCACCAAAGGTCTCATGGAAGCCCAGGTGATTGTCCTCCATACCATAGTACTACCCTAAATGGCCTGCGCTCAATGTGTGTTGCATGTTTCGAGGAGCTATTCTCTTGGACGAAGGCGTATCTGTACACGACCATATACATAGCGTAGCGAGAAACGTGATTCATCCGACCAGGCAACTGCGACACGTTTCCCTTGATCCACAGTCCAATCTTGAGTGCCTCGTACCTACTGCACTAGTAACTGGCGATGTCGTTGGGTCAGTATGGGAACACTTAGGCGTCTAATGCGGAGCAACAACGTGCACTGAACGGTGTGCGCCGAAACATTTGTGCTCACACAACTATTGCACTCTCTTGTTAGATGTGCCACTGATCGCTGCCTATCCTGCTTAATAGAGCGGGCCGGCCCCCGACCTCCACGTTTCGTGATGAGGCGTGGACTTCCAACACTTTGTCGCCTACTCGTGGTCTCACTGTTCTTTACCAACTTTCCATGGATGTTCACGACTGAAGTACACGAACAGCCGATCGACTTCATCGTTTCCGAGATGCTAATTCCCAGGCTCCGGGCCACAAGAGTCTACTCTTTGTCAGAGTCGTTTATTTAAGTGGATTTCCTCATTTGTGGCCCGTATCGACGCTAGAACGATCCCCCATTCGTCTGTGCTCTGCTTCACGTGCCAGCAACACTACCCGACGTAATGGCTCTGAGCACTATGGGACTTAACATCTGAGGTCATCTGTCCCATAGAACTTAGAACTATTTACACCTAACTAACCTAAGGACATCACACACATCCATGCCCGAGGCGAGATTCGAACCTGCGACCGTAGCAACTGCTTGGTTCCGGACTGAAAAGCCTAGAACCGCTCGGTCACAGCGGCCGGCTACCGACGTAATGGTTTGCATCGTCACCTCTAGGCAATGTGGTTGAGAATCCCGACCCCTTAACTATCTCCGACCAAAAAGGCCATGAAGGTCCAACTGTATCGAGCGGCCGCCATGTCATCCTCAGCTCCCAGGCGGCACTGGATGTGGATATGGGGGGGGGGGGGGGGCATGTGGTCAGCATACCGCTCTCCTGGCCGTACGTCAGTTTACGAGACCGGAGCCGCGACTTTTCAATCAAGTAGTTCCTTAGTTTGGCTCACAAGGACTGACTGCATTCGGATTGCCAACAGCGCTCGGCAGACCGCATGGTCACCCTTGCAAGTACTAGCCCAGTCCGACAGCGCTTAACTTCGGTGATCTGACGGGAAACGGTGCTACCACTGCGTCAAAGCCGTTGGCCCCGACCCATTAAGAGGTAAAAAGTACCCAACACAGAAATTGTTCCGAGGAGGCAACTGTGGAAAAGGGGGGGAGGGGGGCAAGGAGCCAGAGCAGTCCTGCCAGCCAGCCAGCCGACATATTGGTGCCGAGCGACAAATAGGGCTTGTACACACAGATGAAGGGAGGCTTGCACTCCATACACGACTCCAGCCACGCCGAGGGCAGAGAAACGCCACAGGAGATATTCTAGATGCTTCCTAATATCGTATGGTCCAAGAAAGTGACTTTTACGTATAATATAAATACGGATCTGTCCGCGACCCCAGAGGTCCACGGTATTAAGACGACACTGCCTCTGTGTCGCTCGTAGCACTGTATCAGACTTGGGACAGTTTGAAAACTTCCTGGCAGATTAAAACTGTGTGCCCGACCGAGACTCGAACTCGGGACCTTTGCCTTTCGCGGGCAAGTGCTCTACCAACTTAGCTACCGAAGCACGACTCACGCCCGGTACTCACAGCTTTACTTCTGCCAGTACCTGGTCTCCTACCTTCCAAACTTTACAGAAGCTCTGCTGCGAACCTTGCGGAACTAGCACTCCTGAAAGAAAGGATATTGCGGAGACATGGCTTAGCCACAGCCTGGGGGATGTTTCCAGAATTCTTGGGACATTTTGCTAGGCTTGGCATGCCGCCGTTGCCAACGAAACAGATTCTGAAGACCAGTTAGCAGACTTATATCGGCACGAATTTAGAGATAGGTGTGAGCCATGAAATAGTGGCTGGAGTAGAATTCCATCATCATGAATCCAGTCTGACTTTTATTTCGTTTATGCTTCCTTGAGATTAACACCGAGTTCCATGCTTTGAAATACTTTCAGTTTGTAGCAGGGCCGCTGTCGGAGTATTACAAGAAGCGCATGCTGCTGTGTTTTGCCGATTGTGTCGTACGAACCCCTGTCCCCTTCTACCTCCCTCTCGGGCTACAAATGGTTCAAATGGCTCTGAGCACTATGGGACTCAACTGCTGAGGTCATTAGTCCCCTAGAACTTAGAACTAGTTAAACCTAACTAACCTAAGGACATCACAAACATCCATGCCCGAGGCAGGATTCGAACCTGCGACCGTAGCGGTCTTGCGGTTCCAGACTGCAGCGCCTTTAACCGCACGGCCACTTCGGCCGGCTCTCGGGCTACAATAATGTACTGTTTGCTCTAGCATTCTGAATCACATGGACCAGTATTCTTTTTTTTTTAGTTCTTTTATCAATACAGTTTAATTTACGTTCGCATACAGACTGATGTTGACTCAAGTCATGCTAACTGACATAGGATCCTGGCCCAGTTCCTAATATTTATATTTGGATCATAACTGAAAAGAAAAAACTGCCCTATTTTTTTTAACAGAAATTTGTGTTATTTTGAAAAACAGTTTAACGATTTATTTTAGTTACAAAGGGTTCCAAATTTGTCTGTTGCGTAATGTTGTAATAGAATCAGATTTCCTCGAGAAGTCAACCGATAATCTAGAACTAACTTCATTTTGACAGCTTTACCCAACAAGCATTCAAGATACGAGATTAATGAGCCATGGCGCTCAATGCGAGGGGACGCTTTCCTTCCGCAAGGAGATCTTTGCGAGAATTTCGAGAGGTCGATTAGAGAACCTAGCCGTGAGAGGTCGGAGTTGCGGCGAGAAGGAGGAAACGCGTGCGGACGCCGGCCGCGGGAGGGAGCTGGGAGGTGTGCTGTGGGCACGCGCGGCTTGTGCACACCGGTCCGGGGTCAGTCGGCTGCTGCTGCTGCTGCCTTGGTCGGCTGCGGATGTCGTTCGCTGAAGTCGTCCTTGGAGCTATGAAGAGGTGGCCTCTTGTCTATTGATACCACTGGGTGCGCTGCCCTATGCGACCAATTCCGACAGCTGAAAGCGGTGTGCCTCGCTGCGCATCGGACAAAACCGAGTGTAACTACCGTTTATAATGTGGCGAGTTGGATCACAAGCTGGTTGTGAAGTTTCTTATCAATTGAGCTTAATGCTTGGAACTGTGAATGTTGCTTAAAGATGTCACAAGTGTAGTAGCTCAAGCATACGTATGCATGTGACTTGGTGGTATAGCTTGGTCAGCTGAATCACAGGAGCTAGTCTCTTAGATTCACAACTGCAAACGCTCCCTTACAGTGTCATGCTTGCTGTAATTACATGGATTGAACCTTATTAGTGCAAACTGGCAGTAACTTTGTGTATTGTTTTCATTCATGTCAGATAACGGAGTTTAAACTTGTTTCAATGGTCATGGGCCAAGTGCCCCTTTAAGCAATACAAGCTCCCGTCTGTCCAACTACTGCACCTTAGTGGTGTTAAAAACTTAGTCTGTTTTAGTGTACTACTCCTCGAGTCCTGTAATTGGTCGCCTTTCCTTCCACATTGTTGGGCGAGCAATTCAAGTTGTTTATCGCGCTCCAAATGGTCTGGGCCAATCAGTTGACGGAGGAAGGAAACCGCACAATCCAGTAATCGCATTTGTAATGTTGCTGTCACGAAGAAGACCCTGTCGGTGCCTTGGCCTCGGATTATTATGGACTAAGTTATGTACATAAGACGTGTTACAGTTATTATGTTCAAAGGTCTGTTAAAGTGCCTCTCTTAATTTGTTTGCCACTTCGCAAATGAACTGTGTTAAGTGCGTGGATAGCAGTATTCCCTTACATTCTGTGCGAGTGCATGACATTCATCTAATCACGTTTCAATCTATGTAAATTATTTCTAGTCAGTTATTGAATGTGGGTTTTACGATTTTAGCCAGTTGTCTGTCTTGAGCAATGATTGCTGCGTGTCCTGAGAGATGATTGTTTCTCAAATGCACTGACTAATGGTCTTATTTGTGTCGCTATCCTTGATGTTACACATTTAACCAGTCATTTTCTTAACACCACTCAAATGAACTAACTAATGGTCTTATTTGTGTTGGTATTCTTGATGTTATAAATTTAATCAGTCATTTTCTTAACGTCACTATTTATTAGCCTCAAGTTTTAGCACGAATTCAGGGAACTGCTAGTGGTTCAAGATGTCGATTGCCTTAATAATTGCTAAATATGTAAAGCAAACATCTTGCTTAAAATATCTTTTTCTTAGCATTTGTTAAAACTGAATTTAATTTTTGTAAGAGATAATTATTTTAAATGAATCTGAGATTGTTCAAGCTGAGCTAGATCTGAAAAAAAATCCCTCAGATTTCATCATCGGAAATACATGCTATGTCATATTAAGTTTGCCAACTTCTTAAATAAATTTTCTGTTAAAAAGTTTTTAACTGTGAATAGTGTTGCTGATGTTGCCCTTGGGTTCCCCTTCCACACCACAGCCATTGTGGTGGCCTTTACCTTCCCCCCGGTAAAACCCTTTTCAATTAATTATATTGTTTAGAATTTTATAGTTTGCAAAGTGTAGCAAGTGTATATTCATTTATGAGTTCTTGCGTAAAAGAACAAAAAAAATCCTCAGATGGATTGCCTTGGGTACTGCAGATGATGCTTTGCTAAGAACCGTTCAGAGTATTTTCATAACCATTAATGTGAGGGAACGAAATGCTGAGTAATTAGTGTCTCACAGTAAATTATATTACCAATATCATACCTAAAAGTTGATTATGTAGCTTTCTCATTAAATACGAGTACTAAATGCATACAGTTAGTAATTCAAATTTGGATTCAATCATTACTAAGTGGAAAATTTGTCCAAAGTGGACTACCGACCGTAAATATTCTTCGTTACAACTCTTAACTACAGTTTCGCGAGATCTAACAGAAACGAGTTGCAGTTTGCATTGTTTTATACACACCTACACCTACAAGACTACTCTTCAAATCACACTTCACTTCCTGACACACTACTTTCACTCTGTTTCTCTAGCGTTGCAATCTCGACCAGCGCACGGGAGAAAACGAGTATTTACTTAAATATTTCCGTGCGATCTCTGGTTTCTTTTATTTTGTTACAATAACCATTTCTTCCTGTGTAAATGGGCGTCAAACTTTCTTTTGCAGTTCCGAGGAGACAGCTAAAGACTGAAATTTAGTGAAATGATCGCCCCGCAACGAAGAATACCTTTGTTGTAATTATCGCCACCCCCAACTCTCGCATCATATCCGTGACACTCCCCTATTTTCTGATAGTGCAAAACTTTTTCGATGTCCTCTGTCAATACTACCTGGTAAGGAACCCATCTGCACAGCAATAATGTGGCACGCGACGGACAAGCGACTGGAACAGGAAAGGGAGGTAATGACAGTGGCACGTAAAGTGCCCTCCGCCACACACCATTGGGTGGCTTGCGGAGAATGAATGTAGAATGTAGAATGTAGGCAGTCTCTTTACACCATTTCCGCACAAAATTTTTCATTACAGGATTCGCATTTGCTATCTCCAAACTGGGCGCTGCAGCATGTGAGTACATTATGTTAGCCACGGAGGTGGATAGTCCCAGGTGTTCATAATCTCCAGTTATACAGTAGGTATTCTACCAACAGGGATTTTAGTTAGTAACTCTTGTAGAAGTAAGCGAGTCGGGTATCTAACTTTCACCAATAAAAATGGGTATGAGTGATTCACTTATACCTTTATTGGTCGGAGAAAAGCAAATGGCTATTTATTTCCAGCAGGACCTACGCACGAGCACAAGGTTGACACCGCAGTGTGGTCACCTCTGGCAATAACTCAACAAGTAGACACTCTTTCAGCATTGATTCCATATTTAGACAAAATTTGTCATGTTTGGAAGTCCTATAAGCAGAGTTCGAAGTTTGTAGACGTTGACCTAACTATGTACAGTTAAGGTAGTGTTTTCAAAGATGTAGCCGACTCAGGGGGCGAGAAGAGAGGTGTCATACCCCGTCCGCGGGTGGAGTGGAGTGTGCAGTGATGAAATATAAAGCACACAGCTAATGTGTGTGGTGACTGGGCGGAACTGAAGGAGCGGCTTAGTACTGACCCCAGGACAGGCGTTGGGAGAGCGTGGAGCGGCCGTACAAAAGCAGTACGGCAGGAGGGCGTGCGCCTCCCACGTAAGGCAAGCTGCCGCTCAGCAAGGCGCAGCAAGCTGGCGGGAGGCGCTTGGAAAGCACGCCCAGATTTCGACATCACACGTCGAAGGTAGCTTTTCCGTGGTTTTAGTCAAGCTCCAGGTCTTTGACGGTTTTCATATGGTTAAAATCACAGCTTATGTGCTAAGCTGTTAAGCTTTCTAAAGATTTCCGTCTGTACATACATTTACAAAATAGCCCTGCGACCGCTACGGTCGCAGGTTCGACTCCTGCCTCCTGTGTGATGTCCTTAGGTTAGTTAGGTTCAAGTACTTCTAAGTTCTAGGGGACTGATGACCTCAGAAGTTAAGTCCCATAGTGCTCAGAGCCATTTTTGACAATAGCGAGCTAGTATAGCACCAATATGAAATCATTACTATCAAAATTCATTCTAAATCTACATAAATACTCCGAAAGCCACCACAGGGCGCATGGCGGAGGGTACCCTGTACCACTCCCAATCATTTCCTTTTCTGTTCCACTCGCCTCGCAAATAGAGCGAGGAAAAAAACGACCGTCTATGTATGCCTCTGTATGAGCTCTAATTTCTCGACCCTTATCTTTGTGGCCCTGTAAGGCGGCAGTAGGATTGTTCTGCAGTCAGCTTCAAATACGGTTCTGTAATTTTTTTTTCAGTAATGTTCCTCGAAAAGAACGTCACCTTCCCTGCAGGAATTCCCGTTTGAGTCCTTGAAGCAGCTCCTTAGTACTTGAGTATTGTCCTAATCTACCGGTAACAAATCTAGCAGCTCTCTTCTGAATTGCTTCAATGGCTTTCTTTAATCCGACGAGGTGCGGATCACAAACACTCGAACAGTATTCAAGAACAGACCGCACCAGCGTCCTGTATGCGGTCTCGTTTACAGATGAACCACACTTTCCTAAAATTCTCTCAATAAACCGAAGTCGGCTGTTTGTCTTTCCTACCACGATCCATTTCATATCGCTTTGCAACGTTATGCCCAGATACTTAAGGCGTGACTGTGTCAAGCAGGATAAAATTGACGCCGGACGGGGTAGCCGGCCGGTTCTAGGCGCTTCAGTCTTTAGCCGCGCGACCGCTACGGTCGCAGGTTCGAATCCTGCCTCGGGCATGGATGTGTGTGATGTCCTTAGGTTAGTTAGGTTTAAGTAGTTTTAAGTTCTAGGGGACTGATCACCTTAGAAGTTAAGTCCCATAGTGCTCAGAGCCATTTGATAAAATTAACGCTGTAGCTGAACTTTAAGGGTTTGCTTTTCCTACTCACCCGCATTTACTTACATTTTTCTACATTTACGGCTAGCTACCGTACATCACATGAACTAGAAATTCTGTCAGTCATCTTGTGTCCTTCTACAGTCGCTGAACGACGACGCCTTCCAGTACATCACAGAACCATCAGCAGAACGCCGCAGATAGCTGCCGACGCTCTCCATCAGATCATTCTTAGCGGTCCTATCGAAGTTCCCTGGGGCACTGCTGACGATACCGTTGCGTCTGATAATACTCGTCGTCGTGGGCAACATACTGGGTTCTATTACTTAGAATGTCTTCGAGACACTCACATATCTGGGAATCTGTTTCCTATCCTCGTGCCTTCGTTGGCAGTGCGCAGCGGGGCACCGTGTGAAATGCTTTTCACAAATCTATAAACATGGAATTTGCCTGTCGTGCTTCACAGTTCGCAGTGTATCATGTGAGAAAAGGGCGAGCTGAATTTCACACTAGCGTTTCTTTCGAAAAACGTGCTGATTCGTGGACACATGCTTTTCTCTCTCTAGCAAGTTTATTATATTTGAGCTCAGAAAATGTTGTAGGATTCTGCATAAAGCCGATGTTAACGACATTGGTCCGTAATTTTTCGATTCATTTTACCCTTCTAATATATTCTGTTTATTTACTTGGATGTACATCGTGCATCTTTACTCTTTCGATTCAAGATGTGTTAATAAATCGACTAGACGATCACAGTGCTATCAGAAGCAGTCATTGATTAAATACAACGATACTGACTCTCCACATCGGCCACGTCTCTCTCTTTCAAGCACGAAGAAGACATGGAGTGCCTGCAAGAAAAACATCGAAACGTAATAACACACTACATTAAAAGTTTAATTTCCTCAGACTCTACAGCGAATGACCTGCTGAGCGTAGATCTACACCTGCATCTACTCCTTGCAAGCCACTTTAAGGTGTGTAGCGGAGAGTACGTACCTAACCACTATTTTTCCCCGTTTCTTGTTTCATTGGCGAAAGGCGCGAGGGTGGGACGAATGTGTGTAAATCTCCGTATGGCCGCTAATTTCTCTCGTTTTCTTGTCTCACTTCGCGAGACTTTTGAAGAAAGAAGTAGCATGTTGGCCGTCTCCTCCCGAACGTAAATTCCGGAATTTAAACACTAAACCTCTTCGTGGTGCAGGAGAACTTTCTGCCAGATTTGTTTTTTGAGCATATCAGTGACGCTGTCGCAGCGAGTAAACAACCCCGTTCTTCGTTGGATCTTCTCTCTCTCTCATCGAATGTGGTACGGGTCATCCATTAGTCAACAGCACTCAAGAATCTATCGGAGGAGTGATTTTTAAGGCATATTTTTTCGTGGAAGAATTACTTTTGCTTAACATTCTTCCAAAGGATCTCAGACTGAGAACTGAATTTCTTACAGTCTGTTTTGCATCGTCTTTCCACTTCATGTCGCTCGGGTTGGTTACTCCTAGGTATTTTAAGGTAGTTACTTTTTGCAGTGATTTGTCGCTAATAATATAATCGAACAATAGTAGATATCTTCGCATATTTTGCCCGGTGAATTACACTTATAGAGGTTCGCGTGGAACTGCCAAACCGTCGACGTTCTGCAGGTGTTCATGCATATCGCTAGACTCTTGGCGAGGAAATCTTTCTACAGACGACAGCATCGTCCGCGAATATCCCTATGAAGCCTCCAGCGATATTCACTGGTTTATTAATCTCTCTCTCTCTCTATTCGTTTAGTCGGTTCCGACTCTTCGTGGCCCCCATGAACCAAATCACGCCACTTTTTCCTGTCTAACACTTTCTCCCGTAGACCTTCCAGGTTGGAACACATTGCTTCTGTGATGCCATCGATCCATCTCATCCTCTGACGTCCTCTTCTTCTAGTTCCTTCAATCTTCCCCAGAATTAATGTTTTTTCCAGCGAGGCATGCCTTTGCATTGTGTGTCCAAAGTAGGCCAGCTTTTGTTTTAACATTAGACCTTCCAGGGAGAAATCTGGTTTTATTTGCTCCAATATTGATCTGTTGGTTCTCTTTGCAGTCCATGGAACTCTAAGAAGTTTCCTCCAACACCACAATTCGAAGGAGTCAATTCTTCGCCGTTCAGCCTTTCTAATGGTCTAGGTCTCACACCCACACATCATAACTGGAAAGACCATAGCCCTCACAATACGGATCTTTGTTGCTAGTGTTATATCTCTGGACCTTATAACCTTGTCAAGGTTTGACATCGCCTGTCTACCGAGCAACAGGCGTCTCCGGATTTCATGGCTGCAGTCGCCATCAGCAGAGATCTAGGAACCGAGATAACTGAATGTGGTCACTACCTCCATGGTTTCTCCTGCTATATCTCACGAATTGGTAGGTGTAGTTGCCATAATTTTAGGTTTCTTCACATTCAGCATAAGACCGGCCTTTTCACTTTCGTCTTTCACCTTCAGTAAGAGTGTTCTCAATTCTTCTTCACTTTCTGCCAACAGGATCGTATCATCCGCGTACCTGAGGTTGTTTACATTTATTCCAGCTATTTTAATTCCTGTTTCTCCTTCATATAGCCTCGCATTCCTCATAACATGTTCTGCATACAGATTGAATAAGTACGGTGACAGTATGCAGCCTTGCCGGACCCCTTTCTGAATCTTTATCCATTTCGTTGTTCCATACATAGTTCTCACCGTGGCTTCTTGGTCAAGGTATAAACTCCGTATCAGATGAATGATACACCCATGTTTTTCAGTACGTTCCATAATTTGTTGTGATCGACGCAGTCAAAGGCTTTGGCGTAGTCAATAAAGCAGAGGTACACATCTTTCTGGAATTCTCTCGCTTTTTCCATAATCCACCGAATGTTAGCAATTTGATCTCTAGTTCCTCTTCCTTTCCTAAATCCAGCTTGTTCTTCTGGTAGCTCTCGATCTAGATATTGGCGAAGTCTATTTTGTAAGATTTTCAACATAACTTTGCTAGCATGTGAAATAAGTGCGATTGTTCGGTAATCTGAGCATTCTTTAGAACTTCTCTTCTTTGGAATGGGGATGAATACTGATCTTTTCCAGTCTTCTGGCCACTGCTGCGTGATCCATATTTTTTGACATATTGAGTGCAGCACTTTCACTGCATCCTTTCCAGTGACTTTAAACAATTCTGCTGGTATTTCATCATGTCCACTAGTTTTGTTATCGGCCATATTTTCAAGGGCCCACTGGATTTCGCTCTCTAAAATAATAATACATAATTATTAATACATATAGTAAATACACTGGTGTCCAAACAGCAGGACGATAGTAACTTTCGCATGATCTGTCACTGCCCAGTAACATAGCTCGTTGAAACTTGGACCATACATAGAAAGAACTCCTCCAGTATAGTACAGAAGGTAACTGATAGAAATACGTAATGAGACGAACAGGAATGATACTTCTATTCAAAGACATTAATTACACTGATGTCACCGTGATTTATGATGGTCTCCTGGACATTACAAAAGGCGGGACATGGTTCTTAGTAGGGCGTGTGATCAACACGTATGGCAATGCATGCTCTGAAACGCGCTCCCACTCTGGCTCGAGGTTGGCAACGAGTTCTTATGGTCGGGCGTTCTATTCCTCCACCAGCGCGAATGACAACTGCTCGATGGTCTTTGGTCGCGTGGACGTGGTACAGAACGTCTCCCCAAATCATCCCACATACGACGATAGGATTTAAGTCGGGGGAACGGGTAGGACAGTTTATGACGTCGAATGTCCTCTAGTTCCCAGAACTCCTCCAGCTGCTCTCTTCGATGTGGTCACGAATTTTCATCCACAAGAAGAAAGCCAGGGCGGAATGTGCACTCCTGAAAAGATGCAAATTGGGAAGGGATACTGTGTTTAAGTAACGGTAAGTATAGTGTTCAAATATTTAGAGATCAGTTGCCCCTTGCAACACTGTGCGTCCCCACACCATTACATATGGACCACCAAAACGATCATGTACTACAATGTTCCTGGACGCATTACGTGTTCCCGCCGATCTCCACATGATGGCACGTAATGCACCCAGGAAAATTTTCGAATGTGAGTAGAACACCATACCACAAGAACTTCTTGCCAACCTTGTGGACAGCATGAAGTACGTTGCCGAGTATTCCTATTAGGAACCGCGTACCGCCTTTTGTAATGTCCAGCGGATCAATCGTGAACTGCGTTGACTTCATTGTAATTGTTTAAGTTGTTGAGGCCTTCTATCTAAAGGCTTATTTGCTGCAGCACTCGGTATTAGTCTATCCTGTGCAAGCTTCTTCATCTCCGAATAACTACTGCAACTTACATCTTTCTGAATCTGCTTTCTCTGCCCATCTCTTAGTCTCCCTCTACGACTTTTATCCTCCCCCCCCCCCCTCCCCCCTCTTCCCACCGATTCTAAATTGGTGATCCCTTGCTGTCTGAGAATGTCCCATCAACAGATCCCTTCTTCTAATCAGGTTTTGCCAAAAATTTCTTTTCTCCCCAGTTCTATTCAATGCCTCCTCGTTGGTTACGTGATCTATCTGTCTGATCTTCAGCGTGCTTCTGCAGCACCATAATTCAGAAGTTTCTATTCACTTTTTCTCTAAACTGTTTATCATCCATGTTTTACTCCCGTAGATGGCTACACTCCATATAAATATACTCCATTAAATATATATTCGATGTTAGCAAGTTTCTCTACTTCAGGAACGCTTTTCTTGCCATTGCTGGCCTACTTTGTCTTTCAGTAAAAATGTACCTGCCAGGGTAGCCGAGAGCGCTGACGCGCTGCTTCCTGGACTCGGGTAGGCGCGCCGGCACCGGATCGAATCCGCCCGGCCGACTAACGACGAAGGGGCAGTGTGGCGGCTAGCCTGGCTGGTTCAAATGGCTCTGAGCACTATGGGACTTAACATCTGAGGTCATCAGTCCCCTAGAACTTAGAACTACTTAAACCTAACCAACCTAAGGACATCACACACATCCATGCCCGAGGCAGGATTCGAACCTGCGACCGTAGCAGTCGCACGGTTCCAGAGTGAAGCGCCTAGAACCGCTCGGCCACTCCGGCCGGCCGGCTAGCCTGGATCTGGTTTTTAGGCTGTTTTCCAGATCCCACTAGGTGAATACCGGGCTGGTCCCCATGTTCTGGCGCAGTTACGCGACTCGCAGACATTTGCAACACATTCGCACTATTCCATGGATTACACTCGACGCACAGTTGGGGTACACACAAGGGCATCCAGCCACCACTTAAATTAACACGACACATCCGGTTAACCTGCCGGCCGTTGGGGCCGAGCGGGTCTAGGCGCTTCAGTCCGGAACCGCGCTGCTGCTACAATCGGAGGTTCGAATCCTGCCTCGGGCATGGATGCGTGTGATGTCCTTAGGTTAGTTAGGTTTAAGTAGTTCTAAGTCTAGGAGACTGATGACCTCAGATGTTTAGTCCCATAGTGCTTAGAGCCATCCGGTTGACCAAACCAGCAGACCCCGTAAGTCGGGATTAATGCTTAGAAAGAGAGAGATTGTCTTTCAGTAAAAATGTCATTTGTGTTCGTCTCATTCCTATTTCCTTCACATATCTTCTGTACCACACTGAAGCAATTCCATGTATGGTCCAAGTTTCGCAGAGGTATGTTGCTTGCCAGTGACTCAACATGCGAGAGATACTTCCGTCCTTACGTTTTGCACATCAGTGAGGCAACGGCCCTCTCATATTCCTTTAGGAAACTCTTGAAATGGGATGGTAGCTCTAGCTGCCGCAAAAGTGAGGGTCGTGGGTTGAGGGACGACTGTCACGTGCCGCCTCCCGCAGTGACAGGTGCGCGGCCGCGGGGGCGCCGGCCGCCGGCGGTTGACAGGGCGACAAAGCCCCAGGGCGGCCCTGGGAGACACGGCGGCCTTCACTCCACAACAGGTCCTGCGCGGCTCTGATTTCGGCGGCAGGCTGCGCCGCTGGCTGCGCTCCCGGCACAGCCGGAGTGCCGCCGTCCCCACAGCCACCTGTGTTTACCTCGGCGGTTTTCCTCTCTGTTTATTAGGAATAGCTGTGAGCTCCCGCATATCAGTCAGCGTGGATTCCGAAAGCATCGGTCGTGCGACGTCCAACTTGAAATTTGTAAGCTGGCTGCTTTGTTTAGCAACTGAACTACTAGTGCAAGTAGAACCACAGCTCCTAGGATATAAGGTAGGGGTCACGCGCAGGCGAGCTGTGAGCCGTGACGTCATCCTGAACCCTTTCGCCACACGGCACTGCATTGGGACTTATGAGCACACGACGCATACTTGTTTATCTCATACGCGAGTATGAATGTAATCGAGATTTTACATAATGAGATTTTCACTCTGCAGCGTAGTGTGCGCTGATATGAAACTTCCTGGACCGAGACTCGAACTCGGGAAGTTTGGAAGGTAGGAGACGAAGTACTGGCAGAAGTAAAGATGTGAGGACGGGGCGTGAGTCGTGCTTGGCTAGCTCAGTTGGTAGAGCACTTGCCCGCGAAAGGCAAAGGTCCCGAATTCGAGTCGAGATTTTACATGTTTTAGTGCACTATCATTATTGTTGTTTTTAATCTTTATATTAGATATGCTAGTTTTCTGTATGGTCGGTGAAACGTTAGAGTAAAGCCTTCGAAGGACGTCAACTTCTTTAACCATGTCGGAGGGCACTACTCTTTTTTTCTGGGAGAAGAGGTTCACACGACCTCAGACCACACAGTCCTGTAGTAGGGAGAAACCCAATGTAATGTATCATAAAAATGGATTTAAAAACAGTCAGGATGTGACCATCTCCGGACCATTTATGCCATGACGGTAGGTGGCGGCGGTGAACGGAGCAGGTGTTGTGACTCCACGAGCGTCAACTGCTGTCAACAGTACAGTACTGTAGACCTAGATACTGAGCAACTATTATCGTCCCATTGGATCATAGTTGCTCTCATACAATGTTTAGTTTATTAACTGAAGTTGACCTTTCTTCACGGATTCTCTGGTTCTCAGCAGTACTGAATCTTCCCTCTGTTCGACGCAAATATCGTTTAATGAACTGATGACTGAGATTTGATACACGTTGTTGTGTTCTGCCAAATGATCGTTCGAAAGACAGACGGCGCCTGTATGTTTGTGTCCATTTTTGTAAAACGCTGTGACGTCGTAGTCCTGAAGCCTCAGTGCCAATCTCGCCAGTTGACTTGACGGATCCTTCAGGCTAGTCAGCTAGCATAGAGAGTGGTGGTCAGTCACACGGTGAATGGTTTACCAAAGAAAAACGGCCGGAACTAGCTGATGGCCTAAACAACTGCAAGGCACCCTTGCTCGGTTATAGAGTAGTTCATCAAGTAGGAGACTACTCTGAAAACATAAGCTGTAACCATTTTCAGCACCTTACTCACATTGCAGTAGAACTGTACCCATAGAATAACCTCGAGTGTCGGTGTGAAGTTCTGTCTCGTCATTCTACTCATACATTGCTAGTGCCTCCTTAATTAGGAGAAAAGATCTTTCTTGCATCTCAATATGGAAAAATTTGGCGGTCCTAGCGGTAGTTCTCGCAAGGGACGCACCTTGGTAAAGAAGTCATTTATGAATCGCCATTAGTAAGATCACATTCCGAGAAAACTGCTCACATCATGAACGTTTCTAGGAGTCGAAAAAACCGTGACAGCCCTTATTTTCTCTAGATCGCTACGAATTCCATCGCCGTTTACAGAGTACCACAAGGTTTTTATTCCTTGCGGGGCGAAAAAACGCCTTTTAGGATTGATGTGAGGGCCAGAGTTTTGAAAACACTTCAACACGCTGTCTGGCAGTTTGGATATTATTTAGATATTCTAAAAAAAACTGCAGTGTCATCAAGATATCAAAGACACGTCGTCTATTTAAGGTGTCGATGCACGTTGTTTGCCATACGTTCAAATATGGCTGGAGCGTTATACAGCCCAAACCGTGTAACTTTAAACTCACTGAAGCCTTCAGGAGTTATGAAGGCACTTTTTTCCCAGTCAGCCTCATCAACCTCGGTTTGCACGTCCGCAGTTCGCAATCATTTTGTTCCTCTGAAGCAGGATAGGTTGTCATGAGTACATGTCAGTGGACAGACATTTTCCTTTCATTTGTTCAGGCGTCGGTTGCCGACGTAGAAACACTGAGATTCGTTCTTCTCGACGGGGACCGTAGGAGATGACCCGTGCGTGGCCGGCCGGCTCGCAGGACAGTGGGGAGGTTTGCGCGGCCTTGTTGCGACTGTGGCGGACGGCTCGTCCAATGACTTACCATGCTTTTGTTCGCTGCCAAGTCTATGTTACATTCTGCGTGAACGTCCCTCATAACTGTCAAATAAAAAAATTAGGTATGTTGCACCGTTTCCGAGTTATCATTGAAGTTAGGCAGTTAGGCCGTTGCACTCGCCGCTTAAAGCGGCCCGAGACTGTGCAGGCCTTGGCTCGTGTCCGATCCTTACTACTGTCCCATGCCCAATTGTTTTATTGCCCTTTTGTTAGATTTTACAAAACCAAACGAAGCACATGTTTGGCGATACCGGCGCTGGCGGGCCCCTTGAATTTGCGGGCAACGGCCTGATTGGCTAACTTCAATGATAAGTAACTCTGAATCGATGCAACTTAGGTATACATTTTGAAGTACCCTGCGCCTCCACCAAAAAATCTGCTGTCCTAATCACACTGTTAATACAAACGTAGAAAATACTCCAGAAAACACGAACATTAAAAGCGTAAGATATTTCGACAACCTTCCAGAAGTAAAAAATAGTAAATAACAAATAATTGCTGGTGGTCGGGTTTTAACTGGTGAGTCGAAATACGCCAGCCAGCGAGGCTGATCAATAAGGTGCACGGCGCGCACCACAGCTCACTGCAGTATATATACTACATTTTTAGAGTAGATTCTCTGCTGTTACGTAAATTGCAGCATAATATTTCAGTGATATGCATCAAGATATAAACCATCTCTTTTTATGAAATGAAATGGAAACTACATTCCATTGCTTTATACATATCTTATTTCCATCACGTCTTGGTATCGACAGACTCAGATGAATACGTCTAGAGCACTCAGTTTTTCCTCTTTACCGCACTGCCTTCACTTGTTCCATGATGGGAGACCAGTCTCAGACTGCACAATATAACAAACTAATCATCATAAAATTTGGCTCATAATCACGTCTGTCATTTTGCTGCCTCCTATTTATAAACTTAGTATTGCATTAACATATAAATTTTTTATCCTGATGACAAAATCAAACATGTTATTACATCGTATTACACGTCTGAGCGCCACTTCTTGGTATCAGCGTAGAAGACTTGTAAACCTAGCGTAGCACTGCAAGGTCACTCGCTGCATCTTTGATGTGATAGTATTTGGAGTTCTATTTTCTCGCGACTGTAACAGTTTTCTGCATATAATATCTTTACAACAGTGAGTTTCTACATCTACATCATACTCCGAAAGCCACCTAATACCTTTCCTGAGGCACACAAGGAGTGTCAGGCTTTAGATGTATTCCCTGTTTACACACGTCTTTTGCAAGCCTCAAAATTTCCTACTGACCCTGGAAATTGGCTAGAAGTTAATTTTCTAAAGTTGTTGGTCGTTTTTTCATGTTCTTGTGCACAATTTACTTGTCGATCACTACTTTTACAGAACATTACTACAGCGTTTCAGCTATTCTGTTCCTGTGAAAACGTATATTTAGCCACAGAATCCTTCAGTTATTATTGCTATTCTTCGTGTTCTCTCATCTTGTGTGATTCCCCCTCTTTTTCCCGATCTTACCGAACGAGATGGAGCAGTGGTTAGCACACTGGACTCGCATTCGGGCGGGAGGACGACTGTTCAAACCTACGTCCGGTCATCCTGATTTAGGTTTTCCGTGATTTCCCTCAATCGCTTCAGTCAAATACCGGGATGGTTCCTTTGACAGGTCACGACCGATTTCCTTCCCCATACTTCCCTAATCCGATGGGATCGATAACCTAGCTGTTTGGCCCCCCAAACGAACTAACCAACCAATCCTCGATCTTAAACTGTAATTCTACATCTTCTTCCTGTCTTCTTTCTTCTCAGTTTCTCTGTGCCAAGTCCACTGGGTTTCATTGCTTAACTTTCCATGTGTTCTTGTCAGGTACAGTTCTAATTCGTTCGATGACACCTTTTGAAATATCTTGACTTACCGATCACACCTGTCAGCATTATATTTGCAGTTGAGGGTCCATGATAGTATTCTCTGGCATTCAAAATGTCCACAATCAAATATAATACTGTTTCTTTTTCAATCAGTTTCATGTACTTAAGATAATTCTCATTTATTGTTCCGCCTCAGTTTCACATTTTTAATTGGATTACATGTTTCGCTCACTCCGGATCATCTTCAGATCTAAGTAGTGTTGTCTGCTCAGAACCACATATCAGAGTATAGTAGACAAGACGGGCTACTGACACGACTACTTAGATCTGAAGATGCTCCAGAGTCGTCGAAACATGTAATCTAATTAAAAATGTGCAACAGAGACGGAGCAATAACTAAATAGTTGCCGAATCTCAGAAAACGATTATATCGACTATACTGAGCCTCGTGTATGTTGAGTATGGCCCGTGATCAGTCAATTTACTCCCGAAATGTACAGATGACATCAGCAGTCTTTGATGTGTGTTGGAAAATACTTCGGAAAGACTATAGCCTGTGTCGCAGTTACCCCACGCTTCCTGCCACTCTCGCATTAACTTGTCTCTTCTTTCTAATTTGCTTATCGGAGAGTTAGTTTGGTACATGTATTCAAATAAGTCAGACGGGAAAGTCTCGACATGGAAGTCCTTGAGGAGAACATGTCGTGGTTCCAAGCCTTATCCGAAGTAAAGCTTAGCAGTCGAAATATCCGGGTAAGAGAACGGCGTCGTCAACCGAAAGAGAGGACTCTTCTCGTCTTTTTGTTTGAGATTAAAGGACGCGTACGCCATTTCCGTAACGAATACTGCAAGCGTGTTGGGAAGAGGCTGTGAGAGAGGCGCGGCGCCGCCATAAGGCCAGGTACTTTAGCGCTTTGTCAGCGGTTGATGCGCCGGCATCGTTGCGAGCTTCGGCGCGGAATGCGCGGCCGTACTGTGGGTACGGTATACGTCCCTCAGTACCCCTGGGCCCATTCTCAGCCCGTGCATAAACGTCCCCGTCCACTTAAACCTATCTACGCCCGGCGCCGTGACGGTTTTCGTTTATTTGCGCCCGCAGCCAGCTCGCTCAGCAGCACTTGTCGCCGAGCCGCGGCGACACGCCCGCTAACGAGGACCGAGATTTACGGCTCATCCGGGGCCGGTCTCGGTCGTGTCACGGCCTCCTGGCCGTATTACTCCGCGTCCGGATTTCTGCGTCGCTGCGGACGCGCACAATCTTCAGCGGATGTACTCGGATGCGAACAGCTAAGGGATACCTCCGGAAACACAACTCAGTTACGTTTGACACGGACATAAACTGAAGCGCCAAAGAATTGCTGCAGATTTCAATGCTGGGCTGAGAGGTGGCACGAGCCCCCTCTCATATTTATGTCTTACTCTGAGTAATTCGATTTTCCTCTCTAATTGCATGCTTGAAAAATTGCTATTCCTTCTTAGCAAACTTCCCACGCAGCGTCTCTCGTCACCCGGGTGGTCCGGTGACAGGTGGGTTCTGCTGATCTCGAAAGGGTTATGCCGACGGGTGTGAGCGAGTCGAGTGGATACTGTCCAGACGCCAACATTGTCATAAGAGCGGGGGTGACACGCCCACAGGGGCCTGACGGAGCGGCTGGGCTAGAGATTCCGTTACTTCGCAGAAACGTAGTGAAAACACTTTCTGACGGGCTACCAGCGAGGCGTGGGAATGACTTGTGTCCCCAGGCAGTTTTGGCGGGCAAATTCCCGCGTTTTCTGCAAAATCGTAGCTGTGATTGGCTTGCTCAGGGCACAGCTCCGTGACGTAGCAATATCGGCGCCGAAATTGGCGCCAGGTATCTCCATTGATGGAATGGCAGTGATTCGGTAATAGAGTGGAATTTTCTGCCGGATTTCGAGTTGCTGATCGGAACGTTTAACCACGGCCACTGTCGTGGGGGCGGGAATGTTCTGTGTTTGGCTTGTACGGGTGCTCTTGACGGAGTCGGCTTTCGCCTTTCGGTTGGAGTAGATTACAAGACTGAGCTCTCGCTGCTCTGGACAGCCTACCTTCCGTTGGCTGTCTAATATACTTTTATTTAATTGTAACTGTTTGACGAAGTTGCTGAAGTTTCGACTTCAACGTAACTTTCCGAGTACAGTTGGCAATTGAGCGTTCTGTGTACAAGCGGCCTGTGTTGTCTGTCTTGAGCACTTTTGGCTAAATTGACTGTATCAAAGTTACTGTGTGACTTCGCTTGTTAAAATCAATCACTGTACCGTCAGTGATTGTGTGGCGAGCCTTCTTCGTCTCCCTCAGAGGTGCATTTGTATCGCTAGGAAGTCTTTAGTCTGGAAGAACCAGACCAGGATAATTTGTTTTGGGCTATACTCGCGACATTATCATCACCACGACGGGACGTCGCAGCAACAAGCCATCGCTTCCGGTACGCCAGATCGTGTCCTTGCAGTTAAGAAGGCAGCTTGGTAATGTATGTCCACAGCACCGGCAGAGTAGGGAATTTTGCTAGGTGATAATCAGAGCTCAGCAGAGCGCGCCTATTCATCTTTTAAAAAAAACTCTGTTCTGTCTTGGGTGTTCATTGTCTGAGTTTTCATTACTGTAGCAGCAATTAATGTTGGGTTGGCTGGGTGTTTCTCTTAAGATTTGACTTGCAAGGAATTGGCTCCACATACCACTTGGTGATAAATGTCACAATCTAGTTTATGGACAACTTCAGCTTCACAGCATTTATTTGAGTATCCAATTTGATGTATTGTAAATGTTTAATGTGTTTTGTTTATTATTTTGAGTTTAGTCATAATAAATCAAATTGTTAATTTGGACAGAACTTTCATTCTCTTAATCGGTAGAGTAACCCTCTCATTTCTCACTATGTTAATGAAACTTTTCTTTATCTAATTAATTTCTACCAAATTAAATTATTGCAGGTGCCAAACTCTTTTCTACTCCACTTGCAGGGTCGATTACAGTCAGTTCGCGTTTCTTCTTAATCCATGTGCACAAGCAAAAGTCGGAGTTAGAACAGGGAGGGCTTAGAGCATCATTTCCATATAAAGATTCTGGAAGAATTTAGTGTTAAATACACTGCTAGCCCCGGCACCACGCAGGGCCATCAAGTGTCAGCATGCGAACCGTTTCCCGAAACATGATCAATATGGGTTTTCGGAGCCGAAGGACCACTCGTGTACTCCTGATGACTGCACGACACAAAGCTTTACGCCTCGCCTGGGCCAGTCAACACTGACAATGGACTGTTGATGACTGGAAACATGTTGCCTGGTCGGACGAGTCTCTTTGCAAATTGTATTGAGCTCTGGAGACACCCTCAAGAATCCATGGACCCTGCACGTCGGCAGTTGGAGTGATATGGGGCCCCTGATACGTCTAGATACGACTCTACCAGCTAACACGAACGTAAGCATCCTGTCTGATCACTTGCATCCATTGAGATCAATTTTGCATTCTGACGGAGAATAGCTACAGAGTGGCTCCAGGCACACTCTTCTGAGTTTAAACACTTCCGCTGGCTACCAAACTCTCCAAGCATGAACACTGTTGAGCATATCCGGGATGCCCTGCAACGTGCTGTTCCGAAGAGATCTCCACCCTGTCGTACTCTTACGGATTTACGGACAGCCCTGCAGGATTCATGGTGTCAGTTCCCTCCAGCACTACTTCAGACATTAGTAGAATCCACAGCACGTGTCCGCAGCTCGTGGTCTCACGGTCGAATTCTCGCTTCCCGAGCACGGGGTCCCGGGTTCGATTTCCGGCGGGGTCAGCGATTTTCACCTGCCTCGAAATGACTGGGTGTTTGTGTTGTCCTCATCATTTCATCGTCATTCGTGAAAGTGGCGAGATTGGACTGAGCCAAGGTTGGGAATTTCTACGGGCGCTGATAACCGCGCAGATGAGCGCCCCACAGGCAAATCATCATCATCATCATCCATACCAAGTCATGTTGCGGCACTTCTGCGTGAGCGCGGGGCCCTTACTATATTACGCAACTGCGCCAGTTTCTTTGGATCTTCAGTGTATTTAGAGAACCGGCATTTGAAGTTGAGTGCAGAACGATGCCACTGCCGCTAAGGTACGTTTCGCGTAAGGACCACGATGATAAATTAGAGCTCGTACGGAAGCACATACATTGACCAGCCAGCACATTACGACCACCGACGTACTACTCATTTAAAGCCGTCCAGGCGATAGCAGTGTCACCTGTCGCGGGATGACTGCCAGTCTCACACACGCACGGTGCGTCTAGTTCAAAAATGGTTCAAATGGCTCTGAGCACTATGGGACTTAACATCTATGGTCATCAGTCCCCTAGAACTTAGAACTACTTAAACCTAACTAACCTAAGGACATCACACAACACCCAGCCATCACGAGGCAGAGAAAATCCCTGACCCCGCCGGGAATCGAACCCGGGAACCCGGGTGTGGGAAGCGAGAACGCTACCGCACGACCACGAGTTGCGGGCGGTGCGTCTAGTATCGGTGAGCGTGCTGTCCGTATATAGAATGACGAAGGCGTGCGGTCTGAGTTTGACCGAGGGCAGATTGTGATTACCCGGAGCTCGGCACGACTTGTCGGGTATTCGAGGAGTGCTGTGATGGATGTCTCCAACGGGTGGCGAAACCAAGGTGAAACCACGTCCAAACGTCGTGGGGTTGTGTGGCCACCCCTCATTGTAGATGCCGTACTTCATAGGCTGGGCAGACTAGTACAACGGGATAGGCGGCCAACTGCGGCGGAACTAACGTCTGAGTTTAATTCTGGCATGAGTACAAGTGTCTCTAAACACACAGTGCACCAAACACTCCCACCGATGGGCCTCTGTAGCCGACGACCCACGCATGTGTCGACTTTGATACGATGATATCGCCAACTATGACAGAAATGCGCAAGTGAGCATCCGCAAGGGACGTTGGCGGAGTGGTAGAGCATTGGATGGTCTGATGAATCCCGATACCTTCTTCATCACGCCGATTGAAGGGCGCGAATCCATCGTCTTCCGTGGGAACAGTTCCTTGACACCTGTACTGCAGGACAGTGACAAGCTGGCAGTGGCTCCATTATGCCCTGGGAAACATTCACATGGGCATCCATGGATCCAGTTGAGCTCGTTCAAGGCAACAAGACGACCAAGGAGTATCGTACATTGGCTGCACATCACGTACACCCCTTAGAGACAATCATGTTTCCTGACGGATGTGGCATTTCTCAAAAGATAATGCGCCATGTCACAAGACCAGGAGTGTAATGGATCGTTTCGATGAACGAAGTGAGGAGTTCCAATTGGTGTGCTGGTACCCCAGCTGGCCAGATCAGAACCCGATAGTACTCATCCGGGATGTGATTCATCGCCTCCCTTCACGGAATTTGCGGGAGGTGGGTGACTTGTGTGTGCACAGTTGGTGCCAGCGACCTATCAAGGCCGCATTACTTCCATGTCATAACGCGTCGCCGCTATTATGAGTGCCAGAGGTGCACAAACTGGCTTTTAGGTAGATGGTCATAATATTCTGGCTGATCAGTGTAAATAACCACTTTTCCCCTGCTCTGTATGCGAGTGCTTCAAAATGGCTCTGAGCACTATGGGACTTAACTTCTGAAGTCATCAGTCCCCTAGAACTTACAACTACTTAAACCTAACCAACCTAAGGACATCACACAGATCCATGCCCGAGGCAGAATTCGAACCTGCGACCATAGCGGTCACGCGGTTGCAGACTGAAGCGCCTAGAACCGCACGGCCACACCGGCATGGACGATGGGATGGCTTGCGGAGTATGTATGTGGACGTAGATATAGACTGAAACTGAAATATTCGAACAACCGGTGGCGTAAATAGAAAACGTTTTTGTATTTTATACGATTAACTGACTCTGCAATCAAGATCTGAAGATCAGGCCATGCTGATCGGCTTATGTGTGTGTGTGTGTGTGTGTGTGTGTGTGTGTGTGTGTGTGTGTGTGTGGTGGGTGGGTGGGGGGGGGGCGGGGGTTACGCTCAGCAGAACGCACTCCCTACTATTGTGAGCCAACAGACTGACCGACTGTAGAGCCGCTTCTTCCGATTCAAACAGCTCCTCGATTGACTCCTTCAGGGAGAGCGCAATCCCGTAGGCAGTTCTCCAACTGAAAAAAAAATCCTCTGACAGTACCGGGAGTTGAAGCTTTGAAGCTGGCTCCTTCGTAAGACAGTTAGGCACGATGACATTTAGTTATGGAGGCGGATACTGCAGGGCAGCACCAATGGTCACACATCCACCTCGGTCGGGGGGGGGGGGGGGGGGGGGGAAGCAGATTTATTTATTTATCGTATGGTATACATCACAATGATTATACATTTATATCTAAATTAATTACAGACTGACATCAAGACATTTAATATAATCAATTGCGTCCTCTGTTGCAGCGAGGAAATCGTTGAATGTTCCCTCGTAGGCTCGAACCGGGCATTCTTCCACTATGTGTCGGACTGTTTGTTTTTCAGCGCCGCAGTCGCAATTTTGGTGTTGGTATCGTTCCCCATTTGTAGAGGGCGTCAGCACATCTTCCATGGCCAGTACGTATGCGGTTTAGAGTTGTCCACACTTTGTGTGACTGGTTGAAACCAGGCGGTTTCTCACCTGTCATGAAACTTTGGCATCTTGGTGGGCAGTGGTCTTGCCAGTGTTGTTCCCACAGATTGTGTACGTCAAAGTTGGAGTTCGTCATCTCTTTAGCAGAGAGTAATGCTGGTGTTCGTGGCGCGGAGTTGCCGCGTAGTTTGAGGCGCCATGTCACGGGCTGAGCGGTCCCTCCCGCCGGAGGTTCGAGTCCTCCCTCGGGCATGAGTGTGTGTGTGTGTGTGTTGTTCTTAGCATAAGTTAGTTTAAGTAGTGCGTAAGTCGAGGGACCGATGACCTCAGCAGTTTGGTCCCTTAGGGTTTCAGACACATTTGAACATGTTTTGCTGGTCTTCTCGATTTAAGTCTTCTGCGCTCCAAGTCAGCTATATCGCTGTGTATTGGCAGCTGTGGGTTCTTAGTTATCTTGTTGACTTCACTTGGAAGAGCGTTTTTTCGCCGCATTTCTGGAGGTGGTATGTGACTCAGGGTTGGCAGCCATACTGTGGGCGTAGATTTTATTGTGCCACTGATAATGGTCATGGTGTCATTTAGTACCACATCAATCCCACTTGTTTGCGGGCTGTTAATCCACACAGGAGCGCGAGTATTCTGCCACTGAGTAGACAAGCCCAACTGCTGATGTGCGGAGTGTGCTTGCTGTGGAGCCCCAAGTGGTGCCGCACAGTTTACACATGATGTTGTTCCTTGTCTTCATTTTATTTGCAGTCATTGTCAGGTCCTCCTTGTAAGAGAGTGTCCTGTCCAATGTGACTCCTAGGTACGCAGGGTAGTTGTTATGGCTAAGGCGTTTCCCTTCAAAGATGACATTAAGCTCTCTTCTTGCTGAGTGGTTGCAAAGGTGGAAGCATGATACTTCAGTCATAGCGGGATTCGGCTTCAGGCTCCATTTGCGGAAATAGCCACTCAGCAGCTTCAAATCGGAGCACAAGGTGTCTTCAGTAGCCTCGAATGATTCATGTTGCGCAGCTGTAGCCCAATCGTCTGCATAGCCGAACTTCCTAGATTGTGTGTTTGGGATGTCAGAAGTATAAAGATTTAAGAACAATGGAGCAAGGACTGAGCCTTGTGGTAGCCCATTGTTGAGAATTTTGCTAGAGCTCATTTGTTCTCCAATAATCACTTGGAAAGTTCTCTCGGCAAGCATGTTATCAACGATCTGATGATATTGCTGCGTGGGATTATTTGTATGACTTAGTATAGCAGGCCTTATCTCCAGACAGTGTCATAGGCTGCGTTCAGGTCTATGAATGCAACTGATGTTTTCTGCTTTCTCTGGTAGCGTACCTCCATATGTGTTGTCAGGGAACGTACTTCATTAGTGCAGCTTCTATTAGGTCGAAATCCTGATTGTTCGCCTGGAATTGATTCCAGTATTTTTGGGCTCAGTGTGTTATACAAGAATCTCTCGAGCAGCTTGTATATGACACTGGTCAATGCGATTGGCCTATAACTCTTCTGCTGATCGCATGGTTTTCCTGGTTTGAGCAGTGCAATGATCTTTGAGTTCTTCATTTTCTGTGGTATGTTCCCTGTTGCAATTATATTTGAGTAAAACTCTGCAAGCCACTTTTTGGCATATTCCCCACTGTGAAGAAGGAATACTGGGTGTATTCCATCCAATCCAGGTGTCTTTCCCGCTTTGACACTCTTCAGCACTTCTCTGACTTCATTGGTGGTAAAGGTGTGCTGTTTTTCTTGAGAACACTAATTTCACGGCGTATTGTTCTTGTATGTTTCTTGTCCTTTGGCTCTCTAGATGTTGCCTGTATGTGAAGTGAAACCCTATTTGCAGAAATATCTGCTGAGTTTTGATTTAGTTTGTTAGCTCCACCTAGTTTTCGGAGGAAAGACCAGGCCTGTCTGGTAGATGTCTTGAAATCAGTTTCAATCCATTTCTCTCGCCTTGCGTTGTCTAGGCTGTGGAGCAGGTCGTCTGCAATCTCAGGGTCTCCACTCTCAAGGCATCTCTGATACTTATTTTCGCACTCTTTGTCCCATCCTGTTACCTATTGTTTACGGAACCCCCTTGGGACAGCTGCTTTCATCTACATCTACATCTACATGATTACTCTGCAATTCACATTTAAGTGCTTGGCAGAGGGTTCGTCGAACCACAATCATACTATCTCTCTACCATTCCACTCCCGAACAGCGCGCGGGAAAAACGAACACCTAAACCTTTCTGTTCGAGCTCTGATTTCTCTTATTTTATTTTGACGATCATTCCCACCTATGTAGGTTGGGCTCAACAAAATATTTTCGCATTCGGAAGAGAAAGTTGGTGACTGAAATTTCGTAAATAGATCTCGCCGCGACGAAAAACGTCTTTGCTTTAATGACTTCCATCCCAACTCGGGTATCATATCTGCCACACTCTCTCCCCTACTACGTGATAATACAAAACGAGCTGCCCTTCTTTGCATCCTTTCGATGTCCTCCGTCAATCCCACCTGGTAAGGATCCCACACCACGCAGCAATATTCTAACAGAGGGCGAACGAGCGTAGTGTAAGCTGTCTCTTTAGGGGACTTGTTGCATCTTCTAAGTGTCCTGCCAATGAAACGCAACCTTTGGCTCGCCTTCTCCACAATATTATCTATGTGGTCTTACTAATTGAAGTTGTTTGTAATTTTAACACCCAGGTACTTGATTGAATTGACAGCCTTGAGAATTGTATTATTTATCGAGTAATCGAATTCCAACGGATTTCTTTTGGAACTCGTGTGGATCACCTCACACTTTTCATTATTTAGCGTCAACTGCCATCTGCCACACCATACAGCAATCTTTTCTAAATCGCTTTGCAACTGATACTGGTCTTCGGATGACCTTACTAGACGGTAAATTACAGCATCATCTGCGAACAACCTAAGAGAACTGCTCAGATTGTCACCCAGGTCATTTATATAGATCAGGAACAGCAGAGGTCCCAGGACGCTTCTCTGGGGAACACCTGATATCACTTCAGTTGTAATCGATGATTTGCCGTCTATTACTACGAACTGCGACCTTCCTCACAGGAAATCACGAATCCAGTCGCACAACTGAGACGATACCCCATAGGCCTGCAGCTTGATTAGAAGTCGCTTGTGAGGAACGGTGTCAAAAGCTTTCCGGAAATCTAGAAATACGGAATCAACTTGAGATCCCCTGTCGATAGCGGCCATTACTTCGTGCGAATAAAGAGCTAGCTGCGTTGCACAAGAACGATGTTTTCTGAAACCATGCTGATTACGTATCAATAGATCGTTCCCTTCGAGGTGATTCGTAATGTTTGAATACAATATATGCTCCAAAACCCTACTGCAAACCGACGTCAATGATATAGGTCTGTAGTTCGATGGATTACTCCTACTACCCTTCTTAAACACTGGTGCGACCTGCGCAATTTTCCAATCTGTAGGTACAGATCTATCGGTGAGCGAGCGGTTGTATACGAGTGCTAAGTAGGGAGCTATTGTATCAGCGTAATCTGAAAGGAACCTAATCGGTATACAATCTGGACCTGAAGACTTGCCCGTATCAAGTGATTTGAGTTGCTTCGCAACCCCTAAGTTATCTATTTCTAACAAACTCATATTAGCAGCTGTTCGTGTTTCAAATTCTGGAATATTCCATTCATCTTCCCTGGTGAAGGAATTTCGGAAAACTGCGTTCAATAACTCCGCTTTAGCGGCACATTCGTCGGTAACAATACCATCGGCACTGCGCAGCGAAGGTATTGACTGCGTCTTGCCGCTTGTGTACTTTACATACGACCAGAATTTTTTCGCATTTTCTACCAAATTTCGAGACAATGTTTCGTTGTGGAACCTATTAAAGGCATCTCGCATTGAGGTCCGTGCCAAATTTCGCGCGTCGGCAAATTTTAGTCAATCTTTGGGATTTCGCGTTCTTCTGAACTTCGCATGCTTTTTCCGTTGCCTCTGCAACAGAGTTCGGACCTGTTTTGTGTACCACGGGGGATCAGTTCCATCTCTTACCAATTTATGAGGTATGAATCTCTCAATTGCTGTTGCCACTATATCTTTGAATTTGAGCCACATCTCGTCTACATTTGCATAGTCAGTTCGGAAGGAATGGAGATTGTCTCTTAGGAAGGCTTCTGGTGACACTTTATCCGCTTTTTTAAATAAAATTATTTTGCGTTTGTTTCTGGTGGATTTGGAAGAAACGGTATTGAGCCTAGCTACAACGACCTTGTCATCACTAATCCCTGTATCAGTCATGATGCTCTCTATCAGCTCTGGATTGTTTGTGGCTAAGAGGTCAAGTGTGTTTTCGCAACCATTTACAATTCGCGTGGGTTTGTGCACTAACTGCTCGAAATAATTTTCAGAGATAGCATTTAGGACAATCTCGGAAGATGTTTTCTGCCTACCACCGGTTTTGAACAAGTATTTTTGCGAACATATCGAGGGAAGGTTGAAGTCCCCACCAACTATAACCGTATGAGTGGGGTATTTATTTGTTACGAGACTCAAATTCTCTCTGAACTGTTCCGCAACTATATCATCGGAGTCTGGGGGTCGGTAGAAGGATCCAATTATTAACTTAGTTCGGCTGTTAAGTATAACCTCCACCCATACCAATTCGCACGGAGTTTCTACTTCAACTTCACTACAAGATAAACCACTACTGGCAGACACAAACACTCCACCACCAATTCCGCCTAATCTATCTTCCTGAACACCGTCTGAGACTTCGTAAAAATTTCTGCAGAACTTATTTCAGGCTTTAGCCAGCTTTCTGTACCTATAACGATTTCAGATTCTGTGCTTTCAATAAGCGCTTGAAGCTCAGGGACTTTCCCAGCACAACTACAACAATTTACAACTACAATTCCGACTGTTCCTTGATCCAAGCACGTCCTGTATTTGCCATGCACCCTTTGAGATTGCAGCCCACCCCGTACTTTCCCGAGGCCTTCTAACCTAAAAAACCGCCCAGTCCACGCCACACAGCCTCCGCTACCCGTGTAGCCGCCAGCTGAGTGTAGTGAACTCCTGAGCTATTCAGCGGAAACCGAAACTCCACCACCCTATGGCGCAAGTCAAGGAATCTGCAGCTAACACGGTTTCCAAAACCGTCTGAGTCTCTGATTCAGACCTTCGACCCGGCTCTGCACCAAAGGTCCGCAGTCGGTTCTGTCAACGATGCTGCAGATGGTGAGCTCTGCCTTCATCTCGTAAGCAAGACCGGCAGCCTTCACCAAATCAGATAGCCGCTGGAACCCAGAGAGAATTTCCTCAGATCCAAAGCGACTCACGTCATTAGTGCCGACATGTGCCACCACCTGCAGCTGGCTGCACCCTGTGCTCTTCATGGCATCCGGAAGGACCCTTTCCACATCAGGAATGACTCCACCCGGAATGCACACGGAGTGCACACTGGATTTCTTCCCCTCCTTAGCCGCCATATCCCTAAGGGGCCCCATTACGCGCCTAACATTGGAGCTCCCAACTACCAATAAGCCCACCCTCTGTGATTTCCTGGACCTTGAAGACTGAGAATCATCATCTGAAACAGGGCAGGCAGCTGCATCTGGCTCAGCCAGAGACAGTGCCTGAAACCTGTTTGCCAGACGCACCGGGGAGGCTTTCTGATCAGCCTCTGGTGACGTCTTTCGCTGCCTGCCACGCCTTAGAACGACCTCCCAATCAACCGCAGGCCAGGGCTCAGCCCCAATGCGGGCAGCAACCGGGGCAACCACAGCGGCAGACCGATCTGGGGACAGACGGGACGAGGTTGACATCCCCGTGATACCCAAGTCCAGCTCCCCACAGTGGTGCCCATTGGCAACAGCCTCAAGCTGCACGACCGAAGTCAGCGCCGCCTGCAGCTGTGAGCGAAGGGATGCCCACTCAGCCCTCATCCGAACACAGCAATCGCAGTCCCTGTCCATTCTAATCGATGTTGAACAACAGTTACTGAAACACGAGCCAGTGCCTAGATAACGCAAGGGAAACACGCAAAGAATTTATTAACTAACCTGTACAAATGCCTAACGACTGCGCTACAATCTGCCTGAATTTACGATTACAGCAACTAAAACTCGAAATTACACCTCCTATACGAAACTCACACGCAATTTAAGTAAGACTCTACGAAGTAAACACTAAAGCGCGATGCTACAACTCTCAAATACTGTAATACGCCCGAAATTTATGAATTAAACAATTCAAGTACCCAAAAACACGCAAAGAAATTAAGAATTAAACTATGTAACAAATAAGTAAGCTAGGGGTATACGACTTGCTGCTGCAGCTGCTTATCCAACGGCGGCAGGGAGCACACTTTTAACTGCACCTGTGAGTCTGTCATAATTACTCGGTGTTCGGTGAATCCATTCCACGCACTTGTCCAATTTTTCCACGCCTTTCTGAAATTCCACCTTGGCCGTTGTACGGTTGTTATTAGTAGGTTATTGATTCCAATTTCAATCAAGACTTGGCGGTGTTGGCTATCAGGGAAGTCTGTTAATACACGTCTTGTAGTTCTTAGCGGTGTATGGTTATTGCCAGTCGTCACAAAGCAGAAATCTTGATTATATTACTTTCTCCAAGCTGCTGACCTAAATGTTCCTTGGTCCTTGGGGTCGTAAAGTGAGGACAGATGGTTACTCTCTGCCCAGTCAGTAAGAGCTTCGCCATCAGCTGTTCTATATTTCCAGAGAGGGTGGTGGCTGTTAAAATCCCCAACGTGTATTGCTGGATGTGGTAGGTATGGCAGGACATCTTTGGGCCAGGGAGTGGTTGGTGGTTTGTACACATTGCTCACTGACAGATCTCCTATGTTGAGAACAACCTCATGTATGTCGCCATGCACTGTTGCCTAGCACAAGTGGTCGATGATCGCACATACGCAGTCACGCCATACGCACGATGATATGTTGCGCCAACTGGGTTGTAGCCTGGAATCATACTTCTCCGTTTAAGTTGGTCTTCGTCTTCAACGTGAGTTTCCTGAACAGTAACGAGATCAATGTTGTCATCACACACAATCATACTTAGTACTTGGCATTTAGACCAGCTTACTCCTTCTGTATGGAACCTCGTCTGTTGGCTCTGAGAGGAGCATCTTGTATGGCCAGTAATAGTGGTTTAACCCTTATCTGTGACATACGACGTACAATTAGCCAGGAGATCAGCGATCAAGATAGCTGATTGTTTGGCCGCTTCGACGTAACTGTTTCTTAGCACCACCCTGGAGACACGTCTAGCTTATAGTATGCTACGGACGCGAACAGCCATTGTTTATGTACGTAACATATTTGTTACATAATATACACACGGAACATCGAGAAATTCGTAACTCTTCATCCGAACAGGCCTCATAAGGCCCAACGGTACCTATCGACCGTGTCATACTCTGCCGATAGGCGCGACTGGATGTGGATATGGAGGGGCATGTGGGAAGAGTACACCGCCCTCTCGGCCGTTGTCAGCTTTCTTTACCGTAGCCGCTACTTCTCAGTCAAGCAGCTTCTCACTTGGCCTCACAAGGGTTCAGTGCACCCCGCTTCCGAACAGAGCTCGGGAGACCCGGACGGTGACCCATCCAAGTGCTAGCCGAGCCCAACAGTGCTTAACTTTGGTGATCTGACTTGAGCCAGTGTTACTGGTTGGTGAGAAATCCATAAATTTTCTAAAAACATACTTAGAAGATTCGAATAACTAGCTTTCGTGGAAGTCTATAGGGCTGTTCTTGAAACGGCAAGATTCCACCATTGAGTATCCATGAAGATAGGATGACACTAACAAGAGATGGTAATCATTCTTCACAACTGCATATGTGAAGCCAGTGGGAAGAAAACTTCAAAAATACACTCTGAGACAGTGTTGAGAGAGAGAGAGAGTAGAGAGAGAGAGAGAGAGAGAGAGAGAGAGAGAGAGAGAGAGAGAGAGAGAGAACGAAGCACGTACATGTACAGACAAGCAAATGATTACTTTTTCAGAAAAACTGGATGATTTGTTCAAGACAAAGAGCTTCGCTATCTGGGCAAGTCAGCAAGGCGTTAGTCCACCTGTGGCCTTTATTCACGCTTTTATTCAGCTTGGTATTGATTGTTGGATCTCCTCCTGAGGTAAATCGTGCCAGGTTCTGTCCAGTTAGCGCACCAGATCGTCAAAATCCCGAGCTGGTTGGAAGGCGCTGCCCACAATGCTCAAAACTCTCTCTATTTAGGGGAGACCCGACGACTTTGCTGGCCAAGGTAAGGTTTGGCAAGCACGAAGACAAGCAAAGTCTCATCGTGTGCGGGCGAGCATTATATAGTGAAATGTAAACTCAGGATAGCTTGCCGTGAAAGAAAAAAGAAAAAGAGGCCTAGTGTATCGACGACGTACGGCTTGTCTCGGATGACAACCTATGGGGTCATGTTATGAATGGAAATGGCGCCCCAGACCGTCACTCCTGCTTGTGGGGGAGTACGGCGGGCAACAGTCACCTTGATAAACACTGCTGTCTGAGGCGTCTCCATTCACATCTTCGCTGGTCAGTTGGCTTAGATTAGAAGCGGAACTCATCACTGAAAACAATTCTACCGTAGTCAATGAGATTCCAGGCGTAATGCGCGCAACATCACTGCAAGCGTTCTCGTTGGTGTACAGAGGTCAATAATAGTCGAGTTGCGCTTATCCTAGTTTCTGTGAGCCGGCTATTAATGGTTCTTGTGGTCACTGAAGCATGAGTTGCACGTCGGATAGAGGATACTGATGAATGTGGGGCTCTGACTGCCTGTCTGACGATTTCTCGGTCCTCTCGTTCTGTCATCTCTCTAGGGCGAGCGCTTCCATCTTGACGCTGTGTTCGGTCATGGTTCACTCATTCCTGTTAATATCGTTGAATTACGGCATGTCTCCTATTAGAATTTCAGGCTATTCGCCGATTACTCCAACCGTCTTTTTTGAACCGAATTACACGTCCTCTCTCAGACGCTGACATCTGCGTATATTGTTCACGCGCCTGGCTGCGAGGTGTTATTACTGTTCAACTGAGTACACGAAATGAAATTCGCGAAGACTTTATGCTCTTGTACCGACATGTGTCCTGTTTACCGTTCTCGCCAGCTGCGCGGCGAAATTGCGCAGCAGTGTCCCACATTCATACATCGGCCGCCAAAGTTTACAGTTTTGCATTTCTCGGCGATACACGTATGAATATTTATTTGCGCAAGTTCTTCATGGTGTTTTTTTTTGTTTTTTTTTTTTTTAAAAAAAGGGGTGTATGTTACAAAGTAGTATATCTTTTACGAGAATTTGCCTACTGTAGCTATACTGTCGAATGATCTTTTACGGTAATTTGGCTGCTGTAGATATAGTCTTCGATGATGTTCTTCAGTGGGGAAATCTTGTGCGTGTGAAACAATAAAAGCCAATGTAAGATTCACTTTTATCAAGTAGGTCATTTCCCTCCACTTCTCCGCTCACCCAGCCCATACCATACACTTTCCGCTGTTCCTCGTATGTCTCACTGTTGAGGTACTGAAGGAAGGCTAGACTGTACCTGATAGTGATCTTCCTATGGTGCTTACGTTACTTCGCTTGTTAAGAAGCTCAATGGATAAAATACGAACCATCTCCTTAGAAGAGCACAGAGGTTGTATTGGTGCACTATATAGGTGGTGTAGAAATCCAACGGTGGCGGGGGGGGGGGGGGGGGGGGCATGGGACCTCCCATCGCTTATGTAAGTGACGACAGCAAAATGGCGTATCTGTGCTAGTCGCTTATATGAAATCAACGCAGTGAGATGAGTCGAAGTGGAGCTGTGACAGCATTGTGTTAGCACGTGTCACTACCACACTGTGAATGATGTTGCCTGAACTGTTGGTGTATCAAGGCAGTGTGTACATGTGTCTACAAGCAAATGGTGCACCACTCGCAGCCTTGTAACACGGCAGAAGAACAGAGGTCGCAAAAGGATCCCAACAGACAGTTGCCAGACACGAGTGAGACGCGTTATAAATCACAATAGGCTTAAAGTCCGACAGAAACTGCCACTGTCAGTGAACACGGGTCCATCTCAATCTGTTTTCGAGCGGACACTGCGAAGGCAACTCCACGAAATTGACATTTGCTCTCCTCCCTAAGGGCCATTGCTCACAGAGGCGCATAATATTGCGTCTCTTCAGAGAGCCAAACAACATGGAAACTGCGCAGCAGCTGCCTCATTGGTTGCAGAGTGCTCAGAAGAGTCACTATTTTGCCTCTTTTCAAATGATGCAAGGCGTGGAAAGCACTGGCCACGCGACGAGGCGATTAGCCTGCAGTGTGTCAGAGAGCGTAGTTCAGACAGATGACCTGTGTTCAGTTTTCATGCGTCACTATGAACATGCATGAGTATGTTTATTTCAACATTATCGGTGAGGAAGTGCCCCTTCTTGTAAATCTTCATAATTAACATGTTGTGGACGCTTCAATCTTCCAAGATGACAAGAGCCGTATTAACAAAGACGTTAAGTCAGCCGCTGTTAATCGAGCAGAACATGCCTGTCCCTGTTTGGATCAGCTGGTGAAACGCAGAAATCCTTATCGTCGTAAGTTGATATCTCTGCGGAATCTAATCATGGCGCGAGTTCAGTTGGAAGCAGAGTACCTGAAAAATCACGTGGACTCTCTTATGCGCCGAACTGCGACCATTATGAAGACAAGATGCCATGTCCACGTAACATACATGGCGTCTTATGGGCGGACGGCGTAATTTTTTGTCTTATACGCTTATATTCGTCTCTCCGCAACCACGAAAAATGGAATTAAGAATCCCTCCTAGAAATATCACGAACTGCTCAGGTGAAAGCATATCAGGACTCGGCGGTAGCCTCAGCCGTGTGCGAACGCTCGTCCTCCGTGCCTGATTTCCTTCCGAATGGAGCGGAAAATATTTAAGGGCAGGGGACTGGAGGTGCCGTGGCGGCCATCCAGCTATGCAGGCGTGGCTCGTAAAGCCGGCGATCTCGTTTTTACAGCGAGCCTGTAAAGCCGGTAACAACGGGTGCGGGTCCCCCGCCGTGTGTCTATTTCAGTGCGCCACGTATATATAGTGTCGCAGCCTTGTCGCGCCCACTTAGGAGCCTCCTCCTGCTCCTGCTTCTGCTGCTGCTGGTGTACCACCCAGTCCACTCGCTACCACTGCCTTTCTCCGTCTGCCACAATCCTCCTGTTTTTAGAAAATGCGCCAGTGAGCAAGGCGGGGAGTCCCTTGGCCGGTACTTTTGCCGTAAAGGAATACACGACTTCAGTGTTTGGTCAGTAGGTTGAGAGAAGCTCGACTTCAAAGTGATTAGAAATGGAGCAGAGGATCAAATTGATAATATTCAACCACAGCTACGTGAAGCAGGATCATTCTTCGTAAAGCTAAAGACCAGTGCTCCATTTCTGAAAACTACACGATCGTACAAAACATTCTGCGACCCGTATGGTTGAACAGCTATTTTAGTGTTGACCACTCCTCTATACACTGTACCACGTGAGTGACTGCTGTTCCTCTAACGACGCGCCTCGTGCAGCAGCCCGATCCAGACAGGTGGCGCGACCGGAAGCGGTCGACGTTCATAGAGGCGAGCCTGACCTTATCTTATCCCATGTCACCGCCGAAAACCGGATGTTACGGAAACTGCTCGAGCGTTATAGTAAAACTAGGCGGGCGAAGACCACAAGAACACAAACTCCTCTACTAACGGCCCAGTGCTGCGCATGCGCATATCATGGGCCGCAAGTCACAGAGATCCACAGGGTTCAAATGGTTAAAATGACTCTAAGCACTATGGGACTTAACATCTGAGGTCGTCAGTCCCCTAGACTTACAATTACTTAAAGCTAGCTAACCTAAGGACAAGCCACACATCCATGCCCGAGGCAGGATTCGAACCTGCGACCGCAGCAGCAGCGCGGTTCTGGACTGAAGCGCGTAGAACCGCTCGGCCACCGTGGCCAGCGATCCACAGGGAAGCCTTACACAGAGAGCATCCCAGGGTACACCTGATAGGCACAACAGCAAGAATCGCTTCTTGCCTTTTGACAAGATCAATGCGTAGCTTTTTTTCCCCCCTAGGTCACAACTTTATTTATCAGAGAAACTGTTGTTGTTGTTGTGGTCCTCAGTCCTGAGACTGGTTTGATGCAGCTCTCCATGCTACTCTATCCTGTGCAAGCTCCTTCATCTCCCAGTACCTACTGCAACCTACATCCTTCTGAATCTGCTTAGTGTATTCATCTCTTGGTCTCCCTCTACGATTTTTACCCTCCATGCTGCCTCCAATACTAAACTGGTAATCCATTGATGCCTCAGAACATATCCTACCAACCGATCCCTTCTTCTAGTCAAGTTGTGCCACAAACTTCTCTTCTCCCCAATCCTATTCAATACTTCCTCATTACTTATGTAATCCACTCATCTAATCTTCAGCATTCTTCTGTAGCACCACATTTCGAAAGCTATTCTCTTCTTGACCAAACTATTTATCGTCCATCTTTCACTTCCATACATGGCTACACTCCATACAAATACTTTCAGAAACGACTTCCTGACACTTAAATCTATACTCGATGTTAACAAATTTCTCTTCTTCATAAATGCTTTCCTTGCCATTGCCAGTCTACATTTTATATCCTCTCTACTTCGACCATCATCAATTATTTTGCTCCCCAAATAGCAAAACTCCTTTACTAGTTTAAGTGTCTCATTTCCTAATCTAATTCCCTCAGCATCACCCGACTTAATTCGACTACATTCCATTATCCTCGTTTTGCTTTTGTTGATCTTCATCTTATATCCTCCTTTCAACCCTGTCCATTCCGTTCAACTGCTCTTCCAAGTCCTTTGCTGTCTCTGACAGAATTACAATGTCATCGGCGAACCTCAAGTTTTTATTTCTTCTCCATGGATTTTAATACCTACTCCGATTTTTTCTTTTGTTTCCTTCATTGCTTGCTCAATATACAAATTGAATAACATCGGGGAGAGGCTACAACCCTGCCTCACTCCCTTCCCAACCACTGCTTCCCTTTGATGACCCTGGACTCTTATAACTGCCATCTGGTTTCTGTACAAATTGTAAATAGCCTTTCGCTCCCTGTATTTTACCCCTGCCATCTTTAGAATTTGAAAGAGATTACTCCAGTCAACATTGTCGAAAGCTTTCTCTAAGTCTACAAATGCTAGAAACGTAGGTTTGCCTTTCCTTAATCTAGCTTCTAAGATAAGTCGTAGGGTCAGTATTGCCTCACATGTTCCAACATTTCTACGGAATCCAAACTGATCTTCCGCGAGGTCGGCTTCTACTAGTTTTTCCATTCGTCTGTAAAGAATTCGCGTTAGTATTTTGCAGCCGTGGCTTATTAAACTGATAGTTCGGTAATTTTTACATCTATCAACACCTGGTTTCTTTGGAATTGGAATTATTATATTCTTCTTGAAGTCTGAGGGTATTTCGCCTGTCTCATACATCTTGCTCACAAGATGGTAGGGTTTTGTCAGGACTGGCTCTACCAAGGCTGTCAGTAGTTCTAATGGAATGTTGTCTACTCCCGGGGCTTTGTTTCGACTCAGTTCTTTCAGTGTTCTGTCAAACTCTTCACGCAGTATCATATATCCCATTTCATCCTCATCTACATTCTCTTCCAGTTCCAAAATATTGTCCTCAAGTACATCGCCCTTGTATAGAGTGAGAGAAATTATCGAGAGAAATTAAAACTCTGAAGTTTGTCGATGATAGTGTAATTATAGCAGAGACGTTAAAGGACATGGAAGATTATTTGAACTAAATGGGCAGTGTTTTGGAAAGAGCCTTTAAGATGAACATCTATTAAAATAAGGCAAAGGGAACTGACGGTAGTTCAATTAAATGAGAGATGCTAAGGGAATTTTACTAGGAAATTTAATTCTATGGATATTATTATTTTGGCAGAAAAAACTGATGATGGCCAAAACAGAGGGGATGTAAAATGCGGATAGGCAGCAATAAGAAAAACATGTCTGAGAAATTCGATTTTCTTAACACTGAGCCGACCGCTGTGGCCGAGCGGTTATTTGCGCTTCATTTTGGAACCGCGCTGCTGCTACGGTCGCTGGTTCGAATTCTGACTCGGGCATGGATGTGTGATGTCCTTAGGTTAGTTATGTTTATGTAGTTCTAATTCTAGGGGACTGATGACCTCAGATGTTAAGACCCATAGTGCTTAGAGCCATTTGAACCATTTTTTGTTAACACTGAATATAAATTTAAGTATTAAGAGGTCTTGTCTGAAGCCATTATTGTAGACTGTACCCTTCGACGGAATTGAAGCGTGGACGATGGTTTCTGAGCACTATGGGACTTAACATCTATGGTCATCAGTCCCCTAGAACTTAGAACTACTTAAACCTAACTAACCTAAGGACAGCACACAACACCCAGCCATCACGAGGCAGAGAAAATCCCTGACGCCGCCGAGAATCGAACCCGGGAACCCGGGCGTGGGAAGCGAGAACGCTACCGCACGACCACGAGATGCGGGCGCGTGGACGATAAACATTTCGGAAAAGAGGAGAATAGACGGTTTTGAAATGTGCTGCTGCGGAAGAATACTGAAAATTCGACGAGGTAGGTCAAATAACTAACGAGGAGATACGAAATGGGATCGGAGAAAAATGAATTTACGTCAAATACTGATAAAAACAAAGGAGGGGTGATATGACACATCCTGGCGAATTTGGTAATGGAGGGAAGTGTGTGGAGTAAACATTACAGAGAGAGACGATAGCTTCCGTACAGTAAGTGTGTTCAAATGGATTCAGAGATGAAGAGGCTTGCACAGGATAGAATAGCATGGGGAGCTGCATCAAACTACTTTTTGGACTGAAGACCACAGCAAAAACAACAAAAGCAATAACATGAAGGGATTATTTTCGAATTCACCTGAAGTAATTTAAAGAAACCAGGGAAAACCTAGCACTTCAATTCAAGCATTTACTTTTCTTACTTGGCTAATGAATGTACATGTCGTAGTTGAAACTTATTGCACAAAAATGATGAGCCATTGTATCTTTCCGTACTCTAAATGACGGTCGTCAATCTACAGAAATTCAGGACACTGGCATAGGTTCTGTTGCAACCTTCAGGATTTTCTTGTGTGTTTCAGATCTTGTCTTAGATAGCTACCGTCCTGGCAATTAGTTCATACCGCAAGTGGGATCGGTGAAAATGTCCGATAAACGCGTGACTAGACCTTGCTACCGGATATAATCTATACTTGTAGCACTGAAATCAGGTGAAGTGGCAGGTCAGAGAAAAGTCTCTTTCTCCATTCAACGTCGAGAAAATGTCGCGCCAAGGTGGATTCAAACACCAACACTGATACGAACTTACGCTTCGTGTATTGCTCTGGTTGCTTATCCTCACCTTTACTCGACCGTGAACTTCTTCAGTGAATTATGCAGTATATGCTAGGAATAGAGCATTTAGTACAATATATATTTTTGAAATAAGTATGACGACTCTTCTCTGAAACACGCGATGTTTCAAAATCTTTGCATCAAACGTTCGGGGTTAATACACGACGACGTGGGGAACTTCTTTCGTTAGAGACAAAATGTGCGCTGACGCTTCCCGGACACACTAGATGGCCTTTTCTACTGGCTACGGCCATAACACGGGGGAGTTAGTACGCACTCTGCTCCGTGTGTATGCAGTGTGTGTTGCTCACAATCCAGTCATCTGGTCTGCTTGAAAGTGGCTGATTCGGTTCTAAAATAACTTCCTCCCCTTAGAGACAATCATTCTTGTGATTTCCTTACTGAAAGTCATTTTGTCAATTTACTGGGGTAGGTGAAACGCAATACACCTGTTAGTAGACCCTGTTAGTTGAGTGAAATCTCACCCGCGGGAACATAAGGACGTCTAGCATAGCCTGGAAGTGTCAACTAAAGTTGTTCCCTGTGACGTGATGTCTCGCCCATAGACGTTTGTTGCTAAGACTTTGAAGCACCCAGTAAATGTGATAATACATTCTTCCAACGCAGTAGAGGAACCTTCCCACTGCAAATAATTTCATCTTCGTAATTCAGAATTGAGAGTGAATGTACATTATAACATTCATATGCTTTCCATATTTGATCCCATCATTGTTCAGCCTTGACTTTTATTCCCGCTCCGATGCACTATACACACGCAGGTATTCTCTCTGACGGCGTTACTGGAATCCCCGTCCCATCTTGAAGATACGCGTCTTCCCTCTGCATTTCTCGCCTCATGAAAGTAAACAAAAATTCGCACAGTGGTCGTACTGCCTTATAAAATAATTCGTTATATCATATTATAGTCCACTAATTCGTCGTAATTCGTCTGAATGGGAAACTCACTCTTCATGGGTGAAAAAAAAGACTTCAAAAACTTTGGCAAAACGCTTTGCACAGTTTGCTTGTACAGGTAACAGTTCAGGTGGTTCACCTGGCTGGATGAGCCACACACAGATTATTGTCCTTGTGGATCGAAAACTTTGAAAAATAAATGAGACTCAATAAAATGCTCAATGCTAATTTATTCAGAACTACATAGTGAAACTAGATGTAATGAATTGGACAGTCGTATCACATTACATTTACCTGACGCAGATCCATTAAGCGACGACCGTAATTCCGAATTTCGACAGCCTTTCTGCTGTTATTCTTGATCTCATTTGTTCTTCGAAGATATTTTAAATTACTAAAAATAACTGATGAAATGCTATTACTGCTCTCATAGAATGTTCACTGAGGATATAAGGAAGCCAAGTGTATTTATTCATTGTGATCCCATTTCTTCCAGTTGATTTACGTTGGTACTCATGGTCTGCCTGTTGTGGGGTTCGTCTAGGTATGCCCCGTATGATATCAAGGCGACGGTGATCACCGACATCGATTGTTTTCTTCTATGGGACATACCAGGTGGATGGAAAATACCGGAGTGCTGGTTATACCGGAGTGCTGGTTACACGTTGTAAAAAAATTTGGGTTGCAAACCTTCTGATTACTGGCTGGTTAACTGCAAAGTATTGTCCATCTATGACAGAATGTGTCTGTTTACTACTGGAAGTCATTCAGACTGCTCGTGAAGCTACAAGCGCCTCGCCTTTACTACCCTCCTGCCCTGCCCTCCGCTTGGAACTATTTACAATATTAACCGTTCGTGGAACAAGCCATCACCGAAATGGCAGGAATTTGCTCATATTTCATATCGTATGTTTTAATTCCAGCAGGCAGATTGACAACTCCCTTATGATGGAGCGAAGTGGTGTACTGGCCAAGACAATGAACTCGTATTCAAGAGCGGGGTTCACATCCTGTCCAATTATTATTCCCGTCGTTTTGATATATCAATATAGGCGAATAAAAGGACGGTTCCTTAATGAAAGATACGGCCGATTGATTCACATTTCTTATCCTAACCGCGCTTTCTCAGCATGTCTGTTGACCTCGACGCCAACTGAACGTTAAACTGCAGTTGCCCTTCCCTCCTCTTCTGACCTCTGGCTAAACAGTCTTTCCTCACTCCGGAAGTTGGAAAGAACAACCAAAACCATCCCTATTAAGGACAGAACTGTGAAATGAAAAATATTGCACGACTCTCGTATCACGTGGTGGTGGAGCCTGTGTGCCTCAAGGATCGTACAGAGGAGCATTTGTTATCTGGCTTCTTAGATATAATGGTTTCATACAATACTTCCCAAAATGCTTAACAGTTTTCTACGAAGACTGAGCTATCAGTCTGAGAGTTTTGAGCAGGTACGCAGTCATCCAAGTTATTTGCCCATTAAAAGTGTCTCGTAGATACTATAAACTCCGTAGAATGTTTTTGCTTCCTGTACATTCAAATGGATTTAGCGTATTCCGAGCCTGCACTTCATTCCTGTCACTATGTTGTTGCTTGAATCTTACTGCTGAATTTCTTTCAAATGCTTCAAGTGGCTCTAAGCTCCATGGGAATTAACATTTGACGTCATCAGTCCCCTATAACTTAGAACTACTTCAACCTAGCTAACCCAAGGACGGCACACACATCCAGGCCCGAGGCAGGATTCGAACATGCGACCGTAGCAGCAGCGCGGTTCCGGACTGAAGCACCTAGAACCGCTCTGCCACAGCGGCCGGCTGAATTTCATTTTAGAACTAGATTCCAACCACACAGTCCTTTCTTCTGATTAGTAACTGTCCTTGCAAACTTTGACGTAAGTCGTAACAAAGCAAAGCTGGATGTTTTAATGCAACGGACGCCCAGTAGATTGTTTAAATTCCGTCCCCGCTGTCCTAATTTAGATTTCCCGTAGTTTCTCCTGAATAACTGTTGGTCATTGTCGGGATGGTTTCTCGAACAAGGTCACGACCGGTTCCCCTCACGTCCTTGTCCAGCTGAGCCATCGCTTTGTCTCTAATGACCTCGCCGTGGACGCCTGCGTCTAATTAGCCTTGATGTGGGCCCTAACACGCAGTAGCATCGCACACGCCCTTATGGAAAGTGCGCCGCCGCTCTTCGCAACAAAATATTTTTGTGCTGAGTTGAGAAACGAAGGCTGTCTAATTTTTTCTTTTTTTTGTACTATGTGAGAATACAAGTTCCTCCATCAAATTTCGCTACGTCATCATATCGGATTACCTGTGGAATAACAGTGTTGTCTTGAGGCAGTGTTTCGATATGTTTCCGGATTGACATCTTCAGGTGAAGTTCGACGTGACGGAAAGGAAACCTATCGAAACTCTCGATAAAAATGGCTCTGAGCACTATGGGACTTAACATCTATGGTCATTAGTCCCCTAGAACTTTGAACTACTTAAACCTAACTAACCTAAGGACATCACACAACACCCAGTCATCACGAGGCAGAGAAAATCCCTGACCCCGCCGGGAATCGAACCCGGGAACCCGGAAACTCTCGATGAAGAGAAACTTGTTAATTGGATGGTAATTGGAGAAGATTTAATTGGTTGTTTTGAACTTTGCTACTTATTATTCCCAGTGGTGAACTGTAGTACTATATAGAAAAGTTTCGCTTTAATATTAGTCACAGCTAAAACCCACTCGAAAAAGAGGAGCATGAAAAGTGACGAATTCTTAGAGGACACTGCAGATGCTGTCGACTTGCATTTTTTCGGAAACAGATCCATCGCATATAGCCCTAGAAGTAATATGCACGCATTCACTAGGACATGGGTTCCCGCTCCGCAGCGTGTGGGCGCCTTTCGTACAATAATAGCAGTCTGGAACACTTGATCCCTACAACGCACAACATGTGACACTAAACAACTTACAGTCCATTAAAACTTACTTTTTTCAGGAGTCAATGAGAAGTAATTCTTTTTGCCAAAGTGGCCAGTTAGGTAGTCTTCTAGCACTGCACTGCTTTCCGTATGTCTTGAAATACATCTCGATAAATTCTCGTAGACATCTTTAGTTATATGACGAAATCGTCTTGCACTTGTCGCAACCCGCGTACTTCATCCCATTTGTGATTGGCATCTTCAACTGTCTCCTGTTTTTTGAACCTTTTGCAGCGTCTGTCTTGTTGGACAAGATGAAATTTGGTCCATTGTCATGCCACGAGTAGAGTGTTCTTCCTTACGATAGTATTATGACATTATAGGTGGTCATGACTCAAAATTATAACATAGGCTCCCATAATGGTGAGATGATTTTCGAATGGCTCTCAAACTTCATCATTTACGTCTCCTTTACAACTTCCTAGCCAGTGCTTCCAGATTATTTTCAGAAGGTGATTCTGTTTTTTCATTCATGACCATAGGAATAATAACTGCGATGGAACCACTGTATGAACTCTTTACTTCTCTGATTTTCTGTTCATTGTCATTTCAGGAGGCGTATTTGGGAGGCAGTAATGTGCTATTGGCCATTTCCTTTCGCGTCTCGGAATTTCAGTAGTAATTCTCTCGGTGATGTAGAACGCCACTCTTGTAGCGTCTGACACGAGTTTGCTGGGGTATCTCCCCGCACGTGCTAAACGATCCCGTGACAAGACACGGAGCTGTTCATTGGATGCTCTCTACCTCTTCTAGTAATCCAACAAGGTACGAGTCTCAGAGTGATTAGCAGTAATCAAGAATCGGAAGAACGAGTTGTTTGTAAAGCACTTCTTTCGTGGATAAATTATATTTTATATGGTATTTTCTTTACCTGCAACTAGTTGTACGACTGACTGATCGTTCGACTTTAGACTGTTTCAGACCATTACTCCTAGCTAATTTGTTAGTTTCCAATATCTAAATCATAGAGTAATGCATGTCTTTGCTTATTTATGCGCAATATGTTGCATGTATTTACGTTCAGGTTCAGCTGCTAATGTATGCAACATTCCTCGATCTTCCGTACTTATCCTTGCATTTCTCTAATGTCTTCTGGCGTTGCAACCTTCTACACTGACGAGAAAAAATCGCAACGCCAAAAAAATAACAGATAAATGATATTTCGGTAATACTTTTATCTAGGTAACATATTTAAGTGATTAACATTGGGAGATCACAGGTTATTGCAAGCGCGAGATAAGCCTTTCCAGATGTGGAATGCTGGTACATCAATAGCTGGTGTAACGGCCAGAATGCTGAATGGAAGTGAAAACGTGCAAGCATTGTGTTGTACAGCTGCTGGATATCAGTTTGAGTGATGAAGTTCCAAGCCTGTTGCACTTGGTCGGCCAACACAGGGACGCTGCAGTGCTGTTTCTGGACGACGCTGGAGTTGTCGTTCGACGGTGTCCCATATGTGCTGGAGTGTAGACAGCGGTATGTGGACGGGCGTTATCCTGTTGGGAGACCCTCCCTGGAATGCTGTTTATGAATGGCAGCAGAACAGGTTGAATCCCGAGATTGACTACACATTTTTACAGTCAGGGTGCGTGGGATAAGCACGAGGACGCTCCTGCTGTCATACGAAATCCCACCTCAGACCATAATTCCAGGTGTAGGTCCAGTGTGTGCCTAGCACTCAGACAGATTGGCTGCAGGTCATCGAGTGGGCTCCTTCTGACCAACACACGGTCGTCACTGGAAGCGAGGCAGAACCAGTTTTCAGAAGAAAACGCAACAGACGGTGTCCTCCAATAAGCTCTCGCTTGACGCCACTGAAGTCGCAAATGGTGGTGGTTAGGGGTCAGTAGAGTGCACGCTACAGGGCTTCTAGCTCGGAGCTATCTTTGAAATAACCGATTTGTAACATTTCGTTGTGTCACTACGTGTGTCAACTGCTACTCGAAGAGCTGCTGCAAATGTGGCACTATGCGCCAGAGCCATAGCCTCTCGGTAGAGTCATGTGGCCGTCCGGAGTACGAGCATCTCGCGACCGTACATTCTGTGACCACCGTTGTCAGCAATCATGTACAGCGGCTGCATTCCTGCCAAGTCTTTCCGCAGTATCGCAGAAGCGGCATCAAGTTTCTCGTAGCCCTGTTACAAGACATCGTTCAAACTCAGTGGTATGTTGACAGTGGCGTCTTTGTGGCATTAAGGCTTTCTCGAGTAACATCAAGTCGTCACGTCTAGTCTCTAACTTAACTAAGGCTCACGACCGTTACAGCGTGTATTCAAAGCAAACCTGATGTATAATCCTATAGTGACACCACTACCGTCACCCTTACGCGATTAGAGCGAAATCTGAACAGATGCCATCTTTCAGATGTAGAAAAGTGCCTACCAACTTTCGCTTCGTTGGTAGGCACTGACCCCTAACCATCACCAATTGCGACTTCAGTGGCGTCAAGCGAGAGCTTATTGGAGGACACCGTCTGTTGCGTTTTCTTCCGACAACTGGTTCTGCCTCGCTTCCAGTGACGACCGTGTGTTGGTCAGAAGGAGCCCACTCGATGACCTGCAGCCAATCTGTCTGAGTGCTGCACACACTGGACCTACACCTGGAATTATGGTCTGAGGTGGGATTTCGTATGACAGCAGGAGCGTCCTCGTGCTTATCCCACGCACCCTGACTGTAAATCTGTACGTCAATCTCGGGATTCAACCTGTTCTGCTGCCATTCATAAACAGCATTCCAGGGAGGGTCTCCCAACAGGATAACGCCCGTCCACATACCGCTGTCTACACTCCAGCACATATGGGACACCGTCGGATGACAACTCCAGCGTCGTCCAGAAACAGCACTGCAGCGTCCCTGTGTTGGCCGACCAAGTGCAACAGGCATGGAACTTCATCACTCAAACTGATATCCAGCAGCTGTACAACACAATGCTTGCACCTTTTCACTTCCATTCAGCATTCTGGCCGTTACACCAGCCATTGATGTACCAGCATTTCACATCTGGAATGGCTTATCTCGCGCTTGCAATAACCTGTGATCTCCCAATGTTAATCACTTAAATATGTTACCTAGATAAAAGTATTACCGAAATATCATTTATCTGTTATTTTTTTGGCGTTGCGATTTTTTTCTCGTCAGTGTAGAAGGTTGCAATGCCAGAAGACATTAGAGAAATGAAAGGATAAGTACAGAAGATCGAGGAATGTTGCATACCTTAGCTACTTCTTCTTGCGATACTTTTCCGTCAGTTTAGATCATTTATATATGTACTGTGAACAGTATCAGATCTGCAAGCCTTTCTTGATCTTTTCCCAAAAGTACCATCACGTGCGTCGATTCACATTGTAAGAAAGACTTTTTGAGTTTTACCTGCTAGCAAACCCTGAATCCAGTGACAAATCTGGTCCGATAACCAAGAATGTCGTGTTTCATTCATCAAACGACAGTTTGGAATTGTGTCGAATATCTTAATTTCGTAACTATCTCCACTAATTAACGGCGTGTCTGATGAGCAACTGATCAGTCATGTGATCTGTTCAGTACGCAGAACTGAAGACAGAGAAGACGGGCAGTAACATTACTGAACCAGTCGAGGTCCGAGAGATGAAACAATGAAAGAAATAACAGGATGGTTAAAATAGTTCCAAAATTATTGGAAAATTGAAAGCAGTATTCCGCACTAAATTCTCAGTGTACATGAAACGGAAATTCTATGTACGGTATCTACTGGATGTTTTGAACTACAGCAGTGAGATGTGAAACTTCACCGGCCAAATCCTTCAATAACATACCAAATTAAAGTCGATTCCCAGTGACATCTCTAAAACGTGGAGCGCCAAAGCGAGTAGTATGTCGATAGGGTTGAAGTCCTTGGTGTAATGCGCAAATTATTAAATGGGTAAATTCTTCAGAAATAGAGGAATTTAAACTTGAGCCTGAGTGATATCTCTGAACAGACAGGTACAAAGCACACGGCAGGCCCACAGTTGGGGTTTCAGCACTGAGGGTGACACTTTCTATCATTGGCCTTGGCTCGGGATTGACGGTTCCACAGATCTCGGCCGGGGCCGGCAGACCGGCGCGAACCGCTGGTGAGGATACCTGCGGGCTGGCCTCACCGAGTGTCGACACGCGCGCTCCGAGAATCACCTGCCGAATGCTCGGCGAGGCGTCGTGGGGCTTCTGCTAAGCCCGTAAGTGGATACGTTTGAGCAAGCGAACGCACTACATGCCTAATGCTCCCTTCTCCTTCAGTTAATTCTGAACCGAAAGGGAACGTCGTTGCTTAAGAGCTTTAATTTCACTTTTCTGCAGTAGAAATTACTTCTTCGTCTTTGTATAACGTATGGTAAATTCTACAAACAATCAGAAAAAGTAACATTCGTTTGTCTCTTCCGAGAAAATTGTGTTGTCGTTGGGCGTGTGAGCGGCCACATTGACCGAGAAGTTTTTAGAAATCTGCGGAAACTGGTTGGATATAGCAGTCCCTGTAATAGTAGAACCGATTGGATGACTTACCTAGTCTCGTATATAGTGGACTCAATGTGGTGCCAATAAGGCACCAAAACTGGTACCTGAATCATTATCATCATCATCATCATCATCATCTTCACTTGTTTTGCCTGTTATGGTACCCATCGCTTCCTCTGTCTTCCTTGACGTCTTCTCTCAACTGGTTTGAATCTTCTTATCTGGAGAAGTAATCTTTCTCCACTGATTCTTTCGAGATGTTCATTCCAGTTTCTTCTATTTTCTCTGCTTTCTTCATGATGTTGAATATAATCAGCCCTTCCCTAATTTCCTAACTTCGAGATCTCTTGGCTCTTGTGCAGCCGTTTACTTCTCTTACAAACCTCATCGCCTGTGTGCTTGTATGCGATTTTCTTGAACACTACTTATAACCCACGATTCTCTCCCGTAAACAAGCATTGCCTCTCAAAATTTGAATCCTGTCTCTTTTATCTTTTTTTTATTATTTTTTTTTTTAGACATCTGTTATTCGTACATTCTCGATCCTTGCTAATTTCTTCTCCATGCCTTCGTCGTCCTCGTACGTGACTTCACAGCCTGAGTGCTTACAGTGTTTGACCTGTTCTATTGTTGATCACAATTTTTGTCCGTACACATTGTTTCCCGTTGAAAGCTATTGATTTTGTCATCTTTGCTGGAACAGTCAAATGGCATTAAATCGTCAAATGGCACTCTTCAAAAATCTTGCCTGCTTAATGTATTCTCCTTTGTAGGTCGGATTCATTATCTGACAGCATCTTTTACATAAAAGACAATTCAAGCGCGATTTACTGTTAATCTTAATTCCGCTGTTAAAAATCTCCTTCCATTTCCGGATTGCGTCATCTAAATGACTCTAAATAAAGTTATTAAATAAATTACAACCGTTGGTATCTATTTTCTTCAGGTAATCGACCAGCCACATTCCCACTCCATTTACACCAGATGGAATTACAAAAACTTGTTATTATTTATGTTGTGATCCACTTTTCGGCTAATATCAGACAATCTACGTTCTGTTGTATATATATTCGTTTTTTTTATTCTTCCGCCGTTATTTGTTCTTCTCTGGCACTTTTCACCCTTTCTTCTTCACTATATATCTTTCTGTATGTCTTTTATGTTTCGGCAAATCCCGCACGTCTAATATTTTAGCTCTAAAAACATTTGTGCTGGCTAGTTCTGCCCATCCGCAGGTCCTGCAAATTCTTGTATTCTGCTCTCATTCACGAGATTAGTGGTTTTCTCCTTTCTTGGAAACTTAGAATATCGGTTTTCTGCCTTTTGAAAATTTGAATGTGTCCACAAAATCCATTATTTTCTTTATAGACGTGGCAGTGAATTCAAACTTCTTACACTTATCTTTGTTTGGTCTAAGATGAACGTTAGATCGTTTCATGCCACTTTCTCGGTCGTCAGATCTTCCACAGAAACCGTGTTTCGTGTTATTATTTTCAGAAATCCTTTTCTAATAGCAATCTGTCTGCGTACGTATAGACTTTATTTTTTGAGCCCTACTGTAGAATCAATAACGCCTGTATTTGAGGGATTGGATTTCATAAATATTTTTCGAAATGGGAACACAGCCTTCATTTACCTCACATGTTCAAAATTCGCTTATTTTTCTTTGAATTTCAATATCAAAGTTTTGACCATGTATTTGAAACACTTAGCTCATTTGATACACTAATATTTAGTTTTCAAGATGCATACTTTACAGTTGCTTCTCCATCAAACAAGTCACGAATTTACAGCAGTTTTCGCAGTGTAAGCCTCAGCAAAAAAAAAAAAAAAAAAAAAAATTGTGACTAAAAAAAGTTACGGTGATTGAAGCATCACGTGGCAAATAACACATTAACTTTCGTTCACGATGCTTGTCAAAGCCGAACTTCAGTATCTTGTCTAAATAGTAGAAGAGTTTTAATTCTGAGTAACCAGAGAGTGAGTGATTTCTTCAGAATAAATTAAACTCTTTAGTTAACCGAGGCTGTGCATCGTTGACCCCTCATAGCTTCCACAACGAATTCGAACTGTCCGTGTTCTAGACGAGTAACAGGTGTGACTCTATTCTTCTGCCGTTTGATTAAGTCACTTTCTCAGCCCATGCAGGTGGCGTTAGGAAAGAAATTGTAGAACCAACCTTCGATCCATTCCCTGAATGTTTGGTTTTGCGATGTGGGGCGTTCCCGCCGAATCATTAACCGTAAAATTTACGATTCCAGTCAGTATCAATTCGCGGCTCCCGCCATCTGGGATTGTAGTTAGGGTGTAAAAAAAAGACATTTCGTATTTATTTTGTTTGTGACATACTATTAGAGACCTTATGATTGTAATTAACTAGTGCATAAATTATGACTTCCTTTCGTAAAATATAGAGTAGTAAAATTTACGACAGCTGAGTATCAGTGTAATATTTTTCTCCTTTTAGTGTTCTAGTGTTAACATGAGAAATAAGAACAAAACTGTAACCGTCCGAGCTACAAAAACTAACAGATTTGGTGAAACCAGCAAGCGATTCTTTTTTATTGTTAGCAGTATCCATGAATTTCAGTTTACTAGATTTGTAGCTACAACGAAACCTTTTCTGATGAAAACAAATGTTTCTAAAGCCGAACACCGTCAATTCAGGAAAAAACAACGATCTATAACGTTCATTATAAACAGCAAAGGTCTTTAGAGTGGTCGAGAAGTTGGTAATGAAACGAACGTAATTAAAACATCTGTACTCCACCTTTGCAGTCTGTGTCGGCACACTTTTGCAGCCACATCTGAACATTAACGTACAGCAACAATTGTCATCCATAAAACTGTCAGTGTGGTGTGACTTACCATCAACTTTGGCACTGCAGTGTAGTTTTGTAGTGCTATGAGAAATACGAAACTTCAGGCAAATTCTCCGAACACTCAGAGAGTGCCAGCATAACGCACACGACTGCCGTTCATCTGGTTGGTAGAATAAGCCGCTAAAATGATTTTATGCAGTGGGTTCCATAATTATGTGATCTGTCTGAAGTTCCAGAAAAATAATTATTTCCGTTTCCTGTATTTTATTGTTTTAGGATACTATTTTCTGTGAGAAGTGCTGAATTGTGTATACTGAGCCTTTCAAAATTTGATGATAATCCATATGCCCTGAACCATCTGTTGGTGTTTACAAATTAATTGTAGCTGCCTTTTCGTTCAACGGACTGGATTTGCTTTGTATTCCTATACTTTTGTCGTCTGTAAAAAGGGCAAAATTGGCAATTACTGACAATGTAAGTGGAAGATCGTTTATGTACCGGGTGATCAAAAACTCAGTATAAATTTGAAAACTGAATAAATCACGGCATGCCGGCCGAAGTGGCCGTGCGGTTCTAGGCGCTGCAGTCTGGAACCGCGAGGCCGCTACGGTCGCAGGTTCGAATCCTGCCTCGGGCATGGATGTGTGTGGTGCCCTTAGGTTAGTTAGGCTTAACTAGTTCTAAGTTCTAGGGGACTAATGACCTTAGAAGTTGAGTCCCATAGTGCTCAGAGCCATTTGAACCAAATCACGGCATAATGTAGATAGAGAGATACATATTGACACACATGCTTGGAATGACATGGGGTTTTATTAGAACAAAAAAAAAAATACAAAAGTTCAACAAATGTCCGACAGATGGCGCTTCATCTGATCAGAATAGCAATAATTAGCATAACAAAGTAAGACAAAGCAAAGATGATGTTCCTTACAGGAAATGCTCAGTATGTCCACCATCATTCCTCAACAATAGCTGTAGTCGAGGAATAATGTTGTGAACAGCACTGTAAAGCATGTCTGGAGTTATGGTGAGGCATTGGCGTCGGATGTTGTCTTTCAGCATCCCTAGAGATGTCGGTCGATCACGATACACTTGCGACTTCAGATAACTCCAAAGCCAATAATCGCACGGACTGAGGTCTGGGGACTTGGGAGGCCAAGCATGGCGGAAGTGGCGTCTGAGCACACGATCATCACCAAACGACGAGTGTAACAGATCTTTCACGCGTCTATCAATATGGGGTGGAGCGCCATCCTGCATAAACATCGTACGTTCCAGCAGGTGTTTATCAGCCAGGCTGGGGATGAAGCGATTGTGTAACATATCGGCGTACCTCTCACCCGTCACGGTAGCAGTTACAAAACCAGAGTCACGAATTTCCTCGAAGAAAAAAGGCCCGATAACGGTAGATGTGGTAAATCCAACCCATACCGTGACTTTCTCGTCGAGCAATGGAGTTTCCACGACAGTTCTAGGATTTCCGGTAGCCCAAATTGTGCAGTTGTGGGCGTTGACAGATCCTCGGAGCGTGAAATGAGCTTCGTCGGTCCGCAACACGTTACTCAACCAATCGTCTTCTTCCGCCATCTTTTGAAACGCCCACACCGCAAATGCCCTCCGCTTCACTAAATCGCCAGGTAACAGTTCATGATGCCGACGGATTTTGTACGGATAGCATCGGAGGGTACGCCTAAGTGCCAACCAAACAGTAGTGTATGGAATGCCGGTGCGACGTGCGACTGCACGAGCGCTGACTTCCCCGTGCACAGACGAATCCGCTACAGTCTCCATTTCTTCCTGAAGTGTCTCAGCAGCATTACGCCTTGTGCTCGGTCGGCCACTACGGGGTCTATCGTCTAAACAACCCGTGGCTTCGAACTTCGAAATCATTCTCGCCACAGCTGCATTTGTCAACGGACCTTTACCTGTTCGAATCCCCTTCCTATGGCGTTAGGATCGTAACGCTGAACTAGCACATTCCCCATTCTGATAATACAGCTTCACTAAAAGTGCCTTTTCAGGTAACGTCAACATGCTGCGACTACTGGCGCATCTGATTCTCTCTCTCATTACAGCTCCTTTTATGCACGATTGTCACGCGCGGTCACTGACGTCTTGGTGTCCAGCGCCATCTGTCGGACATTTTGTGAACTTTGTTTTTTTTTCGGTTCTAATAAAACCCCATGTCATTATAAGGATATGTGTCAATTTTTACCTCTCTATCTACATTATTCCGTGATTTATTCAGTTTTCAAATTTGTACTGACTTTTTGATAACCTGGTATATCAGTCTTAACAGAGGACACAAAATAGAACCCTATCGAATTTTGCTTCATTTACACTTGTCCACTTTTTATGTTTGTTGTTGACATTTTCTTTTCTATTACCCTTCATCAAATGCGTCTTACTTTTGTCCGTCCTTTGCCCGTACTATGTACGCTGTTCATTCCATTCAAAGTTTCCTTTCCATTACTTCCTTCAGGCAGCGCTATGTCGTGTATAAGTTCAGCAGTGGCGTCTACATCTGTACTCGGCACACCATTGCGAACTGCGTGGAACATGGTACTTGCCATAGTGCCACTTATTGGAGTGTCTCCTCATTACATTCGTGCGTGGAGTGTGAAAAGAACGATTGGTTAAATGGCTCTGTGCGTGCTGTACTTAGTCTACTAGTTCATAACGGTCCGTACAGGAGCGATACCTAGTTACTTGTAGCACACTCCTAAATTCCTGACTTCTTGATGGTACTTGAATCGTCGTAAGTAGGGTTTTCAGAAACAGTCGGCGCCTATCCTCAAAGGTCAGCAGATCCAGGTTTTCCAGCGCTTCCGTGACGCTCTCTCAAGGGTCAAACAAACCTGTGGCTATACGTGGTGCCATTATTTCTATACTTTGCCGTCCGCACGTCTCGTACAAATTTATTCACTTGGCGCCGGCAGCGCTAATTCGGATTACTTGGCTTGTCGCCAGCCGCTTGTCGCCTTTCCGTTGGTGACAAGCTTCAAACACATTGACTTTTGTGCGCTTTAATTTTTCCGGAAATCCTCTATTTTGCCGCGTCATTCCACAAACTCGGATTTTCTTTTCAAGTAACTCCTCTGCAAGTTTTACACCGTTATAATAATTATCCATGTAGAGTTGATGCCACTTTCAATAAGAAGGTGTCAATAGGTCCATCACTGTTTCTGCTAAAGGTTGTCCAGTGCCGGAATATATCTTGAATGAGGAAATGTATCCCTTACTCGAATCACACAGCATCCGAATGAATTAACTGTCCACGCCACGGTATCATTCCTTCATCAATTGAGATGTTTTGACTTGGATTAAACGTTTCTTTCAACTCTTTGGAAAAATAATCAGTTACGAATTGCACTTTGAAACGCTAGTCGGCTACTCTTGGACGTGTTCCACTGTCTTCCAACGATTCTGCTTCACTTTCTTTTTTTTTTTATATCCAAAGTCTTCTTTCCAATCGGCCAAGTCGTGCGGATTGTCAGACAAGATGTCCGCGCATTCGTCGTATATAATCGTATCGTCTCTTTCGTCTGCCATGATGAAAGTGCACAAGTACTTATAAAAACAAAAAACTTGTTGACGTGAGTAACTTATTGTGTACCTAAACAAAACACCAACCACTGTGGTGTCGCCGGCCTTTGACCGATATTTCGCGCACGACGCCGCTGTGGTGTCGCTGGACGGCAAAGTGTTAATATGCTCTCTTACTCCTCTCTGGTGTGGACATCACACACCTGAATAATATTGTAGCACGGGCAGCACAAGTGTTTCGAAGTAAGCTGCAATGTACAGGTAGGCTGATTGCAGTTTTGCACCGCTCCGCTAATGAAACGAAATCTGTCACCTGATTTACATATCGGTGAGCCTATTTTATAGGTCCATTTCGCATCCCCACAAATTTTTACGACGAGGTGTCTATGATAGCTGGCTGCTTCCATTTGCGACTCACTGCTATTTTAGTCATAGGATACTACGTTATTTCAGTTTTACATTCATTTAAAGCCAGCTGTCAGTATTTGCCCTACTATGAGATCTTGTAAGGGCTGAATAAACATCTTCGCAGCTTTTTTCCCTGTGGTGCTTTCTTATAGATAACTGCATCGTTTGTGAAAAGTCTACACCAACTGCAACCAATTCTCTTTGTATCGTTATTTCTCTTCTGAAGTTTTCTGCCACTTTCTTCACTGCGTCTTTTCATTCATATATATACAGGGTGTTACAAAAAGGTATGGCCAAACTTTCAGGAAACATTCCTCACACACAAAGAAAGAAAATATGTTACGTGGACATGTGTCCGGAAACGCTTACTTTCCACGTTAGAGCTCATTTTATTACTTCTCCTCAAATCACATTAATCATGGAATGGAAACACACATCAACAGAACGTACCAGCATGACTTCAAACACTTTGTTACAGGAAATGTTCAAAATGTCCTCCGTTAGCGAGGATACGTGCATCCACCCTCCGTCGCACGGAATCGCTGATGCGCTGATGCAGCCCTGGAGAATGGCGTGTTGTATCACAGCCGTCCACAATACGAGCACGAAGAGTCTCTACATTTGGTACTGGGGTTGCGTAGACAAGAGCTTTCAAATGCCCCCATAAATGAAAGTCAAGAGGGTTGAGGTCAGGAGAGCGTGGAGGACACGGAATTGGTCCACCTCTACCAATCCATCGGTCACCGAATCTGTTGTTGAGAAGCGTACGAACACTTCGACTGAAATGTGCAGGAGCTCCATCGCGCATGAACCACATGTTGTGTCGCACTTGTAAAGGCACACGTTCTAGCAGCAAAGGTAGAGTATCCCGTATGGAATCATGATAACGTGCTCCATTGAGCGTAGGTGGACCAAACTAAAATGAGCTCTAATATGGAAATTAAGCGTTTCCGGACACATGTCCACATAACATCTTTTCTTTATTTGTGTGTGAGGAATGTTTCCTGAAAGTTTGGCCGTACCTTTTTGTAACACCCTGTATATATCATTTTGATCCTGTAGCTACTATGAGTCGGACACAAAGAAATTAAAAACATCAGATACCAGAGGGCATTGATGTATAACAATGGGGAAAATCGGAAACTTGTGCCAGATCGGAATTAGAGCCCCAGTTTCCTGCTTATTTTTTTTTTCTTTTTTACCACTTTTTAAGTCCTCTCGGCTTCGAGATCATTAGACATGCAGCATGCGCTCGGAGTGTATCAAGAACGGGGAAGGAAGTCGGCCTTGGCATATGAAAGGAACCAACATGGCATTAGCGTGGAGTGATTTAGGGAAATAACGGAAGAGCAAAATCTGGATGGCCAAACGCGGAATTTTTTTAAATTTTATTTTAGAGGTATCTTCCTGCGCTTAAAGTGAGGGCAAAGTGTGCAGGAGTCGCAACCCGAGGCCTCGCCACGGTGTCGCGTTCCCTCCCACAGCGACCAAGGAAAGCACAGGGGACAAGGAGTTATCAGGCAGATGCACTGACCGCCACGCCATCCGGACAGAGTGGTCAATTCCTGTCCAGCACAAATTTTCAACTTTCCCCAGTGATATAAATCAGTGACCACTGGCAGCTAATTTCTTTAATTCTTCTGTGTCTTGATTCGGCACACAAGCCGAACAGCATACGCAATGAAGTGCAACTCTTAAGTTAGACCCTTCTTTACGTGAACTGCTTTTGCTTGGCCATCCACCCCTAATCAATCCTTCTTGCTGCTGGAAGGTAACTCGCCCCTCTCTGCACTTTACCCCTGTTCCTCTCGGAATTTAGAGCCTCTTGTCCCACCTTACACTGCCGAACTGGTGAATTGCGCGGAACGAGAGACGCCCGGAGGAGTCTCAGCGGCGGGGGAGGACCTGCCCTGCGATGGCAGAAAGAGTGCGCTAAGGGGGGCCCCATTGTCTTGATGGCGCAGCGCGAGCCGGCCCGTGCCCGCAGCCCGGCGCACACACTTTCATTTCCGGTGGCATTGTCTATAAATAGCGGCCGTTTGCCGAAAACCCTCGCCCACCACCAGCCCCACCCTTGGCCGCCACCCCCAAGCCAGCAGGGAGCAAGCGCCACCGCAGCGGCCGTGTTCCTGGCGCGCTGCCGCTGTCACGCCGGCATTTGTTTTTGTCTCTCGCATCTGGACATGCACGGAAACGCTTTTTCGGTGGTCTTTCCTCGAAAAATAAAATAAAATAAACCACTGTAGCTGTCTGGTGCGTGGATGCTCTCAACCGCATCGAAACAACACGCGCTAGATTACAAAACTCCCCCGAATGAATTTGTTGCGAGAAGCCGTTTATTTGTACAGCGCAGACTGGCAGGCAGAGTTGTTGCGGTAACAAGTAATAAATTGTGCAGCGGCGTTTTTTTTAGCTTCATACTTCCTGTACGTAACTCGTATTAATCTGAAGAACAGGCACCTCTCCAGCGCAGTCAGAAAACTTTATCGTTACATATCTGTCTGGGGCTAGGAATAACATCACAGACTCGATACAAATGACAGCAGCATACATTTATATTCGACTGAATGTTTCTTCAGTCAGAAGTATTCCAACTACTGTCTTTTGCTAGTCCTGTGCTTCCTACGTAACTACTCCGCCTGTCATACTCTCTAACCTTACTTACATATTCTGGACTCTCCCTCCACAGCCTCCTACCTTTTTCTGCTATTTCCACTGCAAGTCATCTATTCCCTTTAACCTATCACCTCATCTGGTAAAAATGTTTTGCACATGAAACACTGAATCTGTTTTTTGAATAAAAGTTCGTTGACTGTGTATAATTTTATTTCTATTTCGTACTTCGGAGCAAGTGTTCTGTTAGCATTGCTTTAAAGTTTCACTTAAAGGTTTCCATGGCCTGGTGAGGCAGCCCCGTAAGCACGTATTGTTAATTTGCTTCGCTGGTAGTCTCTGGTGAAATTTCTATATTTATTTCTCATTATACGTATATCTTCAACAAACTGGTGTAGTATTACTCTTCATTGTGTGCATTACCTTATTCGCTCAGGATAAAATTAAAAATGTATGATCAGTTGTGAAATAAGTATTAATTAGGTCGGAATGTGGGTGCTCAACATATACAATTACATCTCTCTTGTGTTAGAATGAAATTCTTAGTGATTCGGCAGAGTTGTGCAAAATATTTAATAATCAGTTCTTGGCAGTACTCAGCAAATTAAATCAAAATTTTATTCGGAGAGGTAAATATGTAGAATTACTGAATGTTGATGGTTCGAGCCAACAACATCACCTGAAGTTGCAGGAAACAATCAAAAACAAAACTGAATTAATTAAGGACCTTCAACATCGCAGCGTGTCAGCAATCGTTGGTTAATACATTAAAAAACTAAAAACCCGCCTCGATTGCGAAAAAAGCACCTAGTGTTAACCTAGGTTTCGCTGTAGATAACTACACCTACTTCAGAACAACAATAAAACCCACAAGTGCCTACGAAGACCTTTGTCAATGATTAAAAGAACACCATAGCTATACATTAATAAACGAAAAAGAAAAGGAAACTCAAACAGTACATATGTACAAAGTCAAAACCACTACTTAACTTAATGGTGTACGCTCCACCTCACACCGGCCTATGTTCGATGGGCCATGACCCGCCATAAACTGCAGCTGCAAACGGTCGCTCACTCACAAGCCTGAGCCGCTATATATGCACATGCGCAAGACAAGGGAAGTTACTTGAATGCGCATGCGCATACGAATACGAGAAAGTTTACACATGGGTCGGGGCTAAGTAGCCCAAATATTCCCAACCGTGGATCAACGTATATCAAAAGATGAAATGGATAGAACAAGAGACGAGCTAAATAGGAGATGATTCTAAAAATAACCCCACACGGTTGCTTATGCTAGTAACGAAACTTATATATGAAGCTGCCTATGCCAACAGGAGGAACTCTTAAAAACTATACCTAAAGCCAGTAGTTAACCTAGGGGGGGGGGGGGCTGGGGGTACGTAATCAAAATAAAAACATTCTTAATTACACAAAACTAGAGATAGCGCATGAAGTGGACAGTGGCCTATCGGTAGACATCAATCCAGATGAGCTTTGAATTATTCGTGCCAATCATGAGAATCCAAATCATAATGGGTGGATTAGGTAAAAGAGCCTGCATCCTTCTGCTTTCCAACTGATGTTGTTAAGTTACAGTTACTATAACACAATCAAGCGGGACTAGGGAACTGTATATAAAGGGCGTCTTGTACTTAATGCTTCGCATCGGCGAATTCATTCCCATACAGCAACAGAATGTATCTTAAGTAGTGCTCCCATGAATAGAAAGAATCTGTCACAAGAAAAGCGACACTATCACATGAGGTTTTCACATTGCCGTAAACGGTTTCGTTCAGTCGATGGTCATCTTCGGGCTAAAATGCTCATGTGATTGTGTCGTAAAAATAAAAAGTAAAAGAATATAATTGCTCATTCAATTAATCTGCATGCTCCAAAGAAAATATATGCTGTAGAGCCATGCACACTTCGACAGTACTTAAGTGGTTACAACAAAGAATACATTCCTGTGTCTTGTGTACATAGAATGGACGCAGTTGTTCTTTCTACTCAAGTTCATGCTGTGAACCATAAATCTCGTATGCACATCGATGCACCGCGATATGGGTGTAAGAATTATTGGGATATTAAACAAATCTACACCAGCTTACTGAAGGGACACTACGTGTGAATTTGATGGTTCGATTTTGGGCTGTAGAGGTTTTTTGTACTGGAACAGCATGCCCCAAAATATCCTTTCAATGCCAAGGATTGGAATTAGGTAACGAATTTTCACTGTGAACAGTATTATTTGTGGAATGGCTCTAACTCGATCTTGTGTAGACTGTGATGCTTTGCTGCAGCCAACTTGCGTGTGCTGGAACGTCCTAATACTGAACGAAGAATCATGAATGATCCTACTGAGGTTCTCCAGGAAATAAGGAAAGAAAATTGCAGTTGTCTGCGTAGTGGGTACCGGAAAACATGCTTTTGTGTTATGAAAGGTGTTTCTTACATGTAAAGTCTTCAGACGAAGGGACCACAAAGAAACACATGTTGTAACACACCCTTATGGTTAAAAGTAAGGGACACCTAGTGAAATGGAATGAGTAGCCCACTTACCAACGCAAGTGAGCTGATGACAAAGCTAAGAGGGAATCATGATGAAGTGCAAATATCTAAATTGTGACTTGATAAACAGAAATTTGAGGAACATATTGCAAAATAAATGTAATTCTTTATCCAGAACTCGGTATCACAAAATATATCAAAGCGAGGGAGATGTGAAAAGTAACAAGAAAATAAAGCTTCCTTCGAGAACAGATCTATAATGGTTTCAAAAACTGACATGGAACTGGGAAAAAGTATTCTGAAACTCTACGTGCGTAGCACGACAATGTATGAAATCTATTTTCAGATTGTGGGAAATCCGGCAGAGATTAAACGAGAAAATTTAAACTACGGGAAAACTTTGCTTGAGGAAGTGGCATGATAGTTCCAGTTGAACTAGAACAGCAGAGAAGAAAATAGTAGAAGAAGACAAGCTAGAAATGTACATTTTAAAGATTAATAGAAGAAGAGCTTCAGACGGCATCACGTAAGACATAATATGGACGTCTTCATACACCGGAAAATTCTCAAATAGCTTAAGGGTGCGATGTTAAATGCCCTATGGAAGGGCAAGAGTAGCAATCTTGTGCGGGAATGTAGCTGTTGTCCACAGTAATGACGATCCTCAATCGATTCTCTCAACTGTAAACAGTGCAATGGGAGCCCTTATTCCAACTTGGATTCAATAATCAGTAGTGTTGACTACTTAAGGACAACTAGAAAAGTTTAAGGGTAGCACTGTAAAATGATGTCTTTGCAATGACTTGGAAAGACAACAAGAAATTACCACAAGTACGGCAGCGATACATGGACGTTCAGAAGGAATACCCTTAAAAGGTAAAATGGTCTGAAGAGTGACATCTTATTTCATTTTCGACAAACATCTCGTTCCGGTCCCATCGATCTTTCGGTCCTGGAAGAAGGGATGTTGCTGTTGTGGCCTTTAGTCAGCAGACTGGTTTCAAGCAACACTCCACGCTAGTCTATCCTGTGCAAGCATCTTCACCTCTGTGTAACTACAGCAAGCAACCTACATCCATTTGAACCTGCCTACCGTGCTGAACCGTTGGACTCCTCCACAATTTACGCCCTCACCCACTCACACATTTACACATACGCAAACCACCACCACAACCATTGCGAAACTGAAGATTTTCTGGATGCCTCAGAAAAAGTCCTGTCAACCGATTCCTTCCGTTAGTCAAGTTGTGCCATAAATTTCTTTTTCCCCCGATACGATTTAGCACTACTATGTTGGTTATCCGATCTATACATCTGATGTTCTACATTCTTCTGTAGCACATTATTTCAAAAGCTTCTATTCTCTTCTCGTGTGAACTGTTCATGGTCCACTTTACGCGTCTGTATAGAGTTCAAATACTTCGAGAAAAGACTTCGGAACACTTAAATTTACATTAGATGCTAAAATAATTCTCTTTTCAGAAACGACTTTTCCTGCTACTGCCATTCTATATTTTATATCCTCTATACTTCGACTATCAATAGTCATCTTGGTCCTCAAATACCAAAACTCACGTACTACATTTAGCGTCTCGTTTGCTAAATTAGTTCTCTCAGTACCGCCTGATTTTATTCAGCTACATTCCATCTTGCAACTTCCTTTCGAAACAGGGTCTTTTCCGTTCATCTTATCCTCTGGTCTTCTGCCATCTCTGACAGAAGTACAATGCATTTGTTAAAAAACGTAATCTTTATTTCTTTTCCTTAAATGTAAGAGAGGAGAGGAGACTAGCTGCATTCGAAACTTTATGCTACAGAATGGTGAATATCAGCTGGAGAGAAATGATCACGAACGAATTTTCACTAGAGCAAGAGAGGAAAGATGCTTCATAACACACCTAAAGAGACGACGGGCTCATCAGCTGATAGGTCGTATACTCCGACATGATGAGCTATTGAAAAGGAAGCAGCAGAAGGGAGAAATTTCAGAGGAAGACACACACTGGAGTACATTAAACAAATAAAGAGGATATTAATTGTTCGTCGCACTACGAGCTGAAACGGAAGTCGGACAAGCGAGAAGAATGGAAGAATGAAGAGCTACTTCCAACCAGTCTCACGGCAGTTGACTAGAGACAAGGAGAAAGAGAGAGGGAGGGAGGGAGAGAGAGACAGACAGAGAGAGAGAGAGAGAGAGAGAGACTGATTCCATTACCCTTATTTTACTTTATGTGACATCTGTCTTGCAACTTGGTTTCAAAACAGGAACTATTCGTGCCATCTGGTCATCTGGTCTTCTGCCGTCTCTGACAGAAGTACAATGCCATCGATAAACCTCATAGTTTTATTTCTTCTCCTTAAAAGTAATTCCCTTTCCTAATTTATCATTCGTTTCCTCGGCTGCTTGACAATATATAGATTAAACGAAATGGGCGAGAGGCTACAAACCTGTCTCACTCTCTTCTAAGCTGCTGCTTCCCTTCCATGTCCTTCCGAGTTATACGCCTGATTTCTGTACAAGTTGTAGGTAACCATTTGCACCCTGTATTTGTTCCCGCTACAGTCAGAATTGTAAAGAGTGTCTTCCCGTCAGCGTTAACGATAGCTTTCCCCAAGCCTACAAATGTTTTAAAAGTAGGTTTGCCTTTTTTCTGTCTGACTTCAAAGATAAATCGTAGAATTTCATTGCCAAGAATGCCTCTACATTTCTCCAGACCAGAAACTGATTATTGTCGAAGCCGGCTTCTACCATTTTTTCCACTCTTCTGTGAATAATTCGTGTCAGTATCTTAGAACCATGACTTATTAAATTTATAGTTCAGTAGTATTCTCATCTGTCTTATTTGGTTTTTTTTTTTCTTGAAGTCTGGTGGTATTTAGCCTATCTAATATTTCTTGTATAGCAGGTGGAGTAGTTTTGGAGTGTTGTTGTTGGGGTCTTCAGCCTAAAGGCTAGTTTGTCGGGTGTAAATCTCTTTATCTCCGAGTAACTACTGCCACTTACCTCTATCTGAACCTGCTTATTGTATTCGAGCCGTCATCTCCCTCTACAATTTTTAAGCCACACATTACGCTGCATCATCAAATAGGCCATTCCTTGACGCCTCAGGATGTGTCCTATCAATCGATCCTTTCTTGATTCATTTTGTACCATAAATTGTTTTTTTCTGTAGTTTCATTCAGTACATCCTCAGTAATTACTTGATCTACCCAACTAATCCCCCGCATTCTTCTGTAGCACTACATTTCAAAAGCTTCTATTCCCTTCTTGTCCGGACTACTTGTCGTTTTGTACAAGACTGCCCTCCAGACAAATGCCTTCAGAAGAGAGTTCCTAACATTTTGAATTTACATTCCATGTTAACAAATATTTCACCTTTAGAAACGGTCTCCTTGCCGTTGCTATTCTACATTTTATATTGCCTATGCTACGGCCATCATCAGTTATCCTACTGCCCAAATAGAAAAACTCATCTACTACTTTAGTGTCTCATTTCTTAGTGTAACTCCATCAGCATCGGTTGATTTGCTTCATCTATATTCCACTATCCTCGCCTCGCTTTTTTTTTAAAGTTCATCGAATATCCTCCTTTGAAGACACTGTCCATTCCGTTCAGCTGCACTTCCAAGTCGTTTGCTGCCTGTGTCAGAGCAACAATGTCATCGGCAAACCTCAGACATTTAATTTGCGTAGTCTGCAGTGTGTAGAATTGTTCGGAGATGAAGGAATCCAGAGGAAATGAGAAATCAATATTTCTTCATTTACTAATCCATTTTTAGGCGTTCCGGCTTTAGCTATACGTACATAATGCAAATCTATAGAGGCAGCTAGGGATAGCATATAGTAAACAGAAGGTACGTCAAATAATTACAGATGAGACACATGTAACAAAACAGAACCACAGTATACATGAAGGCAAGAAAAATCCATGTTATTACAAAGGAATACCTACCTTGGTTCGGATAAAAACCGGAGGATTACATAGTTGCTTGGTTGACTTGCAACGAACGTGTGCAGACTGACAGAATTCAGAATGTGATTACAGATAGGTAGAATGACATGGTCACCAGGTGGCGCCGCAGCACGTTCATGATGACAATCAGTGCCACCAAAGGAGAACAAGAGCAACACAGTTAAATATTAATAACTATAAAATGGGTCGTCACCGACATTGGATACCATGTATACATAAAATGAAAAAAATGGCTCTGAGCGCTATGGGACTTAACATCTGAGGGCACCAGTCCCCTAGAACTTAGAACTACTTAAACCTAACTAACCTAAGGACATCACACACATCCATGCCCGAGGCAGGATTCGAACCTGCGACCCTAGCAGTCGCTCGGTTCCAGACTGAAGCGCCTAAAACCGCTCGGCCACACTGGCCGGCGGCTGGGATGGCCGAGCGGTTCTAGACATTACAAAAAATGGTTCAGATGGCTCTGAGCACTATGGGACTCAACTGCTGAGGTCATTAATCCCCTATAACTTAGAACTAGTTAAACCTAACTAACCTAAGGACATCACAAACATCCATGCCCGAGGCAGGATTCGAACCTGCGACCGTAGCGGTCTTAGGGTTCCAGACTGCAGCGCCTTTAACCGCACGGCCACTTCGGCCGGCTCTAGGCGTTACAGTCTGGAACTGCGAGACCGCTACGGTCACAGGTTCGAGTCCTGCCTCGGGTATGGATGTGTGTGATGTCCTTAGGTTAGTTAGGTTTAAGTAGTTCTAGAGAACTGATGACCTTAGATGTTAAGTCCCATAGTGCTCAGAGCCATTTGAACCATTTGAGCTAAGGTCTGACTTTAATGCTGGCAACATGACGACTAAGGAATATAGTACACTGGCTGCAGACCACGTACACCCCTTAGAGTCAATCATGTTTCCTGACGGCAGTGACATTTTTGAACTTGTGAAGGAGAGTGAGTACATAATATTTTGAATAGGAGCACATGTCCAGAAATGTCGTCCAACGACGCTACGGAGCGTCAGAGTTACAGGCATCGGCCCTGTAAATGTATGTACCAGTATATGAAGGGTGATTCCGTGATGGACAACAGAGAATGATAGATTTATGAATTTGAGGTAAGGGTCCCTGCTTCGGAAACGAACGAGTCGAAAGTTACAAGCGAAAGTCATCTGGTACCTCTGACAGTGGAATACATGTACCAGTACTGTTGTGACTAAGAATGTAGGGTACGCAACTTTCATATGTAGTAGTGTGGACCAAAACAAGGAAAAATGTGCAGTAAACATGGCCTCTGAAATGCGTACTTTGGGGGATGTGAGCTGTTGTTTATCTTCGCTAGAATGAAAGATATCTCTGTTGAACAAGTGTTCATAGCTCTTAATGTACGCATTTTACTACAGTACACATTTTTTCTTGTTATAGACTTTCCCGGATGGTGGAGCAGGGTAGATGTATTAATTTGAGGTAAGGGTCTAGTTTCGGAAGCGAAAGAGTCGAAAGCTTTATGCGGTAACTCTTCTGCTACCTCTGAGAGTGAAATACATGTAAAGGTACTGTCGTTGCTAATATTGTATGGTAGGCAACTTTTAGGGGTGGTAATATGGACCAAAAAAGTGTAGTACAATGCTTACATTAAGAGCTATGAGCACTTGTTCAACAGAGTTGTGTTTCACGCTACCGAAGATGAATAAGCTCGTAAATCCTGAAGTACACATTTTAGAGGCCATGTTTACTAGACATATTTTCTACTTTTGATCCTTACTACCACCCCTGAAACTTGCAAATTCTACATTTTTAGTAACAACAGCACCAGTACATGCATTCGGCAGTCATAGGTATCAGAATGATTTTCGTATGTAACTTTCGACTAGTTCGTTTCCGAATCAGGGACGCTTACCTTAAATCGATAAATCTCCCCATTTCTATCATCGATCACGGAGTCATCCTATATATATTTAAAGGCGCCGATTCCTATAAATCTGACGCTCTGTAGCGTCGTTGGATGACGTTTCCGGAAATATTACGTACTCACCCTCCTCTACAAGTCTACATCTACATCTACATCTATACTCCGCAAGCCACCTGACGGTGTGTGGCGGAGGGTACCCTGAGAACCTCTATCGGTTCTCCCTTCTATTCCAGTCTCGTATTGTTCGTGGAATGAAAGATTGTCGGTATGCCTCTGTGTGGGCTCTAATCTCACTGATTTTATCCTCATGGTCTCTTCGCGAGATATACGTAGAGGGGGAGTGGGCGAACAAGTGTACTGTAACATACTTCCTTTGTTTTCGGATTGCATTTCCTTAGGATTCTTCCAATGAATCTGTCTGGCATCTGCTTTACGGACGATCAACTTTATATGATCATTCCATTTTAAATCACTCCTAATGCCTACTGCCAGATAATTTATGGAATTAATTGCTTCCAGTTGCTGACCTGCTATATTGTAAATAGATATTAAAGGATCTTTCTTTCTATATATTCGCAGCACATTACACTTGTCTACTTTGAGATTCAATTGCCATTCCCTGCACCATGCGTCAATTCGTTGCAGATCCTCCTGCATTTCAGTACAATTTTACCTCTCTATATACCACAGCATCATCCGCAAAAAGCTTCAGTTAACTTCCGATGTTATCCACAAGGTCAATTATGTATATTGTGAATAACAACGGTACTACGACACTCCCCTGCAGCACTCCTGAAATCACTCTTACTTCGGAAGACTTCTCTTAATTGAGAATGACATGCTGCGTTCTGTTATCTAGGAACTCTTCAATCCAATCACACAATTGCTCTGACAGTCCATATGCTCTTACTTTGTTCATTAAACGACTGTACGACTGCAGGGAACTGTATCGAATGCCCTGCGGAAGTCAAGAAACACGGCATCTACCTGGGAATCCGTGTCTATGGCCCTCTGAGTCTCATGGACGAGTAGCGCGAGCTGGGTTTCACACGATCGTATTTTTCGAAACCCATGCTGATTGCTATAGAGTAGATTTCTAGTCTCGAGAAAAGTCACTAAACTAATACGTGTTCCAAAATTCTACAACTGATCGACGTTAGAGATATAGGTCTATAGTTCTGCACATCTGTTCGACGTCCTAGAAGTTTGTAACGGGAATTTCCGAATACCCTGTATAATACAGGTCATATTACGAAATCGCAGGTAGAATATATACAACCATACATGAAAGTTAATATCATTTAAGATACAAATGTATAGCAGTACTAAAACGCTAACAAAATTTATTAAAACGTGTATAAAATAACAAAGTAAGGGGTTAGCACGTTGTTGTTGTTGTGGTCTTCAGTCCTGAGACTGGTTTGATGCAGCTCTCCATGCTACTCTATCCTGTGCAAGCTTCTTCATCTCCCAGTACCTACTGCAACCTACATCCTTCTGAATCTGTTTAGTGTATTCATCTCTTGGTCTCCCTCTACGATTTTTACCCTCCACGCTGCCCTCCAATACTAAATTGGAGATCCCTTGATGCCTCATAACATGTCCTACCAACCGATCCCTTCTTCTAGTTAAGTTGTACCACAAACTTCTCTTCTCCCCAATCCTATGCAGTACCTCCTCATTAGTTATATTATCTACCCATCTAATCTTCAGCATTCTTCTGTAGCACCACATTTCGAAAGCTCCTATTCTCTTCTTGTCTAAACTATTTATCGTCCATCTTTCACTTCCATACATGGCTACGCTCCATACAAATACTTTCAGAAACGACTTCGTGACACCTAAATCAATACTCGATGTTAACATATTTCTCTTCTTCAGAAACGCTTTCCTTGCCATTGCCAGTCTACATTTGATATCCTCTGTACTTCGACCATCATCAGTTACTTTGCTCCTTACTACTTTAAATGTCTCATTTCCTAATCTAATTCCCTCAGCATCACCCGACTTAATTCGACTACATTCCATTATCCTCGTTTTGCTTTTGTTGATGTTCATCTTATACCCTCCTTTCATGACACTGTCCATTCCGTTCAACTGCTCTTCCAAGTCCTTTGCTGTCTGACAGAATTACAATGTCATCGGCGAACCCGAAGGTTTTTATTTGTTCTCCATGGATTTTAATACCTACTCCGAATTTTTCTTTTGTTTCCTTCACTGCTTGCTCAATATACAGATTGAATAACATTGGGGAGAGGCTACAAACCTGTCTCACTCCCTTCCCAACCACTGCGTCCCTTTCTTGTCCCTCCACTCTTATAACTACCATCTGGTTTCTGTACAAATTGTAAATAGCCTTTCGCTCCCTGTATTTTACCCCAGCCATCTTTAGAATTTGAAAGAGAGTATTCCAGTCAACATTGTCAAAAGCTTTCTCTAAGTCTACAAATGCTAGAAACGTAGGTTTGCCTTTCCTTAATCTAGCTTGTAAGGTAAGTGGTAGGGTCAGTATTGCCTCACGTGTTCCAACATTTCTACGGAAACCAAACTGATCTTCCCCGAGGTCGGCTTCTACTAGTTTTTCCATTCGTCTGTAAAGAATTCGCGTTAGTATTTTGCAACCGTGACTTATTAAACTGATAGTTCGGTAACTTTCACATCTGTCAGCACCTGCTTTCTTTGGGATTGGAATTATTATATTCTTCTTGAAGTCTGAGGGTATTTCGCCTGTCTCATACATCTTGCTCACCAGATGGTTACCATGTAACTCTAAAATATGCATGGGTGTAGTTGTCAATTACTTTTTGTTGTTGTTGCTAGAAATGCCCTATTGGGCGGTGGAGGGGTGGTGGACAAAGGAGGAGGGGGGGGGGAAGACGGATAGGGGGAGAGGTGTGCGCTTGGGGGAGAAGATTCCTTCAGGCTCGTTCACTGCACAGATTCAAATGTGGGGATGAGCTACTGCCATGTCTCCTACCCTCCTCGGTTACTGGTACCCTTTCGTGTCTTCCAACTCTCATAGCTGCAGTGTGGTGTCCGTACAGTTTACGAATGACGTTCCCCACGGTATTCCTGCTGTGGCAGGGCTACACAGGTGGGTTCACGACAGCAGCGGGCAGCCCCTGGCGGTCGCAGAGCGTGCCACGCCGCGGCCAGGCTCGGTTCGGTTTTCTCGTCCGTCGGCGGCGTCGGCGTCGGCCGGTGATTGGACAGGCGGCGCGCCGCTGCCATTGTATTGATTGCCGTGCGGGCCGGCCTGCGCGCAGCCGCTCGACCACAGGGTTGGTTATTTTTACTTCCTCTCGGCGCCGGCACTTTCCGCCGCTCTCACCTCCTCACGGCGCGCCGGCCGTCCATCCCCCGACCCGGAGAGACGGCCGCGCCGTCACTGCGGGAACGGCAGCCACTGGAGGCCCGCTGCCTTCCTGAATGCGGGCTTTCTAGAAACATACGAAAACACCGCGAGAAGAGTGTGCTCGAACGTTAATTCAGATGCTGGCCAAGACTGCAGGCGGCGCTGTTGTATTTGGACACGAACGGTACATGTGGAATTTTCTGAGTGAAATCATCCTCGCCGGTCGGTGTGGCCGAGCGGTTCTAGGTGCTTTAGTCTGGAACCGCATGACCGCTACGGTCGCAGGTTCCCATCCTGCCTCGGGGATGGATGTGTGTGATGTCCTTAGGTTAGTTAGCTTTAACTAGTTCTAGGGCACTGATGACCTCACATGTTAAGTCCCATAGTGCTTTAGAGCTATTCTCAACCATTCACGTCAAGTTGTAAAGAAATAGTGCGCTAAAATGAAGGGGATAGGAGAATCTATAAAAATGAAAACCGGATAAAAACTAACTCAGCCAAACAAAGCTGTAGACTAGTAAGGTACGTAGACAGTAAACGACAAGAGCCTTATCGTGCCACGAGCAGGAAGCTGGGTGAGCGGAAGTGGACAAGGCAGAGCTGTCCGCTCTGCGATGGGAGCGATGGGAAAGGTGGTTACAGGAGGCGTCAGAGGGGGCGGAACAAAACCGTGGCTACAGAAGGCGTGAAGGATGTGGCGCGTCAGCCTCGGTAGCTGCGCGTTCAACGCAACGGTTTGCTAAACGAAGGGGTCAGGGTTCGATTCCCGGCCCGGTCGTAAGTTTTCTCCGCTCGGAGACTGGTTCTTCTGTTGTCCTTCAACTATCTAATATTTCACATTCCACTGACGGCAGCAAGAGCACAGCTCAAAATGTAATAAAGGGGAAGAGGGAGGGGGGGGGGGGGGGCGATGCGACAGACTGCTTCCCATTTATAAAAAAATACTGGAAGTGGGCATTTAAAATGCAACCTATTAATAAAACCTCAGTGATAATATACGAGGGTCGTTCGCAAAGTAAGTTCCGTTTCTATTTCTATCAGCGGCAGCGCTATGATCGCAGGTCCGAGTATGCGCAGCTGTTACTCTGACTCAAGAAGACGTGTATCCCATTTTCAGATCGCTGCTGCCGACGTGTGCTTCGTAGTGCTTCTTTATCATGTCAGCTGTAATTGAAAATGCCGCCGCGTGTGAAATCAGATCTGTGATTCGTCTTCTACACCCAAAGAAAGTTAAACCATAGGAAATTCATCGGCAAATCTGCGAGGTTTTCGGATAGAATGCTATGAGTGATTCAATGCTTAGAAGATTTAGAAGATGGGGCAGACTGTTCAATGAAGGACGTGATCAAGTGCACGATGAAGAACGAAGTGGACGCCCGTCTGTGGTTACTGATGAACTGGTTCACACCATTAAACAGAAGATTAAGCACAACCGTTAAGTTTACGCTTAGTGCCCTTGGTAAGGAAGTTCCGCAGATCTCACGATCGCTAATTCTTGAAATTGTTACTGGAAAACTGAAATTTCGAAAACTTTGCTCACGTTGGGTACCAAAAATTCTTACTGAACAACACAAAAAACAACGGATGGGCAGTGCGCTTTAGTTTTTGACACGCTACAATGAAGAAGGCTACGGTTTTCTTTCTCGGATAGTCACGGGGGATGAAACTTGGGTATCGTATGAAACCCCTGAAACAAAACGGCAATGAATGGGACGGAGGCACACTTCATCCCCGACGAAGGTTAAGCCTAAGCAAATCTTGACACCTCGGAAAGTCATGTGCGCCATTTTTTGGGACAGAAAATGCATTTTGCTGATTGATTTCTTACCACGAGGCCAAACAATCAGTGCACATGGTTACTGCGAGACTATTAAGAAATTGCGCCGCGCAATACAGAACAAGCGCCGAGGACTGCTGTCAAAAGGTGCTGTTTTCCATGATAATGCCCGACCTCACACGGCGAATGTGACCAAACAACTCTTACGGAAATTTCACTGGGACGCGTTTGATCATCCTCCGTACAGCCCGGACCTCGCTCCTAGCGACTTTCGTCTCTTCTTAGGCCTAAAATCTGTCTTTGGTGGTCAACACTTCAACGATAATGACGAACTGAAAGAACATGTTACCACATCGTTGAATACACAGGCGGTAACCTTCTCTTAAGAAGGCATACAAAAACTTGTGCCATGCTATGACAAGAGCCTACAAAATTTCGGAATTTATGTAGAAAAGTAGTTTAACAGTTGTAGATTTTTGTACAATAAATATTTGTTCTGTATCTGTACACGTTTGTTTTATATAACCTAACGGAACTTACTTTGTGGACATACTTCGTAAATTCCCTGTTTCACAAATGCAGATTATAAAGTACTGAAAGTAATGTGGAATATCCTCAATGATTTCCAAGTGTCAATGATGCCAAGGACATTGTTCAGTGTATTTGAGAGTACATCATGTCGGAGCTAAGTGAAATCGAACGTGAGCAAATTGATGGTGCTCGTACGTTTGGTGCTTTCGTAACCGAGGTATCCTAAGTGTTTGGTGTTTCAAGAGGCAATGTTTCGAAATTTATATCTCATACAGAGAATCGAGGAACACATCACCCGCTAAGTGACAGCGCAGACGAAAGTTTGTGTAGAATGATGGTGACATACTGTCGCTGAAGTAGATTAGGGCGAAAAATAAGAAGACGGCAAGTGCAGAAGTCACTGATGAACCGAGCGTTGTACTCGCGAGTCGCGTCACCACCAAAACAACACGAACGGAGCTCCATGGGGAAGGAACTGCAGGGCGAGCTGACATTCTAGAACCACGCATGTGATGAAAATGTCCGTAAAAGGAAAACGTGGTGCCGTAGCATACGGACTGAGGAGCAATGCAAAAGAGTCATTTGATCGATCAGGCCTATTTCACGCTCTTTCCAATTTTTCCCCAAGTTGAGGTGACAATAGTGAAACATGGCGGAGATGAAAAGGGCAGCCACGTGGTGATATTACATGGGTCCCATAGTTACTATGCGGGATCACATCTCTGCCAAGAATTATATGAGGACCAACCCGTGGTACAACGTTTGTTCCCCGACAGTGATGCTCTGTTCCCAGAAGACGTGGCCGCTGATCACACAGGACTGGTTTGTAACTACGAGGATGAATTGCTACGTCTCTCCTGGCCACCGCAGTCTCCACATCTCTATATGATTGAGCCTCCGTGGTGTACTTTGGACAGAAGGCTGTTTCATCGCCATTCACTTTCGTAATCGTTATCTGAGCCTGCCACTGTTTTGAAGGAAGTATGGTATAAGGTTCCCTTGAAAATCATACAGTTCCTGCATTTATCCATTACGAGACGACTCGAGCCAGTGTTGAATGTCAACGTGTTTCCCACACCGTATTAGGCATAATAATGTGTTGTGTGTTTGCAAATTTTTGTACACTACCTTTACGTACAGTCTCAACCAGCTAGCCCTGTACACCTACGACTCCTATGTACACATAAGTTTACCCTCCGCATTTCAATACTCAGCACCGGTCGCGTCAAACCCAGCTCGCACTCTGAAGAGCAGTTGAATAGAATGGATACCGTCTTCAAAAGTAGTTACAAACTACACATCAACAAAAGTAAATCGAGAATAATGGAATGTAATCGAATTAAATCAGGTTGTGTTGAATTAGGTTAGCAGCTGAGACGCTACAAAAAGTAGATGAATTTTGCTATTTGGGCTGCAAAATACAGGTGAGTGATGATGTCCGATGTAGAGACGTTATAACACACAGATTGCCTACAGTACGAAATTTATTGTTGATAAAGGGGAATTCGTTGACACAATGTAAATGTGTTAGTAAATCCTTTTTTGAAGTTATTTGTCTGGATTATAGCATTGTAAGGAATTGAAACGTGGACGACAAGGTGTTTAGACAAGAGGAGAATAGAAGCGTTTGAAATGTGGATATAGAGAAGAATGCTGAGTATCAGATAAGTAGATCGAGTAAAAAATCAGGAAGTAATGAATAGCCCAGGGAGAAACGAAATTTTGGGTGGAACCTGACTAAAAGAAGAGATCGGTTGAGAGGACATATCGTAATGTATCAATGATTCGTCATTTTCGTAACGGAAGTAAGTGTATGGGGTAACAACTGTAGAGAGGTACTAGGGGATGGATACAGTAAGCATGCTCAAATGGATGTAGTAGAGTGCAGTAGTTATTCGGAAATGAAGGTAGAGTGCAATAATTGCTCGGATATGAAGAGGCTTGCACAGAATACAGTAGCGCGGAGAGTTGCATTACAACACTCTTGAAACTGACGACCACAACAACCAAATTTATTGATTTACTTTGAGAAGGTATGGTCAGTCAGGAGCTCACTTACAGATAATCAGGCGTCTTGTATGGTTTACATTACATTTTTACATCTAATACTGAATTCAACACATAGAAATTACTGTAACATAAATAACACAGAAAAAACAGTTTGTATTCTTTCATGACATGTAAGGCAAAAAAGAAAACTTGCAGAGGAAGAGATGGTCATCATAACGAAATAAAACATATCAGAGCTCGCATGGAAGGATTTAAGTATTCGTATTCCTCAAGTGCTGTTTGAGAAAGGAACGATAGAGAAATAATCTGAAGGTTATGGCATGAACCCTCTGCCAGGTACATGAATGTGTATTGCAGATGTAGATGGAACGTAATTCATCCGCAAAGGACATCTCCACTGGATAGAGTTACAGATTTTTTTCCGGTCCTTTCCGCCTGTTAGACACAGTTTCGCGAAAGAATGGAATATGCAAAGAATAGTACAGCACGAGTCAGAGTGAAGTACTAATTACAAACTGTCTGTGTCCCTCCCGGTAGGTCATCTTCAGTCTAATATCGTAAAACAGTAATTACTTTGTGGCTGTAATCGATTCGTGTTCGGTGCCTTTCCTAAAGAAAGATGGGGATTGCCCTCCCAAATCTTGTCCAACTCTGACGCCCCCCGATGTTCTGAGGACAAGCTAGGTTCTTCTTCAATATCGCTTCGTGATACGCTGCATATTCACCAAATAATATACAAAAGAACTTCTACACCATAGTCTGGATCCGTACTCTTTAATTAAGCGTAAAAATACGTTTTTACTAAGATATCGGACTCCCAAAAAACCCATCATCATCACGTCATTAATTTTAAAGTAAGACGTGTAATTGACCACTAAGGTAATATGAAAATAATAGCATTATACGTCCTCACTAGGGAAACGCTTTTGCACAGTTGTTGCATCTGTCGCGTGCCCACCACAAATTACAGCGTACTCGCTTTTCCGTTGTTGTTTACCCCAGCAAGTGTCGCTAGGAAACACTGCGCTACACGTGCTGCACCTGTTCCTGGGCGGAATTAATGTCGCGAGCCAGATGGAGTGTCCGCTGTCCTCCTCTGCCAAACTCGAGCGCCTAAGCATGTCCGTATGATGCGATACTCGGCCAAAGGTATTTACGGCAAACTTAGTCCATTATATGCTTACTGTCATTCTGCCTCCTCAGGCAACTAGGAAAAACATACAAAATTAACGATAGATAAAGTCATCGTTATCGTCACAATAAAAGAAATAGCACACTCAAAAAATGATTACAATTTTAGAGAAATTAGATGATTTATTCAAGATAAAGAGCTTCACAAATTGAGCAATTCAATAACGCGTTGTTCCACGTCTGGCGCTTTTACAAGCGTCAATTTGCTTCGCATTGATTGATGTCCTGAGGGATATGGTGCCAAATTCCGTCCAATAGCCGCCTTAGATCGTCTAAGTCGAGAGGGTTGGAGGGTTCTGTCCAAAATGCTCTAAACGTTTTCAATTGGCGAGAGATCCGGCGACCTTTCTGGCCAATGTAGGGTTTGTAAAACACTAAGACAAGCAATAGAAACTCTGGCCGTGTGCAGGCGGGTATTATCTTGCTGAAATGTAAGCCGAGGCTGTCTTGCCACGAAGGAGAATAGAACGGGGCGTTGGATATTGTCGACGTACCGCAGTGTCGTAAGGATGCCGTAGATGACAACCAGAGGGTTCTTGGTATGAAAAGAAACGGCACGCCAGACAGTAACTGCTGGCTGCCAGGTCGTACGGCGGGCGACAATCAGGTTGGCATCCCACAAATGACCGGGGCATCTACAGACAGGTCCTCGCTGGTCGTAGGGACTCGGTTCGAAGCGGGATTCATCACTGAAGACATTTCTATTCCAAACAACGAGATTTTAAGCCTTTTGACCAGCCAAGACTTGTCTGCAGACGTTCCGAACAGCGGTAGGATACCAACCAGACTGTCTTTTGCCGTAAGGCCCGGCAACCAGGAGTGATGGTCTACGGTGCCATTTCTTTTCATAGTAGGACCTCTTTGGCTGTCATCCGCTTGCACCGCCGCACCCTTACAGCACAACGATACGTCGGCGATATTCTACGCACATGGCAAGCCATCCCGGGCTCACATTTCAGTAAGACAAAGCCCGCGAGAGTTTCTACTGCGTGTCTTCGTGCTTGCTAAAGCCCACATCGGCCCGAAGGTCGACTCACCTCTCACCAGTTGAGAACGTTTGGCGAATTCTGGACATGGTCCTCCAATCAGCTCGGGATTTTGACCATCTAACGCCACAACTGGACAACATTTGCCACGATATCCCTCAGGAGTACATCCAACAACACTTAATCAATACCAAACCGAAAAATTGCCTGCATAATGGCCACAGGCGGACCAAAATGTTGCATACTTGTTAAGTTTGTGGAGCTGTTTCTCTTAAAGAAACTAAACAGTTTTTGCGAAATTGTTGCCATTTGTTTGTTTCTGTACGTCACATCTTCCGATTTCTGTTCCATTGGGGACATTCCTCCATTCCTGCGTGGTGAGTCTTTTCTTTTGTCTTAATTTGTAATAATAATCATAAAAATAATCGTAATAACACCCATTTATCGTCCACTGTTATACAGGGTGGTCCATTGATCGTGACCGGGCCAAATATCTCACGAAATAAGCGTCAAAAGAAAAAAACTACAAAGAACGAAACTTGTCTAGCTTGAAGGGGAAAACCAGATGGCGCTATGATTGGCCCGATAGATGGCACTGCCATAGGTCAAACGGATATCAACTGCGTTTTTTTTTCTAAATAGGAACCCCCATTTTTTATTACATATTCGTGTAGTAAGTAAAGAAATATGATTGTTTTCGTTGTACTACTTTTTTTCGCTTTGTGATAGTCACAAACATATGGCTCACAGTTTTAGACGAACAGTTGGTAACAGGTAGGTTCCTTAAATTAAAATAGAGAACCTAGCTAAGTTTGAACATTTTATTTCGGTGGTTCCAATGTGATACATGTACCTTTGTAAACTTATCATTTCTGGGGACGCATGCTGTTACAGCGTGATTACCTGAAAATACCACATTAATGCAATAAATGCTCAAAATGATGTCCGTCAACCTCAATGCATTTGGCAATACGTGGAACGACATTCCTCTCAACAGCGCGTAGTTCGCCTTCCGTAACGTTCGCACATGCATTGACAATGCGCTGACGCATGTTGTCAAGCGTTGTGACTGGATCACGATAGCAAATATCCTTCAACTTTCCCCACAGAAAGAAATCCGGGGACGCCAGATCCGGTGAACGTGCGGGCCATGGTATGGTGCTTCGACGACCAGTCCACCTGTCATGAAATATGCTATTCAATACCGCTTCAACCGCACGCGAGCTATGTGCCGGACATCCATCATGTTGGAAGCACATCGCCATTCTGTCATGCAGTGAAACATCTTGTAGTAACATCGGTAGAACATTACGTAGGAAATCAGCATACATTGCACTATTTAGATTGTCAATGGGGACCAATTATCCTTCCTCCCATAATGCCGCACTATACATTAACCCGCCAAGGTCGCTGATGTTCCACTTGTCGCAGCCATCGTGGACTTTCCGTTGCCCAATAGTGCATATTATGCCGGTTTACGTTACCGCTGTTGGTGAATGACGCTTCTTCGCTAAATAGAACGAGTGCAAAAAATCTGTCATCGTCCCATAATTTCTCTTGTGCCGAGTAGCAGAACTGTACACGACGTTCAAAGTCGTCGCCATGCAATTCCTGGTGCATAGAAATATGGTACGGGTGCAATCGATTTTGATGTAGCATTCTCAACACCGACCTTTTTTTGATTCCCGATTCTCGCGCAATTTGTCTGCTACTGATGTGCGGATTAGCCGCGACAGCAACTAAAACACCTATTTGAGCATCATCATTTGTTGCAGGTCGCGGTTGACGTTTCACATGTGGTTGAACACTTCCTGTTTCCTTAAATAACGTAACTATCCGACGAACGGTCCGGACACTTGGATGATGTCGTCCAGGATACCGAGCAGCATACATACCACACGCCCGTTGGGCATTTTAATCACAATAGCCGACTGATGACCTCCGATGTTAAGTCCCATAGTGCTCAGAGCCATTTTTGTCACAATAGCCATACATCAACACGATATCGACCCTTTCCGCAATTGGTAAACGGTCCATTTTAACACGGGTAATGTATCACAAAGCAAATACCGTCCGCACTGGAGGAATGTTACGTGATACCACGTAGTCATACGTTTGTCATTATTACAGAGCCATCTATCACAAAGCGAAAAAAGTGTTTCAACTAAAACATTCATATTTTTTTCGTACTACACAAATATGTAATACAAAATGGGGGTTCCTATTTTAAAAAAAAAACAAAGAAAAAACGCAGTTGATATCTGTTTGTCCTATGGCAGCGCCATCTATCGGGCCAACCATAGCGCCATCTGGTTTCCCCCTTCAAGTTAGACGAGTTTCGTTCTTTGTGGTTTTTTCGTTTGATGCTTATTTCGTGAGATATTTGGCCCGGTCACTATCAATGGACCACCCTGTACAAAAGCCTGTTGGAAACTGCTCCATTCATTAGGATCTTCAGGTTTTCGCATCCATGTTTCTGTATGTCATCAATCCACCTTGCATTAGGCCGTCCTCAACGTCTTTTCTTATCACGAAGAAGTCAACACAACATCTTAGTCCATCTTCCGGCATTTTATCTCGCTATATACCCAGTTCGTATCCAGTCCAGTTTTGTAATAATCACTGTCATATGCTAAACTTCTTTTAACGCTTTGTTTCTTTTTCTCTCCTTTATTTTCGTGTCCAACGTGTATCTTTGCATTGCTCTTAGGAAATTCGTCAATTTTTGAACAGTTATGTGTTTAATGTCCATGTTTCACACCTCGTAAATTCCACTAGCAGTGTACAGTGGTCACAGACATTTCAGTTAAAGCAAATAGGCAATCAGCATTCGGTCCTTTCAATTTTACGCACCTCTTTATTTCTTTAAGTTCCCATCAGCTTGTTTGTTTTACTTGTCCTAAATATATAAATTCGTGAACTGTTCCGATAATTTTATCATTAATCTCTACGTTTCTGTTATCGACATAATGATTGCACATTATTTTGTTGTTAGTCTTAAAGCCTGCTGTTTGCTCGGTTCAGTTTCTTCATTCTTTGTAGAAGTTCTGCTGGAACTGAAGCGAATTAAACGATGACATCTGCAAGTCTAAGATGGGCTATGTACGATCCTTCAATGCAAATTCCTTCTTCATCGTAATTTAATGATTTGAGCATAATTTGATCTTATATAGCCTACGTGTCCCTGTTTCGGAATCCACTGCTTTCATAAGCTGTCTCGACATCAAAGGCTTCTCATCGATAGATTTAAACTTTGGTCGTTAGTGTGCAACCACTCATTCTTGTGATTTCCTCTTCCTAATTCTTTCCATTCGTCTTCAGTTTTGTTTATTAGTTTATAGTTGTTCAGTGCTTTTACACTTTATCATCTTTCACATGTATTTGATCATTAACATCTTTTCATTGTCCTAAAAAGTCGCATTTATGATACCGGAATGTGACTCTCTTGTCATGAATTTGTTTGTAAATAGTATTCCTCTTTAATGCATAAACACAGAAACGCACAAAACTTCTTCAGTGTTATACTCGTATTTCATCACCATATGTACTTCATTCCTCCTTTATTCTCATACTTCCATTGCGTTTTATATACCTCATTGGCATACATGGAAATATTTTGTAAATTTAAGGTGGAGGGAGGAGAAAGGAAAGGAAAGGGAAGGAACTAATGATATCTGCTGCATCGGGACTTTATGCGGAATCAGCGGCGACGAGTGAAAATGTGTGCCTGTCTGGAACTCAAACCCGGTATCTCCTGCCTGTTCTTTGTTGTCTACACCGATAATTTTTTTTCGGGGAATATTCAAAATGCATAGTTACAAATTGTTGTTGTTGTGGTCTTCAGTCCTGAGACTGGTTTGATGCAGCTCTCCATGCTACTCTATCCTGTGCAAGCTTCTTCATCTCCCAGTACCTACTACAATCTACATCCTTCTGAATCTGCTAGTGTATTCATCTCTTGGTCTCCCTCTACGATTTTTACCCTCCACGCAGCCCTCCAATACTAAATTGGTGATTCCTTGATGCCTCAGAACATGTCCTACCAACCGATCCCTTCTTTTGGTGAATTAGTGCCACAAATTTCTTATTTCCTCATTAGTTACGTGATCGACCCATCTCATCTCCAACATTCTTCTGTGCCACCACATTTCGAAAACTTCTATTCTCTTTGTGTTTAAACTGTTTATCGTCCATATTTCACTTCCATGTATGGCTACACTCCAGACAAATACCTTCAGAAAGGCTTCTTAACACTTGAATCTGCAGACACCAAAAACCGTTTTGCCTCACCCTCGTTCCCAGAACTCCTGAAGACAGACGTTGACTGGATATTGTATCGTAGACACAGTCCCTTTAACTGTTTAGAGATGTCACTAAACCCGCCCAAATAAGTAAACAACAATGCATGAGCCTATTAGATGGAGGGGTCCGACGGCCGATCAGTTCCAGTCATTCCAAGAGGAAGGAGGTACACGGCTCTTGTTGTCTGTAGTTCAACCATGCCTAGACGGTCAGTACCACGGTTCGATCGAGTTCGCATTGTTACTTTTTGGTAGGAAGGGCTCTCAACAAGGGAAGTGTCCAGATGTCTCGGAGTGAACCAAAGCGATGTTGTTCGGACATGGAAGAGATACAGAGAGACACGAACTGTCAATGACATGTCTCGCTTAGGCAACCCAAGGCCTACTACTGCAGTGGATGACCGATAGCTACGGATTATGGCTCGGAGGAACCCTGACAGCAACGCCACCATGTTGAATAATGCTTTTCGTGCAGCCACAGGACGTCGAGTTACGACTCAAACTGTGCGCAGTAGGCTGCATGATGCGCAACTTCACTCCCGAGCCGGCCCGTGTGGCCGAGCGGTTCTAGGCGCTTCAGTCCTGCTACGGTCGCATGCTTGAATCCTGCCTCGGGCATGGATGTGTGTGATGTCCTTAGGATAGTTAGGTTTAAGTACTTCTAAGTCTAGGGGACTGATGACGTCAGATGTTAAATCCAATAGTGCTTAGAGCCATTTGAACCATTTTTTCACTCCCGACGTCCATGGCGAGGTCTATCTTTGCAACCATGACACCATGGTACATGGCAGCGCGGTACCGATGGGCCCAACAACATGCCGAATGGACTGCTCAGGATTGGCTTCACGTCCTCTTCACCGATGAGTGCCGCATACGCCTTCAACCAGACAACCGTCGGAGACGTGTTTGGAGGCAACCCGGTCAGGCTGAACGCCTTGTACACACTGTCCAGCGAGTGCAGCAAGGTGGAGGTTCCCTGCTGGTTTGGAGTGGCGTTATGTAGGGCCGACGTACGCCGCTGGTGCTCATGGAAGGCGCCGTAACGGCTGTACGATACTACGTGAATGCCATCCTCCGACCGATAGTGCAACCATATCGGCAGCATACTGCCGAGGCATTCGTTTTCATGGACGACAATTCGCGCCCCCATCGTGCACATCTTGTGAATGTCTTCCTTCAGAGCCGGCCGCTGGGGCCGAGCGGTTCTAGGCACTTCAGTATGGAACCGCACGACCGCTACGGTCGCAGGTTCGAATCCTGCCTCGGGTATGGATGTGTGTGATGCGCTTAGGTTAATTAGGTTTAATTAAAGTTCTGGGGGACTGATGACCTCAGATGTTAAGTCCCATAATGCTCAGAGCCATTTCAGCCATTTATCAATAATTCTGACGGAATATCATCCACTCGCCGGGCCTTGTTTCAACTTTCAACTTTCAGAGCTCTATGAAAATTTTCTCACGGTGTCACAGCTCCCGTGCCATCTTCATAAACGACCACTTCCCTTCCTAAAGTATTGCCTTCAGCTTCATCTCCCTTGTATGGACCCTCTATATAATCCTCCCACTTTTCTGCATTTCCTTTTTTGCTTAAGACTGGATTTCTTACTGAACTGTAGATATCGATACAGCTGCTTCTGTCTAATTTTCCTGAAGGCGGTATCTGTCTTTCTGCTAGTGACATATGTTTCTAAATTGTTACATTTGTCCGCTAGTCGTTCCTGCTTATCCATTTTGCACTTTCTGTCAATCTCATTTTTAAAACGTTTCTATTCCCTATCACCTGCTTCATTTGCCACATTTTTAAATTTTCTCCTCTCTTCAGCTAAATTCAATATCTCCTGTGTTATCCAAGAATTTCTAGTAGGCCTTGTCGTTTTACCTATTTGGTCCTCTGCTGACTTCACGATTTCATCTCTGAAGGCTACCCATTCGTCTTCTACTATATTCCTTTCTCCTGTTCTAGTCATTTGTTGCCTAATGCTCCCTCTGAAACTCTCAACAACCTCTGGTTCTTTCAACGTATCAACGTCCCATCTCCGTAATATCCTACGTTTTTGCAATTTCTTCAGTGTTAATCTACAGCTCATAACCAATATATTATGTATTGTCAGAGTCCTCATCTGCCCCTGGAAATCTCTTAAAATTTAATATCTCATTCCCAAGTCTCTCTCTAACATTTCTATAGTCAATCTGAAACCTTACGGTCTCTCCAGGTCTCTTCCACGTACACAGCCTTCTTTTATTGCATAAACATAATTAAATTACGCTGTGCAAAATTCTACCAGGCGGCTTCCTATTTCCTATCTTTCTCCCTATCGATATTCACCTACTATTTTTCCTTCTCTTCCTTTCACTACTTACGAATATTTACAAATATTATGCAGAAAACAATTAATAGGCTGGAAGCTTTTTTCCGCTAAGAAGTTGTGACCGAATTCGTGACTTGTTTGGGTGATGCATAAATCATTTCTGAGGGGAATCTTTAACTTTCGAGCGTGGAAGCCAATAATACGAACCTGTAACACCTTTAGATTGTGATCGAATCCAAGTCTGTGCCTGGCACAAATAGTTCTCTCGGATCCACGCAGTCTTAGTGTTCCTCTCTCACAGTTCGGGACATACAGTGAGAGCCTATGTAAACTTGGAACTGTGGGAAATAGATTAAAACTCTACTCAGCTAGTTACTCAAACACTCACGGAGTTCTCCATTTTCACAGTAGGTGGTAATTCAGAGTGGAGCGTTAGCGGGATACTGAAGGTTGTAGCGTGACGCCAAAAAACGAACTCTGTGTTCATGCGTTGCAAACAAAATGATTGTATGAGCACACACGCTATAAAACAAAGACGGTATTTGCGTGTGTGTAGCGCGAAGTGTAGTCGACGGCGATGTGGCCCCTGGCGAGCCCCACGGGCGGCAACACAAGCTGAGCTTCGTGACTGCGTCTCGTTAACTTACCATATAATAGACCAATCTTCCGCCTGCCAGGTACTACATCTACTGACGTGGAATGCGCTGCGACGTTGTTTTATATACATTTTATATGGACGGGAGTATTTAAAAGCGCCCCGTCTGCGCCGTGTATCTGCGTGTTGCACGTTCGCCCGGCATTTGAATTTCTCCGAAACGGTATGTACGCTTGCTCGAGGCTGACTGATGTGCCCTGGGCGATGGAGAACTTATTAGTTGAGCATGTGGTGCTGGTCTGACGAGGAGAATTACGTTCTTGGAATAATGCCGCTCCACTTACTTCTCTTATGAAGATAGGTAATTGCCAACGGCTTGCTTTTTCTGTAGTCCTTGTAGTACACATAGCAATGCGTATAATCACGAAGTTAAAATGTTCAGATTCTGTCGATATAAACTGTTGTACCTGTTTTATTCAGTGAATTCGCAAGATAAACGCGATTAACGAGAAATTGCTGCTCGTTTATGCAAGTTGCCTGTTTTTTCATTAGTCCTGCCTCCATTATCAAGCGCACATCAGAACTGCCTCTCAGGTGCCTGTACCCTTCCTAATGCCAAACTGATCATCCACTAACACGGCCTCAATTTTCTTTTCCAAGGTTTCTTCAGCATTTAACTTCCTTGTATTACTATTTGTATGTTCAACGTTTTGTAATCGGTCCATTCCTCCTCGTTTGAACTGCCCACTGTTGTACTCAAATTTGCAGTATCTACAACGTCAGATAGTTTTAGATGCACGTGATTATTCCTCGATACTTCAGTATTCCACTTTCTCACGCCGTCCAAGTGGCCGAGGGGTTCTAGGCGCTTCAGTCTGGAACCGCGCGACCGCTACGGTCGCAGGTTCGAATCCTGCCTCGGGCATGGATATGTGTGAAATCCTTAGGTTAGTTAGGTTTAAGTAATTCTAAGTCCTAGGGGACTGATGACCTCAGCTGTTAAGTCCCATAGTGCTCAGAGCCATTTGAACCACTTTCTCACACAATGATTCTGTTTGACGATTTTCTTGATCACCAGCGTACTCTTCATGGTCACTAAATCTGATCTGCGGCTCTATCTGCTCCTGAGTATGCCCTGCAGTCTCATATGATTTCGAAACGCCATTGATTACTGCTACTACTTCCGCCTTTTTTGAGGGAGACGTAGAACTGGCGAAGAAATTCCAGGTGTTCTAGGAAAGGTGACTACTGTACCAACTGGTCCAGAATACAGATGGGTGTGGGTAAACCAATATGGAAAGCGATGCAGGGTATACGACACACGAGGATTTGAAGAAGGTGGTGAAACTTTCGACTGGTGGACATCTGTACAACATTTGCATAGGTGATAATGGACCGATGTGGGTGTATATTTTCTTACAACGCCGACGGTTTGACCTCTCTCATTTTAGAGTATTTGTTTTCGCCTAAATATCAGGCTAGCTGGTCGTGAAGCATATGGAGTCCCAGAGAGTAATATATGGGAGGGGACTGCCAGTTCGTTGTCTGCCTTAGAAAGAAGAAAAATCTCCCTAAAACTTGGTCAGTACTCGGGAATCGGATGGTTTTTGTTTTCTTTTAATTCTGGGGCAGTATCTCTCAGACAAAAATATAAAATCTTGCTGTATGTGTAGGCCTAAGTGTATTTATTTAATGGCTAACAAAGTATAGCTGGTAACCTGCTCGATATATGCATTGTATCTGACTTGACTCGGGATGTAGGTGTCTATGACAGTCCCCATTGTCGACCACCAGTTTTAATCTGTTGTGGGATTACGATGAGATGAGTAGTAGGTCATGATTCTAGGTTAATTTTTAATCGAATGATGTTTCAAGGTACTGTAACACAATTTTTTTGTCTAGGTCGCACTTTGTTCTAATTAGGTGTCTCAGTAGACTGCCGTCATCACATCAATAACTTAATTAATCAATGCAATAAATTTCATTACATAGTTCATGATCGTACGGAGTATAAGTTTGTACTTAGTACTGGCATAATACGTAGTATCGATTCTTTAAGTTATTCATCTGATATGACAGTCTACTGAAAAACGTAATTAAAAAAAGTGAGACCTAGACCAATAAAATGTGTACGTGCGTGATCGCAGACGCGTAAAAAGACTTCCTGTCCTCCGTTATCGAGCTGTTTTGATGTTTTACTCAGATTAATTGGGCTTTAATGGGTTGTGAGGTAGACATTTCGAGGAAGGGAAGCTCGGGTGATTTTTCCTTCAACTCTTTCATCGGTATTTATAGGATTCATGGAGAAATGTCCCTTCCCACACCAGAACGTGAAATGATTGAGATGGAATAATAAGGATCGTTGGAACGAATGAAGGATGCGAAATAGTGTAAAGCATACGTTAGCATAACTCTTTTTTATTTAACTAGGGGTACTCTTTGGCGTGTTGGAGATCCTATCCATTATCTAGCCTCAGTTCCTTTCAGTCCAATACCAGGCTGTCTGGGGTCTGGTAATGGCGTGCAAAATGACACCAGGTAGGAATAAACAACCAAGGGAAACCTAAAGGAAAACCTTTATCAAGCATACAAAGATTTTACTGTTAAAAAAACTCTCATGTTCTCGACAATATTTTATTACTTATTTTATTAATTAAGTTGAATATTATTCCTCAATTTGCGATTTGTTACGAAAAGGAAACTACAGTAAGGTGAAAACCGGCAAAATTGAGCTATAAGAGATTGAAAAAGAGGGAAATCACTTAAATATTTTAACTAGCAGTTATAAAACTGCGCAAAGGTTTGGAAGATTTTCCGTTGTACATCCCTCCGCTCTCTCTTTCCTTGCTGTTCGTGTCCATAGCGGACTGCTGTCCACGAACCAGCCAAGATTCCGCGTGCTTCGAAGGGTCAAAACGACTCAGTGGTGGTCCTTTCAACTTCAGAAAAAGTGACGAAGGAACACCTTTTGATAACAGAGAGGTTCTACCGCCAGTAATTATCGTATCATTGGGGAAAACGCTGTTTCACATTCACTAGATGACTGGAGCCGCGGCAAAAGTGCTGCAGTACCACATCCCACATCTCAAAATCTGCGGCCCCGATTTTTTTTTGCTCAGAGGTACCAAGAAGGGGTACAGGCGCGTACGGTCAAAAATGTGTGTCTGGGTCTGTCTACAGACGCCACATACCGCTGAGTGTAGGCAGATTGTGTAGAAAGAATGCGCTGTTGATGCACTGCATAGGGCCTTCGCTTCGTGAATTATGCCGACTCTCCTGTTTCCCTCCATACCCACCTTTCTTTCATCGCCAATCTGCCATCCCAGGGCAGATCGTTTTCTAGTTCTAGTGAAAGTGTACAGCTCTCTGTTTTTAATGGTCGGTATATGGTCTGTCGTGTTCAGTCTTTTTAAAGTATTTTTTAAATGTTTTGTATTCTTTAAGTATTTTTCAGTGTTTTTAACTGTGATGTCAGTCCACATTCATATCACCCCCCCACCTTTCCCGCTTACAAGGCGCTTCAGTCCGGAACCGAGCGACGGCAACGGTCGCATGTTCGAATCCTGCCTCGGACATGGATGTGTGTGATGTCCTTAGGTTAATTAGGTTTACGTAGTTCTACGTTCTAGGGGACTGATGACCTAAAATGTTAAGTCCCATAGCGCTCAGTGCCATTTTTTGAACAACAAAGGAAACAAACTCGAATAACGTTCAACAAGTTCGAAGACACTTTCCAAAATGATTTGAGACCACTTCAATGATATTAAACAATTGCACTAAACATAAAAAAATGATTACGGTTTGAGCAAACAGTTAATCTCACTTGTGTGGCCAGGTGACGTTATTTATCATTCATTAAGATTATTTCGCACAACAAAAAAGTAAAAATAGCAACCAGCCACAGTAAACGTATATTTTTAAACAGCCGTGATCTCGCCATCTCAATTTTCAATAGCATCGATTATTCCCTATTGAACACACAATCTCTGAATATTATTCGACCTAGCTCCCAAATACAGTTTATAACACTTAAGGCGAACTGTTACTTAACACGTTTCTACATTTGATTCACATGTTAGTTTCTCAAAATAACTGAAGTTTATCAATAATTCCGTTTGCCCGTTCAATAATGTGCACTGTCGTGTAGATATCGTCATTCCTGACGAAAGTACTTTCGGGTTGTTGCTGGAGCACGGCCACTACTATAACGTACTTTTACACGAGTCGCCATAGCTGGCGCGATACACTACATTTCGAACACCGAGCTAAGGTGGGAGAACAGTACCCTGACAACATGTATCTTAGCTATTAGAAAGCTTACCACGTCCTGTCACCTATGAGTACTACAAACTGCAGCAATACTTTGATGTCATAGATCTCTATGCTGTATAGCTCTTTCAGAATGTACTACCACTCGCTATCCAGTCTAGCGAAGATACCCCTTTGTCATTTAACCATCCTTTCACGGATTCGTAGATGCTTACCTAATTAATACTGTCCCTATGACCTGTTAGTTGGTACGCCTTTATTTAAAATATCAGTGTATCTACAGAACTTCTATTCGCCAGGATAAACACACGAACGAATGGTTTACTGGAGGAAAACTTTTATGAAACAAATTTACCGATGACCACAGGTGTGGCGAATTCGGCACTGCTGAATCAAAATGTAGGAGTGTATGACTTCTTGTGACACTGCTGGCATGCTAAACAGTGAAGGGAAATCGAACAATTTAAAACAGTTTCCACAGACATTCGGACGTTTAATGAAATGCTTGTCAGAAAGTAATCAACGGCGCGAGAAACTTCTAACTACCTTAGTCACGCAAACGCTTCGCTGAATGTAATTTTTTTCCTTTTTTACCAATTAGATCTTTTCCGATGTCAGAAGTTGAACTCTGCTGCTTTCTGGTATTGTTAAGGCGAAGTAAGGAAGTAGGTGTTTGCTACCGAAGCCATGAACAACGTTCTCCGTTCGACAACCTAACAAGACGGTAAAGGAAGACAAGATACGTTTACGTCAGTTGCTCTTTTCACTCACGGCTTCAATCTGTACACACAGTTATTTCTTCTCGCAGTTTGACGTAGAACAAGTCCTTAATATTGAGTGAGAACAAGATCTCGCTAGCGCAAACCTCTCGGACAAGCGTGCTTACGTCCATGGAGGGAGCTGGTTATGTTGTTCTCGTCGATCAGTGTGAGCCTGTGTATCACCCGTATCGCATTGTCTCCACAAGCCACGACAGTGCATTCGGATGGAAGGGTACTCAGATCTCCGTCTGCCCATCGAGGTTTAGGTTTCCCATGCTTTTCCTAGAACTCTCTTGGCAAAATTCTGTGTAATTACTTTGAAAACGACACAGGTGCTATCAGTCCCCATCACTTCCCAACCCGAGCTTGTGCTCCTTCTTAAAATCCTCGTCATAAAATCCTAATCTCCACAAACTGAAATGATTTCTTTGCATTACTACTCTATATTGCTGTTCGAGTCTGTTTTCGTGCTATTACATAAAAATACCCTTATAAAGGGTAAAGCTCCATTCGTTACTGAAACGTATATTTTCGATTGCCTTATATTAAAGGTTTCAGATAGATTATATAATGGTAAGGCAGAGATTTAGGAACCAGATTTTAAACTGTAAGACATTTCCAGGGGCAGATGTGGACTGTGACCACAATCTATTGGTTATTAACTGTAGATTGAAACTGAAGAAACTGCAAAAAGGTGGGAATTTAAGCAGATGGGACCTGGATAAACTGAAAGAGGAGGAGGAGATTAGTGTTTAACGTCCCATCGACAACGAGGTCATTAGAGACGGAGCACAAGCTCGGGTTAGGGAAGGATGGGGAAGGAAATCGGCCGTGCCCTTTCAAAGGAACCATCCCGGCATTTGTCTGAAGTGATATAGGGAAATCACGGAAAACCTAAATCAGGATGGCCGGACGCGGGAAAACTGAAAGAACCAGAGGTTGTACAGAGTTTCAGGGAGTGCATAAGGGAACAATTGACAGGAATGGGGGAAAGAAATGCAGTAGAAGAAGAATGGATAGCGTTGAGGAATGAAACAGTGAAGGCAGCAGAGGATCAAGTAGGTAAAAAGACGCGTGTTAGTAGGTAACAGAAGAGATACTGAATTTAATTGATTAAAGGAGAAAATACAAAAATGCAGTAAGTGAAGCAGGCAAAAAGGAATACAAAAGTCTCAAAAATGAGATCGACAGCAAGTGCAAAATGGCTAAGCAGGGATGGCTGGAGGACAAATGTAAGGATGTAGAGGCTTATCTCACGAGGGGTAAGATAGATACTGCCTACAGGAAAATTAAAGAGACCTTTGGAGAAAAGAGAACCACTTGCATGAATATCAAGAGCTCAGATGGAAACCCAGTTCTAAGCAAAGAAGGGAAAGCAGAAAGGTGGAAGGAGTATATAGAGGGTCTATACAGGGGCGATGTTCTTGAGGACAATGTTATGGAGTAGACAACATCCCATTAGAACTACTGACGGCCTTGGGTGACCCAGTCCTGACAAAACTCTACCATCTGGTGAGCAAGATGTATGAGACAGGCGAAATTCCCTCAGACTTCAAGAAGAATATAGTAATTCCAATCCCAAAGAAAGCAGGTGTTGACAGATGCGAAAATTTCCGAACTATGAGTTTAATGCCACAGCTGCAAAATGCTAACGCGAATTCTTTACAGACGAATGGAAAAACTAGTAGAAGCTGACCTCGGGGAAGATCAGTTTGGATACCGTAGAAATGTTGGGACACGTGAGGCAATACTGACCCTACGACTTATCTTAGAAGAAACATTAAGGAAAGGCAAACCTATGTTTGTAGCATTTGTAGACTTACAGAAAGCTTTTGACAATGTTGACTGGAATACTGAAGGTGGAAGGGGTAAAATACAGGGAGCGAAAGGCTATTTACAATTTGTACAGAAACCAGATGGCAGTTATAAGAGTCGAGGGACATGAAAGGAAGCAGTGGTTGGGAAGGGAGTGAGGCAGGGTTGTAGCCTCTCCCCGATGCTATTCAATCTGTATATTGAGCAAGCAGTAAAGGAAACAAAAGAAAAGTTCGCAGTACGTATTAAAATCCATGGAGAAGAAATAAAAACTTTGAAGTTCGCCGATGACATTGTAATTCTGTCAGAGACAGCAAAGGACTTGGAAGAGCAGTTGAACGGAATGGACAGTGTCTTGAAAGGAGGGTATAAGATGAACATCAACAAAATCAAAACGAGGATAATGGAATGTAGTCGAATTAAATCGGGTGATGCTGAAGGAATTAGATTAAGAAATTAGACACTTAAAATAGTAAAGGAGTTTTGCTATTTGGGGAACAAAATAACTGATGATGGTCGAAGTAGAGAGGATATAAAATGTAGGCTGGCAATGGCAAGGAAAGCGTTTCTGAAGAAGAGAAATTTGTTAACATCCAGTATTGATTTAAGTGTCAGGAAGTCATTTCTGAAAGTATTCGTATGGAGTGTAGCCATGTATGGAACTGAAACATGGACGATAAATAGTTTAGACAAGAAGAGAATAGAAGCTTTCGAAATGTGGTGCTACTGAAGAATGCTGAAGATTAGATGGGTAGATCACATAACTAATGAGGAGGTATTGAATAGAATTGGAGAGAAATTTGTGGCACAACTTGACTAGGAGAAGGGATCGGTTGGTGGGGCATATTCTGAGGCATCAAGGAATCACCAGTTTAGTATTGGAGGGCAGCGTAGAGGGTAAAAATCGTAGAGGGAGACCAAGAGATGAATACACTAAACAGGTTCAGAAGGATGTAGGCTGCAGTAGGTACTGGGAGATGAAGAAGCTTGCACAGGATAGAGTAGCATGGAGAGCTGCATCTAACCAGTCTCAGGAATGAAGACCACAACAACAACATATTAATCTTATCCATTTACAAGTATTTAGAGACAGCTGCACTGCCATGAGACTGCCCGTAGTCACTGTGCGACAGGTGCATTATTCCAGGTCATAGCTGTTTGCGGTTACTATTGGTAAATTCCAGACATGCAGTCTGTTAAGTAAGACCCTGGTCGGTTTAAACAGTAAAAAATGTATCTGACTACAAACTGGAATATACGCACGAGTCATATACGAACAAAAGAAAAATGCAGTTACAGTTAATAATTGCCCAGTCACGCGAAGCGTCGATAATTGATTAGCATCTCCTAAGCATGCTTAAAACAAAGTATTCATTTTGGAAATACCTCCAAATGCAGCGAATTTGCGTTGGCAGAGGTTTCAAATTGAAGATCTTTTTTCCTCGCAGTTTCTTTTTGATGTAAGATAATACATTTTCAATAATGTTAGCGTCAGGCGACCTGAGGGCCAATCCACTGCCCTCACACCTCTCTCCGTGTTCCAGTCACTGCAAAGTCTGCTGCGGTGCTTCGGATCATGGTCCTCCTGCAGTATCCAATCTTCATTTTAGTCAATGAACCAACGTTTGGTTGTCCACAACAAACGTCTTTGATAGAGGCAACGCGAAAGCTGCGCTTGTGTCTCTTCTTGAGTGTCTCAACCAAGAATTCAAAGTACACTAATGCTTTATGGACACTGCGTGAAGGTAAAGATTCATTCTGTTGGGCTGTGAAAGAACTAAGGCCTTATCTGTTACCATCCGTGTGTCACGCCAACTACGCTCTTACGTAACAGACTATAACAGTCCAGTACAGGTAACAATTTGTCACTACTGACATATAGTCTGGGCCAGTGGCCTTGCCGCAGTGGTTCCGTCAGAATTCCGAAGTTAAGCGCTGTCGGACTGGGCTAGCATTTGGATGGGTGACCATCCAGTCTGCCGAGCGCTGTTGGCAAGCGGGGTGCACTCAGCCCTTGTGAGGCAAACTGAGGAGCTATGTGATTGAGAAGTAGCGGCTCCGGTCTGCGAAACTGCCATACCGCCGGGACTGCGGTGTGCTGACCACATGACCCTACATAGCCGCATCCGGTGACGCCTGTTGTTGAGGATGACACGGCGGTCGGTCGGTTCCACTGGGTGCGCCAGTGCCTATGGACAGAGTTTACATTTTACGTTTACGTCATATAGTCTACTGATAGTTGAAGAAGGACTCTCCTAGACTGATAAACATATACGTTCTCGTATTGTGCATGGCAGATCTCGCTACAAACTGCAGTGGTAATTTTCTGAATGTAAACGACAGACAAAAACAGACGTTAAACTGCAAGTCCTCTTATAACTGGCTATATAGGTAAGTTAAGAGATTACTCGAAGGCAAGACTATACCATTTAAAACAAGGTCGCGCCTAGTATAGCACGGGGATGTTCAAACTCACCTTTATATTGGAAAAATCTTTGCCTCATGTCTGCCTCAATGAAACGGAACACTTTTTTTTTTTTATAAGCGTCTCTTTTATATCTCTCATATATATACAGGGTGGTCGGAAATTCCCGTTATAGACTTCTAGGACTGGTACAGGGAAGTATTTTGAATAGGAACCCACGTCCGGAAACGTCATCCAACGAGACTACAGCTCGTCAAAGTTATAGGCGCGGGTGTCTGTAAATGTACGTATTCACGGGGTGATTCCGTGATGATTTTACAGACTTCCTAGGATGATGGAGAACGATAAATGTATTAATTTTAAGTAAGAATCCCTGTACCGGAAACGAACGAGTCGAAAGTTATAAACGAAAACCGTTCTGGTACCTGTGACAGTTGAATGCATGTACCTGTTCTTGTGTCGCGAAGTGTGTAGGGCTGGTAACTTTCAGTGGTGATACTGTCGACAAAAAGAGAAAAATATGTCCGATAAACGTGGGTTCTAAATTGCATACCTGAGGAGCTATGACCATTCGTTCATCTCCGCTAATGTGAAACACATCTCCTCTACTGAGCAAGTGTTCATCATTGTTAAGGTATGCACTTAAGAGACCACGTTTATCGGACAATTTTTCTCGTTTTTGTCCGCACTACCATCACTGAAAGTTACCAACCCTACACTCTTCGCAATACAAGAACCAGTTCATGTACTCAACTGTCAGAGGTATCAGAACGGTTTTCGTTTATAACTTTCGACTCGTTCGTTTCTGGTAGAGGGATCCTTACTTCAAATTAATACATTTATCGTTCTCCATCATCCTAGAAAGTCTGGAACATCACCACGGAATCACCCCGTGAATATGTACATTTACAGACGCCCGCTCCTATAACTTCGACGATCTGTAGTCTCGTTGCATGACGTTTCCGGACATGGGTTCCTATTCAAAATACGACGTACTCATTCCCCTCTACAAGTCCTAGAAGTCTGCAACGGGAATATCCGAAAACCCAGTATATACAATGAGAGGAATCTGGAAATATAAGAGACGCTTAGAGATGTAACACGTCCCGCGAACTAACAGCGGTCAGTCAAATTAAAGAAGTATCGTAAGAGCCTGCCAGACGTATAACCTAGTGTCGCAAGGACTTCTTTCCTTACCATAACATCTCTCAGGCTGGTTAGCAACCGAAAAGTTTGTTTGGCTTCCTTGTTACGTGAGAACTCCACTGAAGCTTGTTCTAGAGACCGAGACGGCACGTCTTTTATACGCCAGGCTGAGTCGCAATCTGTTCGAGAGCGGTGGCTGGCGGTTGGCGAAACGCCAGCTGTGGAGCGTCTGCGCAGACTGGGATGATGATATTGGAGCGAACGAAAATAAACGCCACAAATCGTTGTGTCTTCAACCAGCTTACTGAAGACTTTAAGCGTCTGTCGATGAAAAAGACGGATCAGTTACTATCAACACGTGAGGCTGAGAACTCGGCAGCCCGCAGTTCGATTTGTGGCAAGGCGCAGTCCTTTGCCGGGGTTCGTACCTTTTTATGATGTGAGCGCGACACGGGTATTATTCTACGCCAATATTGCGTTTTGTGCCTGTTTATACACAATATGTCACATTTCTTTATGTTGAGGTTCAGCTGCCAATCTTTGTCGATCCTCTGCAGGAATTCCTGCATTCCCATACAATATTCCAGCATTGAGACTTCTTTGTGTATAAAAGCATCATCCACGAAAAGCCTCATGGAACTCCGACGTTATCCAACAGATCATTTATACAGGGTGCTCCAAAATTCCCCTTACAGACTTCTAAGACTTGTAGAGGGGACTGAGTAGATAATATTTGGAACTGGAACTCATGTCTGGAAACATACCGTTTGCGTGCTACAACAATTCGAAAACATGTTGGCAGCGTCAACACTTTTACAAGTAATTTATTTGGCTTGACCCTGTAAATCAGTTGTTTTGTAATCCCACTCGTTAATAACGAAAGAAACAAAAAGGAAACTCAATCGTGTTACAAAATCGCTCTGAATTAGTGGCTGTGTCCTTAGGAGGGGGTATGGATGTCATGCAGAATATACCAGATGATGCTGGGAACAACATCCATTGGACACGCTATGTTCCTGTGGTTGTTGACGAGTTCTCTCCAAAGTGATGCAGTACGGCCTCTTCCGGTTCGGGTGTACGGCGTCTGCTTGGAGCACCACAGTCAAGACTGCTGACGCCGAAGGCACTCCTTTCTCGAATCCGTTGCGTAATTGTGGCGAAAAGGGTAAGCGATGGAGTCGGACGTTGTGAGTAACGATCTTGAAAAAGACGACGAGCAACTCTTCCTCTACCGTGAGCTTCGCCATACAGAAGGATCATGTCGATGTATTCTGAAAACATGTACTCAGCCATGTTGTACTAACACCCAGTCACATGAATGAGGCTCGCACCAGGTCAGAAAGGTAGGACATCAATGGATCCGACGTAAGCACCCCCCAACCATAACTACCCTGTCGCAGACCCACCTGGAAAACATGTTTTCAGACGGCTGTAGCACTGAAACGGTACGTTTCCGGACGTGGTTTCCAGTTCAAAATAATGTCTGCCTAGTCCCTTGTACAAGTTCTAGAAGTTTGCAAGGGGTATTTTAGAGCAACCTGTGTATAGTCTGAAAAGTTGTGGTCCTGTAACACCCCCCTGGGGTATTCCCGTAGTAACTTTGTTTTAATCGGAAAATAGTCACTTCCCGCTGGGTTAGGTGATAATAGCGTGTTATTTGTATCTCTGTTTATCACACGAAGGAGAATTTTTTGTTACTAGTGTGGCACTTTGTTCTATCCAAAACTAAACAATCCAGGATTTACGGGTGCAGTATATGTTTTGTCGATATGAGTGGACATAATGCATCACCACTGTATCAGAATATTTTGCTAGATACTACTTGAGGCGTAGGACCTATTAGCTGAAGTAATGATTTGTAATAACTCAAAGTTCATAACAGTTGTAGCTGTCCACTAATGTATAAAATAATAGATAAAGAACGGCCCATGTTCAATTATAAGCAAGGCTTTGTCGTACGTATGAATATAATCACGAGAAAGCAGGTCCAACCGTGTTAATATTACCAGAAATGCGGTCCGGCGAATTGTTTAAAACTATATTCACAGAAAATTATGTTAGGACCGAACCACGTTTCTCGAACAGTAGTACACTCTACTAGATATTTTCACAAATCTTTGGGCTGTTAAACGCCATTCCTGATAGTGGTCAAACATTTGTGTTATTAGCACTTAATTTTGATTTCTCCTAGTGCGTCACAAATGAAACATTTACTTTCATAACCAGTTCGTAGCTAGCCATTCATTTTGTTAACAAGCATTCAAATAGCAGGCGCTGAAAATGTGAAACATGGCTCAGATAGTATGTGTAAGATTAATTCTCGCAGGACGAGCTGGTCACGAAAATCGCACAGTTTTAAATCCAAGGCGAAGGATTTACTGCTGTCGAATTTCTATCCGGAACAGAGACATTTGCGGCACACTGTTATAACTCCCTGAAATGACTCGGAAACCTGGGAATATATTGTTTACATAGAGAAGATTCGAGCTTGTCGTCTGATCGAATAAACTTCTTTTGCATTTTCGATGAGTTTCTGAAATCATTCGAGACTATGTCTCTTCCATACGCGACGCGTTTTCTATTTTATTTGAGAAATACAATAAATCATTGTGCTGAATCTTTATTAGTATTATTGTCGTTATTGTAGCCATTTCGGCAGTTATTATTCGATATTGTTAAACTTCTATTTCTATTTTTCCCCCTTTTTAGAGAGCTGGGTACGTAATGGCACATTCGTAAACTATGTGTCATGGACGTGAGAAGATTCGGTGGAATCAAATAAATGAAGAATAAATGAAAATAAGTTGTCTGTTCTGTGTGATAAGTTCGTTACTTTCGAACGAAAGAGAGCTCATAATGTACAACTCCAGTGTGACTGCCAAGAAAATTTCACTGCTGAACAACTGCAAAATTTTAACCACTATCGTTGCTGAATGCAGCTCCAACTTAGAATACAAATTCCCATTATGGACACACAGAAATTTCCCTTATAAAATTCCATAAATCGTTTAAGACGAATGCCAAAATTGTTCCCTTCAAACGACACAGACAATATCCTTCTCCATTCTTACTAACCCATCCAAGTTTATTCTTCCTGTCTAACTAATTCGTCGTCAATCGGACAATATACCCTAATGTTCCTTCCTTCGCACCCTTCTTAAAAACGAGCCTACATTTCAATATGTTGTAAATTAACCCTGTTTTCTGTTGGATACTAATGCGTCTTATAATGGTTCCATGAAAATGCGATCGGTGTTGTAGAGACTAACCGCGTTAAGAAACAAATGTCCTGAGTAGCTGCTGCACACCCACTCATCCAGCATCACAAACACACACATACACACACACGTGCACGCGCACACACAATGCTGCTCTAATATCACGGTGCGCGCAGTGCTTCCTGCTTGCAAATTGTCACAGAACTTTTTTTTTTGTCTTGTCTTCCGACTTGTTTCATGCGTTTAAGACGAATGCCAGAATGATTCCCTTCAAACGACACAGACGATGTCCTTTTCCATTCTTGACCAATCCCAAGTTTATTTTCCCTCTCTACTCATGCGTCCCGTGACGGTTTCCTGTCCTGTGTCAGTCTCTTCGTCTCAGAATCGCACTTGCATCAAACATCTTTACTTACTTATTCGACTTATTCCAATCTCCGTGTTTCCCTATAGTGTTTTTGCACTACAGCTCCCTCTAGTACCATGGAAGCTATTCACTGATGCCTCAGCGTAGGTCCTATCATCCTGTCCCTTCTTCTTGTCAGTGTCTTCCACAAATTTCCACAAATTCCTATCCTCGCCGATTCTTCGGAGAACCGCTTCATTTCTTATCAGTTTCCCTAATTTTCAACATTCTTTTGTAGCACCACACCTCAAACGCTTCTTCTCTGATTTTTCAACACGTCATGATTCACTTCAACACAAACGTAGATTCCCTGAAAATCCCTCCTCAAATTAAGGACCTAGGTTTGATACTAGTAGACGTGCTTCGGCGAGAAATGTCCCCTTTCCCTGGCCTAATCTGTTCTTGTATCTTCCGTGGTACGTCGCAAGTGGCGTTTAGTCTTTGGGAAGAGTGTGAGTCGCGTCGCGGGAGTGTTGAGGTCTCGTTTCCGCGGAGCCAGTGCTGCCAACAGTTGCGCTGAACTGTTCCTCGCTCCCCGCGGGGCCGAAGCCAGCCGGCGACTGGCGGGTCGGTGCCAGGCTGGGTTGCCTACTCCCGGAAGCGGGGGCGGCGCGCCCTAATGCGATCGCTCGCCGGCCGACGGATGGTGATTAATGGTGGCTGCGGCTCCCAGTCCCAGACATACGTCACCACTCCGCGCCGCCCGTATCGACTATGACGCCGCTCGAGTCGATAGCACGCCCACTCTAATCAACGCACAATGGCTATTAGTGGGTTTACGGTTCCGCCTGTAGTTTGCGTTTTATGTGCCTCTCTAAGAATAAAAAACATTTCAGCTACAAGCTCGTACACTCTAGTTTCTCTGACGAATTTTGGGGCATCTGATGGAGCTAATCTCATGTTCAAATTCGTAAAACCACTGAAAAATGACCTATTATCCTTTACGCGATTATGTAAGTGCTTCTGAGGTCATCGCAACCAGGAAATTCCAAAGGAAGGTTAATGCTTGACAACTCTCTCATCCTCAGATTAACCCTTCAAGCTCCAGTGTTTTCTGCTTGAAACCACCATTTCACCATTATTTTATTTATTTATTTATTTTTTTGTAAATCTGTGGTAAGGTTCTATGGGACCAAACTGCTGAGGTCAACGGTCCCTAGGCTTACACACTAATTAATGTAACTTAACCTAACTTACGCCAAGGACAACACACACACCCACGACCGAGAGACGACTCGAGCCTCCGACGGGGCGAGCCGAGTGAACCGTGACTAGGTGCCCTAGACATCGCGGCTACCCCGCGAGGCACCATTTCATTAATTGTACTCTGAAGTACAAGTGCTTTCTGCTGCTGTTGTTATTACCCTATACTTATCTGACCAGAAGTCCTTGTCTTTTTTCTATTTCACTTCAGTGACCCCTACTATATCTAGATTGAGCCTTTACATTTCCAGATTTTCTAATTTCCCCAACGCGTTCAAGCTTGTGACATTCTACGCCCCGACTCGTAGAACGCTATCCTTTCTTTGACTATTCGATCTTTTTCTCATGATCAGCTCCCCCTTCGCAGTCCCCTCCCAGAGATCCGAATTGGGGACTATTCAGGATGCCAATGGAGAGATGATCATGACACTTTTTCAGTTACAGGCCACATGTCCTGTGGATACACGTTACGTGTCTTTAAAGCAGTGGTTTCCATTGCCTTCTGCATCCTGTGCCTTTAGGGGCAGTTTGCCACCATTAGGACAGGAAAGTGCCCTCAACCTCTGTCTGATTTTCCGTCCTCTTTGACAATGCCGTTGGCACAGTGAGGGTAACTTTTTATGCCGGAAGTCGTCGCCGCCAATTTTGATTATTAATCAAAATTCGAGCAGTGAGGCTTTCGATCCCGGGAGCGAGGACGTTTCGATTACTAATCAAAGACGCTTCCCCCAGATCGCGGGTGAACTGTCACCTATGCCGTTCAAAGCAACAGTCGGCAAACAGATATTGTGTTATGTCATTGTAAGAGATTGTGTCGTGCGGTTTCTTTTACAGTGGCCATATTGAGCAAGCCGCTGTGGCCGAGCGGTTCTAGACTCTTCAGTCTGGAACCACGCTGTTGCTTCGGTCGCAGGTTCGAATCCTGCATTGGCCATGGCTGTGTGTGATGTCCTTAGGTTAGTTAGGTTTACGTAGTTCTAAGTCTAGGGGACTGATGACCTCAGATGTTAAGTACCATATTGCTTAGAGCCATTTGAACCATTTTTTTGGACATATTAAGGAGATCATTATCAGTGAAAGTAATTATACCTAAAGTTATTGTAACGTAAAATTGAGCTTGTACTATTGCTTTTATTAGGGGGTTTATGAGACGTTGTACATTTGCTTTTATTAAGGGGTTATGAACATACAGAGCAATATGTGCTTTTGATCCAAGTTTATTAAATTTTGCGCCCAGTTTCGCTTGTTATTTAGAAGTGCAATTTACTTTATGCGTTATGATTTCATAGAAGTTTGGAGATACTGGGATTATGTCTACAAAAAATGCGAATTGATGGTTTGTCGAAAACTGTATGTCTCAGAAGTTCTAAAGTGAAACCACCTGCTTAAAACAACTAATTGTTTACTTTTTGCCAATTTCTTTTTCTGTTCGTTACAAACTATGATAATTAAGGTTAGGGTTTTATGAAAAATTTTTTGATTCTTTTTTTTCATTTTGTTGAGACTCGAAGGATTAACAGAGACAGGGCATTGCCTCATTTGAACAAAGAAAGAGAAAGGAGGATGGCTGTGGCTATATTGCAATCATTCACCTGACTTGGAGATACATACCTGCCTGAACGGAGCGTATCATCCTGCTCCATCCAAAGTTCAGCGTCCTAACCACACCGGCGCCTCTCGGTACATCACGAAACTGTAAACTGTAGCTGCGGCGTTTGTAGCGGAGAAACTTATTCATGAGATGAGAAAGAGGCTAGAATTTGACAGTATTTTTTACGGATAGCATTTGAGCAGATGGGGCGACTATACCTTTGTTAGAATCAGCGTCAGCCCTAAATGAGAATAGACATCTGAACAGTAAAAGATCCTTTGTAATTCCTGCTTAGAAAACTACATAAAATAATTGTAGCTGATGTTCGGTTATTTCTTATGCTCTTTTACGGCTGTATGTGCTGTTATTACAGTAACAAGCAACATACACGGCGTTAAGGGTATATGTGCATATATTTTTATTGTTGACTGAGGACGGAGTTCTGAAAACATTACATCAGTATTTACTTCATTTGCAGACTAATAATTATAGCTATTATGAGTAGCATGTTTTTAGATTGGTAAGTACCTCCAAGTACACGTGGCAGGAGCAATCCATTAATGCTTATTTTCCGCTGGCAGCAGGTCATGTGTTGAAGAGTGGACGCAAAACAGTAAGTCTATACTAATAGGCGAAGTCCGCTTTGCGGCGAACTTATGACTTTACAGAAAAAACATCAGGTAGTAAATTAAGTGACTTGTTTGAGGGACGTCTGTTATGCGCAGAAAAGCAACTAACATACTGAAATGGGTACATTTCAGGGAACCAATGATCACGTTGTCTGCACTTCCACCGCTAACATTCTACATTTCGGAGCTAAGAGTGTAGGAAACTTTCCGTAAGGTTCTGTGACTGAAGTGCTCCGTCCAAGGAAAATGGTGTTTTAGTAATCTGTTAAATGGAAATTGTTCAATTTTGTTCTGTAAAAAGAGTTTTTGATTTTATTTTCAGTAAAAGTGTTCATCCAGCAACGTCTTAAAGTAGCACAGTCCGTGTGAAAAGAATAGCTTGCTAGGCCCCTGAAACTGACATTTGTGCCATTATACCGCATACAGACTTCGGATGGTAACTGCGACATAAGATACGTTACAGAAGTCCTGTAAACTTTTTGTCACCATTGTTAGATAAAGGGGGACGACAAGAAAGTCGCATGTTCTTCAGGCTGAAACAACAACAGTTACTTCTGAAGAAATGCTGTGCAGTAAAGAAAACAGAAACTTCTATAACATGTGGTTCGTATTACCTACGCTTCTGGAAAAATGGTACGCTGGCAAAAAACTCAAGTACATAATGCTGTACAACCAAAAACTCAATGCTTTCAAGCAACAGCTTCGCAAAAAGTGGTTAGTTACATCTTTACCGGTAATGAAAATACAGATTTCCGATTATAACATGGCTACGATGACACAATGCCGAGTATATAGCGTCATGTGGAAGTACTTAGCAACAAAGTACTAAGAGGATTGCTGTAAGAGGGTAAGTTTTGATAGTATTTTTTTTAGTATATAAAATGTTTTCAATATAAAATCAAAGTATAATGAGGCATAATGTGATGATGAGAGCTCTAAAGACGTAGCGCAGTGCGAATGCAACAATAAAATAAACAGTGATCTGACCGCGGCATTAATTTCTGTACAGACACTGACAAACAACAGCAACGACGGCTCACTACATGACAAAAATGAAATACATACGACTATTTCCCTCCTCTTTCAGGACTAATTCAGGACGTGAAAATCTTGTTAGCTGTCAGGATTTGAATGAGTCGCCACTAGACCACCATTTACTGTCTTCGTATAACTAACATACGTCGCTAATCGTTCATTCGTTAAATTTGATTTTTGCAATGTAGCCGACAATACAACGCTGTTATTACGAAGTGGATTCGCATTTTGAGACTCCGGATTGACGTTAGCTGTTTGTGTCGCATGGAAATTTGTAACGAACCCGGTCCTTAACCCGGATTTTCCGCTTACCGCGAGCGGTCGCCTTAATCACTTTGGATATCCGAGCATGCCTCCAGGACTGATCCAAACCTCCATATGACACGCAGTCACAATCCTTCTGCTCGCGAAATCCGTGTTCCCCGCAGAAACAGACAAACATTGTATCATTTTATCCCATCGAGTACACCGTAAAAAAAATGGCTCTGAGCACTATGCGACTTAACTTCTAAGGTCATCAGTCGCCTAGAACTTAGAACTAATTAAACCTAACTAACCTAAGGACATCACACACATCCATGCCCGAGGCAGGACTTGAACCTGTGACCGTAGCGGTCGCTCGGCTCCAGACTGCAGCGCCTAGAACCGCACAGCCACTCCGGCCGGCAGTACACTGTAATATAAAGATACAGATGCCGTGTAAACACGGACATTTAAGGCATCAGTGATGTACGACGCTATTGTAAAACTGCCTGCGTCTGTCGTTGCTGCTATGAATTCATAGCAATTACGAATATTTGCATTGTACATGATTTTGTTATGAGGTTTTTAAAATATAGACTGTATTGCTCACTTTTGAGCATTCCAGTCAAAATTGTTCCGTTTTTCAAACTTTGTTCGTCGAAAATCGATTTCCTCTTCTATGAGACTAAACGTTAACCAGAAATGTAAATATAAAGATATTCTGACAGAGCTGATGGACAAGTCTAATGTCAATCCTGTGGAATTGAATGACTTGAGACTGGCCACACAGACATGCCTCGCACAGAACTATTTCCAGTTCCAAGGGACTCTTTATAAACAATTACATGGCTTAGCTACGGGTTCCCCTCTTAGTCGACTGTTGGCTGAAATATTTATGGACCATTTTCTAAAAACTGAACCTTTGAGTGCAAACATCAAATACTGGTTTAGATAAGTAGATTATGTCCTATGTATGTGGACTGGTACTACAAGACAACTCAACACATTCTTGAAAAACCTAAACAGTCAACATAAAAATATCCAATTCACTATGGAAATTGGCAACAAATCCATAAACTTCTTAGATCTCACCGTTGACATCAGTACACACACACATTGTTTTAAAATTTACAGGGAAACAACAACTACAGACACAGTAATACCTTCTTGCTCACAACACCCCATAGCTCACAAACATGCAGCTTTCCGCTCAATGGTACACCGTCTCATATCCATCCCCATGTCCAGAGATGATTTTAAAGCAGAGTCAGATACAATAAAATTTATTGCCACAGCCAATGGCTATAATCCAGTTCTTATTGACCACATCTTGCGTAGAAAACAAAAACGGAAAATTATACCCCTCCTCTATGCCCCACCTGCTTCCCCATCCACTGTCTGCAAGAAATGGTGTACATTTCCATACCTTGGTGAGGTATCACAGATTGTAGCCAAAGCACTGAAATCCTGCAAGTATAGGCTTTCCTAATATGTCAGGAACAGGACAGCCCAGTGTGTTTTTAATAGCAAAGACAAGATCCAGTTATTAGCCAACAGTGGGGTATACAAAATCACCTGTTCTGATTGTGACAAATTTTAAATTGGTCAGTCAGGCAGAGACATATCAACTAGGCTGGCTGAACGTGAACGCAGCTGGAGGTTGCAGAATTCAGACTCTGCATTTTCTGAGCATGTACTGAGTGAGGGTCGCAACTACCAGCCAGTGTCCCATGTACTTCACTTAGCAAACAAAGCCCATAAACTCAAGCTGCTGGAAGCCCTGGAAATTAACAAACATCTTGCTCACAGTCCAGATCTCATCCTAAATGACTAGACACAACTTAACACTTCCCCTCTCCTAAACTTCATATAATCATCTTTGTTGTTCATTACTTCCCACACTCTCTCTTCCTACATATTTCCATTCCTGTATTCATTAATTTGTTTTATTTGTTGCAGTTGTCTTTGTATTCCACATAAGCTGTAGTTTCAGTAGTTAAGGGTTCCCTTTAACTTGTATTACTGTCCATGTTTAACTCCCCTTCTAGTTGTCTCATCAAATACTATTTATATTTTACTTTGCTCATTTATTTAATGAAAACTGGTACACAGCCACCGCTTTGATTATAATGTTAATGTTAAAATGCAGTACCACCACACTCCATTTTCCTGAATTTATTAATTTCTGTTTATCTTGTTGATATTGCTTAAGTTCCTTATGTATTCTGCATTTACATTGACAACTGTCTCTTCTTTTTTAATTGGTTGTGTATCACTCTCCATGTTTCATACATCTTGATGCAGCCTTGTCTAGTACTAATTTTATTTTATTTTATTAGTTTTGTTTATTAATAGAAACTGTTATGTAGGCATGCTATCCCTATTTTGTGCCAAAGGTTTCCCTGTCAACTCCATTGTTTTTATGTACTGTTCAGTTTTACTATTTCATTGCAGAGATGTTACTTACTGTATGTTTCTACTTCAGTCTAGATGTGTTACTTCTCTTCCAATATTGTCTGCTAACATTTAACTTCTTTGGTGGTAATACTCAGTAAGTGTCTGAAGATGGCCTTGTAAGCCGAAAACCAGTTAGCATTAAAAGTAATATTGTAGAACAAAAGCAAATTGGTGCTCTTCATTTATTATAAAGAGAAGTCATATGAGGATAGACGTTTGTACCACTTATAACAGTGGATGTTCGTTCTGTTGCTACTGCTATACGTGTGGATAATTTTTTAAGCTGTTTTTATACTTACAGTGCACTTACACTGCTCCTGGAGAAACTCATCGTGGACATTTTGAACAGGAAGCTTATTTATCTTTTCTCCAAGCTTCTCCACCCACCATTACCACCTCCACTTTACGTTTCGTTGACGTGAGCATCATTTCGTTTATGTGCACTTTTTTCGTTGACTAACCTTCATGAAATGCAGTTTTCGAAAGGTCACTTGTGAGAAGTGTCGTCACATTACGGATGTAGCGACCTTCATAAATAATCCTAAGTGATAGAGCTACAACTCGAGCCTTACATGCTAAAAGCCAGAGACACATTACAGCTATCAGTAACAACTCTTTGCAAATGACGCAGCCACAATCTCCATTTAGTCATATCGGATGCTGTTGGTTAATGACTCCAGTTTACCCTCGACTGTTTACGACCACGACAGTGCGTACGTGACGACGGTTGAAGTGAGAGATATACGAGCGCAGTTTGGGAAGAGCTTTTAAGCCGACTTGCAGCAGTACGCTGCCCGTGCTCGGGAGACCAGGTTTCGGCAACATTGTAAGCCTTTAACAATCTGCTGCTGCTATCGGAGACTCTTATGGATGGGCCATGTTACGAGGGCACTTGAGTAACAGGCTGGCTCTAAACTGCAATACGTGCCAAATAAAAAGGATACGTTAGGGTCGTCCGGAAAATGGATGCTGCGTCCTCTTCTCGACCATCCGGTTCGTGTGGTAAACCGCATTCGTTAGACGGCCAGCGCTCTTACATTGCGCGGGATTCGACAAGTAGTAATTAAGCGACTGTGTTAGTATAATTACTGTACACCGCTCGTGTTCGCCGCACGACATAACTCGCTACGCCCACCTTCACTTACCAAAGCATTGCATTCGCTGTCTCAGAGTTAATTATCGTTTTGGTTCGATGATTTCCATCTCAAACGAACTTACGTTTCACAAAACTGGGAGCAAATCTCAACGTTCTTATTGTTTGTGCTGTAACATTCTTCCCTGTACGCAGCAGAGAAAAAGTATTTGAAGTGGTGTTACATTTCTTGCAACACTTGTTGCGCAACCTGTTTGCTCTAACGCTGAACTTGTACACGATGGCAGACTGTAGAGTCTTGTACAGCAAGGTAGCAAAGGAGAGGATGTAATTATGGTTGGGTGGTATCCTCTTTCTACAACACAACTCCACACGTGGTTCTTTATTTACTTGTACTGGATACTGAACATGAATAGAGTCCATGTGTTGTGGTACAAGCTCATCAGTAATAGTCCTCTTGCAGACAATATTGGTAATCTTGCTATTACAAATTTTAGTCACACTGCTGGATCCACTATCGTCACTAATCTGGTCGCTTAGAACTGTCGTAATTTGCGGTGAACTATACCCGTTCTGCAATATACGGACAGGCGCCAGACTGGAGTGAGTGGGTCATTGACGCCCTTTGGCCAGTGGCGGAGGGCCTCACTTGCTGTCGACAGGGCGTTGGCGGCGCGTTGCTTGTTGGTGTGTCTCTGGCCTCTCTCGTGATAGGTGCGCTTGATTCAGCGCCTACTAACCGATATTCGCTTCATCTTTGCCGACCAGTGCGCTGATGAGGTATTCATAAATTCTTTTTCAGAAGTCAATTTATTAATTTTGTATTTCCTAAAATATTATTGTTGTTCGAATTTGGATTCGCGCTAAGTATTCTCGTGATATTGCATGATTTTGTTATTGTCACTGAACAACTAATCACCTAAGACACCAGAGATATTTATCATGTGAAAACTCTTTACCATGTTTGACAAATTCGATTTGCAGAAGCATACAATAGCAGCTGTGTCTCTGAGTGCTTTGCTTTCTCTGGCACAGAACAAAACTTAATTAGTCTTCTCTTAGCGAAAAATCATTTAGCAAGGCGTTTCCCCAACAAATAGTTGGATCCATGTGCTAAACATTGCTGTTCCTCTTCCTCGTAGAAGTTTAAAATTTTAGGGTAGCTCCTTCATAGGTCCTATGTCAACCCCTTCTCATTTATCTTAGAACTAAAATATACTTTCCTAATTTGGTTGTGGGTTCCCTCCTTACTCTTTAAAGTTACAAGTCCATTTTTTTCCTATTGTTGGTAATAGAGTCCACATTTACTTTCAAATTCAGCATAGTGATACTTTGTATTACACAAATTTTATACTGTGTAGCTCCCTATTTAAATGCTGTTAGTCTGGAACCGAGTGACCGCTACGGACGCAGGTTCGAATCCTGCCTCGGGCATGGATGTGTGTGATGTCCTTAGGTTAGTTAGTTTTAAGTAGTTCTAAGTTCTAGGGGACTGATGACCTCAGAAGTTAAGTCCCATAGTGCTCAGAGCCATTTGAACCTTTTTTTTTTTAAATGCTGTTATTTCTAAATGGTTCAAATGGCCCTGAGCACCATGGGACTCAACATCTTAGGTCATCAGTCTCCTAGACTTAGAACTACTTAAACCTAAGGACATCACACACATCCATGCCCGAGGCAGGATTCGAACCTGCGACCGTAGCAGCAGCGCGGTTCCGGACTGGAGCGCCTAGAACCGCTTGTCCACTGCGGCCGGCTGTTATTTCTAACTATGAAGCTATCCAACTACGAAGTTACCTTTGTTTACAAAAAATGGTTCAAAGGGCTCTGAACACTATGCGACTTAACTTCTGACGTCATCAGTCGCCTAGAACTTAGAACGAATTAAACCTAACTAACCTAAGGACATCACGCACATCCATGCCCGAGGCAGGTTTCTAACCTGCGACCGTAGCGGTGGCTCGGTTCCAGACTGTAGCGCCTAGAACGGCACGGCCACTCCGGCCGGCATTTGTTTACAGACCTAGTTGTACCATACTCGTACAAGAATTCATTGAAAGGGACAGTGTAGATTCTATAAAAAAGAACAAAAATACCTGAAAATGACGCAAACTATACAAAATATGGTGGTGTATGTTGTGTAACCGTTATGCTGTGACTGAAGGCGGAATTGTATACACATTCACCTGATTCATCCAGCTGCTAGACATATGATGGTACTTTCGTGGATTATTATATATAATAATTATTATGAGATTTCCTGAGCATCATTGAAACATCACTTACTTTCGGATATTCAACTGGTTAATGAATTCATAATTATGAACGATGTTTAGGCGACTGATCTAGCCGTTTTAGCCAGGTATAGAAGGAAACTTACTTTATATTAAATATACAGTATGTGGTAGAGACCAAATACAGACCTACAGAACGTCTTAATTCTGTTGCGTGTCGTTGAATATCGTATAAGATAGTCTCGATACATTCAAAGCGTCAGAAAATTTATGAAAGCTGCGTAATTATCGCTCTGGTTGAAGACAGAAGATTCAACGTGTGTCAGACTTTGTTTTATAGTTCCAACGGTGCCGAACAAAACCTAGACCGTAAATATAAGGCGAGCAGAAATCTATTAATGTTGCTGCCAAATTATGTAAAGAGAGAAAGAGAGACAGAGAGAGAGAGAGAGAGAGAGAGAGAGAGACAGTCAGTCTTGGCATGTGCTGTGACCTTCCTGCCTAGAAAGAGAAGGATATCTTAATGTGATCATTTGTCGACCTGCTGTTCATATATTTTTTTCTTTTTCCTTTCCAAATAATCGCTCACTTTGTTCGAATGAAATGGCCGTCTTCTTGTGCTGTGTTCGGTTACGTCCATTAAAATAGCTCCTTGATCTTTTTAACCATTATTTAGAAGCCTGCCACGACTGTAAAGAACAACTTCAGTATCTGTATATACTTCAAAAAATGGTTCAAATGGCTCTGAGCACTATACGACTTAACTTCTGAGATCATCAGTCGCCTAGAACTTAGAACTAATTAAACCTAACTAACCCAAGGACATCACACACATCCATGCCCGAGGCAGGATTCGAACCTGCGACCGTAGCGGTCACGCGGTTCCAGACTGAAGCGCCTAGAACCGCACGGCCACACCGGCCGGCCTGTATATACTTCTGTTAAATGACTTTTGTACTGCCACTGTGGCCAGAATGTGAGTTTTTTACCTCGCAACATGTTGTTTTGTCAAATAATTTAATTAAGGCAACTAAAAGTTGTAGCGGTCGCTGAAAAATCTTTTCACATTTTTGAAACAATTAGGTTAGATTGATAGTCAAATTAATACAGCTGCAAAAATCTATAGCGACAAAAATATATTAGTTCTGACATATTAGGAGAACAGCAATAGTGTTATGTATTTTACTTTCACTTCACCTTTCTCTGGTGTCTCTTAGACGCAGCGATGAATGTCAGTGAAAGACAAATTATTATGACTAACTCAGACTGGCGTTTGCAGTTTGCTGTTATTGATACCAGCATTTAGTGTGAGCGAGCGCGCACTGATCCGCGTGGCATGAAAGATCCTGATTATTGTGAGCAGAGCAGCATCTCCCAATTCCGGAGAATACTCCACTATCTCTGCAATTGTCATATCAGCCGTGAGCGCACGAACTGGCGCAGCACACTACTGTGCCAGAAAAGGCAGCAGTTAAGTCCAGAGGCTGGGCGGAATGAGGAACACACCCGTGCTTACACTCACAAGGCCGCTTTCGTGTTCCCGTTGTCCCTGGCGCTATCTGTAGTTCAAATGTTCCGAATGTCAGAGGATGTCGGAAAATCTTTCACAGTGTATCGAATCAACAGCGTTACTCTCTGAGGAGGTGCCTAAATCAAATTCGTAAATCTCTTCGTCTTTACAGACGCTTGTGAAAAGCAGTGACAACCAGTTACATCCAGTTTGTAATTGAGTCCACCCGCTATGGATATATACACACTTTTAATAGCGAACATCACTCAAGAACTATTTCTTTATTTCTATCGACTAGTTTTCGAGCTTTACAGCCTTATTTTCAGATGACGCAGGGATGCTTGAAACTGGATGGCAAAATTTGCTCCACTGTGACAACAAGACGGAAACACTTTAATGTGTCAGCTGTATGGCAAGTTATATCAATAAACGATTTCTTTCGTAAGAACGGAAGGACGGTTATTCCTGGTCACAGTGCCCTTGGTTACACACACACACACACACACACACACACACACACACACACTGCTCTCACCCTCCCCTTCGCTGTAGCGTCTTGAAACATTTGCTAATTTTGCGACCCGCCCTGACACTGGAAACTCATTCTTTTAATTCTTGCAGAAAAGTGTTCCTCCTTTGCACCAACGCTCCACAACCACTCATCTTTGAGTTGAGTGAACGATCCACTTTGTCTAATCAAATTCAGTCGGCTCCCAATCAGCATGAGTAAATGGACAAAACGGAATAAAGGGGGCAAGGCTTGCGTCTTCTAATGATGCTGGCAACTACAGTACTATATGAATTTAATCGATGCATGATTTTAAGAGAAATGTTAAATACCGTTCAATATTATCCGATGACTGCCGGGGACCGTAATTTAATTATGTGTTTGCAGGCAGGTTGCCTTCTTCTCAGTCTTCACTCTTAAGCTGTTTGTATGAAGAGCATTACTTGACTATATTCATGTAGCCATTACCTAGCAAGAGAACAATGTAGCCTTTATGCAAAGTACACCGTTCTTTTAGCACAGTCGTAGTGGAGTTGTGTACTGTGCAGAGTGGATTAGTGTAAATACATGTGCCAGCATTAACCTTTTCCCCTCCCTTCGGTTTTTTAAGGCTAATGAGCCTAGCATCTACAGTTGGCCGTTTAACCATCAAAGTTCTCACAAGCCCTCACATCATGAGCCACGGCGAAGGAGTGTGGAATTTAGACCAGAACATTGGCGCACGTTGTGGTGGTCAAGCGCTCTTCATCACGATATTTCCTCACTTTACCAGCCAAAGTCTGGCGTTGAAAATTTCTTCGGCTTCCTGGACTCAACTGGCTTAACTGAACGTTTTCCATTCTAGCGTGCTTCAGCCACGCAGGTACAATGGTAGCTTTTCTGAGTCTTTGTTTGAATTGTTTCTAGACCAGAGGACAACCCTGACACGTCACGATTCTACATTGTCTTTGTGCGAAGCGAAGAAGAACAGCAGAATATCTGTTTCGTTACAAGCATTTCCTTGAGAACATTTACAAATATATTAAACAAAATATTGAATAATGTTTCCCGACATTACCTGCACAACCGCGTTAAGATAAATTTCCAACTCAGAGGAATGAATCCCTAACGTGAAATGCTACTGCCACAGAAAAACTTTGATCTTTCGTCTTCTGTATCATTAATAAAACAAATAAACGTTTGGCTTTTCCTTTGGTCTTGTTTCATTCTAGTTTCTTGCGAGATAGCTCCTGCTTTGAATAAGTAGTCAAACTTAGACAAGAAGTTTATTTTAGCTGGATCTATACACTGACAAAAGAAATCAATGGTTTTGAACCATTTAAAAAAAATACTTGTTACGATGTGCTACTGACAGTTCGAGGATTATATAAAGGATTTCAGTGTAAAGTCAATAATTATGCAAGAAATAGTTATGTTAGCAACTGATAATATCAATTAAAACGAAGATCAAAGCTTAAATTTACATTTTGCACAGTACTGAACGACAGTCAGGAAAACTGAGAACAACCACTGTAGAAATTACTATTTATGTTGCATTTTTAATATTTGCAGCCATTCTTCGTCAGCTGCTAATTAAATTATGTTTATCATGCAGATAAGAACAAATCCATCTTTTGGAATTGAATGTTTCTTTTAAACCAAAAACTTTCCGCCTATTCATACTAGACAACACCAGCGGCCTACGACACAAAGCCAATTCCAGAATGAGATTTTCACTCTGCAGCGGAGTGTGCGCTGATATGAAACTTCCTGGCAGATTAAAACTGTGTGCCCGACCGAGACTCGAACTCGGGACCTTTGCCTTTCGCGGGCAAGTCCTCTACCATCTGAGCTACCGAAGCACGACTCACGCCCGGCACTCACAGCTTTACTTCTGCCAGTATCTCGTCTCCTACCTTCCAAACTTTACAGAAGCTCTCCTGCGAATCTTGCGGAACTAGCACTCCTGAAAGAAAGGATATAGCGGAGACATGGCTTAGCCACAGCCTGGGGGATGTTTCCAGAATGAGATTTTCACTCTGCAGCGGAGTGTGCGCTGATATGAAACTTCCTGGCAGATTAAAACTGTGTGCCCGACCGAGAGTCGAACTCGGGACCCTCTGTAAAGTTTGGAAGGTAGGAGACGAGATACTGGCAGAAGTAAAGCTGTGAGTATCTACCGTGAGTCGTGCTTCAGTAGCTCAGATGGTAGAGCACTTGCCCGCGAAAGGTAAAGGTCCCGAGTTCGAGTCTCGGTCGGGCACACAGTTTTAATCTGCTAGGAAGTTTCACAAAGAAAATTGTTTGGTTATACAAATTTTGTTAGGAGTTGTCTACTGTTTTCTGGCAGCACATTTAGTTTATCTAACGATTTACAGTTACACAGTTGTGATTTATCACTGACTTTAATTTTTCTGTTCTTTCTATGTGTCTAGTCAGTGATGGTGCTTAGTATGAATAGCCGAATCATTTTCTGCTAAAAGCAAAACAAACATTCCATTGCAAAAGGCGGATTTATTCTTATCTAAATGATAAACGTAACTATTTTCGGTTTATGATGGAAATGAAGACAGTGGTTCCAAGTATAGACCAAGTAGCAAATAATAGCTACAGTAGGTTTAGAATTATCAGCTAGATACAGTTGTGATAATAGGAAGTGGGGGAAATCTATTATTATGGACTGAGGAAATAAATAATATAACCAATAATGCGGCTTATGAAACATGAAGCGCCCATAAACTGAATATTTTGAATTATTATTAATCGTAAGACTGCATAAGTTATTGAAGACCAACTGTGTGGTCGCTCTGAAATTTCATAATTTTGCTTGAACAACTCGTTCTGTTAGCTCAGAGCAGGCTTAATTAATAACTAGTTCTCATTCATGTTTCCAGTATGTGAAGGTTAACTGGAACGGGGTAATATGGCTTTCACTCAATCGGCTGTATCTCGAGTAGTAAACACATTACGTAAAATAATTTGAGATCGATACCATGTGTCCATCATTCTCGCACGAAATAAACTGTACTGGAAAGAAATTTCACGTCAACAACAATTTTAAGGAAGGTGCGAAGTAATGCTTTCTGCTGAATCATTTGATCCTCAACGTCGTAGGGGCGTATTTCTACCTATATGGATTTTGGAGAGAATAGAGAACAGCTTGAGGTAGGACGAAACATTGAATTAGTTTGTAAAGAGTGCTCAAATGGAGTAACACGAAGAGGACTGTCGGCATTTGGTAGAAGTCCGGAATCGAATCCCAGTTCAGTTATGACACGCCGCACGTGTTCAAGAAAGTGAATAGTACAACAACAAGAAATTCCATTTTGTACATTCTGGCTGTCGGTCGCTAGCCTTCCATCATGTGAAGCTGCACAAGTCGCTGTGGAAGGAGCCCATAATGATCACACGGAACACAGGTAACTTCCATAGACGTAAATAAGAAAAACAGGGAACTTCTCCATCTCGTTCTAAATTACAAGTACTCTCAACTGAATGGTAACTAGGCAGCCTGATGACGTTGCAGTGTCTTACCAAAAAGCTTAAGTCTGTGTAAATCACATGAAACATAGGATATTCTACCGTTTTGCCTAGTGAAAACTGTTTACTAAGATAATGTATGACTAACACATTACATTTATTTAAAAGGCAATACCATAGACATAGAAAACATTCTCCATTATTTCAGCAGTCTGTACAACAATATACAGTTGAACAAAACAACAACAACAACAAGTTCAAAAACAAGGAAATCGTCCAGAAAATTAGGAAAATTTTTTCACCTTTTGCTTTATTGGCAAAGCATTCTTTGCATTCTACGATTAGAAATGATTTTTCGAAAGATGTGAAAGAGAACAATAAATTCCATAACTGACATGTAGAAAACATCGTGTTCTGAAGCAAAACTGGTTTCAAATCAAGAGTTAACCGAAATATCAAAGTGGATTATGCGTTTAGAATGTTCACAGAAGGATACTCCATAGATAGGGCATAACGTATATGGTGAAAAACGTGTTATAACTGCAACTACCCAATCAAACGAGTAAAAAAAAATCTTTCCATCATTAAGTTCCATGTAAGAGGACAACACACAAACACAAACGCGCACACACACACACACACACACACACACACACATACATACATACATACTAGGGGTATTCAAAAGAAAAAGTACGGAATAACACGGTTATTATAATTGAAGTCTATATATTCAAAAGTAATCACCAAACGCCTCAGCACAACTACCCCACTGTTTCACGTACCGGAGTTCCTATTCCCAGAATTCCTGTGGCTGTGACGGGAGCCAATACTCCACCGCGTCCATTTCGTCGTCTTGGTTGAAGCGCTTCCCTTTAACAACAAACAATCCTGTTGGAAGAACATCCGCAAGTGAGCATTTTAGCAGAGGTTGAAAATACCGCTTCAGTTGTAAATTTCTTTATTTCACACGCCCTGTGCTGTGGTCCCCGAGCGCCGCGCATACCAAGGTAGCACAGCTGCTACACCTGAAGATGGGCTTATAACAGTCCGAAACCGGGCGTGTGAAAATAAAGAAATTTATAACTGAAGCGGTATTTTCAACCTCTGCTTCCCTTTAAGATGTTTTATGACGGACCGAACACATGGAAGTCGGGCGACATGTCCGGTCTATAGGGCGGACGCTCAAGGTGCTCCGATCTGAGCTTTGCCATTGCACTATGTGTGAAGTTGGGGACGTGTGGGCGCGTGTTGTCGCGGGGCTGAATCACTCTCTCCGTGAGTAGCCCAGGTCGATTGCTCTTGAAGGACTTGCGTAGGCTACAGAGTGTCTGACCGTACACGTCACTGTTAGTGGTTTTCCCGTACTCGAGGTATTCGATGAGTATCGGATCACGAACGTCGAAAAAGACGGCGAACAAGACCATGCCTGCTGAGGGCACAGCTTTGAATTTTTTAGGTGGGGGTAACAACGCATGCTTCGAGTCCCTAAATGTCTCCTTACTATGTCCCAAAGCGGCTCTACCAATGTCAACCGGTTTGGTTGTTCTGACGTTCCGCAGCTTTTCATTTGAACTCTCCTTCAAGACATACAAGGTGTCATAGAAATGCTGCGACAAACTTCGATGGGTTGTAGAGGATGTCTTGAGGGACAAATCGAGGATAGGAAGCCGTGTCTGGAAACGTCATCCGACGGTTCTACAGAGCGTCAAAATTATAGCTGCCGCGGCCTCCCGCTAGGCCAGCCCTTCCGCAGCAAACCTGACTTTGTACGCTGAAGGAATGTCTCTTAATGTTTGTTATTAGGTGTTCCCGTCTGATCGCCACGATCACCAGTGGAGAAGATGGAGCTGGATGCTGCGTAGAAAGGTCTTGTCTCCTGTGAGTGCGATGATCTGTTGTTTCTTCGGTTGGCGGTTTCAGACATGGGTTTCCATCTGCAATTTATTTTCCTCCTGGAACCCTCTAAATTTCCAGTTCTTTCGGTATACAGGAGAAAAATAAACTGCAGATGGAAACCAGCGTCCGAAACCGTCACACAAAAAGTCAACAGTGTCGCATTCGTAGAAGATAAGGTCTTTCTAAACAGCAGCTGGCTCCATCTTCTCCACTGGCGATCGCGGCAATCAATAGCCATCAGTGAGTAACGAACTACGTTGTTAATCGTTCGTTTGCGGCCCGTCAGCGCACAAAGTCACGTTTGGTGCCGAAGGGTGGCCTACTGGCCGCCATTGCCGCCTGTAACTCTAGCGGTGATGGACGACGCTTCCGGACACGGATTCCTATCCTCAGTCTGTTCTCCAGGACACTCCCTACAATCGCTCGACGTTTGTTGCTATCGTTTTGTAACATACTATACGTATATGACAAGGTTACAACAAGCCCCCACACGGCAATAAAATCCAACTGCACGCCATTTCGAAAAAAAGCCTTCCAAGATGCTACTCCAGGCGGGTGTAAAATGAATGGGCGCAACGGAAAATAATAAAAGCTAAAATGAAGATTTGGCCCTGTCTGACTAACCCCTGAAGCAGGTCTTAGGATCTCTTAATTCTATAATTTACAATCTAAACATAAGTGAATGATGAAGGCAACTAATCTTACTAAATGATAAACGTTGTTCCTGCTTATATTTTTATTGTAAAAAAAAAAAATTATATTACAAAGTTTACATTTCCTAAGAAAAACTACTAATCAATTTCCCAACTCTGACCCTTATTATGACTGCACGGTCTAATATCAATAACGCGAAATGACTGATATCATCTATGAACCAAACACTTGAAGACACTACTTTCAATGATGATCTACGGTGCTGTGGAACCTCAGTGGAAATAAACTAACGTGATTACAGCTGTTTAGTTCTTATAGCCCTAACAAGCCGAAGCAACTTGCGATATCACCGTATGTACTGCGGACGGTGCGTCGAAGTGATGGTTCTCGTACTCGTCTCCGACGATCGAAGAACTCCAGCCACAAATAAACACTTTGACACTAGGACGGCAGAAGGTGGTCCTCTGACTAACATACTCTAATACTGCCTTGTCCTCTCTGTGTTCTACAGACAAAAAACGCGAACTCCCAGCCACAAGGACGGAGTTCAGATAACGTCTCAACGTAAGTAAAGGCAGGCGAAGTGCTCTCAACTACTGAACGCTGCGTACTCAACGACGACTTCCAATCCGGAGGTGAAGTCCAGAATCGTATAGGTTCGCAACAGTACAGTGCCTAACTGCTCTAACTATAAACTCTCCTGACAGCAAAGACAGCAAGTCCGTTTGTACCAAAAAAGCAGATATCGAGCGACCGTCACGCACGGGCGCTCACAACGGAAGACCACGTCTCTCCAGCGCCGGCTTCCCAGCAAGGCTTGGCTCCCGACCATGGTAATTCCGAAAACGAATCATATTCCCGAAACCACGGAGTATTCTCCCTCTCTACAGATTCTTCCGAACGCCGACCAACCATATTTTAGTCTTTTATCGTCCAGCGCGGAAATTTGGGAGGAAAAACGTATACTCTTACAATCTATACTTCTGATTGAAAATCCTTGGAAATAGCCCAGCCTTCGTGGTTTCCGAGGTGCCGTTTCTGCGTTCCTCGCACCTGCGTCCAAAATTTGCAGAGTTCGTAAGTATTATCCGGTTATCTTTCGGGCCTTACTACAATAGCGGCCGGTCGCCCCTGTATTGTGTCTTCGCACTCAGGTGACACGACGTCCGTCTAGCTACTTCCTGTGTTGAAGCAGGACCAACACACCTGTGTAGGTATTCCATCCAGGACTCGAGTTCCGCCTGCCGTTTCATCTCCACTGGCGTTCCAACCTCTGCTGGTACAGGCAACCATTCATTATGCCACTCTGATAATGAAGACACTCCGTCACCTTTCATGCAATAAGCGTTAACAATTATTTACAAGGCGTACGTGAGAATGTCAGTGTCCATTAGGTATTTATACAGGGTGTTACAAAAAGGTACGGCCAAACTTTCAGGAAACATTCCTCACACACAAAGAAAGAAAATATGTTACGTGGACATGTGTCCGGAAACGCTTAATTTCCATGTTAGAGCTCATTTTAGTTTCGTCAGTATGTACTGTACTTCCTCGATTCACCGCCAGTTGGCCCAATTGAACGAAGGTAATGTTGACTTCGGTGTTTGTGTTGACATGCGACTCATTGCTCTACAGTACTAGCATCAAGCACATCAGTACGTAGCATCAACAGGTTATTGTTCATCACGAACGTGGTTTTGCAGTCAGTGCAATGTTTACAAATGCGGAGTTGGCAAATGCCCATTTGATGTATGGATTAGCACGGGGGAATAGCCGTGGCGCGGCACGTTTGTATCGAGACAGATTTCCAGAACGAAGGTGTCCAGACGGGAAGCCGTTCGAAGCAATTGATCGGCGTCTTAGGGAGCACGGAACATTCCAGCCTATGACTCGCGACTGGGGAAGACCTAGAACGACGAGGACACCTGCAACGGACGAGGCAATTCTTCGTGCAGTTGACGATAACCCTAATGTCAGCGCCAGAGAAGTTGCTGCTGTACAAGGTAACGCTGACCACGTCACTGTATGCAGAGTGCTACGGGAGAACCAGTTGCTTCCGTACCATGTACAGCGTGTGCAGGCACTATCAGCAGCTGATTGGCCTCCACGTGTACACTTCTGCGAATGGTTCATCCAACAATGCGTCAATCCTCATTTCAGTGCAAATGTTCTCTTTACAGATGAGGCTTCATTCCAACGTGATCAAATTGTAAATTTTCACAATCAACATGTGTGGGCTGACGAGAATCCGCACGCAATTGTGCACTCACGCCATCAACACAGATTTTCTGTTAACGTTTGGGAAGGCATTGTTGGTGATGTCTTGATTGGGCCCCATGTTCTTCCACCTACGCTCAATGGAGCACGTTATCATGATTTCTTACGGGATACTCTACCTGTGCTGCTAGAACATGTGCCTTTACAAGTACGACACAACATGTGGTTCATGCACGATGGAGCTCCTGCACATTTCAGTCGAAGTATTCGTGCGCTTCTCAACAACAGATTCGGTGACCGATGGATTGGTGGAGGCGGACCAATTCCATGGCCTCCACGCTCTCCTGACCTCAACCCTCTTGACTTTCATTTATGAGGGCATTTGAAAGCTCTTGTCTACGCAACTCCGGTACCAAATGTAGAGACTCTTCGTGCTCGTATTGTGGACGGCTGTGATACCACACGCCATTCTCCAGGGCTGCATCAGCGCATCAGGGATTCCATGCGACGGAGGGTGGATGCATGTATCCTCGCTAACGGAGGACATTTTGAACATTTCCTGTAACAAAGTGTTTCAAGTCACGCTGGTACGTTCTGTTGCTGTGTGTTACCATTCCACGATTAATGTGATTTGAAGAGAAGTAATAAAATGAGCTCTAACATGGAAAGTAAGCGTTTCCGGACACATGTCCACATAACATATTTTCTTTGTTTGTATGTGAGGAATGTTTCCTGAAATTTTGGCCGCACCTTTTTGTAACACCCAGCATATACGATGTACAACCTATGAAATGATACCTAAGTGTGTTTATAGATCACAGCAAAGTATGTGGATGGGTGGTTGTAAGGTGCGAAATTACAGCCGCCTTAAAACTATAGTGAATATATTGATACCAATACAATCGGTTCCTTGCACTTTAAGGTCAGTGGTATCTATGTTTACCAGTGTTACTTAAGGGGTGAATCCCAGTAGTGGGGACGACTGACTGAGTCGCCCGCAGTCCAGAAGCGGCGACAAGTGACGCAGATTTGCGGCGGAGCGGCTAGCAGGCGGGTGCCGGGATTCCGGTAGCGGCGCGCGCCGGCGTCGTCTTGTTTTTGTGCGCGTAATTGGCGGGCAGCGCCTCCGCCGTAATAGCCGGCCGGCGAGCGCGCCAGCGCGGCACACTCCCCAATTGACCCCTGACCCGGGGCGCTGGGCAGGTGCCGCTGGCGGCCTGAATAGCGGGGCTGGGCCGGCCGGAGCACCGAGCGGCCGCGCCGACAGGTGCAGCGCCGAGCGCCTGCCTCCGGCCGGGACAGCTGGACACAGCGCCCGCTGGCCCACCCCATCGTGGGCGGCGGCAGCGGCGGCTGCGGCGGCGCTCGGGGGCGCCGCTTACCGTCTCGGTGCGTCGGCACACGGGACGAGAAATCAGTCACCTGCACGAGGACATCGGCTGTAGCCTTGACAATGGCCTCAATGAGGCACAGAACAGAGTGTAACGTATATTTTCCTGGCAGCCCATGCGTGCTAGGCCTGTCCGCTGCGGTCCTCTCGTACGGAGGTCGTGTTGCCACACCTATAATAGCAACGCAGATCGATATCACATACACTACTAGCCATTAAAGTTGTTACACCAAGAAGAATGCAGATGCTAAACGGGTATTCATTGGAGAAATATATTATACTACAACTGACATTTGATTACATTTTCACGCAATGCATAAATCCTGAGAAAAAAAATGGTTCAAATGGCTCTGAGCACTATGGGACTCAACTGCTGAGGTCATTAGTCCCCTAGAACTTAGAACTAGTTAAACCTAACTAACCTAAGGACATCACAAACATCCATGCCCGAGGCAGGATTCGAACCTGCGACCGTAGCGGTCTTGCGGTTCCAGACTGCAGCGCCTTTAACCGCACGGCCACTTCGGCCGGCAATCCTGAGAAATCAGTACCGAGAACAACCACCTCTGGCCGTAATAACGGCCTTGATACGCCTGGGCATTGAGTCAGACAGAGCTTGGATGGCGTGTACAGGTACAGCTGCCCATGCAGCTTCAACACGATACCACAGTTCATCAAGAGTAGTGACTGGTGTATTGTGACGAGCCAGTTGCTCGGCCACCATTCGCCAGACGTTTTCAGTTGGTGAGAAATCTGGATAATGTGTTAGCCAGGGCAGCAGTCAACATTTTCTGTATCCAGAAAAGCCCGTACAGGACCTGCAACATGCGGTCCTGCATTATCCTGCAGAAATGTGCCATTTCGCAGGGATCGAATGAAGGGTAGATCCACAGGTCGTAACACATCTGAAATGTAACGTCCACTGTTCAAAATGCCGTCAATGCGAACAAGGGGTGACCTAGACGTGTAACCAATGGCACTCTATACCATCACGGCGGGTGATACGCCAGTATGGCGATGACGAATACACGCTTCCAATCTGCTTTCACCACGATATCGCCATACACGCTTGCGACCATCATGATGCTGTTAACAGAACCTGGATTCATCCGAAAAAATGACGTTTTGCCATCCGTGCACCCAGGTTCGTCGTCGAGTACACCATCGCAGGCGCTCCTGTCTGTCATGCAGCGTCAAGGGTAACCGCAGCCATGGTCTCCGAGCTGATTGTCCATGCTGGTGCAAACGTCGTCGAACTGTTCGTGCAGATGGTCGTCGTCTTGCAAACGTCGCCGTCTGTTGACTCAGGGATCGAGACGTGGCAGCACGATCCGTCACAGCCATGCGGATAAGATGCATGTCATCTCACCTGCTAGTGATACGAGGCCGTTGGGAACCATTACGGCGTTCCGTATTACCCTCCTGAACCCACCGATTCCATATTCTGCTAACAGTCATTGGACCTCGACCAACGCGAGCAGCAATGTCGATATTCGATAAACCGCAATAGTGATTGGCTACAATCGGACCTTTATCAAAGTCGGAAACGTGATGGTACGCATTTCTCCTCGTTACACGAGGCATCACAACAACGTTTCACCAGGCAGAGCCGGTCAACTGCTGTTTGTGTATGAGAAATCGGTTGGAAACTTTCCTCATGTCAGCACTTTGTAGGTGTCGCCAACGGCGCCAACCTTGTGTGAATGCTCTGAAAAGCTAGTCATTTGCATATCACAGCGTCTTCTTCACGTCGCTTAAAATTCGCGTCTGTAGCACTTCATCTTCGTGGCGTAGCAATTTTAATGGCCAGTAGTGTATGTTTGTGAGGTCTCGCTGCAATCCGCAACGACGTAGTGTTGGTAATGTTGGACATTGTACTTCAAGAGAGCAGTTTCTTAATTAGTGCAACACGTCATGTTTTATCCAGTACTGTTGTGGCAAAGAAGCGTGGCAAAGTTAAGTAAATCCTTTATTCATTTATGAAACAATCAATAGTCCAGGATGGAATGTAACAATATAATGAAAAGTATAGTTGCTACTCACTGTTCTAAGTGAACAGTATCCTTTTCATTATATTATTTTATTCATTTATGAAATATAATGAACTACGATTTCATGTGTTCACTTGTGATGACCTTTCTCCCAGAGCAATAGAAGAACCCACAGTTGTGGCTGGACGAAAGTAGTTTCGGCTCGTCAGAACAGCTACTGTAGTCGCCTGCGCCAGGGACTCAGGGGAAGGGTATTTTTCTTCAGTCTGCAGCTGATGTGCCTATCTTTCCCAAATCCTTCTAAATGGGTTGTGGCCGGAGCCTACATGGCGGACGTACAAGAAGAGTAATATCCGCACGACGAGCATTAAGCTGTGTCACATTTATTTGATGATATTTACGGGCAGCGTACTTGTCCTACGAAGATAACAAACCCTCAAATATGTTGTTCGAACCACCAAAAATTGATTAGAAGTCACAGAAAGGCTGGAAAAGGGCGAATCTGCAACAAAACTTCCTAGGATTGTGGGATGGACATATGTAGTATTAAGGCCCCACACAAAATCAGACTTTTTGTCAAATTCTCTCTTATCTATCCACAGATTCATTCCAAAAGCCTTACACGATCCAAAATTTCCCATTTAATCTCACTTTCGAAGCTGACGCTGTTCGCGTTTGCTGTATACTGACACACGTGGAAATGGCTACAAATACAGATAACGCATTTCTAGCATTGACTCTGGCACAGTGTTTAACATGAGAGGGAGATCCAGTGTAGGCAATAATTATATGATTCCAGCAAAGCTTGGTAGATATTCGAGTGCGTTAATGCGCAACCGATTTACGTTGGAAAAAAATTGGTTCCAATTTTGGCCACCAAATGCAAATCTGGTGCTGTGAATACAAGACAGATGTATAGAAATGTTTCCATATACAATGGCTTAGGAATGTGACATAGGCAGAACTGGTCAAAAAAGTGAGAAGGCGTAATGTTCGTTTTATTATTAACCTCCACTTACACAATTTCTTCAATACGACCACTGGCGACTCTGAGGTCCTGTACAGCGCCAAATATACTGATAAGCTCTGGCCATGTTTAAGACGTAGCGTAGTTGATAGCATCGTGTACTTCAAAGGGAAAGGTACCATGTTTCCTTCTGATCACTTATAAATTCTTTTCACCTTTTTTTTCTAAAAGACTGTGCAGTTTCTTAGTAATGAAATAAGAGTATTATGTGCTATACTCTATGTTACTTATTAAAAATAATATATTTGCTGCAATTCTTGTTGCATGAGCCAATGACAGGAATGTTCCTCCATTGGTCAGAAATCTTAACGTGGCTGTTGGTCTGTAAGAAGGTAAACACAGGTCTCACACTAGAAATTTTTGCGTGTAAATACCTATTTCTTGGTTACATGGGCTGCCTATAATTTGTGTCTTGCCGGTAAATAATTTCTTCAATGGTGGTCAGCGACTTCGAAAAATATTTTCCTCCATTTGTATGAAATTACGAAACGAATCACGATCTTGAAAGCTATATGAAGTTCGTTGATTCAGAGTGACGGTAGGCAACAGAACACTGAGAATACATATACACAGGGTGAAGTGAAATTCGCGGACTGGGGCTTCGCAGCGTGACACCTCACATGCCAGCGATAAAAAAATCTCTCACAAAATTTCGTCCGGCGAGTACGTCCAACAGAGAAAGGACATTAAAGAGTGGCAATCTGGCAACACTGTAGCCACATGTCCAGTAACTACCGCTGTCACGACATATCACTTACGTTGTACAGTTGGTGCAGTGGATAGTGTTAACCAACTCTAGGAATTTAATAGGTTAAAAGAATGAAAAGTTTTTTTTAAAAAAAATGTATCGTTGTTAATATATTTTAATAAATATATATGGTTACAAAAAAAATATCCGTGGTACGGTATCTGGAATCTTAATCGTCAACAGCGATTGCAGCGGGTCGTCTGGAAAACATACTACAATCGTAGAAATGGAAGATTGGTCAGCTTTGAAAGAAGCCCTTTCCAGGTCGTGGGCTCCAATTTATTCGGACCACTTCATCTAATATGTTCGAAACCTGTTTTCTTTCTACCTTCCTCTAATGTTCACATAGATTAGTACCACCTATTATTCTTTCCTCGTTCAGGTCCATTACATTTCGTTAGGGCCTTACGTTATCAGTAGGACTAGAACGTGCTTTGCAAATAATGTCCAAACTCGGTTACTATTCCTATGTGTTATCACCATGGTCCCATTAATTTTTTCAACTGTCTATTTCTTATTTGTCTAACCACGTATCTGTTGTTTTGAGCATTACAAAATGTTGTAAATTTACATGTGACATAAGAAACGGTATATATTACAGTATGAAATGTCAGAATGAAATTAGCGAATAAAAAAAGGCGCCTCAACCCAGCGTTTTTTTTTTGTAACTATATATATTTATTTAAATTTTTAGCAACGATACTTTTTTAAAACATTTCTTTATATTAAGATAATATTCTTACAGTTGGTCAACATTACTGTCCTTTTTTATAGGTTTTCGTTTGTATATTCTTTTCTTTTGCATTTTTCTCTTATTGTTGTTCCATGGCCAATTGTCGTCTTTTTTGTGGGTAAACCATTGCAGAACAGGCATAATACTTTATATACAGCGTCATAAAATTGATTATGAGTTCAAATTTGTGTATGTGATGCGCTTTGTGGTGCTACAGGCACGAGGTGCATGCGGGTTTGATATCTTCCTCTAGTTAGCATTGTTAGGTGGGACAGTATGAGAGAAAACATCAGCATGGCAGATGGGGCAGAAGTCAGAGAAATTTTGCATATACTACAAACTAAAGGTAAATTGAAGAAGAAAGCAAAAATAATGTCATATTATATAAGAGAAGCAGAGAGGAGAGTACAAATGTTATAAAGCACATAGTAAAGGAAACCTTCATTATTTTTATGTGTAGTTGGTGCTTTTCACTAAGTAGTGCTAGTATCCTAAACAATATAGTACAAATAATGAAGTATATCTGGATACCATGTAACACCGCATAACAGAAATATCTGTTGTCTTTCTTTTCTTTTGTCGCAAACACACGTTTAGAAGCACTGGTACTACTATTGGACGTATTGGTGGCTCTGATTTGGATGTGAGCATGACAGAGGTTTAGTGGGATGCACTTTATAACACTGATTTCACTGAGAAGAAAAACTGAGAAGAAACACTTCAGTGATTATACTTGACTATTTTGAGGAGAGAGGAGAAAGCACTTTATCTTCTGTGTTGCACTTGTTCACTATCACTGCAGACGTTCTTCTTGTGGTGAGTGTGGTGAGGTGAGGTGTCTGGTGGCGGTGCTGGGGGTCACAGGCTGGGGAGGACTCTGGCGGTCTCTGTCTGCAGTGGAATCTGCAGGAGGTTTTTGAAGTTCTCGCGGTGGCGCCTGTGCTGCTGGGCCGCCTTGTTCTCCTCCCAGAGGTCCATCAGGTCGGTCTGCCTCCGCGCTACGATGGCGTGTGCCGTCATGGCGAGGATCCAGAGAGTCGCCAGTCGCTCGGGCCGTGGAAATGGGTCGGAGTCTGGGGCGGTGATTGCTTCCACTGTGATGCTTCCCGGCGCCGTTCTGTTGATGTGGGCCACCATCTGCTGGCACGCTTCCCATATGTTGGTGGCATTCCCGCACGTGAAACGATGCTGGAGGGTGTGGTCCATGGCACATACGTCGCAATTGTCACTTGCGACGAGTTTTACCTCCGCCTGTCTTTGGTTGGTTGGTACCGTTCTGCTTACTATTTTGTACCATGTCTCCTTTGCATCTTTAGGCAACACGTTTTCCGAGACATTTTCCCATATTTGTTTACAATTGTACTGCGGAAGTTAGTTTTCAGTTTTGGTTTTCGCCGTTTCCCCCTGAGGACCCAGTATATTCTCTTGGCTGTTCTGTGGCCACGGTTCGCTCGACCTCCTGCGTGCTAACTCAAAACTCTGTCCACTGCACCAACTGCACAGCACAAGTAAACTGTGCTGTCAAAAGTAGTTACCCTTCATGTGGTTACAGTGTTGCCAGATTGCCACTCTTTAATGTCATTTTCCTGCCAAATGTACTCGCCGGACAAATTTTGTGACAGACATTTTTTTATGGCTGACATGTGAGGAGTCGCGTTGCGAATCCCGAAATTGCGAATTTCGGCTCACCCTGTATATTACGCGTGTGCAGACCGACACTGAACAGTATGCTTAATCTATATTCAAATGGTTCAAATGGCTCCACTATGGGACTTAACTTCTGAGGTCATCAGTCCCCTAGAACTTAGAACTATTTAAACCTAACTAACCTAAGGACATCACGCACATCCACGCCCGAGGCAGGATTCGAACCTGCGACCGTAGCGGTCGCGCGGTTCTAGACTGTGGCGCCTAGAACCGCTCGGCCACCCTAATCTATATTCAATTTAAAACCGAAAATGAGATGGAGACTGGATTGACTTGGAATATCTCCTACTGGTATGTATCCCAGATCCTTGTACAGCATTATCAAGTGTTCGTCTATCAGCAGTCCGGCAGCTCAAGCCACCGACGAGTCGGGGTCGTCGTCCCCGTTTTATCCGCTCTTCTTGGACAATCACTAACAGATTCAGACGCAGTTATTTTACGTGCATCCATTTTCATAAAGTAACTGCGTGATCTGCGCGCCAGTTGTAGCAAAGAACTGCCGCTGGAGAGCGCTGCTGTCTCAAATCACGTTGAGAAGCACGTTCTGTGAGATGTAGCAGCACGATTCAGAGCATGCAGCAACCACGGCGGACACCACTCACGCCGCGCTTCGTGATGAGAAACACGTCTCATGTGAATACGGCTTTAAGTGTGGATTTCAAAATAGTCATACAGACCTAGATGTACGAGGTATGATCCAAGGATAACGGTGGCTTCATGCGTCCGATTTTCAATTTTTTTCACCTTGTTGGTACACATGTTCCTGATGTATGTTTGCATTTTCAGATGTTTTGAGTACTTAGTTTATTGTTGACAGTTGAAAAGGTTGTACGTGTTTTCGAGTGCTCGCCGAATTTGTACTTTCGAAAAAGATAGATAAAGAATTTGCATTAAATTTTGATTGAAAAATGAAAAAAGTGCAGCACCGCTTTCAAAAGATGACTGTGGCTTTTAGCGAGCCTACTATGAGTGAGACAAGGGTTCAGGAATGGTATAAACGTATCAAAGCCAGCCGAGAAGACGTTGAAGACGACGGTCACCATGGATACGCTAGCATACCAATTACTGACTACAGTGTGGAGAAAGTAAAGAAAATGGTTCTGGAAAATCACTGAATCACCATCAGAGAGGTTGTTGATGATGTCGGCTCGTGTAAAGCAATTCTTTCGGATGAATTGGGTATCAAACGATCAGCAGCAAAGGTTTTTTTTTTTTTCCAAAGCTGATGAATATGGACCAAAAACGACGTCTGGTAGCCATCACCCAGGAATTGCTGAATGCAGTCGACAACTATCCATAACTTCTAAAGAAGGTTATAATATGTGACGAAACGTCGATATAGAGATACGTCGTCGAAACAAAGACCCTATCGTACCAACGGAAACTACCTGAAGAGCCAAGACCGAAAAAAAAAAAAAAAATGAGGTTCTCGCTGTTTTCTTCGATTACAGTTGGATAGTACATCATGAGTGCCTGCCTCAATAAGTTAATAGCCGGCCGGAGTAGCCGAGCGGTTCTAGGCGCTACAGTCTGGAACCGCGCTACCGCTACAGTCGCAGGTTCGAATCCTGCCTCGGGCATGGATGTGTGTGATGTTCTTAGGTTAGTTAGGTTTAAGTAGTTCCAACTTCTAGGGGACTGATGACCTTAGAAGTTAAGTCCCATAGTGCTCAGAGCCATTTGAACCAATAAGTTAATAAGGAATACTACCTAGAAGGTATGCGCTGTTTACGCGAAGCAATTCAAAGAAAACTACCAGAAATGTGGCGGAACCACTCGTGGAAATCGCATCACGGTAATGCTCCCGCTACACCTCAATGCGTATTCGTGATATTTTTGGCAGAAAACGAAACCGTTACGCTGCCTCAGCCAGCCCTGCGAGTTCTTTCTATTCTCGAGCGTGAGAACGTCGTTTTGCAGTTACTGACGAGATAAAGTACACTACTGGCCATTAAAATTGCTACACCAAGAAGAAATGCAGATGATAAACAGATACTCTTTGGGCAAATATATTATACTAGAACTGACATGTGAGTACATTTTCACGCAGTTTGGGTGCATCGATCCTGAGAAATCAGTACGGAGAACAACCACCTCTCGCCGCAATAACGGCCTTGACACTCCTGGGCTTTCAGTCAAACAGAGCTTGGATGGCGTGTACAGGTACAGCTGCCCATGCAGCTTCAACACGGTACCACAGTTCATCAAGAGTAGTGACTGGCCTATTGTGACGAGCCAGTTGCTCGGCCACCATTGACCAGACGTTTTCAATTGGTGAGAGATCTGGAGAATGTGCTGCCCAGGGCAGCAGTCGAACATTTTCTGGGATCCAGAAAGGCCCGTACAGGACCTGCAACATGCGATCGTGCATTATCCTGCTGAAATGTAGGGTTTCGCAGGCATCGAATGAAGGGCAGAGTCACGGGTCGTAACACATCTGAAATGTAACGTCCACTGTTCAAAGTGCCGTCAATGTGAACATGAGGTGACCGAGACGTGTAACCAATGGCACCCCATACCATCACGGCGGATGATACGCCAGTATGGCGATGACGAATACACGCTTCCAATGTGCGTTCACCACGATGTCGCCAAACACGGATGCGACCATCATGATCCTGTAAACAGAACCTGGATTCATCCGAAAAAATGACGTTTTGCCATTCGTGCAGCCAGGTTCGTCGTTGAGTACACCATCGCAGGCTCTCCTGTCTGTGATACAGCGTCAAGGGTAACCGCAGCCATGGTCTCCGAGCTGATAGTTCATGCTGTTGCAAACGTCGTCAAACTGTTCATGCAGATGGTTGTTGTCCTGCAAACATCCCCATCTGTTGACTCAGGGATCGAGACGTGGCTGCGGGATCCGTTACAGCCATGCGGATAAGATGGCTGTCATCTCGACTGCTAGTGATACGAGGCCGTTGGGCTCCAGCACGGCGTTCACCATTACCCTCCTGAACCCACCGATTCCGTATTCTGCTAACAGTCATTGGATCTCGACCAACGCGAGCAGCAATGTCGCGATACGGTAAACCACAATCGCGATAGGCTACAATCCGACCTTTATCAAAGTCGGAAACGTGATGGTACGCCTTTCTCCTCAGTACGCGAGGCATCATAACAACGTTTCTCCAGGCAACGCCGGTCAACTACTGTTTGTGTATGAGAAATGGGTTGGAAACTTTCCTCACGTCAGCACGTTGTAGGTGTCGCCACCGGCGACAACCTTGTGTGAATGCTCTGAAAAGCTAATCATTTGCACATCACAGCATCTTCTTCCTGTCGGTTAAATTTTGCGTCTGTAGCACGTCATCTTCGTGGTGTAGCAATTTTAAGGGCCAGTAGTGTAGAACCGCTGCAGGAGCTTCCGAAAGTGGAAAATGCGCAGGTCCAAGTATATTTTATCTAAGGGGTATTACTTTGAAGGGGACCCAGTTGATTTTGATGAATAAATAAAGACTCTTTAAGAAAAAGAGAACTTGACGTTAGTTTTCGATCACATGTCTTAGGTATTTGCGAAGAAGAGGCATCGACACAATCAGTTGTGGAAGGAGAATTGTAGAATTGACTCCAGACTGTACAGTCACACACGGATATGGAAGCACGGAGAGAACAGGCAAAATGCAGGCGGCACTTCAGACGGCGTGAACAGCAGAAAACGGGCAAACAGCGAAACAGAAAGCAGAGCGCGCGCGCCCGTGCTCTTTGATCGGCGGCGGCCGCCTGCCAGCCAGCCAGCCAGCGCCGTTCGGCCCATTTCCGGCCGCACGCACAGAAAGGGCGTGGCCCGCCGCCCTTTGTCTCGTCAGAGCCTCTCAGCGCGCCGGCGGCCGCACCGGTTTCCGATTGCAGCGGAACGAGAGTGCGGCCTCCCGCCGAAAACAGTCAGTGTTCGCCTCCTCGCCGCCACCGAGCCGTACGTGCCAAACGGAAGCCAATCTTCTGCAACAGCGGATACATCCAATACAGTAGAGTGTTCACAGATAATTGTGTGACAAGAAAAGATAAATTAAAACAATCACCTATGTCAGTCACTTTTTATTTAATCCCAGGACGCGTTTCGAATGTTTACATCCTGATCTTAAGGTGCATCACTGGATTACATTACACTTTTTGTTTGCTGGATGTGGCCTGTTGTCTGTTTTGAACTTCATTTAGCTACAATTAAGGTATAATCAGCGTCTGTTAACGTAATATGCCACTACGATTACAAATTTTTAAACAGCAATAAACCTACGTACAATATGTTCCAGCAGCTTTAGACAACATAGAGAGTAATCTAATAATTCTTCCGAAACTAAACGAAAGTCATAAGTTGAATCTCTACAAAGAACGTTGTAAGAACTAAGCCAATTTATACTTGTAATATATATCATTAATTCACAATGTAAGCTAGTAACGAACGCTCTTTGACCTAGAAAACACTGTACCGCTACATCTGTACAATATCTGGATTGTTTATGTTACTGGTTTGAGTTTGTGTGACATCTGGATATGAAAATGCGTATTTATCACCAGCCTTAGCTTTTTCTGCTGTAACATACAATTAGGTGGCAAATGTCATGCGATGGCGATATGCCCATATGCAGATGGCGACATTATCCCGTACACAACGTAAAAACTTGCAGTGCATTGGCTGAGCTGTCCTTTGTACTCAGCTGACTGATACGAAATGGTTTCCGACGGAATTATAGCCGCACAACGGGAATTAACAGGTTTTGAACGCGGAATCGTAGTTGGAGCTAGACGCGTGCGACATTTCATTTCCGAAATCGTTAGGGACTTGAGTTTTCCGAGATCCACAGTCTCAACAGTGTACCGAGAACACGCAATTTCAGACATTACCTCTCACCACGGACATCGCAGTCGGCGACACCCTTCACTTAACGAGTGAGAGCAGCGGCGTTTGCTTAGGGTTGTCAATGCTAACAGACAAGCAACACTGCGTGAAAAAACCGCAGAGCTCAGTGTAGGCCGTAAGATGAACGTATCTCTCAGGCTAGTGCGGCGAAATTTGGCGTTAATGGGCTATAGCAGCAGACGACGGACGCAGTTGCCTTTGTTAACAGCACGACATCGCCTGCAGCACCTCTTCTGGGCTCGTGATCATATCAGTTGGTCAATAGACGACTGGAAAACCACGGCCTTGTCAGATGGCCGGCCGGTGTGGCCGTGCGGTTCTAGGCGCTTCAGTCTGGAACCGCGTGACCGCTACGGTCGCAGGTTCGAACCCTGCCTCGGGCATGGATGTGTGTGATGTCCTTAGGTTAGTTAGGTTTAAGTAGTTCTAAGTTCTAGGGGACTGATGACCACAGATATTAAGTCCCATAGTGCTCAGAGCCATTTGAACCATTTTTGAACCTTGTCAGATGAGTCCCGATTTCAGCCAGTAAGAGCTAATGGTAGGGTTCAAGCCTGAAGGAAACTCCACGAAGTCACGGACCTAGGTTGTCAACAAGACACTGTGCAAGCTGGTAGTGGCTCCTAATGTACGGGCTATGTTTACATGGAACAGATTCGTCCTCTAGATGTTTGGCTACTTGGAGATTATTTGCAGTTATTCAAGGACTTCATGTTCCCAAACAACAATGTAATTTTTATGGTTGACAATGCACCATGGCACCGGGCCGGCGATGGGTTTGAAAAACATTCTGCACAGTTTGAGCGAATGATTTAGCCAACCAGGTCGCCCAACATGAATCCCATCGAGCATTTGTGGAACATAATCGACAAGTCAGTTCATTCACAAAATCGCACACATGAAACACTCTCGCAATTATAGTCGGCTATTGAAGCATCACGGCTCAATATCACTGCAGGGGACTTCCAAAGCCCACGCCACGTCGCGAAAAAGTGGGTCCGATACGATATTAGCAGGTATCCCATGACTTTTGTCTTTTCAGTGTATTGTAAGTAGCTTTTTTATTATTTACAGTTTGTAGGCCTAGTGCCGTATTACGGAAGCAAGTATTGATTATAGCTTATCTCCCGCCCGGCTAGTCGCGCGGTCTCACGCGCTGCTCTCCGACCGGGAAGGCGTGCCTGCCCGCGGCACGAATTCGCCCGGAGCATCAGTGTCGAGGCCCGGTGTGCCGGCCAGCCTGTGGAGGGTTTCTAAGGCGGCTTTCCATCTGCCTCGTCGAAAGCGGATTGGTTCCCCTTATTCCGCCTTAGTTACACCATGTCAGCGATTTCTGTGCAAACACTGTCTGCGCGTACGTAATTACTCTACCACGCAAACATCTGGGGTTGCACACGTCTGGTATGAGACGTTCCCGGGACAGCCACTGGGGCCGAACCGCACAATAACCCTGGGTTCAGTGTGGGGCGGCGGTGGGGTGCGTGGACTGCTGTAACCTGTTGTGGGGCTCTGAACCACTGAGGGCTACGGCGGGACGAAGCCTCTCTGTCGTTTCTAGGTCCCCGGTTTAATACACGATACACAATATTTTTTCCGCAGCGAAATGAAACTCAAAAACAGACAGATGACTGTACCCAGCGAACAAAAAACGTAATTCACTGATCCACCGGAGAATGAGGGTGTAAGCCCTCGAAACGCGCAGTTTTGTAAGAGTTGTTGGTCGACGAGTCCCCCCACTCACTTCTCGGACCATCATATCCTTCGTATACGTACTCGAGTGTAGACGTGTCCAGAGATCGTTCTGGCCAGGGAAGTTGCTACACTTCTTGCAGAGAACTTTAGTTTCACGGGCAGTGTATGGACGAGAAATAGCCTGTTGGGCAACACATCACCCCGCTGTTGCATGAAAAGGAAAAGAACGGGTCTAAAAACATTCTGCACGTACCGAGCGCTGGTCAGCGTCCCCTCCAGAAACATCAAAGGTCACTTCTTAAGTAACAGAACCCAGTACGTTGTCCTCAACGGTGAGTGTTCATCGGAGGTGAGGGTATCATCTGGAGTGCCCCAGGGAAGTGTGGTATGTCCGCTGTTGTTTTCTATCTACATAAATGATCTTTTGGATAGGGTGGATAGCAATGTGCGGCTGTTTGCTGATGATGCTATGGTGTACGGGAAGGTGTCGTCGTTGAGTGACTGTAGGAGGAATCAAGATGACTTGGACAGGATTTGTGATAGGTGTAAAGAATGGCAGCTAACTCTAAATATAGATAAATGTAAAATTAATGCACATGAATAGGAAATAGAATCCTGTAATGTTTGAATACTCCATCAGTAGTGTAGCGCTTGACACAGTCACGTCCATCAAATATTTGGGCGTAACACTGCAGAGCGATATGAAGTGGGACAAGCATGTGATGGCAGTTGTGGGGAAGGCGGATAGTCGTCTTCGGTTCGTTGGTAGAATTTTGGGAAGATGTGCTTCATCTGTAAAGGAGACCGCTTATAAAACACTAATACGACCTATTCTTTAGTACTGCTCGAGCGTTTGGGATCCTTATCAGGTCGGATTGAGGGATGACATAGAAGCAATTCAGAGGCGAGCTGCTAGATTTGTTACTGGTAGGTTTGATCATCACGCGAGTGTTACGGAAATGCTTCAGGAACTCGGGTGGGAGTCTGTGGAGGAAAGGAGGCGTTGTTTTCGTGAATCGCTACTGAGGAAATTTAGAGAACCGGCATTTGAGGCTGACTGCAGTACAATTTCACTGCCGCCAACTTACATTTCGCGGAAAGACCACAAAGATAAGGTAAGAGAGATTAGGGCTCGACCAGAGGCATATAGGCAGTCATTTTTCCCTCGTTCTGTTTGGGAGTGGATCAGGGAGAGAAGATGCTAATTGTGGTACGAGGAACCCTCCGCCACGCACCGTATGGTAGATTGCGGAGTATGTATGTAGATGTAGATCAAAGATGAACGAGAGTTGTAGCTTATCGCACGCTAAACCATAAGCCTAGGTGGGGCCGATGTGTCTCGGAAGAATGCACTCTGCGAGACGGCGCTAACAATGTCTTCACTGTTAGCACAGACGACCGTCAGCTGAAGACGATGCCGCGCCAATCCCTCTTCCAAGCGATCCTCTGACGGCAGCAGTCGAGCCGCACACATCGATGCTGTGGTGTGAGTGCGCCCACTGCTAATAACCGGTCCGCGACAGTTCGTGTTGACACACCTGGGCTCACAAGCCTTCCTGTCTATACTGTGGTAGAAATTTTGGAAATTTGTGCTAAGGTTCTACGAGACCAAACTGCTGAGGTCATCGCTCCCTAGGCTTACACACTCCGACAGGGGGAGCCGCCCGATCCGTGACAATGCGCCCAAGATAGGGCGACTATTCCTCCTTGGCATGCTGTGGTAGTTGCAAGATTTGCCACTGGTGCCCTGGGTAGCGACTTGGCTACTTGGTTGTCCAGAACTTGTCCACAGCTGTGAGAATGTTTACATGACCCCTGCACACCTGACGCAGCACGTCAAACATGTGTGGCAGTTCTCCGAAAGGACCATCCTGCCACTCGTAATGCCACAATTTGACCCATTTCAAATCCACTGAGTTGGCCGTAAGAAGCACATGTGCGTCTCCGTGGCATGCTTGCCTACTTGCTTCACACGTTTGCACCACACTGTGTCTTCTGGCTGTGAGCATTCCCTATTAAAGGGTACGTACAGACACTGCGCTATCTGCTGGCGGACGACGTTGAAAGCATTATCAATACATCCACTGTCCCGCAGGTGGCATTCGCCGTTATCGGATCAAACGTCGTCATTCCAGGTGTACTAGTTTTCTCAAATCGTAGATGTACAGACGAGGAGGACAAAGCGAAGGCCGTGTTGAGGTAGGAGCTGGCCCCAGCAGTGATGAGATGTGACAGATTTACACACAGGGCCCCGCCTCCAGCAGGGGTTCCAGACCAGCGCCGCGCAGACCGGCAATTATTTGCGCTGCCTGCTGCGCGCCGCTGCGGATGTGGCGGCGATCACCGTAATCAGGCGCGCTCTGCTCGTTCCGCTGCCGAGGTAAGACACACGGCGGCTGCTGCTGCAAGTACACAGGGCGAAGGCGCTGGAGAGCCAGCAGCAGCTGCCGATATCACGGCACGTCGAGCCTCTGTTCTACAACACTCTGCATGAAGCCCGAGTTAAGCTCTCACTTAAGATTATATCGATACTCGACAGAACTGTCTTATGAGGGGTCCACGTACATTATGACGAGGAATTCTTCCGGAACTGGAGCAATACATGATGACATGCACTGGCGGATGCTCTGCAGCTTGCAGAAATTTCAAATATGTATTTGAGGTAATCTGCTTTATAATACACTACTGGCCATTAAAATTGCTACACCACGAACATGACGTGCTACAGACGCGAAATTTAACCGACAGGAAGAACATTCTGTGATATGCAAATTATTAGCTTTTCAGAGCATTCACACAAGGTTGGCACCGGTAGCGACACCTACAACGTGCTGACATTAGGAATGTTTCCATCCGATTTCTCATACAGAAACAGCAGTTGACCGGCGTTGCCTGGTGAAACGTTGTTGTGATGCCTCGTGTAAGGAGGTCGGATTGTAGCCTATCGCGATTGCGGCTTATCGTATCGCGACATTGCTGCTCGCGTTAGTCGAGATCCAATGACTGTTCGCAGAATATGGATTCCGTGGGTTCGGGAGGGTAATACGGAACGCCGTGCTGGATCCCAACGGCCTCGTATCACTAGCAGTCGAGATGACAGGCATCTTATCCGCATGGCTGTAACGGGTCGTGCAGCCACGTCTCGATCCCCGAGTCAACAGATGGGGACGTTTGCAAGACAACAACCATCTGCACGAACAGCTCGACGACGTTTGCAGCAGCATGGACTATCAACTCGGAGACCATGGCTGCAGTTACCCCTGACGCTGCATCACAGACAGGAGAGCCTGCGATGGTGTACTCAACGACGAACCTGGGTGCACGAATGGCAAAACGTCATTTTTTCGGATGGATACAGGTTCTGTTTACAGTATCATGATGGTCGCATCCGTGTTTGGCGACATCGCGGTGAACGCATATTGGAAGCGTGTATTCGTCGTCGCCGTACTGGCTTGTCACCCGGCGTGATGATATGGGGTGCCATTGGTTACACGTCTCGGTCACCTCTTGTTCGCGCTGACGGCACTTTGAACAGTGGACGTTACATTTCAGATGTGTTACGACCCGTGGCTGTACCCTTCATTCGATCCCTGCGAAACCCCACATTTCAGCAGGATAATGCACGATCGCATGTTGCAGGTCCTGTATGGTCCTTTCTGAATACAGAAAATGTTCGACTGCTGCCCTGGCCAGCACATTCTCCAGATCTCTCACCAATTGAAAACCTGTGGTCAGTGGTGGCCGAGCAACTGGCTCGTCACAATACGCCAGTCACTACTCTTGATGAACTGTGGTATCGTGTTGAAGCTGCATGGACCATCCAAGCTCTGTTTGACTCAATGCCGAGGCGTATCAAGGCCGTTATTACGGCCAGATGTGGTTGTTCTGGGTACTGATTTCTCAGGATCTATGCACCCAAACTGCGTGAAGATGTGATCACATGTCAGTTCTAGTATAATATATTTGCCCAAAGAGTATCTGTTTATCATCTGCATTTCTTCTTGGTGTAGCAATTTTAATGGCCAGTAGTCTAATAATTATGTATTAGAGGTAATCTGCTTTATAATAGTAATTTATCTGCGTGGCTACTCTGCAAACCGCAGTGCCTGGCAGAGGGTCACGGAACCACCTTCATAATAATTCTCTATTATTCCATTCTCGAACAGAGCACGTAATAAACGAACACCTATATCTTTCCGTGCGAGCTATGATTTCCCTTATTTCATTACGATGATCATTTCTCCCTGTGTAGGTCAGCGTCAACAAAATATTTTCGCATTCGGAGGAGAAATATAGTGATTGAAGCCGCCGCAACGAGAAACTCCTTTCTTTTAATGATTTCCATCCTAAATCCTGTATCATTTCAGTCAACCTCTCTCCCCTATTTCTCGCTAATACAAAATGTGCTGCCCTTCTTTGGACTTCCTCGATGCACTCCGTTAATCCTATCTAGTAAGGATCCCACACCGCAAAGCAGTACTCCAAAAGTGCACGAACAAGTGTAGTGTAGGCAGTCTCTTTAGTAGATCTGTTGCATCTTCTAAGATTTCAGAAACAGTTATTATTATCATCTATAGAATTTGTTCTTTTTTATTGTGTGTGTATGCATGTGTCGAATATAAATAAATGTGAGTTTCTGGTTCTTACACATTATAAAGTGTGGTATTAGTTACTTAATTGTTAATTATCGATTAATATTAATTATTGTTCGTAACTTCCAGTACTTTGTATATTACTAGTACTTGAACGAGTTAAGTATGTTTCTTAGCGTCTCACCCCTATTTTGAAGGAAGTAATAGTTCATGCTTTTACAAGAACCTTGAGCCTTGAAACCAAAGTAGGTTACTTTGTTAAGTACAGTGTCAAAACTGAGTCCATACTAGTTTATTTACTCCTTTGGTGGAGTGTTTAGTTATGAAATTCAAGAAAATAAGTATTTCAAAAACCACATTTTTAAACCTAGTAAGAAATCTGATCGAGGACAATACCAGTATTAAAAAGAAAGCTAGAGATTCAAGCCCATGATAGCGTCCTATTAAATGTTATATAATGAATAAAAAATTACTCGGAAATGTCTCTGAGTGGATGGAAGAAGATGCTATGAGCAGATAGTGAAAGAAGAAATTGATTAGAGGTAGTGTATGAAGAGAACAAAACAGGAACTTGATGTCGGGTGGACATATAATTTCACCAGTTAAGCTGACTTATGAAATAGTAACTAACACAGACAGAAAATCGTACAAACATTCAAAGATTTACTAAAAAAGTTTTTATATTTCAAGGTATGAGTCAGAAAGACAGGGAGCCAATGAAGCAAAATAACATTTAGAAAGTAATGCTAGATGAGATTTATAGAGCCAAGCAAAGGGTGTCAAATGGCTAATGCAAACTGCTTCTGCATCAGTCCCCTAGACTTAGAACTACTTAAACCTAACTAACCTAAGGACATCACACACATCCATGCCTGAGGCAGGATTCGAACCTGCGACCGTAGCAGCAGCGCTGTTCCGGATTGAAGCGCCTAGAACCGCTCGGCTACAGCGGCCGGCAGGTAATTACAATTTCTAATGTTGAGATTGTGTTATAAAGGAAGCGTTCAAAAAACTGCTGCGCGGGTGAGTTATTTCCCTTTATACCCAGACATTTAGTGAGATAAACACGGCACATTTATTCCTCAGTACGAAAGAGGAACTAAGAAATGCGTTCCTGAGTCGCGGGCGATTCAGGAAAAGTCCAAGTAGGACAGTACGTAGCTCATTATAGCATGTTTTGCAAGTAATGCGGTAGTACTGGAATTCCCAGCAACCGGAAAGCTATATAGCGTGCAGAGATATGACACACTCTCTTTTTGCTTCGCATTCTACGCCACTCGACGCAATAAAAACGTGTTTTTATTAGCCAGGAACCACTGGGGAGAGCCATATCTTGCGGCACACCCCGTCATCGCGTAACCCGTATTTGAAACCCACCGGTGTCTTCTCGTCTTACGGTTTCTTCACTTTCCTCATTCCCGCATAATAATACAATTACCATCTAAGATAAACGGACAGCAATCGTCCATGGAGAGAGCTGGAATTGTTTGTATAAATTGCCCGCATATTGAGACACGTGGAAAGCTCAGACACAGTGATACAACATTTTTAGAAATCGTGTCAAACAGCTGATATACAGGGTGATGCAAAAATATTCATACGATTTTACAAGACTATATGTTCTACATGAAAGAAGTAGAAACCTGGAGTAATTTTAAATTTTACATAGAAACTAAAAGTTTATTTTGGCACCATTTGTAAGACGCCAATTCGTGAGTTTGCCGGCAGAGGTCTCCGTTGTACAGTTATCTCGCTCATTCACTCATTACCCAGTCTTCATAGAGTGGAGAACAGTCGAAATCATATTCCAAAAGGACGGAGCACTATGTAACTCGTACCTGCATGAGAGCATTTCTTAACATTGAAATGCGTCAAAGATACTTCACCCGTATGTCGCATTACACTTTCGGCCTCCAAGGTCACTGTGAATGACCCCGCCGGCCGCAGTGGTCTAGCGGTTCTAGGCGCTCAGGCAGGAACCGCGCGACTGCTACGGTCGCAGGTTCGAATCCTGCCTCGGGCATGGATGTGTGTGATGTCCTTAGGTTAGTTAGGTTTAAGTAGTTCTAAGTTCTAGGGGACTTATGACCACAGATGTTGAGCCATTTGAACCATTTTGAATGACCCCGTCTATGTGCCTCGCCTTTGAACTACTTTGGGTGAACCGCGACGACGCACAGTAGCCGAACTGAATGCTGCAACTCCGGACGTGTTCGCAGAAGGTATAAGACGAATTTCACTACAGTCCAGATATTTGTCGCACGTCTGGTACAGAGCACACTGAACATTTGTGAAAGCTAAGGAATACTTTCATCCTAATCGTAAATTTTAAAAGTTCCTGAATATTAAGTACATACAAGTACCCCAGGGTTGTGTATGCATGCATGTAACATACACACAAACGTCATCAAAATACTGGCATGAGACATGCATATATATCCATTTGCAACGTGTTCAGATCATAAAAAAGACTTCACAGGACTTCTGAATTAATAAATGGTGGAACGTCCCCTTGTTCGTATACACGGTTGAATCCGTTGTGGCATACCATAGATAAGATGATCTTTTCCAAATTGTCCCACTGTTCAGTGGCGATTCTGCGTAAGTCGCGCAGAGTGCTTTGTCGTAGTCAACAGTCGATTGGGGTTTATTTCCAGGGACCGGGCAGACCGCACCATTCTGGTGATACTAACATGTTGAAGGAACGTGTTCACCAGAACAGCACGATGATCACGCTAGTTGTCATCCATCAAGTGAAATTGTCACCACAACGTTGCCGATACGGCCCCACTATTGGTTGCAGAATCTCGTCCCCTTACCTTGGAGCAGTGAGCTTGCCCTGAACAACCAAGAGGGGTTTACAGCGTCCCCATGTAATTCCAGGCCAGAACATCACTCCATCAGCACCTTGTAGCACTTGTGGTACACAGTACTGGAGGCGTTCGAGATCACTGACTTGACTCCAAACGTGGTGTCTGCGATGATCATGGTACAAATAGATCCGAATTTCGTCCGTGAACAACACCCGACACCAATCCTGTGGCGTCCATTTTGCATGATTTATTTTCCATCTGTAGCAGAGCCCTTGGTGGTGTAGTGTACGACGTGGTGCTCGTTACGATGGTCAGGAATGGAGATTCGCACCATGTCATCATGTAATCATTTCACAACAGTGTGATGAGATAGGCGATGTCTTTTACGCTCTTCGAACGCCGAATTCAGCTCTAGAGCACTCAGCCCGAGGTTCCTTTGACTCAAAAGTCATAGATGCTGGTCATCCTGTGCACCTTTCGAACGTGGACGGCCTGTACAGTTAAGTCCTCGACACCACCTGTCAATTGCAACCATTCCGTGTCCGCACCACCCAACTTTGACTCCGGTGCACACGTCCAGCAACTTCCCTGGTTGACAAGCGTTCTGCGGGTAATGTAATGATGCGGACGCCATGATTGGTCGGTTGGTCGCGATAGTCCTTCGTGGCATGATGGATGTTTGCTCTGCTGTTCCAAAAACGTCCCTAATGCGTCGCTAATGGTGCATTACTTTCTGCTAGAATGTTGCAGTCTATTCGAGTGCGGTGTTCTACCAGCAGATAGCACTTCGGTAACTGGGTGTACGATTACACACATTGTTAGGGGTCATCTTCCGATCAGCACAGGAACAGACACAATAAGAGCATACGTGCACGACAGATCAGAGTAATGCAACACTTTTGTTGATGTGTGTACTCCCGCAAAATCAGATAGCACTTTTGAAAACGAGAACTACGTACGCCTATGCGTAAGTTAAAATTCACAGCAAGTTTCTATCATTATTTCTGTATAAATTCAGTATTATGAAATGGAATGAATCTTTTTGAAACACATTAGCGTCACACACTGGCAGAAGAACGCGGCGGTTGGTTTGGTTGTTTGGGGAAGGAGACCAGACAGCCTGGTCATCGGTCTCATCGGATTAGGGAAGGATGGGGAAGGATGTCGGCCGTGCCCTTTCAGGGGAACCATCCCGGCATTTGCCTGGAGTGATTTAGGAAAATCATGGAAAACCTAATTCAGGATGGCCGGACGCGGGATTGAACCGTCGTCCTCCCGAATGCGAGTCCAGTGTCTAACCACTGCGCCACCTCGCTCGGTAAGCGCGGCGGAGGCTTTTAATTTAGCCATATGTGTAGATACCCTAGTGTCTTTCTAGTGCGGTCATATCAGACTCGCTTAACAACAATGAATTTCTAAATTTTTTAGAGAGATGTTCTGTGAAGTACGAGCTGAGCCGAATGGTATTTTGAGGCGCTGTAAGTTTCACCTTGTGAATGCTGACTTCATGTACGACTTCAGTTTCTAAGCTACCATTACAGAAGATAGAGAAAAAGTTTTCATACATTCTGTGGTATCGATAGCTACGATGCCACAACGTAGGTGCGCTCTGCTAGGTTGACACTACGACAGACACCGACGTCAGCGCCCTCTAGCCGGCGCTGTGCAGCTCTACGAGCGCCGCTCCGGATTCTGTCCATCTGATGCCGAGCAGACGACCTAGCAACTTAGCTTCTACTTCATAGTGGGAGAGCCACTACACATTTTGCCTGTGTAACTTTTGTGGGCTTTGATACATCCGCCTTCGCTTCTACGTGCTCCTCAGAGCAAAGTTATGTATTCGTATTCTTCCTATAGTAAATGTGACTTAAGTTTACTCGCACTAACGAAGCATTTCACCTTTTCCTGCTCCTACCCACTTTCTACATTCGGCCTACCCTTCGCTCTACAGGAGCAGACCCACGCGCCGCCTACCAGGCGAGATAAAAAACGTTTAATGCGATCCAGCAGCAGTTTTGCATCTCCGTTCGTGACGTAACCATTAAAACCTATTAGAAGAGATGTAAAACTTGTTCCATTCGACAACTTCTTGCGATTCAGTTATAAAAGAGGCATCTAAGATTCGATTACAGGGCAATAATTTTAGTGGAAATGGGGCTATATACTTATCAGGGGTAGAAGACGGGTTCTGGATGCCGAATGAGGACTGAGAACGACCGTCGGCGTCCAAAGAGTGGTAGAAATGACTGTCCCCAGGCCGGCGCCTGCGCTTCGCGTTCCATGACGTCATGTGGTCCCGCGGCCGGCCGGAGTTGTGTATGTGTACGTTCACCCCACCGCCAAGGAGTTAAGGACTCTGCTGCATCGAACATGCAGGTACGAAATATTGCTATTGCCACTAGGTTGCATAACAGAATTTGACACACTAGCCATGCCGTCGCGGAAGGCTCTGACGCCACATAACTGTCAACCACCAGTCCCTTATAAGTAGCTCAGAGTTAAGAAAACTGGAAAACTCTGCTGAAGTGCTAGTCATAATAAAACCTCTTTACATATTTCATATGAGCCGCTTATGGATATAATACGTGTTCCGGATACACTTCTGTGCCATGTGGATATAGGATGTACTTACGCCTCCATGATCGTTTCTTCCAAATTCTAATTAGATTCCATATTTCCAGCAATTGAAATATAAATGAATCGAATACATTTTAAAATAGCATTGAGATTGACACCATTCTGTTTTCCACTTCAAGATGAAGTAACGTTGCAATCAATAATGAGCATGTGGTCGCAGAAACAAAAGCAGATCCACGCAAATTATGCAGTCATCAGGTTTCAGGTGCTAATCTCATACGGGGAGAATGTCAAGGTTAAAACAAAACAAGTAGCAAAATGCCTCTCTTTCCATTTATATGATCTCTTTCTCTCGGAAGCATCAGGTGGCTCTCATAATGTACGTTCCCACATTCGTGTAAATGACCGAGGCAAAATGTATCTGCATTACAAAAGATGCGTTTTCTTCCCGACAAATAATTATAATTCTTCTTGTGATAATTGTTTCGATTCACTACTGATAAATACACAGCTCCGCAAAACTGAAGGACGAGACAGATAAACGACCATAACATATTAACAGCATGACGGAAGTGTTGCCAGAGGTCTGTCAGTCAGTTACAGAGAGCTGGACGTCACGTGGCGTGACGTCAGTCCCAGATGGGGCTGGTCCCACAGCACGAGGCAGGTGAGCGCTACACTGTGCAACGCGCGAGAAGGGACTCCGTGTCATACAGCTGGTACAACTGCAACCAAGTTCGACGGAGCTGCAGTGCACGCCATTTCGCAGTCCACAGCGGCTAGGCGACTGCATGAAGGTGCGTTGTGTTCCCATGACACCCGCACATCGCAGCACTGTTTGCAATGGTGTCCATAACAGGGAGAGTGGAACGAGGAGGCGTGGAGTCGCCTACTCCTCTAGGATGACAGAAAATTCAGTCTGAGTAGTAATTCTGGACGCACCCTGCTATGGCGAGAAGTGGGAACATGTAATGCACCCAGGAACATTGTCGAACACGATCGTTTTTGTGGTCCAGGTGTTATGGAGTGGGGAGGCATAATGTTGCATGTACCCACTGACCCGCAAATCTTCGAACACAATACACTCACCGGTCAACTTTATTCTGGTACTGTACTGTTACTCCACGTGCGTCTTTTCACAGGTGCTTTCGGCTCTGACTTCCTTTTTGTGAATGACAGCGCATGACCGTATCGAACAGCGCAGGTGCAGCAGCTCTTGGAATAAGAGCATATTAGGCGAATAGTTTGGCGTACTGCGAGATAACATCCCAAAGATGCTCGGGATCACATGCGGTTCGTCTTCGTGGGAATGTCTTGGCTCAAACTCGTCTAGGGGTTGAACCGCACGTGTCGCATTACACGCCCTAAATTAGACACTTGCGACCCCATGGTTAAATTGTCTGGCTGATGGCAAGTTTGCGAAATACAAAGTTAACATAAAAAACAGTAATAATAATATCGGGAACTAAATTAACGACTCATAAATGATGTAGGCCACACAGTTGCGATTTGGTTAGAATAATGTTTGGTTCAAATGGTTCTGAGCACTATGAGACTTAACTTCTGAGGTCATCAGTCCCCTAGAATTTAGAACTACTTAAACCCAACTAAACTAAGGACAAAATGGCTCTGAGCACTATGGGACTTAACAGCTGCGGTCATCAGTCCCCTAGAACTTAGAACTACTTAAACCTAACTAACCTAAGGACATCACACACATCCATGCCCGAGGCAGGATTCGAACCTGCGACGGTAGCAGTCGCGCGGTTCCGGACTGAGCGCCTAGAACCGTGAGACCACCGCGGCCGGCAAAACTAAGGACATCACACACATCCATACCCGACGCAGGATTCGAACCTGCGACCGTAGCGGTCCCGCGGTTCCAGGCTGTAGCGCCTAGAACCGCTCGGCCACCCCGGCAGACAGAATAATGTTTATTCAGAAAGCAAACTAATAGCGAAAGTGGTCGTATTTAGAGTTACTGTTACACTCGAGCGCGTATCCATTTGACACAGTTCGATCATTCGCAATCTCATAGCGAAATACAAGTTATCTATACGAAAAGTTAGGGTTGACACCTGGCGCGCGGCTGCTCACCGCTCAGAGACTCAGCCCAGCGATAACACACAACGTAGAAAAGGGCAGTGCATTGTCGGGGCTGCCATTTGTACAAAGGTGGTTCGTGTGAAGAGGTTTCCGACGTGATATTGGCCGCAAGACTGGAATTAACAGACTTTGAACACGGAATGGTAGTTCGAGCCAGGAGCATGGGAGATTCCGTTTCGGAAATCGTCAGGAAATTCAGTATTCCGAGATCCTCTCCTGGGCTCGACGACTGGAAGACCGTGGCTTGTTCAAATGAGTCCCGATTTCAGCTGCGAAGCGCTGATCCGAATGTGGCGCACACTTTATAGACCCAAGTTGTCAACAAGGCACTCTGCAAGCTAGTCGTGGCTGTACAATCGTGTGGGCTGTGTTTCCATGGGAAGGACTGGGTCTTCTGAATGTTCGGCTGGTTGTAGACCTTTTGCAGCCATTCATGGACGTCATGTTCCCAAACAACGATGGAAGTTTTATGTATGACAATGCACCATGCCACTGGACCACAGTTGGTCACGACTGGTGTGAAGAACATCTGGACATTTCGAGTCAATGATTTGGACACCTGCATCGCTCGACATGAATCCCACCCAAGATTTATAGGACATAATCGAGAGATCATTTAGTGCAAAAAATCCTGCACCGGCACCACTTTCGCAGTTATGGACGGCTATAGGGGCAGCATGGCTGAATATTCCTGCAGGGGCCTTCCAACGACTTGTTGAGTTCACGCTACGTCGACTTGTTGCGCTACCCCGGGCCACACGAGATTCGAAACGATATTAGGAGGTGACCCACGACTTTGATCAGCTCAGTGTATATACAGGGCGTAACAAGTATAAACGCAGTATTTTAAGATAATCGATTGGTTTTCCTTCCGACAAACTTTTGTCTTGCTGAACTGCGCGTGGTAGTTGTAAAATGGAGTATTTCTTTTTCCAACGCATTAGATTCTCGCAATCAAAACAGCTGCTGTAGTTACGTTTGAAAACACGGTCAATGATACGACAGTATTGTCACCATGTTGTTTGCGTCACTTGACACACGTTTATTATATTAACTTCTTAAGTAATAAACTCAGTAAGTTGTCCACGACGGTGACTTTTCATCGGACGTGAGGGCATCATCTGGAGTGTCCCAGGAAAGTGTGGTAGGTCCGCTGTTGTTTTCTACCTGCATAAATGATCTTTTGAATAGGGTGGATAGCAATGTGCGGCTGTTTGTTGACGATGCTGTGGTGTACGGGAAGGTGTCGTCGTTGAGTGACTGTAGGAGGATACAAGATGACTTGGACAGGATTTGTGATTAGTGTAAAGAATGGCAGCTAACTCTAAATATAGATAAATGTAAATTAATGCAGATGAATAGGAAAAAGAATCCCGTAATGTTTGAATACTCCATTAGTAGTGTAGCGCTTGACACAGTCACGTCGATTAAATACTTGGGCGTAACATTGCAGAGCGATATGAAGTGGTTAAGGCGCTCAGTCCGGAACCGCGCGACTGCTACGGTCGCAGGTTCGAATCCTGCCTCGGGCATGGATGTGTCTGATGTCCTTAGGTTAGTTAGGTTTAAGTAGTTCTAAGTTCTAGGGGACTGATGACCACAGAAGTTAAGTCCCATAGTTCTCAGAGCCATTTGAACCATTTTTTTTTATATGAAGTGGGACAAGCATGTAATGGCAGTTGTGGGGAAGGCGGATAGTCGTCTTCGGTTCATTGGTAGAATTTTGGGAAGATGTGCTTCATGTGTAAAGGAGACCGCTTATAAAACACTATTCTTGAGTACTGCTCGAGCGTTTGGGATCCCTATCAGGTCGGATTGAGGGAGGACATGGAAGCAATTCAGAGGCGGGCTGCTAGATTTGTTACTGGTAGGTTTGATCATTACGCGAGTGTTACGGAAATGCTTCAGGAACTCGGGTGGGAGTCTGTGGAGGAAAGGAGACGTTCTTTTCGGGAATCGCTACTGAGGAAATTTAGAGAACCAGCATTTGAGGCTGACTGCAGTACAATTTTACTGCCGCCAACTTACATTTCGCCGAAAGACCACAAAGATAAGATAAGAGAGAATAGGGTTCGTACAGAGGCATATAGGCAGTCAATTTTCCCTCGTTCTGTTTGGGAGTGGAACAGGGAGAGAAGATGCTAGTTGTGGTACGAGGTACTCTCCGCCACGCACCGTATGGTGGATTGCGGAGTATGTATGTAGATGTAGATGTAGATGTAATGAGCAAAACCGATGGCTAATATCGCAATTTGCACTGTATTCTAAACAATCACAGCAACTCAGTGAGGTCAGCGATCTGTGATAGTAGGTCGTTCACTGTCTACATATCACCAAAAGTGCAAGATGTAATAAGTGGCACAAAAACTGGAAACAACCTTCCCCATGAACGAGACTGTGTTTTGTGTTGGGCTACAGCTCGCAGCGGCAAGGGCTCCAGCTGCTCGTCCGCGCAGGAGCCAGCCCAGATGATGGCCGGCCGGCGTTGGGCAACCGGGCAGCCGGGCAGCCGCCTCTGCGGCCGCGACCTCAATTGCAGCTGAGCTGTTAAATTGGCCGCACACGCGCCTCGTTGCGTTCTACGCCGGCGCTCAAAAGAAGCGGGCGGGTCGGTTACGTGCGCGCACGCACCTGCACGCACCATGTTCCGCTCGGCCTGGCCGGGGGGCGGAAAGCGGCAGGCAGAAGTCTCGTCCCGCGCCTTTGAGGTCGCCGCCGCCGTCTTCGTCTCCTTCTCCAGTTCTCGATCTGCACTGCCTTCTGCACTGGTGGCGTCGGCTGCTTCGCATAGTGCTCGACGTCCCGTCGGCATGGAAATAGTTAGTGACAGAGCGTGATCCTCGTATTAGGCACGACTTGGCGATGCAGTCGGGCGCGGCCTCTTCTGAAAGACGGTCTGCGCTGCCGCGCGACATATTTTATTCTTTTTACCTGTTCGGTATCGTGCCGCTCGAGGAATGCGATAACGTCAGCGTGCCTGAACGATCGCGTCAAATCAGAGATGACGTACCATTTAAGTATCTGCGGTGGACCTGTTTTATTGTCGGGTGGGTGTTGCCTCGCGGTGGTAATGGCCTTCTGTGTCGGGACCCACAGTAGCAGCAGGCGGTAGTGTCACTACGGGAATTGGCGCCTGAGCACAATTCGATTCAAACTCCTCCCCCTCCCCCTTTCGTTGCCCCCCCCCCTCCCATCCTTTGGTCCTCACTGCCAATCCCCCCCCCCCCCCCACCTTTTTTGTTTACCTACCATAGCCGCATAGTGTATATAGTTGTTTATTGAGATCAACTCTACTTTACTATCAAGCAAAGCGTCTAAACAATTCCTTTTTATATGGTACAGTTTAAAACATATAATAATATACTCGGAAAAGCACTGGTCGTAACGATATCGTGATTTGTTTTTCGTCGTTTCGATGTCGATCACGGTGAAGCCGTAATAAACAAAGCAGCAAACGCGAAATAAATGCTTCGCACTTTGGTTACATTGGTTCATTTGGAATAGCGAGAGTGGCTGCATCTAGTAACGGAAAACAAGATTATCTGCCGTGGAAATACAGACCATATGGTGCTGTTGCTCGACAAGGCCCTATACGATCTGTTCATAATTCCCATTCACAAATTTTCGCTCTTTCCAACTGTTTTCGTATCTGACTTGAAATGGAGCCCATCCGCCCCCTGGCTACCATACGCTAGTCACACTTCTAAGGCTCTCTGTGATGCGTGAAGAATAACTTTCGCGGGCGTTCTCTAAATATTTACCTGCATTCATACGGCGCTACTATCTTTCAACTTTTTTATTTTATTTTCTCATTGGAAGATGGGTCAGCAACGGTTACGACCAACCTCTGGGCGTGGTGCTACAGTGTCGAACATATTTTGAAATGATAGTGCGGACTGTCAAGCTACGTCACGAAATATAATACACTGCTGAATTTATAAACGCAGTCGATGTCTTCAATACAAATTACGTAGAGATGATGAACGATAGCTGCCTCTTCCTGCATGTGACTATGCTGTTATTGTAGTAATGAGACGTTGGCGATGACAGCATTGAAAGTCGCTTGCGGTCACCAACTTGGTGAAAAGGTAGGTGAAATGGGGATGAAGAAAGAATGAGGGTGGACCAAGGAAACGACAGCAGCCACTACAAATGCCAAGAATGAAATATATTAAATCAGATTTAGTGTTTGTATGTCGGATGAAATTATTTCGTGAAAGGAGGTAGAAACTGTAGACACGCAGTCGAGAGGCAATGTGACTTCCATATAGCTGCGAATGAAGAAATTTGTGATTAGAGACGGGAAATGATTTCCTGAATTGGAGAGGATATGTAGGAGCTCCAGGAATGCGAGGAGTTTTGGAGTATTGGTCAATAGGGGTAACATGTTAACTGGAAATGACAGACATAATTATGCGGAAGGTCAAATAAATTGGGTATTTCTCTTCTATTTGAAGATATTTGTAAAAGAGAGAAGAATGCATAGTCATATGACGGACTTATTTCAATAGTGATACAAGTCCATTTTTGTTCATATTGAGATACAGAGTCCTAAAGTTAAATGAGAGCTGAAAAATCTGCAGTTGAGATACCAGAAATATTCAAGCATATGGCTTCTAGGTAGAGATGAACCTTTCTGTTTCTTTGGCTCATTAATTTCAGAAGCATTATAGTCAGGAAAATGGAGGTAATTGACTTGTACCACATTGAAATAAGCCCTTCATATAATGTTAGTGTTTGTCAGTGTGGGGCAGGGAAGGTTTCCAAATGTAGGAGATAGCAGTTCGCTAATCTGACGAGTTCTTGTTATATGTCCACTGGCGTACGACCCACTGCACCCACTGCTTGCGTAGAAGAAACGTAGCTCCAAATCTGCGTCTTATATACTGCTCGGCTAGCATTCTGTTCAACAGCAAAACTCTGTCTATATTCAGTACTGACCAGTTCGCAAAAAAATTTTTGAACAGATTTCTCCCAAATTGCCAATATCGATCTATGAAAAAATCCCACCTATAAATGATGTAATTATGGAAGATCTTTACGCTGGAACTATGCTATTCTTCGCCATAATACGGGATGAGTCACTAACTATTGCCACCTAGAATAACTCCGAAAGTATGATAGTAGCTGAACAGTTTGCGGGACAAATGTTTCATGGGACAACGGAGCCATAATATGACATTGGTTTCTTGTTGCTAGGTGGAGACGCGTCAGAGATATGAAGGTCAACTTTATTTTTTTAAATGAGATGCTATAGTTTGGTCCTTATTTTCTGATAGGGACTATCGAGACGAATCCAATGGTGTGTAACAATAAGGTCTTTGAAGGTCAACGAAGGTCAGAAAGATGGCATGAACGTCCATTTACGGAAGGTGATCGAAGTGATGACCATTGGTGTCAATACATGGCTGCAATCTTCTTATCATTGATTGAGTGGTATTACTTATCACATCAGCACTTATCGAAGCACATGCTATGACAATTCTCCCTCGCATATCATCAGGTGTCGTTGGAACATCTTTATAAACAATGTCTTTTACGAATCCTCACAAGAAAAAATCCATAGGCGTCAAGTCTGGCGAACGAGCCAACCGCGACAAATTTCCTCCGCGTCCAATCCAACGATTTGTGAATTCTCTCTGCAACCCATTTCTAGCCATCAGCGGAAAATGTGTTCTTGTCCTGAACATATGTCGTAGCGTAAGAGTGTACCGCAGGATCGGAGATCGGAGCCAGTGGTGTGGGGGGGGGGGGGGGGGGGATGGGGGAGGGGGGGGGGGGGGGTCGCTGACTTATATTAGGTTCATGGAAGATGGTGGGAAAAACAAAGCACAGTTACTCGCAAGACGACACTAAAACTGTCGTAAAAGTGGATTTTTTTAATCACTAGAGAGGTCGCGCAGTACCACACTGAACTCGCATTCGGGGGGACGTCGGTTCAAACCTGACTTATCTGTGTAGCGGAGATCGTATTCCTTCTTCCTTGCACAATGTTGGTATGGGTGGATGGACGCTCTTGTCGGAGAATCTCTGTGGAGCTGTAGGGGCACTGACGTTTTTAGTTGGAATGCGTAGAGGGCTCGGAAAACTCTGCCTGAAAATAATAATGAGATTTTGAGCTCGAATCCTGACCTTGCAGAATTCTCTAATGGACTAGCGCCTCCAAGGAAAGTGTGAATTCACAAAGATCTTGTTATAACTCTAAAATGATAGTAATAATAATAAAGGCGCACCATGAAGTAATTGTCTGAATGGATCGAAAATCGGTAGGTATGATGAACATTAGAAACGAACGAGCTATTACAGTTTCAGCGAAAATGGACGATTTATTCAAGAAAAAGAGCTTCACCAATTGAGATAGTCAATAACGTGTTGCTGGCCGGTGTGGCCGTGCGGTTCTAGGCGCGTCAGTCTGGAACTGCGGTGCTGCTACGGTTGCAGGTTCGAATCCTGCCTCGGGCATGGGTGTGTGTGATGTCCTTAGGTTAGTTAGGTTTAAGTAGTTGTAAGTCTGGGGGATTGATGACCTCAGAAGTTAAGTCCCATAGTGCTCAGAGCCATTTGAACCAATGATGCGTTGCTCCACCTCTGGTCCTTATGCCAGCAGTTATTCGGCTTGACACTGAATAACAGAGTTGTCGGATGCCCTCCTTGAAGATATCGTGCCAAATTGTATCCAAATGGTGCGTTACGTCATCAAAATCCCTAGATGGTCTGAGGGCCTTATCCCAAACGTTCTCAGTTGTGGAGAAATCCTGCGACCCTGCTGGCAAAGGTAGGGCTTGGCAAGCAAGAAGACAGGTAGTGCAAATTCTCGCCATGTATGGGCAAGCATTATCTTGCCGCAATGTAAACAAAGGATAGCTTGTCATGAAGGGCAAGAAAATAGGGCGTAGAATATCGTCGAGGTATAGCTGTGCTGTTAAGAGGGCCGCGGATGGCAACCAAAAGAATGAATGAAAAGAAATAGCACCCCATCCATCACTCCTGGTTGTGGGGCCGTATGGCGGACCACAATCAGGTTGGTATCCCACAGCTGTCCAGGGCGCCTCCAGACAGGTCTTCGCTGCTCATCGGGGCTCAGTTTGAATCGAGACTCGTCACTGAAGACAGTTCCAGTCGAGTCAGTGAGATTCCAAGCAGAAGAGGTGTCTGCAGACGCCCCGGACACTGGTGGGATACCAGCCTGACTCATCCGCCCTACTGCCTGACAACCAGGTGGATGGTCTGGGGTGGCACTTCTCACAGTAGGATCCCTTTGGTACTTATTCGTGGCAACCTTACAGCACAGCAGTAAGTCGATATTATTGTACGCCCCGTTTCGTTGTCCTTCATGGCAAGCCGTCCTGGGCTTATATTTCAGCAAGATAATGCCCACTCCCTCATAGCGATAGTTTCTGGTTTTTGTCTTCGTGCCTGTCAAACCCTACCTTGGCCAGCAGGGTCACCAGATCTCTCCACAAATGAGAACGTTTGGAGTATTATGGTGAAGGGTCTCAGACCAGCTCGGGATTTTGACGGCGTAACACGCCAATTGGACAGAATTTGGCACGATATCCTTCAGGAGGACGTCCATCAATCCTGCCAAGCCCAGTTAACCTCTTCCATAAGAGCCAGAGATGGACCAAAGCATTATTGACGTGCTCACTTTATGAACCACTTTCTCTTGAATAAATAATCCAGTTTTTATGAAATTACTCGTATAAACTTTTGTGTGTCATACGTGTACGGTTACTGTTGTTGTGGTCTTCATTCTGAAGGCTGGTCTGACCTGTGCAAGCCTCTTCATCTGTGGATAACTACTGCAATCTACGTCAATATTAAACTGCTTACTGTAGTGAAGTTTTGGTCTCCCTCTAACTTTTTAGACCCTATACATCTCTCCATTAAAAAACTGACTATTCCTTGACGCCTCCGTTTGTGTCATATCAACCGATTCCTTCTTTTAGCCAAGTTGTCCCATAAATTACTTTCATCCTGTTACAATCTGTGCCTCTTCATTTGTTATCCGATCTATCTACTCTTCACCTTTCTTCCGTAGCACCAAATTTGAGTAAGCTCCTGTTGTTTACTTGTCTGACCTGTCTGACTTCCATGTTTCTTATCTGTATGTGGCCACTGTGAGTTGTGAAATTATTATTATTACCGTATGGCGTTACAGAATATACACACATACTACATACACAATGAATTTACAGGTTAATGTTTAACTTTTTACAATCAGATAGCAGCAATTGGTATCACCTCGTTCAGTCTTTCAATTCTCCTCTAAAAGCAGGAACCGGGCCGTTCTCTGTAACAGGTCCTATTGCATGTTCCTCCCCAGCACGGTCACTCCGCAGGACTTTCGGAGCTCCCCGCATCTTCCATACGTAGTCTTCTTCTCTTGTTCGGATTTATTTGAGTCTTGACCATTCGCAAGGGGAACATCAAACCCTGGAATGTTGGTCGTTGGTTTTTGGGTTTTGAATTAGGTGGGAGTTCGTGGTGGATATTCATTCCAGCGTACTTTTCGCTTCTCAGTGAGCTCGAAAACGCCTATGAGCCGAAGATCGACCCAGGATGGCTTGCATGACTTCAGGCTTATAGCTCGTAGATTCTGGAAAGCGCTACTTAGAAATGAGTTCTCCTGCGACTCAGTTTCCAACTTTTTAGCTTTCCTTTTGAGATCCGGAAAGGAATTATTGTACAGACAGGCTACAACTAAATAGGAGTAGATCTGACATTGCCAGTTACGTCCATAATAGCTTCATACAGGGGTAAATCTGTCGTAGTTGTGCGTGTGCTGTTTCCCCAGGCAGAGGCAAGACATTTTGCAGATGATTACATAAATGAAATTACAGCATTGCTCGGCATATCAGCATTCCCTCACCAATTGTTTCCGCCTATTTTGTGGAGTAAATGTAGTGTCTGGCCAAGCTTCTTTGACAGGTTCGTGCAGCGCTGCTTAGAATACAGCGTCGATCGAGGGCTGCACCTACATGTTTAGGAACGTAGTTGTGACATACTTCGACCCAGTGAAGTAACACGTCTAAATTCCTCTGTGCCACTTACTATGGAGGTGGAACGCTGTGAGTTGTGCTTACTGAGGTTTGGTTGGAGTCTCCATTTGCCAAAGCACTCGTTAAGTATGATGAGGTCACTTGAGAGTATACTTTCACAATGTCTGATATCTTTGTTCCGACACATTAATGGCAGGTCATCTGCATCCAGGATTTTCTTGGAGCTAGTAGCTGGCATGTCTTCTTCGTCTTCTTCTTCTTCTTCTTCATCGTTCGTCTCTCTGTGTTCTGATATGTTTCAGCTGCAGGCTCTCCAACGTTTGGTGTGTGTTGTTCTGGGTGTTTTTCTTCATTTGTTTGTATGTTCGTCCATTTCTAGCGTCGTCTCTCATTCCAGTTCTTCTCCTACCTTTTCCTCTCATTCCCTCCCATTCCCTATATAATTCTTTGTTTCAGACGTGATTCTTTTCTCTTCCTGATAAGTTGTAATAATGTTTCTTTTCCCCCTATTTTCTGTACAACGTTATCCTTAAGTGTCTCGGTCCAATTCAACTTAAGCATTCTTCTGCATAGCCACATTTCAAAACTTTCTAAATATCTCACTACTATCCCTTAACTGTCCATGATTTTCTACTATGTTACACTGCACTCCAGATGTAACATTTAGCAGATATTTCCCTAAAATCCGTAAGAATTATTATAGCTGCTTCAGGTTTTCAAATATTGTTTTTCCGATAGATATCCTCCTCCTTATTTCTACATTACAGCTTAAATTCCATGTCATTAAACTTCTCAGGTACAGAAAGGATTTTATTTCTTCTTTTTTCCGTCTAAAAGTATTTTAACTTGCGTTCCTTCCTGTTTATTGTCATCACTTTTGTATTTGCAGTATTTATCTTCATTCCATACTCCTCGCCCCTACTTGCAATATTCTTCAACGTCTTCTGCAGCTGTCCTTCTAATTCCGCTAGTACTGCTTGACCATACCCGTATTTTATTGTCTTTATCCTTCCTCCTCCAGTTATGATGTCTTTTGCGTTCCTCTGTATGGCCTTAGCTATCAGTTAGTCTTCATACACGGGGTGACCGTTAATAAAACCGACAAACCGCAGGGACGGATTTCTCACTGGAAATGGAAGAAAAAATGTCCTATGAAGATGTGTTGGGAAATGCATTGTTGCCAAGTTAGATGGGGCTGACGAACGCCAGTTCCTCTGCACGTGCTGTGTGTTCCCTGTGTGTCGCAGGCTTTGTGACTGACCCAGCATACTGTAAGTAGCAGAAGGGTCCGGTATTCTTGTCGGGACGAGCCGAGGTGGTGTTTCTGTACGGCCAAGCAGATGAAAACGGTCGAAAGGCAGCACGGATATACCAAAACAAGTATCCTCACAGACACCAACCACATCACACATCTCAAGCCCTTTTTGGGCTTTTGTGTGATCACGGGTCCTTTCAGAATGACGAACGTACAGGGAGGCGGCGGACTGTGCGTACACGACATTTGGAGCACCAGGATCTGAATATTGAGCTCGAGAAAAGTGGCCCGGCAACATGGTGTAAGCCAAAGTACAATTATATGTATACTGCTTGACATTTGCTACTATTCTTATCGCCTGTAATCCCAAGGGGGCCACGTTGAACATCTGCTGTGCCGTGGATGCGTTGCAGGTCTGTACTGCGACCCAGAACGATTGCTGCTCGCATTAGTCGGTATCCAATGACTGTTAGCAGAATATGGAATCGGTGGGTTCAGGAGGGTAATACGGAACGCCGTACTGGATCCCAACGGCCTCGTATCACTAGCAGTCGAGATGACAGGCATCTTATCCGCATGGCTGTAACGGATCGTGCTGCCACGTCTCGATCCCTGAGTGAACAGATGGGGACGTTTGCAAGACAACAACCATCTGCACGAACAGTTCGACGGCTTTTGTAGGAGCATGGACTATCAGCTCGGAGACCATGGCTGCGGTTACCCTTGACGCTGCATGAAAGACAGGAGCGCCAGCGATGGTGTACTTAACGACGAACCTGGGTGCACGAATGGCAAAGCGTCATTTTTTCGGATGAATCCAGGTTCTGTTTACAGCATCATGACGGTCGCATCCGTGTTTGGCGACATCGCGGTGTACGCACATTGGAAGCGTGTATTCGTGATCGCCATACTGGCGTATCACCCGGCGTGATGGTATGGGGTGCCATTGGTTACACGTCTCGGTCACCCCTTGTTCGCATTGACGGCAAATTGAACAGTGGACGTTACATTTCAGATGTGTTACGACCCGTGGCTCTAGCCTTCATTGGATCCCTGCGAATCCCTACATTTCAGCAGGATAATGCACGACCACATGTTGCAGGTCCTGTACGGTCCTTTCTGGATACAGAAAACGTTCGACTGCTGCCCTGGCCAGCACATCCTCCAGATCTCTCACCAATTGAAAACGTCTGGTCAATGGTGGCCGAGCAACTGGCTCGTCACAATACGCCAGTCACTACTCTTGATGAACTGTGGTATCATGTTGAAGCTGCATGGGCAGCTGTACCAAGCTCTGTTTGACTCAATACCCAGGCGTATCAAGGAGGTTGTTACGGCCAGAGGTTGTTGTTCTGGGTACTGATTTCTCAGGATCTATGCACCCAAATTGCGAGAAAATGTAATCACATGTCAGTTCTAGTATAATATATTTGTCCAACGAATACCTGTTTATTATCACTTCTTGGTGTAGCAGTTTTAGTGGCCAATAGTGTATCTTTCTACTCTATAGACGCAGCTTTTAAATTCCCAACAGTATGCTCCAGCTGACTCTAGCGAGTGCTTTCTCCCTTGGACATAGAGATTAAACAGAATGATGGCCAGGGCTGACCCAAGGCAGAAAAACTTAAAACAGTCGATCAGAGGGTTGGATCAGAAGAACGCATTGGTAATCTGCAGGGGTGTCACCCTCAGTGGCGATTCCATCACGTATGACGGCTATAGCTGAGTTAAGCGTCAACAGACGTCAAGGCGCCTCCGCAGCTCCTGGCCCCCCAATTGTGCTCGTGGAGCGGCAGCGTCAGAGAGCAGTCGATACTAGGCGTGGCGCGGCGGGGGGTGGGAGGTGGGAGGTGGGAGTTAGCCGCCGCGGCACGTGGAGGCGGGCGAGGAGCCACTGGCCGACGGCGGCGCTCCGGAGGGACGGCCGGTGCGTCGCGTTCCTACTGAAGGTCCCAAAGGGTGCTGACACTTCGACATCTGCGTCTGGAATCTGCAAACGGCAGAGCACGTTTTCCACCATTCCGCTCCCATCCCTCCCGTTGCCGTAACATTCACGACTGTCGGTAATCGGTCAGCCTCCGGACGACTTCGAATTTCTTTTATTGCCCCGTCATGATGAGTGGCACAATGGAGGGGTGGTGGTGGGGTGAGTAGCTGGAAGTCGCCTGTGAGTACAGTCCAAATATAATTCAATTAAAGTAAATAAAGTTTTCTTATGACAAGAACGGCTGGAAGACCCCGAAGGGCAGATCCTACCGCCTAATTGGAAATGTTGTCCTTCACTATGTATGAGAAGTGTGTCCCTAAGTATGTCTGGTAACTGTAGGTGACTGATATTATGTGTGTGTGTGTGCTGCAGTGTCATGTTCGTGTTGGAGATGACACGACAAGAGAAAAATGGTTCAAATGGCTCTGAGCACTATGGGACTCAACTGCTGTGGTCATAAGTCCCCTAGAACTTAGAACTACTTAAACCTATCTAACCTAAGGACATCACACACATCCATGCCCGAGGCAGGATTCGAACCTGCGACCGTCGCGGTCGTGCGGTTCCAGACTGTAGCGCCTTTAACCGCTCGGCCACTTCGGCCGGCCACGACAAGAGAGTGCCTACTCTCTTGAAGAGTACCAAGCAGGCCGCCTAGTTCAACGACCCCATCCAACGGATGAATCACCACGCAAAGTGTCGCATGCCCTTACTTTATGAGGCAGTGGGGATAGGTTTGGAATTTAATCCTGGAGATTGGCGCAAAGACTGATGATCAGGGACTTTACACCACCACCCCTCCTGCACCCTCTGCCGTAACGGCAAAGGGGAAAATGTCAACAGTGTGCAGTGTACTCGGACGGTCACCAACCCAAACACACGTTACTCCCCGACAGTGCTTTACTTAGGTGATTTGACAGGAAGCAATGTATTCACCTCGGCACAGTCGTTGACATACGAGTAATTAAGTTCGTTAAAAGGTATAAATCACACAGAATGCACACACAATAAGAAATAACAAAAGAACTCAGCGCTCAGATAAGCGAAAGATTAATAAGGTCGAATACGAAGCAATACACCTTTAAATAACTTGCTTCACTGGGCTAAACCACTTATATAGTAACGGGGTACATACCAATTTACCAATATCACAGCACATTAATACCTAGTACAATAGAAGAGAATATCAATTAATCAGCGTCTCTGAATTCATTCAGACGCACAATCAAAGGGGAATTAATAAATAAACGCAAATAACAACACAAGGTAAAAGGAAAATACGAGAATACCCAATAAAAGATCTTACCTCAGAACCAAATTCTAAAATGCCCCGAAACAAAGCCAAGAACCCATTTCATACTATACAGGCAATACAAGAGAAACAAAATCCACAGTAAAGCTAACTCTATGTAGACGTTGCGGCATACAGAAGTTAATAACATTAAAACAATGAGATCAAATAGCAACAGCAAATAAAAAATCATTTGACACAGTTCGACTAAGCATTTTTTTTTCAACTGAATGCACTTGTCCCAACGGCGGCCTTGTTGTGTTACACACATGTAAGTAATGGGTGACTCAATTAGGGCATCCCTGTCTAAGTCGCATGCCCTAAAACCTAGCACTGGTCTCACCAAACACGATCTGTGCTAACTGTCGTGTCCGAGAACACACTACAGCAGCCGACTCTTCTCTCTCAGGTGCACAGAGTTTCCTCGGAATGCGAAGCTGAGCGCATTATGTTGATCTGGTGAAAAAATGGTTCAAATGGCTCTGAGCACTATGGGACTTAACATTTGAAGTCGTCAGTCCCCTAGACTTAGAACTTTTAAACCTAACCAACGCAAGGACAGTACACACATCCATGCCTGAGGCAGGATTCGAACCTGCGACCTTAGCAGCAGCGCGGTTCTGGACTGACGCGCCTAGAACGGCTCGGCCACAACGGCCGGCTTAACCTGGTGAGACCGTGTGAATTCAACTTCCGGTGAACTGTTACTTCATCTTCATATTCTAGATCCTTTGTCCCACTTCAGTGCGGGGTCGGCCTTGTTACTGTGGATTTGGCGATGTTAGTGTCAGAGGGTGCCTGGATACCCTGAGACGGAATTAATGTAGCCCAGCTGTCTGCATTTAGTGTAAGCCACGAAATAGTGCGAACGTTTTCAAATGTCGTGTAACTATGGCGGGATGTGGGGACCAGCCCGGTATTCACCTAGTGGGATGTGTAAAACCGCCTAAAAACCACTTCCAGGCTAGCCGGCACAACGGCCCTCGTCGTTAATCCGCCAGATGGATTCGATCCGGGGCCGGGGCGCCTACCCGAGTCCAGGAATCAGCGCATTAGCGCCCTCAGCTAACCTGGCGGGTTCATGAACTACTACTTCACGGCACAGTTATCATTTTGCGAGATGTGCACAGGAATTATAAGTTACATGATTGTTTTTAAAATGCACTCAGAATTTCAATAGCATAACCCTCTATGAAGCACACTACCTCTCTTGCAACAAAATGTCAATGAACAACAAGTTTGTGTAACTAGCAGCAGGAAAAGGCAGTTTTATTTAGAAAACAAGTATTTATTTACAAAACAAGTAAATGTCACTGATGTTTGATGAACATCTCTGTGTTTTCTCGCACTTGTTGAAGAATTATTTTATATACTTATTATATTATTATTTATATTAGGAGACAGTGGCGCATACAACGAAGTGCAAAATTCAGAAGCATAAGGTGAAATTAATGGTTTCTTTGAAACGTTACTTTCACACGTCTTCGGAGCTTCTGCGGCGTCACACGAAATCACTCTTATTCCCGCAGCCAGAATCCATGTGAGTCATGGCGATTGTCCTACCCGCGTAAAATTGGTCTAAATAAGAGTCGCTACCTTCGCTTTGACCTGTGAGATAGGACTGAATTTCTCAATGTTCTAATGCCAGAAAAATTAGCTCTGTAGGAATTCAGCTACTTTCAGAAATACTTAGAAATCCGAGCACTGGCGTGGAAAATTAACTCCGTTAACAGTTCCTACACGGCCTCCAAGTAGCTGCCAACAACTTCCGCCCATAGTCTCCATACAACAAAACAGTTCAAAGTCAATACGTAGAAAGTCACACAAAATCACTCCACTCAAATTTCATCGGAACCGAAAACAACTGACTTCCTTCAAATGAGCCTTGTCAGTTCTGTCTCCTTTACTAAACACCACCTACAGCTACTTACCAAGTGGCCTCTTCCAAGTGAACGAGTTCAGTCTCACAGAATCGTAAACTTTACCGACAAAAATAGCAGAGTGTCTAACCTGATTTTCACGCCTGCACACGGGAAAGCACTTTCCATTGTTCCACTGCTGTTCCCTGAATTGGAAACCTAACTCTTTGATCACGAAGTAGCACTAACCTCCTATTTCGAGATTAATGATCACTTTAAAACATAAACTTCCCACCCCACTAAGAGCTGCCCCTCCCCCCCCCCCCCCCCCCCCCTCGAGCCTATCACTCGATTTCAGGAGTTTCAGATCGCTCCATGAAATTATTCAACATTCAGTCTTTTCTACAAATCAGAACCAGAAGGTAAGAATTTTAATTGGCAATTTCATGCACCGCTTATCATGCTTCTGTAAAGTACTGCTTCCTGGGAGAACTTTTAGAACTTTCTCTGCAACGGATCTTCCAAAACACTGACTGTCATGGGGGGATTACTCGATCTTGAGCTGGTATCGCTTGCCCAGCACCTTCCATTCCGTAGAAGAATTTCTATTAATCTAATATGTAAAATGTGGCGAACAAGAATTACCAAGTCACATATGTATGTTACAAAAAAGAAAATAAAAAAAATAAAAACTTGTAAAGGGTCAGCACATAGTCATATTTAGATATTTGTGATGTGAATGTCAAATAACTCGCTCTACATCATTACGGTTAACGCGCAAGTGATCCTTGGAACGTGCAATCAGCTAACTAACTATCAATCTAGGAGGATTAGGAAAAGGCCGGCCGCGGTGGCCGTGCGGTTCTAGGCGCTCCAGTCCGGAGTCGCGCTGCTGCTACGGTCGCAGGTTCGAATCCTGCCTCGGGCATGGGTGTGTGTGATGTCCTTAGGTTAGTTAGGTTTAAGTAGTTCTAAGTTCTAGGGGACTAATGACCACAGCAGTTGAGTCCCATAGTGCTCAGGGCCATTTGAACCATTTGATTAGGGAAAGATCGGTCCATTAGTTCAAGGCTAAACAAAATTCCGTTTGAAACTTCCTGGAAGATTAAAACTGTGTGCCGGACCGAGACTCGAACTCGGGACCTTTGCCTTTCGCGGACAAGTGCTCTACCATCTGAGCTACCCAAGCACGACTCACGCCCCGTCCTCACAGCTTTACTTCTGCCAGTACCTCGTCTCCTACCTTCCAAACTTTACAGAAGCTCTCCTGCGAACCTTGCAGAACTAGCACTCCTGAAAGAAAGGATATTGCGGAGACATGGCTTAGCCACAGCCTGGGGGATGTTTCCAGAATGAGATTTTCACTCTGCAGCGGAGTGTGCGCTGATATGAAACTTCCATGCAGATTAAAACTGTGTGCCGGACCGAGACTCGAACTCGGGATCTATGCGTTTCGCGGGCAAGTGCAAAGGTCCTGAATTCGTGTCTCTGACCGGCACACAGTTTTAATCTGCCAGGAAGTTTCATATCAGCGCACACTCCGCTGCAGAGTGAAAATCTCATTCTATAAAATTCCCTTTCCTCCCTTTCCCCACCTAACACAAAACGGTCTCGTATCGTACACAATAGATACAGGATGAGCGCACAGCAACGGCCAGGAAACGATGTTACACTTTATAGCCAGGGTGTGCATATAATGCAATTTTTAGTATTAATATTTGGACACCTTGTTCTCGCTAATACAAAAATATTGAATATTGTGTCATTCGTACTTAAGCTTTCTCATCTGCTGGTAAATGAAGGAACTAATCGCACAATAAGTACAAATTTAAAGACTCATCAAATATTCTTTTCACAGAGCCTAATTTATTTATAACTACATTAACAGGCTTAACAGTTAAAATAACTTAGAACTAACTGGAGTGGGAAGTAACCAACACTTTTGAGTTCGTTATGTAGTGAAGGAATCGGAAACTTTTCGTGACCTGCGGGCCTGATTCGCATACTCACTTAAGCTTAAGCTTGAGGGATGCTTCGTCAAGTGACCCGACAACAGCACTGCTAGCGCACAGACTCAAAAGTATTCACATCGGTGGGTTAACCCACTAACATAAGAGTCACGTTAATGTTTATGGGGTAACCCACCGATGTGAATAGCACCCCGTTCCCGACACGTCACGCCAACAAAATTTGCCTCCAAACAGGCGTTTTTCAGAGTACCTGCATTTTATGTTCACCCCATCTTCATATGTTTACATTTATTTTCGCGGCGTGAACACTGTTTGTTTACTTATGATGTTTGACAATAGCTGACTTAAAAACTTTCGTTGTAAAATTCTGCAATGCCGTTATTAATGAAACAATGTTCACGAAACATAAATGAATGTAAAATCTGAGAATGGCATGTCAGGCACCTTGAAATATCATAATGGAAAAATAAACGCCTATAAAACAAAGTGGCTGACGACAATTCATTATAAATTACCTGCAGTTTCAACAGTTACTGTTTTTTAATACGTACATCCGAAACGCACAAGAATTATTTATTAATGTTAATGCGAGAAAGAGCAGGAAAGCAAAATAATGCAGTGACGTAGGCAATCCCACTCAACAATCAGCTGGGAGTAAATTACCACTTTTTGGCCGCTGACAGCTCACTCTAGTGTGTTAATATCCATTTTTAAATATTTATCCAAAAACTTTTTGGTCTCTGATCACATAGTCACCGGTTGTTCCTGTAACATTATGTAATGAAGTTATCATTTATATGTTCACTTTAAAGAGTTTAAAAGTCTAAATCACGGGCCGCAGTTGCTCACCCGTGGTATAGTGTTTTGTCCCTTTGGTTTTCATACTCTACACACTTCAATAATATGCAGGGTTCCATCTTGAACTATACTGTAATCTCTATTTGGACGTGGTATTAACATTAAAAGGTGTTTTGTTTTGATTATATCCATGTGACTTGCTCTTAGTCTGTTAATGATAATTTCCTTCAACTTAAGAAAAGACTTAAGAAACAGAGGGACTGAGGCATGTGTTGTTGGACTGAGGCATGTGTTGTTGGATAGTCCAGTACCGAGCACCTTGAAGTTAATGTCCTCATTACATGACGAACACACATCGATCCCGTGACGGAACGCGCCGCTCTTCTTTGCATATTCACTGCCTCCTCTGTTAAAATCTTGATGTCACTTTCGTCCGCTCCTCGAAGCTTCCCTAGCGTCGTGCGGAATTACACTCGGCGCGGTCTGAACCCACGTACTGTTGGTGATGGGCGGTGCGCGAGACAAATTATGTGACGCACTGCTTCGCGGATTTAATTGGAAACGTTTATGGGTGGACCCATATTAATTGTTAGCAATTTTGCACTACCAAATCGGTATAAATAAGGATCGCAAGTCTCCCTTTGACCCGCGATGCAGCTATATCTTCTCACTACTACAATGTCAGTATCAAAAGTCCTGTAGCAATCCAACTATTTTCATAAAGATTCTGAGACTGGACCACTCGGCTGGAATATGTTCACCGCAAAACATCTCAAACACAGCGCTCAGACAACTTTCGTTTGTAATCTCCATACAACAAAACAGCAGTCCAGTTCAATGTTAATAAAGGAAAAAGTCTCACAATAACATCATATTTGTACGGCAAAAAATGAAATTTACAGGTATGAATTAATTCCAACAAAGTCCGTCACTTCCTTCCAACACTAACCCCAGCTAGCTAAGGGCTCCGAGCTCTTCTCTAAAGTCTTCCTTAACGGGTCGAGTAACAGCACGTTTGTTTTTTTATTCATGTCATCACTGTTCTTACTGGTGTGATGCCGCCCCGCCCCCACCCCCAAAGAATTTCTCTCCTGCTCCTGCGCCAACCTCCTCACGTCAGAATAGCACTTGCGTGTTACGTCCTCAATTATTTGTTGTATATTTCCCAATCTCTGTCTTCCTCTACAGTCATTAACTTCTACAGCTCCACCTCGTACCATATAAGTTATTGTATGATGTCTTTGTCCTTTCATTCTGTCTCTTCAGCTCGGCGATTCTACTGTGAAACTCTTCAATCATTATCTTATCAGTCGTCCTAATTTTCCGTATTTTTCTTTAGTGTCACATTTCACACTCTTCGGCTCTCTTCTCTTCCGATTTTCCCCAAGTCCATGATTCACTGTGCTCGAAACATACAGTCTCAGAAATTTGTTCCTCAAGTTATGAGCTATGTTTGATACTAGTAGACTTCTGTTGACCAAGAGTGCCCTTAATAAAGTGAGAAATTCATTTTGGATTAGAACGCAGTTTCTTTTGAAACTTCCTGGCGGATTAAAGCTGTCTACTGGACCTGTACTTGAACCTGGTCGAGCACAGAGTTTTAATCCGCCAGGAAGTTTCAGATCAGCGCACATTCCACTGCAGAGTGTAAATTCATTCTAGAAGTTTCTTGAGCAGGTATTGATGCGACACCAGACCCAACATTTTAATGATCTTGAATCATCGAATACGTGTGATTACCCACGTCCTTGGCTCTGCGGGTATACTGCGTAGAGGGCACCAGTTTGGCGTTGCATGATCGGTATTTTCTGAATCCACCCCGCGAGCCACTGACGAAGTCGTTTCGTCCTGAGCGGTCCATTCCGTTTCGAATCAGAATATAATCTGTCCTTCTGACGTCGGTGTAATTGCGAACGTGCCCCTCAGATAAGATCATGGTCGGAGAAGGAATCGGCCTTGGCTTTGCTGATGAAACCATATCCGTAGTGAAGTATTTGGGGAAACAACAGGAAATCCAAATCAGGTCAGAGTAATGTGATTTTGAGTGGCGGTGCCCTTGAAGTACTGTACAGCATCTTCAGCACTGCTTCACCTCACACGTCAACAGCTTCTGAGCGGCAGATCAGCAGGTGTCAGTTACCAGCCCACCTTATTTTGCCGGAGAAGCCTTCAAAAAGTCAGGTCACGTCATTGTTCTAGAAAGTAAACACGAAGACAGAAATGAAGTTTTCCAAAACTATGTTGTCATCGTTACAATCAGTCTTTACCCTCACATTTACCCTCTTACGTGACAAAGATTTACGATAGAAACGATCCTTCTTGCTGCTCAGATGAACATCGATAAAATTGGACCCGTAGTTTTTGATTCATTTTAAAAAATTAATTTTATTTATTACGAATATCTTATCTATCTTCTCAAATAATTCGTCATAAATGCAAACAATACAGCTACACTGGAATCACTCCATTGGTAGTTAAGTGTCTTAGTGTTACTTATTATTTCTCAGTTTCTCTAAACTTTGTAGGTGTGACAAATCTGTGTTTGCTAGTGATGGTATGAAACAATTTTTCGTTCTGTTACCTCCATACCTTCTTTCCTGTTCATATTGTCTTTGCTTTAGAATTGTGCAATAAAGATATCGTCGGTGCTGTTCTAGATACCGCCGCTATGTGAAGAGTGACTTCAGTAGTATTAGTAGTAGCAGTAATAGTTACTTGTGGTGGTAGTGCAATAGTTAGAAACGGTAGCCGTCGTAGTAGTTGTAGTAATTATAGTAGTAATATTGCAGCCATAGCAGTAGTACCGCACAGTGGTATATTTACTAGCAGTAACGCTTATCTTCAAACTCATACCTACATTGTTAATTTCTGTACTATATATATGCATGACTTAGATGAATTCATGATCGATGCACTTCTCTTTCTTATTCTGGTAACGTTTTACATAGTTCTAGTGCGAAAGAATATTGAATCAACATTTTGTCTAAACTTTATCTGTAACTGCTTTATCTCGATTTTGGTGTGTCTCTCGTGTTTTCTACGTAGGAGAGTGTTTCCTGCATTTCTTCAAAAGTGACTGAGAAAGAAATCTCCCCGTGCTCATTTTGCAGTTTCTAGACACTTCCTCCCTCGCAGCGTCACTATCAGTTTACATTTGCTGTAAAACTGGATGAGTGCTTTCGTTTCACATGTCTCATAAATATTTGTTGTCCAGTTTGCAGACATTTTACATATTACCTAGAAACATCGAACAGTAACTATCTGTACTTGCTTTAAAAATATTAAATTTTATGTCTAATATTACACTCTACAATAGCGCGATATATTAACGCTACAGAAAAGAGGAATCATAAATAATAAATTACATAAATTAAATATATTTCCACCGTTGCCGACTATTTGTGTGAGTGGTTGCTGTATCTTCCACTGCTTTGGTCACTAGTCTATTCCCCACTATGTTCATACACTATGATACTCATTGAGAAACCTCGCACACATATATGTTTACTTCGCATCAATAACTTTTATGCATAATTTATTCAAACAGCTCCATGTTGTTCATGTCGTGTTACAGTATCATTAGTCGTCTAACTGTTTTCCACCTGCATGCAGATATTCAGTTTCCTTGCTTTACGCTGTGACTCATAATGTTTCCGATGGAGTACTACTAGAGTTCAGGCGACACGGGGAATGTGTTCCTCCATTTAAACTAAGGCTGAGGAGCAACCGGAATAGATATTTCCCCTTCTGCTGTTAGTTTTAGGTACACGGTGAGTGATACACATTTCCCGTTCCTGTGTCTCAATCAGAGTGTTCCTGTTGCAGTCTCTGCAGTTCCAGGACAGAGCCGCTTTCAATTTCCCCACTGCGTTCACAGCAGCTAAAATATTTCATACAAGACAGGCAATAAATCCCCTGACTCGCTACCCTATAACAGCTCCCACATTTCTCACTCATAGTGAAAATAATTACGAAAGAAGAGTTAAGTTCAATGCGAAATAATGTAGTAAGTTTGTAAGTAAGTTAGGCTGTAAGTAAACAAAACTACAATAAAGTGTTCTGTGCTGTATCTGCTGTTTCTTTTTTTCTCTTTTTTCCTTTTTTTTAAAATACTTGGTGTAATGACAGAAGAATGAATTACAGGTTTCTTTGTTTGAGAGAATTCACATTACCAAGATTGTTTGGTTAAACGTTTAAACGTTTATAACACGGAAGATTTAGGCCTAGGTCGCCTCTGTCATACTAGATACTAACACGAAGTGTGTTCCAAAATACAATTTAGAAAACTCGACTTTCATGGCGAGTGTGGACGCTACTGAAACTAGTTCCTGCCCCAATGTTATTGAAATTAATAATATTAAGAACCTCTAAACAGAATGTTCAGTCCAGGAATTAATTTTCGCTCTGTATCGGTGTGTGTGTTGATTTGAAACTTCCTGGCGTATTAAAACCGTGTGCCAAACAGAGACTCGAACTTGGGATCTTTTCCTTCCGCGGACAAGTGCTCCACGACTGAGCTATCCAAGCACGACTCTGACCTGCTCTCATAGCTGTGAGGTAGCGAGTTATGCTTGGATAGCGCAGTCGGTAGATCACTCGCCCGCAAAAGGCAAAGGTCCTACGTTCGAGTCCCTGTCTGACACACAGTTTTAATCTGGCTGGAAGCAGTGTTTACAACAAGCAAAATTTCTGCCCACCTCGCAGCTATCGGTAAATTCGGAAATTTGTGGTAAGTTCCTATGGGACCAAACTGCTGGGGTCATCGGTCCCTAGGCTTACACACTACTCAATCGAACTTAAACAAACTTACGCTAAGGACAACACACACACCGATGCCAGAGGGAGGACTCGAACCTCCGCCGGGGCGCGGAGCCGCACGAACCGTGGCAAGATGCCGAAGACCGCGCGGCTACACCGCGCGGCTCGGTGTTTCAAATAACACGAGTTGTATTTAATATGGAGCACAGCCGAATCGCTAAATATTCCATTCTGTAATGAGAATAGCCACTACAGGATGTATGCAAAACTAAATAATTATAACGTAAACGCTGTTTGCTCCTGAACAACTACTTTTTGTGATCGAGATGTAGCTCACTCGGCGTGTTTCACTCGGCGGCCGTTTTGGAAAATCACGTCAACCGTTCGGTACGTTGGCTTGCATTCTGGGGATAGGCTTGCGCGTGTCCTGAAGTTTAGTCCACTGAAATCGTAGATTCTGATTTGCATTCCACAGGCTAAAATGTAGAGTCTAATCATGACCCTACTCTAATCTAATAAATAAAAATGTAAGTGCTCGTTTGTTCAAAATATTAAATCTCCGAAAGTTCTTCTCCGATTGCTTTCACAACGTTGCATCCGAATAGGCATGTGTGTGTGTGTTTATATACTTACTAGAGCACCATCTACAATATATAAATGTTATAATATACAGGATGTTAGTTTTGAGACAGCTGAATATCTCGAAAGCGACGCATTTATAGGTGAAATGTTAATATCAGTAAAGGGGAGATCTGTCTGCGCTACATCTGGGCACATCCTAACAGCGCCTACTGCTTGGGCAGGGTCAACTATCTATTTTCCAATGGGAAGCCCTCCTCCCATATTTACTGCATATTCGGATTCTACGACAAAAAAGAAAAAAAAGCATATGGTTCACTGAAATCATTGTTTTCCGTTGGCGCTGTAATCGACAAATATCAGCTGTGCCTGATTTTTCAATTAAGAATCGACGCGTTTGATCCTACATTTCATTTACGGTGTGAATGTATATGTGTTCTAACATGGATGTTCAAACGATACTCGAGTGTGATTGTACAGTACAGTATGGTTAACCGTTTCATTGTCTGGTTAGAAACTACGTTTATAGTGGGCCGGGAACAACGACGTGCATTTAATAGTTTTCTATCACCATCAGCATGCTTCATATCAGTGAATTCCATTGCTTCTCACTTGTGGAGTGCTTGATTTCGAAGAGCCCACTTGCCTCTCACCATTGGACTGCATAACTCGGCGATTATCCATGGCAAGCTGCGCCTGTCCCTATCACTTCACGGACATTTTACCCTGTTACATTGGTTGTGGTTCGTATTCCGTCTGTAGAGGCGTAGCGACCAACGCGAGAGTTACGACGGTCGGATGGAAACACACACCCAGTTCAGGCACAGAGATGCCGGGATTCTAGGGGGACAGCGAAATCAAACATTCCGATGATTGGGGGTTCACCACAATCAACACCGTAGAAAACTACGTTACGCTACAAGTAGCTTATGTAGTAGAAACTTCATTGTCGAGCCATATTATTTGTACTGTACAACCAGGTTTGGAACACTCGAGTAACGTTTGAACATCAGCATCAACCGTTAGAACACAAAGGTGTGCATTTACGTTGTAAATGAAATGTAGAATCACATACGTCGGTTCATAGTTGCGAAAACAGGCACACTTCATATTTGTCGTTTACAGCACGATCTACCGTGAGTGAGAAACAATTGTTTGACGAACCCGTATGTATTTTTTGGCGCAGAATCAGAATATACAATAAAAATTGGTTCTTCCATCTGAAAACAAAGTTGATCCCACCCAAGCAGGAGAGTTGGTCAGGAGGTTGCCAGTTGTAGCACAGACGATACCCCCTTGGCTAATATTAACTTCTACCTATCACCCCGTACATTCAGTTTTGAGATCTTTGTTTATCCCGGCGTATACAGTGTCCAAGAAACTTACGGAAATGGAGCCGGATGACGTTATTTCGCAGGAGCACACCTTGCCTTTTTCAACGCCGGTTTTGAGTACGATAGTACGGCACTAAGCCATTACAAAAACCGTTTCTCTCATAGATATTGTTTCCCGTTATACATACTTTTTAACAAAAATTGTATACACAACAATGTGCTGTTTTTTTCCCTCGCCTTTGCTTTTCACGGAAAACAGAAAAGTTATATTCATAGCTCATCTGCTTATGAGTAGAATACTACTACGGAATCTGAGTTTGCAGTACAGTAAACAAGGCTGAAGATCAGAGAAAGAGGGATTAGGAATTGGACAGATGATGATGATGATTGTTGTGGATTGGCAGGAGCCAACCCACGGAGTTTGGAGGAGGCCGAAAGGCACGCGTTTAAGATCACGCAGGCTGGCGTGAGGTCTGGAACAGGACAAGGAATTCAGACTTCAGAAAGAAGGTGGTACTTGGTGGAATACTTAACTTTAATCCATCAATGTTGAACGTAGCTCTTGTCTGTACATTCTTCACAATATCAATAGCAAATGATAATGGCGCCTTGATAGGTCGTAGCAAATGACGTAGCTGAAGGCTATGCTAACTATCGTCTCGGCAAATGAGAGCGTACTTTGTCAGTGAACCATTACTAGCAAAGTCGGCTGTACAACTGGGGCGAGTGCTAGGAAGTGTCTCTAGACCTGCCGTGTGGAGGCGCTCGGTCTGCAACCACTGATAGTGGCGACACGCGGGTCTGACGTATACCAATGGACCGCGGCCGATTTAAAGGCTACCACCTAGCAAGTGTGGTGTCTGGCGGTGACACCACAATGACGATGATGATGGTTTGGTTTGTGGAGCGCTCAAGTGCGCGGTCATCAGCCGCCATACGAAATCCCGATTCGTACACAGTCCAATTTTTACAGAGTCCAATGTAGCTACTGTCACGAATGATTATGACGATAATGAAATGACGAGACGTGTTTAGAGGCAACCCAGTCAGGCTGAACGCCTTAGACACACTGTCCAGCGAGTGCAGCAAGGTGGAGGTTCCCTGCTGTTTTGGAGTGGCATGATGTGGGGCCGACGTACGCCGCTGTTGGGCATGGAAGGCACCGAATGGCTGCAGGATACGTGAATGCCATCCTTCGACCAATAGTGCTGTAACACCCCACCTGTCACTTATCTGCTTTTGGTGTGTGTTCACCCCAGGTAATTGACTAACAGATCAACAGAGAGTGCAAAACTGCCGCAATGTCGGATAACGCAAAGAAAGTAATAAGGCCCTGTGACTCCTGATTGAACTGCAGTGGCTGTGTTGACATTAGTTTATTCAGAATTGATCACTTTTAACTAAAAAGGGTTGCACATTGATGTTATATTCAGCTATTGAACACCAGATGCAAATGTTGAACATTAAATTAATTAAGAAAGTGACTTGGGATTTCAAATACTTGACTGAAAACAGATGCAGTCGATTTGCACAAATTTATTTTAACTCCCGACCTTCAATCATCACATTACAAGACTCTCCTATCAGGCAGTGGTAATAAATTCCGTTTGTGTGGAGTAAAGCGCGATAACTCAAAATTAATTCCTATCGACTGACCCAGGCGTAGTGCGAAGTGTGAGAAGAATTCTACAATGCACGGCCCATGAAACCCTCGTGGAAACTTTGCCGACATGATACAACAAATTAATCAGTGGCCGGAGCGGGCGCAATATCACCGAATACAGCGTGGCGGAGCGGCGTCGTTGTGTGGACGTCGGCCGGCCTCGTGGTGGTGCAAGGCTGCGCTCGTCTATTCACTCCTAGCTATCTTGCTCAGTACATAGCTGAACCAAAACTTTCTATCTCCAAGCTCAGTCGTTCCATTTGCTAAGTCGTAAACTGCAGGCAAGCTGAGTAAAGAACGCCACGTCCGCACTCTAGGCAAGCTGGGAACGGAAGACCTCTATGGAGACTTCTGCCAGTCCACTCTTCGCCTCGGTTTCCCCTCCAGCAAAATCACTTTCGCCAATTGCAGCGCAAGTTGCGTTAATTATGTGTCGCTTCCCAGTGCCGACCAATGTCTGCTCTGGGAAGTGAACAAATTCCCATAAAATTTCCGTTCCTCTCAAATTCTGTTATTTAGCTCCTCCCAGGCCACCCACCACGGTTAGCGTCTACACAAACACCAATTTTTCCGGAATTCTGACTCCCAGGAGAGTACTTCAAATTCCTCGGTCCTACGTTCCCATCAGAGGCCGGCATATTTCATTCTGTCGCTCTTCACCTGATTTACTTAAGACTCTTCAGACCGTGAATTCAGCATGAAGTTGCTATAGTCACGAACACGCATATTTTTACCTCTGTTGACCACTCCACCGTAGCTTTGCGCGGCTTTCTCGCATGTTTCCCTGAAAACGGGACGATGGACATTTATCAATAGGTGTACAAGTTCTCCGTCTGCTTCCTGGTACACCAGCATGGGGTCAACCACCCACTCACTGTCACTCATCTTAAGGCAGCTGGACGCCGCGCCCCGTTACCGCTTTCTCAGAGCTTGAGCTGCCCTAAGCTGCCTATTGTCGCTTCCCTTAGCCGCTCCCCTGGCGGCCACGGTCAATTCTGAATACTTCCCTGGGGTAAAGTAGCCTCCAGTAAATCGACGCGTTTCCACAAAGTTTTCATGTCGTGTGAATTGCTTTAAAACCATAACCCGACATTAATTATTCCAATACGTCCATACTATACCCTCTACAAGATGCATTGTGCCTTGTCAGGCATTTTTGTTCAGTCCTACTGTTCGCTCAACATGAGTTAGGTGATCTTTAATGACTTCATCTAAGGGGCATAGTTCTTGCCATCTTACAGTGCAACCCTGTCGACAGCATATTGACGAGGCATTCGTCTTCATGGACGACAATTCGCGCCCCCATAATGCACATCAGGGTAACGACTAGAGTGGCCAGCATGTTCTCCAGACATGAACCCTATCGAGTATGCCTGGGATAGATTGAAAAGGGCTGTTTTTGGTCGACATGGCCCACCAACCACGCCGGCCGATGTGGCCGAGCGTTACTAGGCGCTTCAGTCTGGAACAGTACCTTGATGAACTTGTGGATAGTATGCCACGACGAATACAGGCATGTACCAATGCAAGAGGATGTGCTACTGGGTATTAGAGGTACCGGTGTCTACAACAATCTGGACCACCACCTATGAAGGTCTCGCTGTATTGTGGTACAACACGTAATGTGTGGTTTTCATGAGCAATAGAAAGAGCAGAAATGATGTGAAAGACGCGCACTTCATTCACCATTCAGTGCTTGTATTTCATATTTCTAATTCCAGCATTCTGGTACTCGGTAAAATAATAATTCAGGCAATATTAATAATTTCAATGGGTCGCCAGATTTATTTGAGGATTTTTACAGCTTGTCTCCCACTGATCTGTGAGAGGAGCTTGGCGCTAGAAATTTTCTTTTTTTATGGGCGAGGGCAGCAGTCTTCCTAGCAGCCATGTTGGCTTCCCGTTTCCCATCCCTTTTCCGATGGCCAGGGTAGCACGTTGTGTCGGTTGAAAGTTCAGTAATGGCCAAAGTTTCTCCTGTTCTTAGTTCCCCAACCTGCCTTACCAACCTTGTAACTGCTATTTCTGCTCGCTTTTAACGTCGCGAGGTCGCCTCCCTGTGAAATTCCGGCCCTATGATTGGTCAGTTCAGGTGCGCGCCCGTTTTTCGCGGGTATGCGCCAACCACCCTCCGCGGGTGGATAGTGGACAAAGGGGCAG